>NW_026691942.1:0-600000 GCF_021218885.2 Marmota monax
ACACATTCACACAGTGTCCTTAGCTTTTGAGGATATACTGAAATAACCCTGTCTTAGATTTGCCTCTACATGAGTGGATACAGATGCAATGAGACATAAGGGTATAGATGGCTGGCATTGACGCTGTTGGTACCGAGTGGTGGGTGCCGAGGCTTACGTGCCATTTGGATGACTTCCATATTTGTTTCAAGTTTTCCTTAGTGAAATGTTAGAGAAGAATTTACTTAAATTTGGACTTGTAGAGATTTATAAAAGGAACTTAAAAGTTGAGAAATGTTGTGGGGCATTGGTGCATGCCTGTAATCTCTGCCACTCAGGAGGCTAAGGTAGGAGAATTGTGAGTTTAAGGCCAGCCTCAGCAACTTAGTGACACACTGTCTCAAAATAATGTGGCTCAGTGGTAGAGCACTTGGCTAGCATGTGCAAGGGCTTGGGTTCCACCCCTAGTACTGTCCAAAAAATAGATTAATAAAAGTTTTCCTCAATATAAAAAAAAAGTACTCGATTTTAAATGTTTTTTTCCTTTCTTTTAGGGTATTATAGGTCTCTCTATTTGTTGATCAACAGCAAGCTTCCATCAAGTATTGAATATTCTGATTTATCTCGAGTTCCTATAGCAAAAATTTTGCTGGAGAATGTCCTAAAACCGTTGCACTTTACCTACAGCTCCTGCCCAGAAGGTGCAAGGTGGGTGAGAGGGGGTGGTGGAGGGGCGTCTGGCTGTCAGGCGTCTCTATGGGATGCTGCTGTGCATACAGACTTGAATCAGTGTGGCTGAGTTCACGGGAACAGCACTAGTGTGCTGTGTCGTCCTGCAGCCTCACAGGATTCTGGAATTCTGGTGGCCTGGTTATTTTCAGCTTCCCGGTACTGTCAGGATGTGGCCGTCACCTGACTAGGGAGGCTGTGGATCAGGCTGACTTCAGGTTGGTCACCTGGATCGGTCGAGGAAGTAGCTGTCTGTTAGAGGAATGTTCAGTTAATTGACTGTCCCTTGGTGAGTAACGTGCTCTGGTGTCACAAAGCTCTCCTTTTCCTTTTCAGGCAGCAAGTTTTCTCAGCCTTCACAGAGGAGTTTCTGGCAGCACCTTTTACAGATCAGATTTTCCGCTTCATCATCCCGGCCTTAGCAGATGTACAGACCGCTTTCCCTTACGAGCCCTTTCTGAATGCACTGTTGTTACTAGAGAGTAGATGTTCAAAAAGGAGCCGTGGAGCACCGTGGCTTTTCTATTTTGTTTTAACTGTTGGCGAAAATTACTTGGGTATGAAACACAAGATACATTTTACCTGAACTCCTACGTAGGTAGCATGAGCAGATGAGCCGGGAGAAGGCTGCGCTGTGGCAAGTGTCACGTGGTAAAGATGGCTTCCTGGGTGGGGCCTGAGCAGGGCGCTTTGCCTTGTCCCTGGGCTGGTCTCCAGGCACAAAGGGAAGGCTGCTCTTCCGGCCTGTGTTCTCTGAGGCTCGTGGGTTTTTCTGGTGTGCCCATTCTGGAATCAGAAGGCTTGCCTCTGGGAGCGTTAACTCCTGTATGTGTGCACGGTTAGAACCGAGGGACCTAGGGAAGACGAAGCTGGTTTCCCGCTCACCCTAGCTGCCTCTGGGTGGCCTGTGATCACTTCAGTTCTGGCCTGTCTCCCTGGAGGTAGGGACAGACCCCCACAGCTTGAGGACTCAGACCCGCCAGCCTGCCCGCCTTCACACACTTTGTGCACATGGTAGTTGTCACCCATCTTCTGAACAACCCACAAAAATTGGATTCCCTCAGTCCCTCCTTAGGTTTGATAATTTGTAAGCAGCTCACAGAACTCAGGGCAGCATTTCTGATGGCTACCAGTCTGTTACAAAGGACATAGATGGACAGCCAGAAGCAGAGACTCATTGGGCAAGGGACTTAGGAGGGCACACCGCCTCGAACGCTCCCTGGTACCTGTGGGTGGGAGGGCAGGCTGTCGAGGCCCCCTCGCCCCCATCACCTCATCAGCATGAGTTCAGGCTGCATCCTCGGGATTCCCTAGGGACCCTCTTTGCTTTCAGGACACCTAAGAGTTTTGGTTGTTCTGGGACAAGGACCAAATCTACTTCATAGCAAAGCACAGTTGGAATTTTAAACACTCAGTTCAAGCTGAAATGCTTCCTCGGGTAGGAGGAGGTCATACCTGTTCCCTTCCGTGGGTGGCACTAACTAAAGCTGTGGTGCTTGTTTCACCAGGGGTGCTCTCTGAGGAGGGCCTGCTGGTGTATCTGCACGTGCTCCAGACTTTCCTCTCCCAGTTACCTGCCTCTCCTGCCGGCGCCAGCTCCCAGGACTCCACCAGCGACTCTGAGGACGAGAGCGAGGAGGCCGACAAGCCCACCAGCCCCGTAAGCCCACACCAGGCCCTGAGATGCACCAGGAGCCTTTCTGGCTCCCTGACCCCGGGGCCCTTCCTCGCACCCACCACCCTGCGTGGTTTTCTCTGTGTGTGTGAGGGGGTGACGTGGCGGTATGTAGCTTGGTCTTGGCTAAGTCAGGTCATTTGTGTATTAATTATTGCTCATGAAGCATTTCCTGCAGTGAGATTGTTGAGCCCAAGGTGAACTCTCCTTCCTGTCCTGTGAGCACTGCTGGGCGTGGAAGGCGTGTCAGGACTCACTTTGGAATCCATGGTCACATCTTTAAGCTCCCCTTCCTCCTTTCTCCCTGGTGTTAGGGAGTGAGCCCAGGGCTCTGCCGCTGAACTTAGTACCCCAGCCCCCTTTGTTCTGTTTTACTGCAAGTAATACAAGGCATTATGATCACATGGACACCCATGAAATTGTGTTTGCTTAGATATAAACCTGATGCTGACCATTTTTTCCTCCTACATGAAAAGGCTTGAGGTGTGGCTGTGACAGGCTGCTGGGTTTTGTTTTCCATCTGGAGTCTCGTACTGATAGTGCTCACTTGAGAGTGGCCTGGTGGTCTAGGTGGAAGAAAACTTCAGTGTCTGTTGACGTGAGGGTGGGTCAGTACTGTCCTTTACCAGACAGCTTCTTCAGCCGGAGGGGAAGAGCAGCACAGGGTCACTGCCAGGGTCACGGCTGGTTGAGGGCTCCTACAAAGAAGTGAAACTGAGTTTTTTGGTGGGTGCTGATAATGTCTCATCTGTCAAGACTCAGAACTGTGCACCAAAATATGGATTCTGTTGTAGAGTCAACTAAAGAATGAGGTCTGTAGATAGAATATAGGTAAAATTTTTGGTTTTAGAACAAAGTAAAATTTTTAAGTTGCCTTCCACAGAATCTATGAAAATGAGATTTATGTAAACTACTGCCAGTATGGCAAAGAGGGCATAGGCTGTGTTAGCTAGGGAGGCGGCAGACACTTCCTCCTCTGCTGGACGTTGCCACAGGGAAACTCTGTGGAGACCCCTAAGCAGAGGGAACCACAGGCCCGCTGGCTGAGGTTGTGCAGCCTACACTCGACAGTGAGGTTGTTGGTGAGTGTTTTTTTCTTGTTAAGTCTGTGGAAAAGCTACTATACTTTACTTTTCCTCTTTTTTAATACGTAAGGTTTCAGGGCCTGTTGATCACATGGCTTTGTGCTCTGTCTGATCCTCTTCATTTTTCCCCTGCCTGGTCTTGTCCCTTCTCTCCTGTCCGCCTTGGAATGGAGGACTAGTGGCCCACGTGGGAGCTAAGAGTCCTCCTTTTGTTTTTAGCCAGGTCTGCTACATCCTTTTCGCCTGTGGCCTGATTTGGTTGTCTGAGGTTCTTAGTGGTCAGTTTGCCCTGAATAAACTTCCTTGTCCTTAGGATTCTGTGTAATCTGTTTACTTACATGTACAATTGATTTTAAAATTCTACACTCCAGAACAGCGGTGCCCACGTGTATGGTCTGACATTCATGTTGCTCCTTAAAGACTCAGGTTGACAGGTGGAGTTTCAGCTTTTACTCTGAAGCAGTGTTCAGTTGGCGCTGTTAAGTTTGGCCGAATATTGAAAGTGATAAGACAAGCTAGCGCTGATGTTTCCAGCTGTGGGCAGGAGGAGGAACCTTTGGAGTGCCTTACCCATAGGAGCTGCATGCACAGCCCAGGGCTTCTCTCAGCAAACCATTAAAATGGTGAAGACTAAATTTACCACGAACGCCCTTTGATTTAAAAAAAAAAAAAAATTGATACTTTTACTTATTTTGCTTAAAATAATCTCTGATAATTTAAAATGGAAATGCCCTCAGAAAGTAGTATGGATATACCATGTTTGCTGTCTCGGTACAACTCACTCTACAATGTATGAAATGAATTTTTCATAAAATGTAAATACTAAGCCAGGTGTGGTGGTACATGCCTGTCATCCCAGTGACTCAAGAGACTAAGGCAGGAGCATTGCAATTTTGAGGCCAGTGGTTAAGCACCCTGGCTTAATACCCTGTGCCCCACACTGCCCAAAAAAGTAAATACTGAAGAAGGTCATATTGGCAGGCAAAAACTGAATGTGACCGTTTTGTGTCATCCACTGTATAAAACTGGCGTGAGCAGTGACCTAGAGAGGCTGCCTGTAATGTTCCCCATTTTCTCCTGGAAAGCGTTGATGTTGGGGGCAGGCGAGTCCTAGCAGTGCCCTCCACTCAGCAGGACTTGTGTGTTTCAGGAGGACGGCAGAGTCTCTGCCCCATACATCACCGAGGAATGTCTAAAGAAGCTGGACACGAAGCAGCAGACCAGTGCCCTGCTGAACCTGGTGTGGAGGGACTCGGCCAGCGAGGAGGTCTTCACCCGGATGGCCTCCATCTGCCACACGCTGATGGTGCAGCACCGCATGATGGTGCCCAAAGTCAGGCAGGTCTCCCTGGGGTCCATGTGCAGAGCCAAGCATGCCCTGGCCGGGGCGCAGGTCCCCATCAGTTCAGCTGTGTAGAAAATGGAATTTTTTTTTTTTTTAAACCAACTAATGCTGTTGGCATCTTTCCTGGCCCCATACATGCTGCCTCAGCAGGTCAGGTCATGTCTGATTCTGTAACACCTGCAAATGAGAGTGTAGACCAGGCTACCTGTCTTGAAAGTTGGACGCAGACCTTTGTGACAGCCAGTATGTGAACATTTCTTCTTGGGCTGTTTTCATAACACCCGGTTTATCAGGTTGCCCTTGGCAGTTTACTCTAGTAGGTAAATGTTTGTTTTACAAGGCTCTGAGATAAACTTTTGGTTGGGACTAAAACAGATGCCCAACTTTTTTGTGAGGTGGTTCATTTGAACTTAGATGGTCTCAATGGTGGTCCTAAGCTGTTTCTTCCCACTTGGAGTGACAGTGGCTGGTTGGATATCTGAGAAACAGCTGGGTGTAGTGCAGAGCAGAAGCAGCTGTTGTGCTGATGTCGCACAGGCAGGCTGCAGAAAGCACCACCTGTCAGTGGGACCTGTGCAGATTCCTGTCCCCCCATGGAGTTCTGTCTCTGCAAAATATCACCCTGTCACACACACAGAGCGCAGCATTCTCTGGCAAGGGCCAAGAGAAAGGTGAACCAGCTATCAGAGTGGCCTGGTGAGCATTCCCTGACTCTCTGCTGCCCACTGCAGTGGGAGAGGCAGGGCACTGTGAACTGTGACCAGGTCATCCTTAGGCTCTGTACAGGCAATTGCTGCAGAGCTGGGGGTGACCTAAGCCAGGGCCTCCTTGCTCTCATGTGCCACAGAGCCTGCTGCTTTGGGTAGTGGCCACTAGTTGACTCTGCACTGCCCTGGACTGAGTGCCCCAGTGAACTGCTTAGGGTGCTGAGTAGGTGGAGCCCCTTTTGTACAGACTGGACCTCATGGGCACAGCACCTATCTCTTCCAGGAAACCAGTATTGAGAGTGTTTCCAGAGCTCATGAAATAGCACATAGCCTTGCTTTAACTTTTGTAGATTTTAACTCCTTTCAGATTTGATTTTTTTTTTAAGTATTTAAAAGATGATTGACATATCCCAAGCTGATAACTCATCCTCAACTCCTGTCTGGCTAATATCAGTTCATCGTCTTTTTAGAGCTTGGATTTGCAGTTTTAATTTCTGTTTTACATTGATTGTTAGTGTAAAAGATTGTAGAGTCCCATTTAGACTGGTATGCAAAGATTTCCAAGACAGATGTGTGCATGAAAAAGGAAGATTAAGAGATCAGTACTCATAATTACCTCCTTTTTGTGTAAAAAAGAGGGAAAGGGTAAGAATATCTGATTGTATTTGTTTAGAGAAACGTACGGAGTGGGCACTAATGAGCATGTGTGTGGAGGTCTTTACAGCCCTACTGTCTCTGTGCTGCTTGAATCTGGGTGAAATAGAGTAAGTTGCTAGCTGCTGTTTTCACTTGTTTTTTGAGGTGCTGGGGATGGAACCTGGAGCTTGTGTTGAGCCACATCCCCAGTCCTAGCTTCTTTATTTGAGAGGACATTGCATGTCTTGTTATTGGACTTGTGAGTCTGAGGAAAATCTGGATTTAAAGTTATTTTTTCCTTGTACTGGGAGGGCAGTGCTTGGCAAGCATGCAGGAGGCCCTGGGTTCAGTCCCCACACTGCAAAAAATATATTACTGCTTAAAAATGTGAATAGATCCTAGATGGTTCCCTTGTGGGATGGGTCCAGGAGGGCACTGTCCAAACTCCCCCAGGTCTAATGGCAGCAGGGGTTTTCAGGCAGGGACCTGCGGCAGCCTGTCTGAAAGTGCCCACTCGGGGGCTGTAGCCCGTGTGCCTCCTGTGACGTTCTGTGGGCCAGTGGGCAGGTGCGCCACTCTGAGCTGAGCAGGGCCTCAGTGGCCTCATGGGCGGGCTTGGCGTGGCGTTCTACATTCTTTTTTTTTTTTTTTAATATATATGTTTTTTAGTTGTTGGCAGACCTTTATTTTTATTTATTTTTATGTGGTACTGAGAATCAAACCTAATGCCTCACATATGCCTCATAAGTGCCCCAGCACTGAGCCCCAGCCCCAGCCCCAGCCCCACATGCGACATTCTTCATCCTTCCTCTCTTGGCCCTTCCACCCGCTTCCTCCGCAGATGCTCCTCTCCTGCCTTCTCTTTCACTCCTGGGTTTCTTTTGTGGTCTCCTTCATGGGTTCTCTCTCTGTCTCAGTGTTTTGAAAGCTTTGCTTCTTTTTCCTTTACTTTTTGGGCCTTTTTCTTTCAGTTGATTTTCCAGGTGATCTCTTTCACATAACAGCTTCACCTGAGTTAGGTCGACTCTCCGGGTTCTCTTTAGCCTGCTGACACCTTGGTGCTCCAGCTTCATGGAGAGGTAGAGGGAGGGACCTGTTCCCATACACCCACACACCTCCCTGAGGCCCTCCATCCGTCCTATGCTGGCGAATGTCCCCGTCATTCATGGTGCTGTCTGTGCCCAGTCCTGGAGCCGCAGTGCCTTGCACATGGGTTAAGCACATGCAAGGACCCTGCAGCATGCCTGGAGCAGGCCCATCCTCTCAGGAAGTCCCTGGGCCACGCTGTCCTGGGGAGTGGACTTAGACTTTCTTCCAGCAGTGTCCTGCCTGCCTTCTGTCTCCACAATGTGTCTGCTTCAGGTGTTGCCACACTAGATTTTTGGAAGCAAAGCCACCTTGCTTAAACCTCACGGTGACTCCCTTTGCTTTCAGAAACACTTCCTATTCCTTGGACTGTGGATTTTTAGCAGAGCCTTTCATACCAGATATTTGGAGTCACCTCTGACTTGACCTGTGGCTCAGGCTGCTTTTCCCAGCCTTGCTTGATCTCTTGGTTTTCGATCACCCGTCCCACTTCTCCTACCCTCTCCTTCTGCACCCACGGGTGTCTGCACCATAACTCTGCCCCTCGTCCTGGTCTGTCCTGGAAGAGATGGGCTGGCATGTTCTTCTAGGCCTGACTGTTTGCTCTAGCAACAGGTCTAAAAGCTTTGAAACCGAGTATTAAAGGTATTGTTTGAGGGGCCAGGACAGTTGGCACCATAATTTGCCTATAGTTCTTATATAAATACATCATATCAAGGCATCCCAGATCAATTGTGTATGTTTGATTCTTCCCCCCCCCCCCCCCCGCCAACAAAAACTAGTAGAATGAGCCAGCGTAGGAGCACCCGGTGCTGCTAATCACACTTTGGAGCTGTGTGCCCTGCACGGGGCTGTGTGTGCCCAGCACAGTGGATGTGCAGCAACAGCAAATGGTCTTTCGCTCTTGGTTTACAAGTTCATGGTTTTTTGTTTTTTGTTTTTTTTAATTTGTTTTACATAGTTGTACAAGTTCATGTTTCATGCTTTAATAATGTAGGATAAAATGATTATTAATAACTTGAATGGACAAAAATAGATTTCTTTCATTGTATATGCAGAATTAAA
Organism: Marmota monax; assembly: GCF_021218885.2. Lineage (NCBI taxonomy): Eukaryota > Metazoa > Chordata > Mammalia > Rodentia > Sciuridae > Marmota > Marmota monax. Next base: position 8,308 of record NW_026691942.1, read on the forward strand.
TATTATATATTGATAATGTGATTTATAAAAAAATTTATAATGATTTTAAAGATGTACTGGAGAAAGAAATAAATTTATTTCTTTGCCTATGATTTCATGGTTGCTTTTGTTAGTATTTTCAGTATAATGAATGGATTTAATCAACTATTGATCATGTTAAAATTTGCATTCTTTCGTGAAGGTCAAATAAAACTAACGAGTATTTTATTTTATTTGTACTGGGGATTGAACCCAGAGGTTCAATCCCACTGAGCCACCTCCACAGCCCTTGTTAGTTGTTATTTTGAGAGAGGGTCTTGCTAAGTTGCTTAGGTTCTCACTAAATTGTTGAGGCTGATGTCACACTTGTGATCCTCCTGTCTCAGCCTCCTGAGTTGCTGGGATTACAGGCGAGCCACACGTAGCCAACATTCCTTCCTAAAAATCATATTTTCCTACCTGGGTCTTACTGTGAATTCATCTTACACATGTTGAGATTTTTTTTGACCCTTGCATTAAAAAAAAAAAAAAAAGTTCATAGGAGATATTTTCTGATGATGCCGCTATAACTAGAACATGTCTCCTATCACAGTGCAGCACTCAGCCCAGAGCCAGTTCAGAGTCCAGCTCTGCCCATTCTTCAGAGTTCTCCAGTCTCTAATTGGTGTGATAGAGGAAATGCTGTTCAAAACTTCTTAGTTTTAAAATGTCTTTTTACATAGAAATGATTTTTGAGATGTTAAACTTATTTTTTTGTGTTTGTTTCAGGACAGTGACTTCAGTCGGTCATTAGGTAGAGATTCTAAGTGCATACCATTAGTGTCCCTGTGAGCAGGAGACCATGTCACAGCATGTTGGGGGAGCAGCCTCAGCCTGTGTGGGTGCCTCAGGCTGCCCCGCCGGTGGCTCTGCACCAGGGTCATGTCAGACGGGAGCTCGCTGTGAGGTCACTGTGGCTGTGTTCTTAATTGGGCCTTGTCTTCAAGTACAGCTTTGCTTTATAGGAAGTGCATTGAGCGATGACTTGACTGCTTCTCTTTGTCCCCCACTCCCGCTTCTTTTCAGGCTTCTCTACAGTTTGGCCTTCAATGCCAGGTTTCTGCGGCACCTTTGGGTCCTCATCTCTTCCATGACAACACGGATGATCACAGGGTATGTACTGCATCTGCTCACCTGTGGGCCTCCTGCTGTGGCCCCCATGCCTGACACAGTGCGGCAGGAGGGCTTTTGGAAGTGCTCGGCTTTGTTTTAGAGGAAAAATTCTGAATGGTCTTAATTTCACACACACCAAAATTAGTGCCTTGTTTTACAGTTATTTTTATGCATTATTAAGAGTAGCTCAGTTGATAGAATGGAAGGAAGAGTTGGTTTTTCATATACACGAGAGGTTGGTGGGTTGGGGTGAGGGTCTGGGATTTCTGCACTCCACTCCTCTGCAGTCCAGTTTGGTCTGTAGCATGTCGGGTGGTGTGCAGCAAGACCCTGTGCTGAGATGTGTGCCTTTCAGTCAGTCCCTGTCAGCCCCTGAATGATTGGAACTGGGATTTGGTCATCTGCATGAACTGTGCTTCCTAACAAAGGGGATCGTCACTGTGGACAGCATCACTGTCCTGCTTTGCCTTTATTTAATCTTAAGCATCTGTGAGGAAAAGAGAGGGTTTGTTTTGTTCTTGTGTTTTTCTTCTTCATTGGTTGGCTTTAGTTTTTGGTCTCTGGGATTGAACCCAGGGGTGCTTTACCCCTGAACTACATCCCCACCCTTTTTACTTTTTATTTTGAGACAGGGTGTGTGATCCTCCTGCCTCAGTCCTCCCAGTTGCCGAGATCACAGATGTGCACCACAGTGCCTGGCAGTAGGGAGTTTTTAGTGGTGACCCCGCGTCTGCTGAAAACTCAAGAAGGTGGAGTGGTTTATCTTAAGTCAACCTTGAGAGTACCCACAGACAAATGAGAGCCACAGAGGATACCCTGATGTCTAGAATATTTCTGTCTGAAATAGGAGGCTTTGAATATGTGCCATTGTGCTGTGGTACCAGGCACATTTCAGCCACTCCTGCCTGTGTCAGCCCTGAGAGCCTGGGTTTTCATGAGTGACCGGTTTACTTAGGGCCGAAGGAGACTGGGGATTGTTAGGACAGGAAATTATCATTTCCCAGTGAGTATCCCCGCTTAGCAACAGAGACACCACCAAGGACTGCCTGACTTGTTTATGGCATTTGTCTCTTGGTGAGGAAATGGAGTCCTTGTGTATGAAAGACAATTGAGATATTGTTAATTATATTAAATTAATAATATTTTATAAGGTGATAAAGTTATATGGGTTTTTGAAAACAATATTTCTAAAAAGGCAGTTGAGAACTTCTTTTATTCAATTTATTCACACAAAGTCCTCTTAAGAACTGTCCTGTATATTGATATCTTCCAATTACATATGTTTCATATTTGCTGTCAAGAATAAAAATTTAAATGAAATACATAAATTTTTTGAATGTGTGGCACTGGGGATTGAACCCAGAGTCGCTGTGTCACTGAGGCACATCCCCAGCCCTTCTTATTTTTTTATTTTGAGAGAGGTCTCTAAGTTGCTAGGCTGGCCCCACACTTGTGATCCTCCTGCCTCTGCCTCCTGGGTCCTTGGGATTACAGGCATGCGCCACCGCACCTGGCTGAAGTACACAATGTTTTTAAGAGTGGCACTGAATTTAATTTGAAAATAGTTTTGCAACCAGACTTGCACAGCAGAGTCCTGAGGGAATGTGTTGAGAGCTCTGAGACTTGGGCCTGAGATCCTTCTGCCCTGCAGCTGGGCTAGCTAGGAACAGCCAGTGTGTCTAGCTACTTGTCCCAGTGAGCAACCATTTCAGCGCATCAGACATTTTTGCAAGTGATATTTTTATTCGCATACTTCACCTTAAATACTTGCTGTTGGAGTTGGACCCCGGGTGTCCTCCTTGTCAGGTTTCAGGAACTCACAGCCAGCTGGCTGCCCTTTTCTGGTGGGCATCCCTCTACCGGAGCCTAACACCTAGGTGCTCTGCCCCATGTGCTCAGCATGTGCAGATAGGCCAGCTATCTTGAGTAGTGCTCAAGATTCTAGGCGCATGTCCACTTGGTAGGCAGCTTATGTAGAAGGCAGGAAACTATTTAAGGTGCTGCTGGGTCCCCACAGATAGTGTGCAAACCTTCATTCTGAGGGTAGAAACAGGGGGCAGTAATTCAACCAACTTCCCCAAGTTATGAATCAGTGTCTTTTCCATTTCTATAAATCATGGACTTTTAATCTGCTCATAAGTCTTCTGAGATGGACCCTGTGTCAGAGAGATTTGAGTCTGTGTTTACAGCAGGAAGCATGGTCAGCAGAGGACCCAAACACTGTTGTTTCATTGTTCCCCAGCTGCAGGTCCCCAGCGCACACGGGCCCTCTTTACCAGTCCTGTTTTCTGTTGCTCCAGTCAGAAGGACCCATTCCTCTTGCGTCCTCATGGGCTAAAGAGAACAAGGGAGTGCTGGTTGATCCCCAGGGGTTCACATGATCCACATGGTGTCCCTAGAGCATGGTTCTTGAGCCGTGCACACAGGACTCTGAGCAGGACTGAGTGAAGTGGGCCCAGCACTGCTTAGACTCAGGAAACTGCCCGCCTGGCTGCTGTACTCCCCTAAATAGCATGTTCTCCTAAGTAGTATCAGTTATTTTTGTGGTTTTTCATTAAGTGGCCAGGGAACTAAAAGGTACTGACCATTATTTTTACAAATACCACCTAAACGTAGGACATTAAATTCTTCTGCTTGTCAGCAAATTTTTTGCTGAACGCCACTGTGTGGGTAGTGCTGCACAAGGCATGGTGGGGAGTCCTTCTGGAGGTGTGAGGGCCGGGCTGGGGACAAAGCCAGGGTTGTACAGTTAAGTCAGCCTTCTGCCTTCCCTTTGACTGTAAGGTACGATTGCCGTTCTCTGTCCCCACCGCGTTTTATTTTGGATGGATGGCTTTCCTTCCTTAACTCACGGATTGACTGATTATCCTGCCCAGCGTCAGTGCCTGGCCTGGTATGTCTGCCGTGTTCGGGCGTGCAGAATGGCAGCTGGCCCTGTGGACCTGGTCCTGGCGGATCTCGCCATGTCAGGGAGGCGTGAGGGTGGTGCCATGTAGGTTTGCTAAGCCAGGCGAATGGGACTGCGAGGAGACATGGAACTGTTACTAAATGCCCACCAGTTGAAGAACTGGACTTGCAGAGGGGCAGGGAGCAGACTCCCGCTGAAAGATGTGGACTCACTGAACAGGTCAGAGCTCTTCAGAGTGGTAGAGACCCTGCCTTCCCTAAAGGCTGCCCCACCACTGTGCCACCTCAGTGCTTGCTTGGCTCAGAGGGGGCCAGCAGGAGAGGAGTGGGGCTGGCCAGTGCACGGGGCACTGAAATGAGCCAGCCGAAAGCAGAAACTGCGTGTGGAGCTGTTTGGAAAGTTCCGGTAGTCGGGAGCTCCGTGAGTCTCTGGGACCTCTGCTGACTGCCAGGTGGAGAGGAGGCCGTGGTGTTCCTCGTAGGAGGGAAGTCCGCATCGCCCTCCCAGCGCCCTCTCCAGGGCCTCGGCCTTGGGCTGAGTGCCCACTGGCAGGAAGAGCAGTCCTGGGGGGAAGCCAGGTCTGTACCCCTGACTGGCCTGTGTTGCCCCAGTGACTCTGCCTTGCCTTCAAGTCATTTTATTGTTAATGTCACTGTAGTTTTCATTTGTCTAATATCATTTCCTAATTAGACCCCAAACTAAACCTGATTTTGAAATAACTGGATAGCTCTTTTCCTCCCTGTCTCCACCCCAAGATCGATGGTGCCGCTGTTCCAGGTGATATCCAGGGGCTCTCCCATGTCCTTCGAGGACTCGGGCCGCATCATCCCGCTCTTTTACCTCTTCAGCTCCCTCTTCAGCCACTCACTGATTTCCACCCACGATAATGAGTTCTTTGGCGACCCCATAGAAGGTGAGCGTTCTGAGGAGCTCCTTGGCTGCTGCCCAGAGGCTGTCGGTCTTCACAGAGAGTGGGCAGCTTCCAAGCCTTCGCAGTGTGCATGCCATGTTGAGAGAGGGGAAAGGGGGCTGATTGGAAACGGGGGTGTTTGCAGTTGTAGGGCAGAGGCGGTCGTCCATGATGCCCTTCACGCTGGAGGAGCTGGTCGCCCTGTCCCGCTGCCTGCGCGACGCTTGCCTGGGCATCATCAAGCTGGCCTACCCGGAAACAAAGCCCGAGGTGCGGGAGGAGTACGTCACCGCCTTTCAGAGCATAGGCGTCACCACCAGCGCTGAGATGCAGCAATGTATACAGATGGAGCAGAAGCGTTGGATTCAGTTGTTTAAGGTATTCCATGTACGGGCAGGTGTCGTTTCCTGGGGCTAAATAAGCCTAGATTTGGTTTTGGCCTGATTGATTTCAGAATAATAGAAATACAGGTTTGTTTCAAGCATGTTTTTTAATTTACAAAACTTTTTAAGAAAAGTTACCTTTATTTTTGCATTTGCCTCATTTTAATACCTTGTTTTTGATATTGTCACATGCATCTTGTAAATTGTCAAAGGACTTTCTTTGATAAGGTATAAATGATTAAAGTTTTCTCTTTTTTGTACCAAGGATCAAACCCAGGGACACTTAACCACGGAGCCATGTCCCCCAGCTGTTTTATGTAGAGGCAGGGCCTTGCTGAGTTGCTTAGGGCCTTGCTGAGTTGCTGAGGCTGGCCTCAAACTTAGGATTCTCTGCCTCATGCCTCCCAAATCTCTGGGATGATAGGTGTGTGCCACTTTGCCTGGATAAATGTTTTCCTTTTTATTTTTCACTAATAGATCTCAAACAGCTTTTACAGTTTTTCATCTTTTTAAAGGCAGAGTAACAAAGGTAGGATTGGTCACTCATTTTTAATGCTAGGCGCATATGAATTATGCTAAGATGTGTCGTTCTCACACGCAGAAAGTGGGGGGATGTTCCTTTGCTGGGTGCTGGCTGGGAACCAACACCACTGGGAGTGTCACTGCTGTGGGGCGGAGAGGGAGGGTGCTGCCTCATCAGCAGCAAACGTCAGCAGCAAAGGTCAGCTGAAACTGCTCATTAACGGAGGGCGGGCAGACGTGGTGCACTTCCCAAATTGAGTGCTGGATTTACAGCTCCTCTCCCACCAGCGACCCCGCGCCCGGCAGCGCTCAGGCAGAGCCATCGACTGTCCCTTCAGGTCTTTTATCACTGCTTTTGTCAAGCTATCTATTTAATTGAAAGAAGTTAATTGAATGAAAATGATCAACTAAGCTTGTATTAATACTGCTAATGGAACTTTCTTCTTGGCCATGTTTGGAGGAATATGTCAAGCTAGACTTTAGGAAAGGCACATTAATGCTTGCACTTAACCTGATGGGCTAATTAAGGAATGCTTATTCATCCTACAAGTCCAAGAGTCTCTCTGCAGCCCATTCTGCCTGATTTTACAACACATTTCACTTAGGAGCATGAGCATTAGCAGCAGTGAAAGTAACTGATAATGTTTTGATTGCGTGAATACAGGGCTAATGCATCATTGAATTCATAATTTGAACAGATGGGTGTGATGCATGTTTGCACACTTTATTTTAATTACTTATCTCTGTCTCTAAGTAGATGTTGAAGTTCACATGTTGAGCCCTTAATAAATCCTTTCTTAAAAGATTGACGGTTATGTGATTTTTCCAAGTTAAAAATACGCTCTCACCTATTCAGGACTTATAATTGTTGTGGGAGCTTTATCTGAATAAGAGCGTTATGGTGGCATATGTATTTTCCTTTTAGGTTTTAATTAAACTCTGGGATCTTTGCTGGAAACGCTTTCCCTCACGTGGGAGACCAGACTCCGTGCTTGTGCCAGATGATTCCGTTGTTTTACAGCACCTCTGGAGAGTGTCATAATTTCCTATGACAGGCTTGTCTTTCAGGACATAGAAATCTCTGTATTTAATAATGCTATAGTAGTTATTTTCTACGCTGGCCCTATTTTGTTTTGTTCAAGCATTTAATTAAAATTTTGTTGCAGTGACTTACTGCCACTTCGTTAATCATTGAAGATTTTAAGAATTAGTGAAAGGATCACTGGTTTTTTGGTTTTGTTTGGTGCTGGTACCAAATGCAGGGCCTGTGCATGGTGGGCTAGCACTCTACCACTAGCTATACCCCCAGTCCTGAAAGTTCACCGTTTTGGGCATCCAGTTGCTTTAGAATTGAAATCATTATCACCAAGACCTCTTGGGCTAAGAATAGGATTAAAATAGGATTTAAAGGATTCCTCGTTTTTTTGATGGAAAATCCCACCCCAAATCATTTTATACTTCCTGCTGTTAAGCCATTCCTTAAAAATGATAAAAATCAAGGCATAATCCATAATCAAGCTATTAGGTTTTCTAAAAAAAACAAAAAAAACAAAAAATGACCTTTATTATGAAGTACTCAGCAGCACTTGCCCCAGAGTGGGTCCTCGTTCTAGGCAGTGTTCCAGGCTCTGCCTCTGCCCATGCGCTTCCTACAGTGATTCTGTATAGAAGAACACTCATCCCCCTGGATAGCGGCGCACAGCTGGCAGTTGGTAGAGTCAGCTGCTCTTCCACATTTGCCCTCTGAAAACCAAAATGTAAATTTTACCAGCACTTTTTAGGTATTATAGAGCCCAATCCAAATTGGAGTGTCCAAGGTAGAACCAAGTAACAAGGTGAGCACGCTTGGCCAGCGACTTGCGGCCTGCCCCTGACTTTGACAGAACTGCAGATGAGGCCTGACCCTTGCGCACCAACCATTTTCATTTTTCAGCTGGTGATGGTCCTCCCGAACTAATTTGTGTGAGAGGCTCTGGAGACTGGTCACAGAACATAGAATTTTAAGTGGATAGAGTCATCTTTCTTTGTCACTAGAAGAATTGAGGTCAGTTTCTAAGCCCTGAATTGACACTGCTAAAACAGTTTATGCATTTATCAGATTTATAAACTCCTCTTGAAGTGTCATTTATAGCTGTGATCACCTTAGCACTGGAGTAGATGGAGCTGTGCTGGCCGCGTTCGTGGGTGCCCCTGCGTGCAGGAGGCTCTACCCAGCACTGTGGCCCAAAGATGAGTCCTCACCCTCCCTCTCCATGCTGGTCTGCTGGTAGAGCACTGTGGTGTCCGTGATTCTCACTTCCTTGGTGTGGTCCGTTTGCATTTTTCTGGGGTTTTGTTTTTGTTTTTAACTTTTTTTGTGTTAGGGGGGTGGTTACCAGGGATTGAACTCAGGAGCACTCCACCACTGAACCACATCCCCAGCCCTATTTTGTATTTTATTTAGAGACGGTGTCTCACTGAGTTGTTTAGTACCTCACTTTTGCTGAGGCTGGCTTTGAACTCGTGATCCTCCTGCCTCAGCCTCCTAAGCCCCTGGGATTATAGGTGTGCATCATCACACACAGCTTTTTAAAAACTTTTTTAATACAGGAAAAAATTAAAGCAACAGCAGTATACTAACTACATTCCCAGCCTGCTGCTATTAACACTCACTGTTGAAGAGAAGGGGCAGAGCCTTCTACCATACTTTGCTCTTGAAGAGCTGGACCACATCCTCCCCTGTCTTGGAAGGCTGGTTTGTTGATTTTTATTTTGGAGGTGGGTGGGTTACTGGAGATTGAACTCAGGGGCACTCGACCACTGAGGCACATCCCCAGCCCTATTTTCTATTTTATTTAGAGGCCTCAGCTTCAGAGTTGCTGGGATCATGGGCATGCGCCACCATGTCTGGAAACCCAGAGAAAGTCTGAAGAACAAACCATTGGCAGACAGGGGGATCCCAAGTTTGAGGTCGGCCTCTGCAATCTAGAGAAATCCTCAGCAATTCAGAGAGACCTGTCTCTTTTTGTAGGTGCTGGGGATGGCACCAAGACCCTTCTGCATTCCAGGCAAGCAGTCCACCACAGAGCTGTATCTCCTTTCTCAAGGAAAAAAAAAAAAAAAGCCATGGGGATAGGGCATTTCAATATTAATTTCGTCCTAAATCCAGGCTGGCCCACAGAACAATAGAAAAATACCTACTGGGTTTGGTCTACCTTTTGGTGCAAGGATTAAGGCAGAGGAACTTCACTGTCATGCGTGGGAAACCGGCCCGGGAAATTCCGGCCCCAGCACTGGGGGTTGGAACCCGAGCGCTCTACCCCAGCCACATTCCCAGCCCCCTCCGTGCGCTTGAGTGTGCCAGAGGGTACACCCCGGGGCACTGTCACTGAGCCTCACCCCCAGCCCTCTTTCTTTTTTCAGACAGGGTCTCCCGAAGTAGCTGAAGCTGGCCTCGCACTTGCACCCCTCTGCCTCCGGGGTCTCCCGCGAGGCCGTGCTGCGTTGCGCGACAAGCTCCCGGCCAGTCGCCCGGGCGGGCCTGCAGCCCCACGTCCCAGCCCAGCGGGGCTGGGGTCACAGACGCACGCGGCCCGGCTTCCCCATGCATTTCCAGCCGGGGCCCTCGGGTCGGCTTCGTCAGTTCCAGGCGAACGGATCTAAGAAGCGAACCAAGGGTGCCGGCTAACCAGCACCGGCGCGGGACACTCGTCAAGTGCACGAGGCAGGAAGAGAGCGCCGCGGACAAGGGGCAGGAACGACCCCACCACGCGCGGCGACCCCCCGCAAAGCGCCGCACGGCCCGCGCGGTTGCGGAACCTTCGCGAAGGCAGGGCGGTGCGGGGCGCCTGCGCGTGCGCGGCGTCACGGCCGGGCGGAAGTCGACGTCGTTGCGCCGCCGCCGCGTGACGTACTTCCTGTTTGTTGTTGGAGAAAGGAGAGAAAGGAAAGCGCGAGGAGCCGCTGCGTCGCCACCAGCGCAGCCGTGCCGCACCGTGAGCACCCGTCCGTCCGCCCCGTCCCGCCCGCCGCGTCCTCGGTGAGCCGCGTCCGGCTGGCGGGCCAGCGTCTGGGTCTCGGTGGTGGCCGTGGCTGGGTCTGGGGTCTGGGTCAGGGTTTGGGCCGGGTTCGAGGCCGGGGTCTGGTTTGGGGTCGGAGCCGTTTCGGGCCCCGGGCTGGGGCCGGCGCCTGGGTCTCGGCCTTGCTTTTGGCCGGGGTCGGGGTCTGGGTCGGGTCGGGTTTGGGGTGCGGCTGGGTTCAGAGCCGCGGCCTGAGCTTCCGGCTCTGCACCGGGTCGTGGGTTTGAACCGGGCGCGGGGCTGGGGCCGGGCTTTGACCGGGTGAGGGTCCCGTGAGGGTCTAGGCGGAGGTCCGAGTCCGGTTCCGGGGCTCGGGTTGCGCTTGGTTCGGGCCAGTGCCGCACGCTGCCGCGGAGAGTTGGTTGAGCTGGGCCGTCCGCGCGGGGCGCCGGGGTCGGCGGAGCTCGGGGCCCGGAGTCCGCGGCCTGCACCCCGCGCAGGCAGGCTCGGCGGGCAGCCGGCCGGAGCGCAAGGCGGTTTCCACAGCTCCGGGCGGTGGGGAGCCGGCCCGGCGCCGGCCGCTCCTGGGACCGCTGGAGTTTATGTAACTAAGTTTATGTAACTAAGTTTGCGCTCCTGCGCGTCCGCGTCGGCCGGGAAGCGCGGCCGGCGGCCTCCGGATGTCCGGGGAGTGAGCTTGCGGCGGGCTGCTTGGCACCGGTGTGGCCTGGGACGGGACCGGCTGGGGACGCAGAACCGCGTCTCCCCGGGAGGCCTCGGGCTGCAGCCCAGCGGAGTAGGCCCAGCAGCGCCCTGGGCATTTTCGACGTTTTACTTCAGGGGTTTGCTTTAAATTTTTGTTACTAAAATACTTTATTTTTACTTCCGGTTCTAGGGCCTGGAACCCAGGGTCTCGCGTCTGCTGGACCAGCGCTCTGCCACTGAGCCACACCCCCAGCCCAGCGGTAAAATATTTTAAAGCAACTGATTTAGTAGAAAAGTTAGACTAAGCGACCGTCTCCTCATAGCCCCCCAAGAAAAAAGGAAAGGCAAACTGTAATCTAAATGTTTCAACTTTCATAGCTACTTGTTCCTTGAGGTTGATTTCGTTTTTCTAATCTTTCGTATCGCCATGAATTAGTGGTGTTTAAAAGGAATTGTATACTTTCCCCCTAGTCCTGTCTCTTGTACTTTCGGGGACATTTGCTCCAGCTTGTGTTTTTATTTCCACCACGGGAGGGAACCAGGAGCTCCAGAGGGGTTAGGGCTGCCTTTTGTGTTTATATACACTGATGAGCTGCGTTTTTTTCCATTATGAATGATAATATAAAATTTGGAGAATGAGTTACCTTTTTTTTGGTGTAGTTTGTAGGTGTGGGTGACATGACATGAAGTGGGACAAAAAAAGCGTTGAGAGGTGGGTTTTTTAATTTTTGGGGGGGCGGCAGTGGTGATTGAACTCAGGGGCTACATCCTCAACCCTATTTTGTATTTTATTTAGAGACAGGGTATCACTGAGTTTGCTAAGCAAGCTTTGCCTCCCCAGCCGCTGGGGAGAGGTGAGTTTTTGAAGTTGGTATTGTGGTATGGTGGAAGATTTAAAAAAAGATTTGGGCGAGTTCAGAACTCGTTGAAACATCAGTTTCCAGACTTATTTTGTAATAGATAACGAAGTGTCCAGATTCAAGAGGTATGCTGGCTGCAGGATGGACTTAACTGGAGTTCTGGGTGCAGAGCATTGTTTCATACAGTGAAGACTATATGAATATGGGATTACTATGTGTTGTAATACCTACAACTAAGAGGCCTGGATTAGTTTTTCCTTTTGAGCAATCCCATTATTTTAAGTGGTAGAACCAAGGGTATAATCATTTTCTCTTGTGCTCTTGTTTTGGGACAGTTTCAAGCACATAGGCAATTGTACCCATAACAACCACCAACAACTTTTTGTGGTTTTGGGGATCAAACCCAGGGCCTCATGAATGCCAGGCAAGTGCTCCACTAACTACTGAGCTGCATCCCCAGCCTTTTTCATTTTTTGAGCCAGGGTTACACTAAGTTGCTTAGGCCTTGATAAGTTGCTGAGGCTGGCCTTAAATTTGGGATTCTCCTGCCTCAGCTTCCCAGGGTTGGTTGCTGAGATTGCAGTTCTAGGAGACTTTTTTTGGCCTCTGCTTTTTTTTTTTTTCCCCTAGATTTATATGTGGTGCTGAGAATCAAACCCAGTGCCTCACACATGACAGGCAGGTGCACTGTGGCTGAGTCACAGCCCCATTAAGTTCTTTTTATTTGAGACAGGGTCTCACTAAGTTGCACAGGCTGACTTTGAACTTAGATCCTCCTGCCTCAGCCTCTCAACTCCTTGGATTATAGGCATGAACCACCACTCCTGGTTTATCTTTCACATTTAAAAAAAAATTTTTTTTTTCTTTTTAGTCGGACACAATACCTTTATTTTTATGTGGTGCTGAGGATCCAACCCAGGGCCTCGCATGTGCTAGGCAAGCACTCTACCGCTGAGCTACAACCCCAGCCCCTATCTTTCACAGTTTTAAAGAAGGCACTTTAAAACACTTCTAACTGGAGTCTAACTGGTATGACACATGTACCACTTTCCACTTTACTGTTAATCTGATAAGGTTACCTTCTATGTTTAGTGTTTACAGATGAAGAAACTTTTAAGCCATTTCTGATGTCTGTCAATAAGGAGTAAGTGAACATAGTCAGCTTTCATATTTGATGTTTTGACATGATTTTAAAAAAGAACTTTTTTAGAGAGTTGGGTGTGGTGGTACCTGCATTTAATTCCAGCTGGGAGGCTGAGGCAGGAGGATCACAAGTTCAATGCCAGCCTCAGCAGTTTAAGGCCCTATGCAACTTGGTGAGACCCTGTCTCAAAATAAAGGGCTGAGGATGTGACTCAGTGGTTAAGTGAGTTTGGGTCAATCCCTGGTAATAAAAACAAGCTAAACCAAACTTTTTTTTGGTTTAAGTCTCCTACTTCACTGGAAATGATTCTGTGTTGAAAATTTGGTGTGAATTCTTCCAGGACACCATCTAGTGGTAAAGGGCTGGTAGCTGCAAGCCCCTTAGTGAGTAGGATGGATCAGTGGCAAAATTGAACCAATGCTGATTTCAGAGGGAACTTGACCCTAAACTGAGATTGAGAAGAAAAGTGAAACTGGTCAAACGAAGGTAATAAAATGATGATGTAGGAATGGAAAGACAAGGGTCAAGCTACCTGGAGAGAGTGACACTGGGTAGGTCAGCCAGTAAGATTGGACATTTGCTTTGTTTTTGGTACTGGGGATTGAATCCTGGGGTGCTTTATTACTGAGCTACAATTCCCAGCCTTTTTTGAAATAAGGTTTCCCTAAATAGCTGAGGTTGGCCAGGATCTTGTGATTCTCCTGCTTCAGCCTCCCAGAAATCCTTGGGAGTATAGATGTATGCCACTGCACATACTTTATTGTATAGGAGATTGAATCCAGGGGCTCATATCCATTGAGCCTACATCTCCAACTCTTTTATTTTTTTATTTTAAAACAGGTTCTTGCTAAGTTACTGAGGCTGGCTTCAAACTTGGGATCCACTTGCTCCAGCCTCCCCAGTAGTTGGGATTACAGGTTGGCATCACAGTGCCTGGCTTCATGTTTTTATTATATTACTGATGAGGTATTTGTCAAACTTAATATTTAGCTCCTTTCATGTTAGTATTCTACTTAAGAAATAAATTTCAAAAATTTTTTAAGGTTTGGAAAATTGAGTTTTGGTAAATATTAAAAGGATTTAGGAGTTCTGGGTGCACAGCATTGTTTCATACAGTGAAGACTATATGAATATGGGATTACTATGTGTTGTAATACCTACAACTAAGAGGCCTGGATTAGTTTTTCCCTTTGAGCAATCCCATTATTTTAAGTGGTAGAACCAAGGGTTCATGGTGGCATGCCTGTAATCTCAGCAATTACAGGCTGAGGCAGGAGTATCACAAGTTCAAAGGCTGCCTCACCAATTTGGTGAGGCCCTGTCTGGGGAAAAAGGGGAGGGTTTGGGTAGGGACTAGGGATGTAGATCAGTGGTAAAGCGCCCCTGGGCTCAATCCCTGGTACCAAAAAAGAAAAGTATTTGGATTCCTAAGGCTCATATGTAGTACCTATCAAAGAGGAGACAGGTTCGGTTTATTTATACTGCTCTTGTGTATTGCAGAAGCTGTACTTTATTTGGCTATAGCTTGGTTTTCTCTGAAAATTGTTACCTTACCTAAAATTCATAAGGACTTTTTTGCCATTCTGAATAAACAAGAGTGACTATTATTCTGGCTGCCAGACCCTTGAGCTATCTGCATATTAAAGCACTCAAGGCATTTTAGGAATCTTCAGCTGCAGTTGAAAATTTTTTTTTGTCTTTTGAGGGGAGGAGTAATTTCCTCACACAGTATGATTTTGACCCCTGTAAAACTGTTTTTGCCACCACAAGCATGTGAAAAGTCTGTTAAAATTTATGTTGTCCATACTCGCACACATTTTGTCTTGGTATGTGCACCAATAATTCTTTTTTTTTTCTAAAGAATTTTTTTTAGTTGTAGATGGACACAATATCTTTATTTATTCATTTTCTTATGTGGTGCTGAGGATCGAACCCAGTGCCTCACATGTACAAGGCAAGCACTCTACCACTGAGCCACAACCCCAGCCCAGTGCACCAATAATTCTTACTTCCTTGTGTCACTTTGGCTTGATCCTCCGGGCTAGGCCTTGAATCTGAAGGCCTTTATTTGTACCTAGACAGAAATGTCCAGAGTGCTCAGGAGATGACTTGAGTTGGTCACACCCGTAAGTGTGTAACAGATGATGACTGCTGTTTAAAAGAACAACCTTTGACCTGGAGTCATGGCAAAAGCTTCCTGTGTGTGTCTCAGGAACATATTGGGGCATTCAGGATACAGGTGGAATGCATTAGTAGATCTGTGATGAGGAGTGCTGATGATTTACTACTGTGGCTTCCTCCCCCCCTTTTCTTACCTGTGTGTTATATTCTGGGAATTCAAAAGATGATGAAATGACATTTAGGAAAGGTGTCCAGATTTATGACCTTTTCATTTAAAATTCCCTACTTCTGTTCCATTAAGCAAATTTTCCTGCACTAAATTTGTTTGATGCCACAACATGAATTGAATTCCTCTGAAAATAAATATTTAAATTACCCATTTATAGGCTAGTAGAAGAAATAAGCATATTAATTTGTTATGTCCTATTCTTGTGCTGGGGATTGAACCCAGGGGTGCTTAACCACTGAGTCACATCCTGAGCTTTTTATTACTTTGAAACAGGGTCTTTCCTTGTTTCCCAGGCTGGCCTGAACTAGGAATCCTTCTGCCTCAGGTCCCCCTTTCAAGCTGGGATCACAGGTTCTGCCAGTGGAGCCTGGCCCTACTAGAACATTGAGGCAGGAAGATCACATGTTCAAGGCCAGCTTGAGCAACATAGCAAGGCCCTGTATAAAATAAAAAGGGCTGGGGGCATGTGCAAGGCTTGTGTTTTATCCCCAGCATGGCAAAAAACGAACAAAACCCCACAAAAATTAGCAATAAGACTTAAAAATGTAACTTTTGGGGGGGCGGGTGCTGGTAGTGGTGTTGAGGATTGACTCAGTGCTTTACCACTGAGCTTCATTACATTCCTAGCTCTTATTTAGAGACAGGATCTTCCTATTGCTGAGGCTAGCTTCGAACTTGGGATCCTCCTGCCTCAGTCTCTAGAGCTGTTGGGATTACAAGTGTAATCACCCATCTGAGGTAAATGTAATTATAGTGATTTAGCTCACCTGTAGAGTAATTGTGGAGGGTAGTTAATTCAACTTTTGGGAGCTGAATTACTGCTTGGGGATTGAGGAAATAGCGTATAAAGCAAAACAACAGTAGGGGAATAGGTATCCTCTAGTCTTCTCTCCTAGAAAGATGATCTTTGTGATGTGAGGTATACCTAGTCCTAATATCTACGGGTCTTAGTCCCAATACTTACAAGTTTAATTTTTTTTGTATTTGTAAGATACATCTGGAGAATGTTGAACGTGTAAATAATTTGGTGGTAGGGGGGTACAGGGAATTAAGCTCAGGGGCTTGCAACCACTGATCCACATCCCCAGCCCTATTTTGTATTTTATTTAGAGACAGGGTCTCAATGACTTGCTTAGTGCCTCACTTTTGCTGAGGCTGGCTTTAAATTCTCCATCCTCCTGCCTCAGCCTCTTGAGCTGAGCTGTGTGCGTGGTAAATAATTAAATTTTTTTTTTCTTTTGTAGTTGTAGATTGGCAGAATGCCTTTATTTTGTTTATTTTTATGTGGTGCTGAGGATTGAACCCAGTGCCTCACGCATGCTAGCTAAGTGCTCTGTCACTGAGCTACAGCCCCAGTCTGGTAAATAATTTGTTGTCTGGATTAAAAAAAAAAAATTTTAACATTTAAGAGGCCGGCTGAATTGGAAGGAGAGAATTTCTTTCTTAGCCACAGTTTCTCCTTGGATAACTAAAGGTTTCTTTTTCTGGTTATTTTTTTGAACTTTTAAAACATAATGTAAATAGGTAAGAATCGCTGGTTTTAGTCTTTTTCATCCATGTAGTTGGTTGCGTCATCTGGCAGGTATGGTGCATTGAATGCAGACTTCTCTTTGGGCTAGGTCTAGACTCAAATAGAATAAAATTTGTTCTCTTTCAACAATATCTAGCATGTATTGGGTATGCAGTGCCATTGTAAAATTTCATTAATTTGGATTGGCTAATATAAATTCATCTGAAGTGGACTTTGGGTTCACACTGAATCAATGGGGGGGGGTGGTGGTGCTTGTTTGTAGGACAGATTGGCAGGTTTACATCCTGCCTGTTGCAATAGTATCATGGATTAGGATTAGCAGTTCTTTCTTAGACAAGTTCCTTTTGCATACTCCAGGAACAGTTTGCTTTCTATCTATTTAATATTTATTGGGTATTGGAAATCGAACCCAGGGATTCTACCACTCAGCTATGTCCCCAGTCCCTTAAAAAAAATTTTTTTTTTTTTTTTTTTTTTTGAGACAATGGTCTCCCTGAGTTAACTGATGCTAGCCTTGAACTTGGGCTCTTCCTTTCTCAGACTCCCTTTTGCAGGGGGATTACAGGTGTGTGCTGTGCGTCATTATGCCTGGCCGGATTGCTATCCTTATTTCTGTTTCTAGGCTGTCAGGAGCTTATTCTTGCAGTTCATTGTTGATCTAGTTCAGCGTTTTAGCTGCACGTAATTATATCTTGTAGAAGCACCATCACCTTAACCCGTTTTGCTGGTATGTAGCTCAGTGGTAGACAGCTTGTGTGAGAAAGGCCCTGTTTTTTTCTTTCTTTTCCTTTTTCCTTTTTTGGTGCTGGGGATTAATTTAGGGCCTTGTGCATGCCTGGCAAGCACTCTACCTGCTGAGCCCAAGGCCCTGGTTTTGATTTCTAACACTTCAAAAAAATAACACAAAATTTAGGTCCCCTGTGGTAACCCCCACCCCCAAGCAGTAGTAGCAGGGTGTCTGGCATCTGGTGGGAATGCATCATCTGTGTGAAGAGTGTGTGTTGGAGTACATGCCTGTAATCTCAGTGGCCGAGGAGGCTGAGACAGGAGGAGTTCAAAGTCAGCTTCAGCAAAAAAAAAAAAAAAACCAGGTGCTAAGCAACTCAGTGAGACCCTGTCTCTAAATAAAATATAAAACAGGGATGGGGATGTGGCTCAGTGGCCAAGTGCACCTGAGTTCAATTCCCGGTACCAAATAAAAGAGTGAATGTTGGGAGGCTAGGCTGTAGTAGCATGGTGTCAAAGCAATTGCTTACCTTGTGTTAGGCACTGGGTTTGATCCTTAGAACCACCTTAAAAAAAAAAAAAAACCAAGGCATCTTGTCCATCTGCAACTACAAAAATAAAAAAAAAAAGAATGCTTGAAGACAGATAAGACTTGGAATGTAGTAATCTCAGTAAATCCTTCATATGATTTGGTTAAAAGTAAAAGAAAGGCCAACAATTAGGTGGAAAAATGAGCAAGGATGTTGATAAGCAGGTCTTGGGAAACAAAGCTGTAGATGGTTCTTGAACCTCAAAGGTACTTAACTGTACAGCCTGGTGGTGCAGCCAGCAATTCCTGTGACTCAGGAAGTTGAAGCAGGAGGATCCCAAGTTCAGGTCAGCTTGGGCAACCGAGTGAACCCCTCAGCAAGTCAGAAGACCCTGACTCAAAAAGTGGGGGTTGGGCTGGGATTGTGGCTCAATGGTGGAGCACTTGCCTGGCATATATGAGGCCCTGGGTTCCATCCTCAACACTCCATACAAATAAATGAGTGAATGAATGAATGAACAAATAAGAAAATAAAAGATTAACAACTAAAAAACATTTAAAAATAAAGTGGGGGGTGGCTGGGGCTCGGGGCATACGCGTGTAATCCCAATGGCTTGGGAGACTGAGGCAGGAGGATCTTGAGTTCAAAGCCAGCCTCAGCAAAAGGGAGGTGCCAAGCAACTCGGTGAGACCCTGTCTCTAATAAAATATATATATATATATATATAAAAAGGCTTCAGGGGCTGGGTTGTGTGTCAGGGGTAAGGTCCTTGCCTAGCATGCGTGAAGCACTGGGTTCGATCCCTGGCACCACCTAAAAATAAAAACAAAATTAAAGGTATTGTGTCCATGTACAACTTAAAAAAAAAAAAGGCTGGGGATGTGGCTCAGTGATTAAGCACCCCTGGGTTCAATTCCCAGTATCAAAACAAAAGGGTGGTGCTGGAGATGTGTGGTAGAGTACCCCGTGGTTCTCAATTCCCAGTACCAAAACAAAAACAATGAGCAGTTAGGCTTTACTTACTATGATGGAAAAATCAAGCAAGGAAGTATTTCTGAGGACTGCGAAAACCTGAGGCTGATAATAATAATCAGAATATAAATTGGTGCCAGCCACCTCTGAGGAAGTTGGGTAGCAGGTCTGTCTTTCACTTGGGGTTGAACCCATGGGTCCGTTTAACACTGAACTTCATCCCAAGCCCTTTTTGTTTATTTTTAAGAAATTTTGAGACAGGGTATGGGTAAGTTGCCAAGGGTCATGCTCAGTTTCCAAGGCTAGTCTGGGATAACAGGCTTGCATGACCGCCCTCACTTTTTTCCTTTTCCCTGGGGATAGGATCCAGGGCCTTGGATATGTTAGAAAAGTGCTCACCCACCGAACTAAAGCCTCAGCTCAGTATCTTTGGTTTATTTGATTATTATTATGATGATGATTATTTTGGTGTGCTGCGGATCAAACCCAGGGCTTTGTGCATTTAAGGCAAGCACTCTACCAGCTGAGCTATCTATATCCCTAATCCTTAATTTGAAAGCATTCCGCAGCCTACCTAGAGATCTTGCTTCCCTGAGACAGCAGTGGTGAAGAGGGCAGCTCTAGAACCCTGGGTCTGATCAGGCCCACCTTTGTGCAGTTGTTCTGTTGGGCAGTGATTGTGCTGACCTTTGTAGGGCTGTCCTGCGAGGATGAAAGGAGGGAGGAGAGTAGATGAGACTAGTACTCCCCGTAGTAAGGGCTCAGGTATTATCTGTAAAACTGACTTTTCGTGATGTCAGGGTATCTGTTGTGGTGTGGTTTAAGATGGCAAAAAGCTGATGGACCATTGGGTCCTTATATGCAGACTTTAGAGATTGAATTGATTGATAGGAATGTCCTGCCCAGGTATACTGGGAAAGAGGTGGTAGGGTGGGTTGGAAGCTAGGTAGGAGTGTTCTGGAAAGGAGCAGTTCCTGCCCCACGAGAACATATTTCATCTGGATTAGGTACTGTGTTTTTGCTGTGTAGCTTGTTCTGCTCCATTTAGCTCAAAAAAAAAGAACCTGCAGCAGTCGTTTTTATTTTGGGTTATCATTGTGTCTGAAGGGACTTCTGGCAATGTCTGGAGACTTTAGTGGGTTTTTTTTGGGGGGGGGGTGCGGGGGTTTACCACTGAACTCCCTCTCCACCCCTTTTAATTTTTTATTTTGAGAGAGGGCCTTGCTAAGTTGCTGAAGTTGACTTCTTGCCTCAGCCTCTCAAGTTGCTGGGCCTGGAGACTTTTTTTGATGGTCCCAACTGGGAAGGTGTTTCACCCATCCAATGGGTAGAGGCCAGGGATCTGCTAAATAATACAATGCACAGGACAGACCCCACGGGACTGAAGCCGGATGCCTGTTTCTCTACCTTCTACTGTCTGGCATTGAATGAGATAACTTGGGTAAGTTGCCTCTTCCTGGCTCTGCAAGAGACCCTGGGTAAACCTCTGTTTCTCTGAGTTTGTGGGGTAGAGTTAGGTGTGGGGCAGGGGGAAGTTCAGTGAATCTTTTTTTTTTTTTTGATTCTTTTTAAGAGAGAGAGAGAGAGAGAGAGAGATTTAACATTTATTCTTCAGTTTTCGGTGAACACAACATCTTTATTTTATTTGTATGTGGTGCTGAGGATCGAACCCAGCGCTGCGCGCATGCCAGGCGAGCGTGTTACCGCTTGAGCCACATCCCCAGCCCATCAGTGAATCTTTGTATTGGAAAAAAAAAATTTTTTTTGGGTACTGGGAATTGCACCGAGGGCCTTGAACATGCTAGGCAAGTATTCTACCACTGAGCTACATCACCAGTCTTGAAGTTCCTTTTTTAATAAAGCAGTTAAAACTGTGTACCAGTGTCCCTTTTCCCATGGATTTTTTTTTTTTTCATTTTGAGAAGGGATAGACCCATAAATCATGTATTTCTTAATTTTCTTTCTAATTCTTAAGCCATTTAAGGGCTTCTGCAGTGTGAATTGGTCGTGTAGGCCTAGAAGTTTACTTGATGACAGAAAAAAATCTGTCCCTATTGTCTCTACCCTCTGTTTTTATTTTGATATTGGAGATTGACTTTGGGCACTTTATTATTACTGAGCCACATTCCCAGCTCTCATTTTTTGTTTGAAACAGGCTCTTACTAACTTGCTTAGGACATAACTAAGTTTCTGAGGCTGGTCTTAAAATTGTAATCCTCCTGCCTTAGTTGTCTTGAGTGGTTGGGATTACAGGCATGTGCCACTGAGCCTGGTGCACCTTCTTTTTTTAGATTTTGAGTGCTGCGTATGTTGTGATTTGTGTCGGAATTTTTTCTATCTTCTCTGTACGGGGTTATTATTCCTGATTTTCCCTTCCTCAGTAAATATCAGCTTTGTCTGCCCCAGTGACTCCATGCTCCTTCCCTAACATTCTATATGGAGTTTGTTAGTTGTGATTTGTGTTTACTTGCCTGTCTTCACTGAACTTTTTTTTTGTGTGTGCACTCTGGGGATTGAACCCAGAGTGCTTTACCAAAATTACAACCTTTAAATTTTTTTTTTTTTTTTTTTTTTTTGCTTAGAGCATTTTATAGTTTGCTTGAGGCTGGCCTTGAAACTGTCCTCTCCTACCTTTTTTTGTGTGTGTGTGTGGGGGGTGATTACCAGGGATTGAACTGGTGGGGGGGCTTTCAACCACTGAGCTACATCCCCAACCCTACAGGGTCTCACTGAGTTGCTGAGCTCCTTGCCATTGTTGAGGCTGGATTTTGAACTGGCAGTCCTCCTGCCTCAGCCTCCCAAGTCGCTGGGATTACAGTTATGTGCTACCACGCCCAGCCTGCCCTCCAACCTTATCCTTCTTGTTTCTGGGATTATAGGCATGTACCACTGCATGCCCAGCATTATCTTTCTCCGGAATTAATGGCTTCTGTTGTTCTCAGAGCTAGCATAGATGTTACAAACAGCAAGTTTGGGTTTTTCTTTTCTTTTTTTTTAAAATTTTTTTTTTTATTTGTAGGTGGACACAATACCTTTATTTTTATTATGTGGTGCTGAGGATTGAACCCAGTGCCTCATGTGCGCTAGGCAAACGCTCCTCCACTGAGCCACAACCCCAGCCCCTGTTTTTTTTCTTTTTGTGGTTCTGGAGTTCAAACCCAAGGCCTCACACACTGTACCACTGGGCTATATCCCCAGCCCATAAATAGTAAGTTTGTATGGGCAAGGTCAATCAGAATTAAAGCATTGTTATCATAGCAGATTTGTTTGGTTGGACAATGAACCAAGCTGTGAACTCTCTTCATCTGCTCCAAAAGATAATGCAAAGGCAGGATAGTAATCCCAGGTTCAAGTAATCCCAGGTTCAAAAAGACCTGGGGGCGGCTTGGGTTGTGGCTCAGTGTTAGAGTGCGCGCCTGGCATGTGTGAGGTACTGGATTCGATTCTCAGCACCACATACAAATAAATAAAGGTCCATAACAACTAAAAAAAAAAATAATAAAAATAAAAAGGGGCTTGGGTGGGAGCTGAAGATGTGGATCAAGCGGTAGCACGCTCGCCTGACGTGCATGCGGCCCAGGTTCAATCCTCAGCACCACATACAAAGATGTTGTGTCCGCCGAATACTAAAAAAAAAAAAATAAATATTTAAAAAATTCTCTCTCTCTCTTTAAAAAAAAGGGGGGGGGCTTGGGTGGCTCAGTGGTAGAGCACTCGCCTAGCACATGCAAGGCCTGGGTTCGATCCTCAGCACCACATAAAAACAAGTAAATAAAATAAAGGTATTGTGTCCAACTACAATTAAAAAATAAATATTAAAAAAAAGACCTGGGTGTTTATCAGAGTTTTAGAGTTTTATTGTTACCAGGAGAGTCACAATTGCCTTCCCACTGCACTGGTTTAGAAAGAGATATAGGAGTCTTACTCTCTTCTGTAGATGGCAGTCTACCTAGACTGTCTCTGAGCATTCATGTTGGATTCCTGCTAAGAGCCTGCAACATTGGGACATGCTCAGAGGGGAGGGACCAGGTAGGTTGGGTTTCTTAGAAGGGAATAGAAGTAGTAGAGAGTCACTATTGCAGCACTCCAGTCAGAATAGCAGCTATTATGAAGATAAGCAACAATAAGTGTTGTTGAGGATGTGAGGGAAAAAAGGCACACTCATACATTGCTGGTGGGACTGCAAATTGGTGCTGCCAATATGGAAAGCAATATAGGGATTCCTTGGGAATCTGGGAATGGAACCACCATTTGACCCAGCTATCCCTCTACCTAACCCAAGACTTAAAATAGCATACTGCAGGGACACAGCCACATCAATGTTTATAGCAGCACAATTCATAATAGCTAAACTGTGGAGCCAACCTAGATGCCCTAGAGTAGATGAGTAGATAAAAAAAATGTGGCGGGCTGGGGATGTGGCTCAAGGGGTAGCGCCCTCGCCTGGCATGCGTGCGGCCCGGGTTCGATCCTCAGCACCACATACCAACAAAGATGTTGTGTCTGCGAGAACTAAAAAATAAATATTAAAAAAAAATTTAAAAAAATGTGGCATATATACACAATGGAATTTTACTCAGCAATAAAGGAGAATAAAATCATGGCATTTGCAGGAAAATGGATGGTGTTGGAGAAGATAATGCTAAGTGAAGTTAGCCAATCCCCCCCCAAAATGCCCAGTGTTTTCTCTGATATAAGGAGGCTGACTCATAGTGGGGTAGGGAGGGGGAGCATGGGAGGAATAGATGAATTCTAGATAGGGCAGAGGGGTGGGAGGGAAAGGGAGGGGGCAGAGGATAAGCAAGGATGGTGGAATGTGATGGACATCATTATCCAGAATACATGTATGAAGACTCAAATTGGGTGTCAACATACTTTATATACAAACAGATATGAAAAATTGTGGTATATATGTGTAATAAGAATTGTAGGGCTGGGGTTGTGGCTCAGCGGTAGAGTGCTTGCCTAGCATGTGTGAGGCCCTGGGTTCTATCCTCAGCACCACATAAAAACAAATAAAGATAAAGTTATTGTATCCATCTACAACTAAACAAAATTTAAGAAAAGAATCGTAATGCAAAAAAAAAAAATACTAGTCAAGAGAGGGAAGCACCATGATAAAGCCCCTACATAGGCAGCTGTGTGGAAGAGAAACCAAGATCTGCTTTCTAAAACTGAACATGTACCAGAGGGTGAACATTCCCTGGAGACCTGTGGAGCAGGATCAGGGAGAAGACAACCCTTGGTTTCAAGTCAGGACCTGCCTTGGAGATGGCGAGGGTGGTTGTAGGAGGTGATCATAGACAACCCCTTAACTCTGGATTCTGACTAGCAGGTTCCAGACAGCAGCCAGCTGCTTGTCCTTCGATCCTGTCTTGGAAGATTAGCTCACTGTTTTTTGTTCTGGGTCTTGGAATGTTAAAGGTCAGATAGCAGTACTTGGGATCAAATAAGTTGACAAACCCTGAAATCATGATTTTTACTTCTGCTAAGTAGCTGCTGTCATTTAAAAAAATATTTGCTCCAAGTAGGTTGGTATTGCAAAAGGATTTACTTGAATCATGAAGTGTTTTATTGTGGGTTATTGGAAGTGAGCCTCAGTGTTCCTTTAGCAGAATGGGTGGACGTGGAAGACCTGATGTTGCTCAGTGGTAGAGTATTCCTAGTTTCCATCCCTAGTGAGGACATGACATCCTTGTAGATGGGTTTTCTAACTCGGTGGTTCATGTCCTGCATGTTCACCCCCACACCCCTGGATACTCCCCTCCTGTTGTTATTGGAAGATCATCTTTGCCCTCCCCCACCCCTCCCACTGCCTTACTGGGGATTGAACCCAGGGGCATTCCAGCACCCAGCTACATTTCCAAACCTTGTATTTTAAAGACAATATCTCACTAGGTTGCTTAGGCTAGCCTTGAACTTGAGATCCTCCTGCTTCAGCATATCAGGTTCCCAGGTTGCTGGGATTATAGACAGGCACCAGCATACCTGGCTTCTATTATTTGTTTAGGCATGCATTTATTCATGTGTATGTGTTTATTTATTGGGGACCTGGGGATTGAATCCAGGGCCTGGCTTATGCTAGGCAAGCACTCTACTACTGAGCTACACCTCAGTTTGTGAAATAAGTTTAAATTCATAAGAGAATCAAGGAAAGTAAGTTTCTTGTGTGTTTTTCACCCAACTTTTATTAATAGAATATCTTACGTAACCATGGTGTGTTTCTCAAAATGAAGAAATTCACTTGGGGCAGTATTGTTCCCTCTGCTTCCCATGCTGTAGTTCCTTTTCCGTTCCAAGAGCCGATCCAGAAACCAAGGTTGCATTTGCCTGGCCTTTGTTGGATACCTCTAAGCTGACAGAGCTGTCTTTTCTTGACCAGCCTATGATTTTTGATAGTTGTTTACTTTTGCTTGGCTATAAGTCCTGGGCTCATCTTGTACCTCTCCTGCCTCAAACCTGGCATTTGTTGTTACAGTGAATGTTCCTCTAATCCCCAGTTGAGGGGACAGTGTCCCTTGTGGCTGATGTTGTCCACTGCATGCCCAGGGGATCCTAGTGACGGATTCTGTAGTTGGCAGTTTACCTCTGCAGCGTGAGGCTCTTGGAGTGGTTAAGGATAAGAAGCAGGGTGCTGGTAGAGCTAGAGGAGGGGATGGAATTGGAACATTTGGGAGCTAGGTCAGGCTAGGATGGATAGGACTGTGATGGTTTGTGTGGGCTTAGTGATGTTGGAGAGGGTGGAAGTCTCCAGGACCAAGCAGTGTGGGAGTTACGAGGGAGAGGCCAGGTGCTGGAGTAGGGAGAATCGGGGGTTAAACTTTGGTTCTGCTTGGGATGCCTGCTAGGTGCTCAAGTGGCCACGTTGCTTGGTCATCATCTATTTGTGTCTGAAAGGCCAAAGAGAGACCTAAGGTTACGCTTATATTTTCAGCTTGGTTTTTGTATAGCGGTTTTGTCATAGGGTGAGTGGAGGGAACCTTTGCATGGGCCATGGAAGACCCATCAGAGATTACAGGAAGGGCATTTGGGAAGACAGGCAAGGAGAACCTGAAATCTCTGGGTTGGTACCATGGAGGCTTCTCTTATTGGTGGAATCAGAGTTCCTTTCGTGTGTTTGGGTGGGACAGAAGTGGCCAGCTAAGGCAAAAAAGCAGAAGAGTATAAGCAGGTTGCAATGGGACTGCAAAGAGCATAGATTTTGTTTTGGTTTTTCCTGGTACTGGCATTGCACCAGGGGCATCCTGGAAACAAACCGTATTCCTAACCCCTTCTTAAATTTTAGTTTGTGACAGGTTCTGACTGAGTTGCCCAGGCAGGTCTTGAGCTGGTCCTCCTGTCTCAGTCTCCAGAGTTTCCCGGATTACAGGTGTGTGCCACTGTGCCTTTACCATTGAGCTACACCCACAGAGCTATTTTTAAATTCCATTTTGATTGGGGGTGGGGTACTGGGGGTTAAAATCCTGGGGTGCTTAACCACTGAGCAACATCCCCAGCCCTTTATATTTTATATTTGAGACCAGGATTTTCTGAGTTGCTTAGGATCTCCCTATGAGGCTGAGGCTGGCTTTGAGCTTTCAATCCTCCTGCCTCAGCTTCCTGAGCTGCTGGGATTACAGGTATATGCCACTGTATGTTAGTTGGCAGTGATAACCATCTAGCTAGTGTTGAGGCAGGGCAGTGTTGTGCTGGTTCGATAGATGGGCACTGGGGCATTTGAAGGCAGATGGTAAAGTTACACTAGTAAGTGTAGTCCAGGGCCTTTCCCTTTTTCTGTCTGGGGAATGTGTGGGAGGTCTTTTGCTGTTTCCTGCTGTTCCCCTGAGAGCAGCAGAGCCATGAAGGGGTGTTTCTTAGGGCAGGGACAGTGTGTTCCTGTGAGCCCTTCAGCCTTGCCCAATGCCTGGCCTGGGAATGCAGTAAGGGCGGAGGTAGCTGAAGCTTCCCAAGCGCGCCTGTGTCCAGGGAAACAGATACAGAAAGCCTTTTAGCTGCTGGTCAAGTGGCCACCAGCCTCTGCTCAGGGCTCAGTCACCTGTTTGTTTCATTCAGTCTATAATTAGATGATTTCACAGCTTTTTTTCTTTATCTAGAAGGGTCTTTGGGCCCAGGTCTTGAACCAGTTCCCAGACTAGGCCCAGACTGACAAGCTAGTGTCTGAGGAACAGAAGTTCTCCCTGTGGGTCAGTAGGTACAGAGGTGATCTTCCTGTCCCCCTCACAGGTCTTACCCTCTTGAGCCACCCAACTTTGGCAGTCTTGTCAGTGACCACACATTTTTAATTGCAGGAGTTGTTCTAACAATCTGTTAAAACATGGTGGATTACTATGAAGTTCTAGGCGTGCAGAGACATGCCTCACCCGAGGATATCAAAAAGGCGTAAGTAGATTTATTTCTGAAATGATATATAAGATAATGTGTAAGCATACATTGGTAAGTGGATAGTATAACTGTTACTTATTAAAATGGCTTTTTTTGTTTTTCTTTTGTGATGTTGGGATTGTAACTCAGGACCTCACATGCTAGGCATGTGCTCTGCCACTGCACTATAACCCTAATTCTAAAATGGCTTTTAATGTAATATATCATCAATGAATGCCACAGTTTATTTAATTAATTTTTTTTTATATTGGATTAAGCCCAGGTGTGATGTTAAAACCCCCCAACCCCTCCCCACCTTTTTTAAAAAAATATTTTTCAGACGGGGTCTTGTTAGGTTGCTTAGAGCATCATTAAGTTGCTGAGGCTGGCCTTGAACTTGGAGTCTTCCTGCCTCAGTCTTCTGAGTTTCTGGGATTACAAGAATATACCACTGTACCTGGCTAGTTCATGCAATTTTAATACATAAACAATACAGATGAGCATTTGAATTAGATGGCCTTACAGTTTACTTATCAGTAAGGTTGTCTAGTTATTGTTCCTTTGCTTTGGGACTGAATTCCTTATATGCCTGAAGTAGGTTAAAATTGAGAGGCCCCAGGACAAATGATGCATGCCTGTAATCCCAGTGATTTAAGAGATTGACTTTGAGGCCATCCTCTGCAATTTGGTGAGACCCTGCCTCAAACAGTAGAAATGACTGGCGATAGAGCTCAGGTTGGGGGACTCTCGGGTTAAGTCTCTAATACTACACCTTGCTCCTTGATTTTTCTTTTTTTTTTTTTTTTTTCCTTTTTTTGGACTGAGAATGTGAAAATCTCTCAAACCCTTTGCATTGGACTCAGCGGTGCTGTTGACTGTCACTCTTACGCACCCCTTTCAGGCAGGGTAGGGGCCAGACCTGAAGCCTAACCCATGCCGCTGTTATATTCCTGCTGACCCTCATGAGTGCTGAGAACTCCTTCACTGCCCACTGTGCCTGTGTCTGTGCAAACAGGGCGAGTCCCAGGTTGCATATGGCTCCAAAGGACTCTGGATCCATTCAGTTCATTGAGGTGTTAACTGAGAACAAGACTTTCAAACAACTTTAAAAAAACTCTTCAATATATGATGAAGTCTAAACTTCTAAATGGGAAAAGGGTCCCCCCCCCTTTCATTTGGAGCAGAAATAGTCCTTTCAAAACATTGAGCTTGGCACATAACTGTAATCCCAGCGGCTCGGGAGGCTGAGGCAGGAGGATCGCGAGTTCAAAGCCAGCCTCAACAAAAACGAGGCGCTAAGTAGCTCTGTGAAACTCTGTCTTTAAATAAATAAAATATAAAATAGGGCTGGGGATGTAGCTCAGTGGCCAAGTACCCCTGAGTTCAAGCCCTGATATACAGCACCTCCCTCCCCCATCAAAAGAAAAAAAAAAGTTGAATTAGGGATGGGGGGCTGGGGATGTGGCTCAAGCGGTAGCGTGCTTTCCTGGCATGCGTGTGGCCCGGGTTCGATCCTCAGCACCACATACAAAACAAAGATGTTGTATCCGCTGATAACTAAAAAATAAATATTAAAATTCTCTCTCTCTCTCTCTTTAAAAAAAAAAAAAAGAAACGAACTTTATTTAAAAAAAAAAAAAAAAGAATTAGGGATGGGAATGTAACCTAGTTGTAGAGAAGATGCTTGGCATGCCTAAGTCCTTTGGTTCCATCCACAGAAGTGCTTCAAACCAGTCAACCAGTTAGGTTAAGATAGCTGTCAGTGTCTCCTGTTTCAGACCCAGCCAAGAGGCTAGCTGGTCAGCACAGTCCACTGAGGAGAGACCAGGCTGGCCTGGGTACTGTCACTTTGGAGTGTGAGTATCTTGCACATCCTGGATGGGAGGCTGTGGGGTTTTACGCTAGGTCTACACTGTTCTTATATTTGTTTTAGTTAATAGCCACTTTTACAGAGAGACAGAACAGTGGAACAGAGAGATAGTTGAATTCCTTCTTCCCTCCCCCTCCCCCGGGGATTGATCTCAGGGGGACTGAACTCAAGGTGACTGAACCATAGAGTCACATCCCCACCCTTGTTTTGTATTTTACCTTAGAGTCAGGGTCTCACTGAATTCCTCAGTGTCTTGCTGAGGCTGGCTTTGAACTCCATCCCCTGCCCCTGCCTCCCAAGCCACTGGGATTACAGGCGTGCGCCACCATGCCTCGCAATACTTTTGAATAATATTTTTGAATAAACGTGTAGTAATTTTATTTACTGATGGAATCACATGCCTGGCGTACTAGCTTTGGAGAGCAGATTGATTTTGCTAAGTACATGCAGGTTGATTTAAACGTAACTTTAGAAACAGGCGGTTACCTTTGAAAGCAACAAATTTTCCCTATTAAGTTGCATAAATATTAGCTTTTTCACATGAGCAAAATGATAACCACGGGGTGGCTGTTAGCTTTGCTGCGTGTATTGATAGTTTCTATTTGAGGACTAAGAGGGTGTGGCTGCTATCTCCCAGCCCCCCTTTTTGTACCTGGTTGAGCCCATAAATAAAAAAGGGCTGGGGATGTTGCTTAACCATTGAGCAACATCCCCAGCCCTTTTTTATTTTGAGACAGGGTCTTCCTAAGTTGCTTAGGACCTCACTAAGCAGCTGAGGCTGGGTTTGAACTTTTGATCCTCCTGCTTTCGCCTCCCAAGCTGCTGGGTTTACAGGTTGGCACCATTGGACTCAGCTTCCCCTGCATTTGAATCACAGGCCAGGGTTTTCTCCTTTGATACTGACCTGCTGGTATACAGGTTAGACAACTCTGGAGGTTGGTATTACAAATAACTTGTTGCTTTTTTTGGGGGCGTTGGGGGGGGGGAAGGTGGTTGTTGTTGTTTGTATTTTGTTTTGGGGAAAGAACCCAGAAGCGAATCTCCAGGCCTTTTTTTCCTTAAAGATTTTTTTTTTTCTCATTGTAGATGGATCAATACCTTTATTTTATTTATTTAACTAAAAAAAACTTTTTTAGTTGTAGTTGAACACAATACCTTTATTTTATTTATTATGTGGTGCTGAGGATTGAACTCAGTGCCTCTCTTGTACTAGGTTAGCGCTCTACCACTGAACCACAACCCCAGCCCATATTTTATTTATTTCTGCATGGTGCTGAGGATCAAACCCAGTGCTTCACTCATGCTAGGCAGGTGCTCTGCCAATGAACTACGACCCCAGTCCCTCCCAGGACTTTTTATCTTACTATTTATTCATTCATTCATTTTTTTGGTGCTGGGAATTGAACCCAGAGCTGTTTACTCACTGATCCATATCCCCAGCCCTTTTTATTTTTCTAACTTGAGATGAGGTCTGGCTTAGTTGCCTAGGGCCTTGCTAACTTGGTGAGGCTGACCTTAATCTCTGGATTGTCCTGCCTCAGCCTCGTGAGTTGGCTAAGGTTCTAGGCATGTGCCACTGTGTTTGGCTAAATTATGTTAGTTTTAAAAGCTCACTTGTTTTATGGACTTTGGACATATGTGATAAATATTCTGCTCTTTTCCCAAGATACCGGAAACTTGCACTAAAGTGGCATCCAGATAAAAATCCTGAGAATAAAGAAGAAGCAGAGAGAAAATTCAAACAAGTAGCTGAGGCATATGAGGTGTTATCAGATGGTGAGTAATGCTGAATTTCAGGGGAGGGCTCTGAGTGGGTGAAGTAGAACTGGGAATGGAGA
This sequence comes from Marmota monax, assembly GCF_021218885.2. Taxonomy (NCBI): domain Eukaryota; kingdom Metazoa; phylum Chordata; class Mammalia; order Rodentia; family Sciuridae; genus Marmota; species Marmota monax. Next base: position 39,047 of record NW_026691942.1, read on the forward strand.
GGCAGTGAAGCCTTCCTCTGGCCTAGCAGGATGTGGACACACATCCTGTCACCAGGTGGATTTTGAGACCACTGAGAATGTTTCTTTCTGGTGAAGCTTGGAACGTACCCAGTTAGCCAAAAGTGTTGAGGAGCACTCAGGATGACTTTGGTAGAACAGTAGGAATGCCCTGGCTTGGAGGAGCTGAGGAAGACATTGGGCTTGGGGTTGGGGTTGGGTTGCAGGGCTTTGTTTTGTTTTGTATTTTGGCAGTACTCAAGATTGAGCCCAGGAATACTCTACCACTGAGCTGCATCCCCAACCATTTTTATCTTCCATTGAGATAAGGTCTCCTTAAGTTGCTGAGGTTGGCCTCAAACTTATGGTCTTCTTGCCTCAGCCTCCCACATGGCTAAGATAACAGGCATGTGCCACCTTGCCCAGCTTGCAGGGCCCTGCTTCGGTCACTGCATGTGGTTGTGCTTGCCCCTGCTGTCCTCTCATCCTCATTGCCTTACTTGGAAGTATACCATGTTAATGGAGTAAGTTCTACTGCTTGAGTGGACTTTCAGTAAAGAAGGAAGGGAACATACAGCTCAGAATGAAGCATCAAAACCTCTGTGTTTTCTCCACCCTAGTTCTAGAGCATAGGTATTGATGGCAGAAACATTGGCTTAGTTTTGTGACTAGGTTAAAGGTCAGTTATTGGTGAGATGGTTTCAGTGATTCATGGTGAAGGCAAGACTGCAGGGGCCTGGTGGGAATGGTGACAGAGACTGGAATCTACTACCTACACTCTGGGTAAGGCAGAGGCAGAGGAGGTTAGCAGGGTAGGGACTGATTAACTGACCACAGGAAATGGGCCAAAGCCTCACGTGTTCTGTGTGTGGTCAGGTGACAGTTGGCTGTTTGAGAAAGGAGCCCAGTGTGACCTTCTCAGCAGTCACCAGCATACTGCCTCCTTGCTGCATCAACGCTGCTCATAAGCGATGAGTCTCAGATACCTTGCTTATCAAAACACTGTGTTGATATGGAAAACTTTGAAATGTGGCATTTATTTTTTTTTTAAATACTTATTTTTTAGTTGTAGGTGGACACACACTATATTTCAATTTGATGTGGTGCTGAGGGTCGAACCCAGTGGCTCATGTATGCTAGGCGAGCACACTACCACTGAGCCACAACCCCGGCCCCTAAATGTGGCATTTAAGAACATAAATTGCAGATGGGACATGGGGCCTGAAGGGTGTTGAAGACTCCGTCTCGGGTCCTGTCTTGCTGATAGTGTGACCATGCCATGCTCCCACACTGAAGGTTTTCAGGCACTTCTGACATTAGCTGTGTTGAGGAGTGCACTGAGGCTTCATATTCAGTGGAAAGAACCTTTAAGTAGTCATGAAAGTCTCTGGGTGGAATCTGTGTTGGTCATGTACCATGGCTGGCCTTCCGCCATAGGTGAAGTTTTCAGAGGTAGGGCTTGGTAACCCCAAATGGGTATCTTCTAAACCTGCTGCCCACTCTGTGGAATAAGGTTTTCAGGGAACACAGGTGGTGGTGTGCAGTCAGCACTGGTGTGTCCATAGCGCTGTGCTACAGCTCTCTTGGTCCTGGAGATCTGGGGATGAGCAGCCAGGCCTGCAGGCTGAGGGCAGCTCCTCTTCAGCCTACCTAGGGCACAGACCTGATCCCCTGTTGGACTTTGTAGTTAAGGGGGATCACTTCTGTTCTAGGTAGGAATAGTTTTGTGCTTGGTTATATGATAGGTCTCCTCCCCCCCCCCCCCCCCATCTATAGCCTCATGTATGCTAGGACGGGTTGATTGTGATGTATGCATGAACTCTAAGCAGTAAAGTAAAATGATGTAACCGAATAGACATTAATAATTTCTAAAGAACAGTGCTTAAAGAGTTTTCCTCATCTTCTCTCAGAACGGGGTATATATATATAAGGTCCTTCTCCTGTTCCTCTTGTCTTTTAAAGCAAGGGCAGACTTAAAATTCATGAAAAACTGAGACCTCATTTACAATTTGGGAAATGCCTTATTACTTGAATTTACCTTATTGATTGAATTTTGAGGATTTGAAAAGAACTTGGCCCTAATAATTCTGTTTTCAAATTTAAAGCTAAAAAACGGGACATCTATGACAAGTATGGCAAAGAAGGCTTAAATGGTGGAGGTGGAGGTATGTAAATGGATTTCCTCTCTAGAGACAAAGGTCTTGACAGTCATCCTCTGACTTGGAGTTCAGTTCAGTGTTTGAATTGTAAATTACTGAGTTTCTTGGTCAGCCTGTTTGCTAAATATAGATGCAGCCTGAGAAGTGGACTGAATTGGGTAGGGGAAGGAGAAATTGACAGCATTAAAAACAAAAACAAGAACAAGAAAAAACAAACCTATTAATCTTTGTTAGACCAGAAAGTCTATGTTGATATAACTTTATATACATAGGAAATTGTTCATTATTTTGTACTGTCATCCTGTGAGCTTATACTGTTAGACTAGTAATCAGTATTAGTAAGTAAATTTTCCATCAGGGTTTGAAGAGAAGATTACTGAAAAGCTAAAAAGTGTGTTTTTCGAAAGCCCCTGTGGTGGTCTGACAAGTGGTGCTCTCTGAACTCCTGCGCTGAGCCCATGTGTTCAAGCTGTAACAGTAGGAAAGTTGGGTGAATACAGTCTTGTTTCTCATAGATCTAAGTAATAAAATCAGCAGTGACATGCTGATCCCAGATTGGGAGCTGCTCAGAAGTAGTAATGAAGGAATTGCTGGTGGGACATTCTGAGCACAGAGTTTCAATAACAGTAGGAATCATTTTGAATTTCAAAGAACCCCAGATATATAAAATAGGTTCTTTTTTCTTTCTAGGTCATGATTCATATAATGTTTTACAAAAATATTTGCTTATAGGCACCAGAATTCTTATATACTAAAGCTATGCTATGTTTATGTAGGTGGAAGTCATTTTGACAGTCCATTTGAGTTTGGCTTCACATTCCGGAACCCAGATGATGTCTTCAGGGACTTTTTTGGTGGAAGGGACCCATTTTCCTTCGACTTCTTTGGTAAGTGAATTTCCTGTGGTGGTCAGTTGTGGTATGTGTGGTGTGTCCATGACATGGTGAGGGCTGGTGGTGACCTTGCTATGGGGTGCTGTGCCTGGGTTATTAACTTTTCTGTTTGAGCAGGAGCAGTCAGAACATATCTGCCCTCTTCAGAGATTTTGTTTTATTAACTTCTTGGAGAGTAAAGATTTCTGTGTGGTTTTATTTTGCTTTTGCCCTCTCAGGCAAGGCAGTGGTGAGATTGGAAACGCTGTTTCCTCTATGGTGTTGGGGATGGAACCCAGGGCCTTGTAAAAACATGTACTCCTCGCCTCAGCTACATGTCTAGCTCCCCTCTCAAACACCAGTTTCTGTAGGAATTTGTCATGGAATCTTCCTCTTGAAATCCTTAAGTGTCACGGACATTGTTTAGAGGACATTCGATTATGAACTTGCCTTCTTTTTTGTCTGGGAGTGTTATAATGGTTGAAGCCACAGTTTGTGAAGAAAGGACTTTTACTGGATCAAGGCAGCAGAGTGTCTTGGAGAGTAGTTTTGCTAAAAGAGACTGTTTGTTCACAACTGCTGGGTTGTAGGAAATATTTTTTTTTTTTGTCCTGGTGCCTGATCCCAGGTTTTGTGTTATGTCTAGGATATGAACTGCACATTAGGTATTCTTGTTAGCTGTCTGCTAGTAGAATTTCCATTCTAGTTTCTAAGCTTCCTGTGTTTGATGCTTGCCGGGTAACCTGGGAGGCCAGGGTTAAGTGTGCTGCCGCCGCCATTTCTGTCTTTTGTGCACTGGGCGGGTAAACACATCTTGTGTTTGCCTCCTTCATTGATTGGAGCACAGTTGAAGAGACTGAACACCACTGGCAGACCCCAGGAGGGAAGAAGGAAGAGCAGTTGTGTCTACCAGTAATAACAGGGAGATAAGTGGAGTCCCTGCTTGTCATGGGCATGAAGAGGAGCAGGTTGTCACTGGATCTGGTAGGTTGCCTTGGGCCTCTTGAAGATTACGTGATGCAGTCGAGGTGATCCGCAGTGGAGATTCATAGTGTCCTTGTTCTTTAATATGGCATGTCCTGACTCTGAGCATACCTTATTGCAGGAGGGAATAATACTGAGTACCTTCCAGCATGCCTGTAGGCAAATGCAGCTGCTGAATCAAAGCAGAACATTCAGATTAGGGTCAGAGGAGAATACGTTGCCTTTACATAGAGGAAGAGTTGACTTTACTGCTGCCGTATGTATTGTGAGGGCTCCCTATAAAGAGTACATGTCTGTAATGCTCAGAAAGCTTGGGATCTTTGAGCTTTTCTGGTTTTGAATTTTAGGTTACAAATCCTCAGCTGCTAAGGGTTTGTTTAAATACTCCAAATCTGAAATACCTCTGGTCCCAAGCATTTCAATTAAAGGACACCATATAATAGGAAAGAGAACCATATTTATATCCATGTCACTTGACCCTAATAGGCAAGAGATATTTCATGAAAGGAGGATTGACCCACTGGTTCTGCCTTGAATATCACATGTCACACCATAGGCTCCAGCAAGCTCCACTTTATTGGTTTTGCAGGCCAAGGCAGTGTTAGGGTTATAGTATATGTTCCCAAAGCCACAAGTCTCCTGGTGGCTAAGGAGGAAGAGACCTACATTTCTGACCCCTGGGTCTTGATTCAGGAGATGAAGCACCTTCTCAGAAGGCCAAGTTCCTTAAGTGATAATTTTATCTTACATGATTAAAAGTTCTTTTAAAGGGGGAAAATGTCCCCTAGTGACGAATTGTGCACCCAATGTTTTCCTTAAGAAAAATATTGATGCATTAGCCGCCTCATTAAAAATGACTTGAGATTTATGTGTGTAAACACACTCATATATATTCCGCTCACCCCCCCTTCCCATGCTGGGGTTGAATCCAGGAGCTCTTGACCCTGAGCTCCATCCTTAGCCCTTGTTTGGTTTTTGAGTCAGGGTCTCACTGAGATGCCTCACTTTTGCTAGGGTGACCTTGAACTTGAGATCCTGAGTCCCTGGGATCACAGGTGTGTGCCACCCTGCCTGGCTCCTTGACTGTTTCTTTCTAAAGAAGATATAGGGCTTATAATTAGAAGTGAATGAGTAATTATTTTTACTAGTCGAAAATGATGCTAAGCTTACTGAAACTACTCTTAGGTGCTTGACTCCCCGGTGGCGGCTCAAGGTTTGACAGTAGGTGCTTCCCGGCAGTGATGCTTCTCCAATCCATTCTTGTAGGTGTTCTAGGGGACTTCCATTTTCAGGCTGTAAGGATTTACATACAGGAAAAGAAGCTGCACCATGGCTACTACGTGTACGAGGTGACTGTGCAGCCTCCTGGCGGTATGTGTGGTATAGAGCGGAGTGGTATACAGGGCTGGGACTTGGTCAACGTTTATCAGAATCGATGTCATTTTCACAACCCATTACAGAGTCCATTTATTGTAGCAAAGTATTTTTTAGTCTTAATTTTTCATATCACCTTTTTCCCTGTTTCTGTTTGGCTTTCAAAAGAAGTACTTTAAACTCCGTCGTCAGATACCTGGGTGCCCTGGCTCGTTCCTGTAATCCCGGCTGCTTGGGAGGCTAAAGAAAGGATTAGGAAGGTTTGAGGCCAACCCAGGCAACATAGTGAGAATCTAATGAAAAATCTGCCCAGTGTGCTCACAGGCAGACAAAGAGAGTTACTAGTGAGGACAGCCTGGATGACTTAGACCCTGTCTCAAAATAAAAATTAATTATTAGGGCCAGAGATTCAGTGATGGAGTGCTTACCTAACTAGCATGCGTGAGACCCTGTTTTCCATTCCCCAGGAACACTTCCCCCACCCCCCCGCAAAAATGAATAAATAAAAAATGATTTCAAAATCAAGGCCACCCAGGGCAATTTTATTTTTTTTTAAATTGGGAATTGAACCCGAGGGTGGTTTACTACTTAGCCAGTCGTTTTTAGTTTGAGACAGACTCATCACTAAGTTGCTGACTTGGAGTCTCTTGCCAAGCCTCCTGAGTCATTGGGATTTCAGGCATGCTCCACCTTTCCTGGCTCAGCCTGGGCAAAGGAAAAGTTCTGTTTCAAGATGGTTTTGAGCTATACGTGCATTTCTCATGACAAGAGCACAGGACTCCTTGGGGGAACTTGAGATGGTCCAGGTTTTGGGGGTGGGCCTCAGAACCAGAGAACTGAGGAGCAGGGCAAAGGGTGGCCTAGGGTCCTGTGGGAACTTAACTACTTTTGACATCCTAAAGTTAGCAGATCTCCCAGGAAAGCTAAGAGAGGTGGATTCTGCCAGCAGCCCTGAAACAGTACTGGCTCGGAATATTTGAGGCTCCCAGTTCTGTTTAAATTTTTTCCACAATATAGAGCACATGCATATGGGCCCTTTTCAAAATGTTAATTGGAAGCCAATTTGAATGAGGATGTTACCTTCATTTGTCTTTCATCACAGGACACCAGTGTTGTTCTTGGATGCCAAAGTCCTTGGTAATAGTAGGCCTTTTCTTTTGATACCAAGGATTGAACCCAGGGGTGCTTTACCAATGAGCACATTTCTAGTGCTTTTAATTTTTTATTTTGAGACAGGTTCTCCCTATTTGCTTTAATAAGACCTTGCTAAGTAGCTGAGGCTGGCTTCTGCCTTATGATCCTACTGCCTTAGCCTCCCAAGTCGTGGGATTACAGGTGTGTGCCTCTGTGCCCATGGACAGTAGGCCTTTTATTGATCCATTAGAATGATTGTTTGGAACATTGGGTATTAATTAACATTTTTATTTATATTCTCACTTCAGAAAGCCAAAGCAGAGTGGGAGGACTTTCCCAGAGAGCCTTGTCATGCTGGCACTCCCGTGTATCTTTCTCTATGAAGACTCTGGTCTTGCCAGCCTCGGTGAAGGAAACCCTTGTAGCAGTGGGGAACTTCCCGTGGGTAGAGCCAAGGGCAGCCCGCTGTTGGGGAGGAAGGAGCCTTGTGTTGAGGGTGAAAATAGGCTGACTTTACAGAGCCATGATCTCAATTTGGTGTAGTGAGTCAGTCGTTTTACTCCCTAGGGTTCGAGGAAGTGGCCAGTGAGGACTTGGAGCCTAGTGAAGAACTAGAGCAGCCCTGTTTTGAGGAGGCAGTGGAAGATTCTCCAAGTGACGAGAACAGTGAGGTTTTGGATGTGATATCCAGCGAGGAGCTGGACCTCTTTAGTGAAGAAGAGCCAAGCGAAGGCTGTAGCCGGGGCCAGGGTGAACTTCTCAGTGAGGAGTTGGACCTCATATCCAGCGAGGAGGAAGCCAGCCCTGGGGACACAGAGGAGTTCAGCGAGGAGTGCGAGGAGCTGCTGAGCGAGGAGGAGCAGTACAGTGGGCCAGAACTTGAGGCACTACTTGTTCAACAATAAATTGCAAAAGGAACTGCCCCGTCTCTGCTTTATAAGAAAGTTTAGTTTATTTTAAAGTTTATTCAGAGTGAGAAAATTTCTTCTATCACATTGGTAGTATACTTGGTCACGTGACCTTTGCTACCTTGGAGATATGGTTAAAGAAGGGTGGGTTATTGAAGCACCGAGTTTCCAGGGGCTCCTGTAACAAAGTACCTCCAACTGAGTGGTTTAACAAACTTCCCTCTCATAGTGCTGGAGGTCAAGTCCAAGATGAGGCGTTAGCAGAGCCCATTCCTCCTGGAGGGGAGGGAGAAGCTGTCCCAGACTGATTCCAGTCCCCTGTGGCCCCATAGGGATGTTGGCTTGTTGGGTGCTTTTCTCCTGTGTCTGCTCATCCCACTCTGCAGCTACCTGTGTCCACGTTTCCTTTTGACAGTGGCACCAGTTGGACTAGACTCAGACCAATGACTTCTTGTAACTTGTATCTGCCAAGACTTAATTGTGAATAAGATACCATTCGTTGGTTGAATCTTTTTGAAGGGCCATAATTCAACCTGTAATAGACTTTCTAAGCAGAGTCACTTAGGTTTTTGTCGTAGTCTGTTCATTTTAGAAACTAGCAGCAGACTTTTTTCACTTTTGTACCAGGGATTGTATTCGATCACAGAGTGACATTCTCAGCCCTATTTTGTATTTTATTTAGAGACAGGGTCTCACTGAGTTGCTTAGCATCTCACTTTCTCTGAGGCTGGCTTTGAACTTGTGATCCTCCTGCCTCAGCCTCTCAGGCCACCAGGATAATAGGTAGTCGCCACAGTGCCTGGCTAGCAGCAGACTTTAGAAAAGGCATGTTAAGATGGTTTAGTCTTCATGTGGATTTATGATCATAGCTGAAGGCACTGCTGTGGTTCACGTGGGAGCAAGTGTCCTTGGATATTTACAAATATCATGCATATGACACCTACACAAATGAAGTTTAAGAAAGCTAGAAAGAAAATTTAAAGTTCATTTATAAACAGATGTTTTTAGGGGTTTTGGTTTTGCATGTAGCTCAGCGCTTCTCTGCCTGTAACTTCCCAGATGAGTCCATTCCTTGGGGAGCTGTTCTGGTGCACACCACATCTGAGTCTGGTTCAGTGTGTGCTGGGGAGCTGGCCTCTGGGAATGGCTTGCCCTCGTGCGATGCAGCATTCTTACCTGCTTCTGCATGTGTCTCAAGTGATTCAGCACATTGCTTCCTCTGCCCTTCTTCACAAGCAGCGGCTTTCTTGGGAAGGTCATTTTGAAACTTGTGGTCTTTGCCATGAGAACCTGGCATTGGCCACCCCTGCAGCAAGCTTGAGATGTTCTGTGAGGTTTCAGGTGCTGTTTTTGAAATGAAGCCAGCAGTCAGCTCTCTGTGGCATTTCCTGTTTATCCTTCTATACCCACCCCACCAAGGAAGGCATTAGTATCAGATCTGTTTGTTTGGTTTTTACGCTGCCCCTTTTGACACGCTACTAGAGATGGCACATAGGGGTTTCCACCAATGAATGTGCGCTCATTTTTGGTGTCTATCTAAATTGCCCGGGCTGCCTCAAAATTGGGATGCTCCTGCCTCATTCTGTGTAGCTGGAGTTCTATAGGCATGCATTACTGTGTGCCTGATTCATAAGCTTTTAATGTTTGTTGTGGACCACCTAAAGGTTCAGAGAGCCATACCCTTACCTGCATACAGAAGTTGTCCCCTGGTTTAGATTCAGGCTTTGTAGGAACAGTGTTGGGGGCAGTGTCTTTTGTAGAGCTCTTAATCCCCCTGTGGCAGAAGTAACATGATGTCATCTTTAAGCAGGAGCAGAAGGGCATGCAAGAATCTGCTGTCCTCTCAGGTTCCTACTGGTAGGGTATGGGTCCAGTGGCCATGTCTCTGATACCATCTTGGATCAAATCAGCACCCCAAATGTAGAAGGTTTGAGATGGTCACCTCCTAAACGAGAACAAGAGAACTTCTATCACATAGGAAGGGTGTTTTTTTTTCCCTTGGTGTTGGGGGGACCAGGAATTGAATTCAGGAGCACTCAACCATTGAGCTACCTCCGCATCCTATTTTGTATATTATTTAGAGACAGAGTCTCACTGAATTGCTTAGTGCCTCGCCATTGCTGAGGCTGGCTCAGAGTTCCTGATCTTTCTGTCTCAGCCTCCTGAGCTGCTGGGATCACAGGTGTGTGCCACTACATCTGACCCCCAGCCTGTCTTTTATTTTAGTTTTGGGAGTCTGGCTCTTAAACTAGGATCCTCTTGCCAAGCTGCTTTGATTATAGGTGTGGACCACTGTGTCCGGCTCACATAACAAATTTTCACTGTAGCTGTCACATTTCTTGTCCAGGTTGTCAATCTGTTCTGTGGGGACACCCAGGTGGAGTGCAGCTGGCATGCTGGCACTGACAGCTGGTGGCACAAGTAGAATGCACAGATCTTATCTGGATTATATGAAAGTTTTATCCTCTGGCAAAAGCATGACATGTTACTAGATTTAGTTGAGGGTTATAGTTTAAGTTTTCTTTCAAGTATTAGAGCAAGTGGGACATTCAGATCTCTTTACATGGAAGCTCATACCTGAACTTCCTATGGGGTGACGACTGCTGTGGAAGGTGGGAACTACATCATCAATCAGTGGGTTTAACCTCTTGTTAACTGTAGAAGCTCCTCCCACTCCTTTGCCTGGTGCAGGGTTTGGTAGCACCACTATCCACTCCCAACCCGTGCCTGGCCTGGTCCATGCCATGGTGGACGTGTTCACATGCCCTGTTGCATATTCTGCCTCCCCTTCTTCTGGCCTCTTTAGCTCTTAGAACCAGCAAACAGTGCCCACTTTTCTGCATGCAGGACTTTAAACTCTGTATTCCTGAGCTTACCTTTAGGTGGAGCTGACTGGGCATTCCTTGTTCAGAATAGTTCTGGGTGTTTTGTTTTTTTTTTTTCTTTTTGTACCAGAGATTGAACCTGGGATGATTAAGTACCAAGCCATGTCCCCAGCCCTTTTTATTTTTTAAGACGGGGCTTTGCTAAATTGCCGATGTTGCTTTCGAACTGGTGGCTTATGCCTCATTCTGCAGTGATCAGCTGGGATTACAGGTGTGTGCCACCACACCCAGCCAGAATATTCTTAAGGTCGTGTGTGTGTGTGTGTGTATGTGTGTGTGTGTGTACACCCAGGATTAAACCCAGGGGCCCTTAATCACTGAGTCATATCCCTAGCTTTTTTTATATTTATAGTCTCCCTTGAGTTGCTTAGCACCTTGCTGAGGCTGGCTTTGAACCCGTGACTCTCCTGCCTCAGCCTCCCTAGCAGCTGGGATTACAGGCATGTCCGGCTTAGTGTATCCGTCTGTCACTTGCCTGTTCCCATCTGTCCTTGAGCTTCCTCAGTGTCTGCTTCTCTCCATCTCTAGACCTCCCTAGGGTATTGCTTCTCCCCTTTCCAGTTGCTGCAGCTTTTCTTGGGCCTAGTTGACTTATAAACCTGCGTCGTTCCTGAGTCATTGGCTGGCTGTGTGCAGTGGTGGGCATGCTGTCACATTTTTGACTCTTGGCATACGCGCTTCCTGGTTTGCCCTCTCTTGCCCTCTGGCTTGGATGCATGCCACACTAATTATGTTGTTCTGTGTTCTGGATGGATTCTGTCTACATGCATTCATGTTTATCAGGAATACTTGTTTTTATTCCTTGTACATTTTCCATTTTTCTGGAAGAAAAACACAGTACTTTATCACTGAGAACCCAGCTAAATTACGAAGTAGTATGTATAAATTGTGTTTTCAGTGAAGCTGTCCTTGATTACCACTGCAAAGAAAAACTTTCGGAGCTCATCTTCTAAAGGTTGTGTTGTGGAGCTGGGGTTGTAGCTGAGTGGAACACTGGGTTAGCACATGTGAGACACTGGGTTTCGATCCTCATCACAAGATAAAAAAATAACAAAATAAGGATATTGTCAATCTGCAAATAAAAAATGCATCGCTGGATTTAGGGTAAATTATTCATTCTTAATTTGTCAATACACGTTTTATTTTTATTTTTTCCACTGTAAACACATTTAATTGTCCTTTTCAACAGAAGTATCTTAGTAAGGCTTACTGCAGCATTTCCTTAATCTTCATGTTTTTCTTTTCTTTAAGTAGACTTACTATGCATGTGTTTAAATGATAAGACAATTTGTCTATACTGTGTAGAAAATCACCTTCTTACTTCATAAAGCTGACAGATTAGAATACTGCAATTTTAAATTAATGATCTGTATACTTTTTTCTAACCTGAACTTATGTAGAGATTATTAAAAGTTTTAAAAACATAACTGATTATAAGCATTTTATTACTGTTTTGATTTTTTTTTTTTATTAAAATGCCTATTTCTATTCTAATCCTATTTCTAAAGCTGAGCAAGCTGGTTGAATCTTTATTTCCTTAACGGTATTTGTAAGATACAGCTTCATAATGCCCTGTAAACAATGCATAAATGTAGTTTGATACATGTTTTTGCATTTGAAAATATTGTGTATTGCAAGTGGTTTTACACAAAATACTGAGTAGTAAAAATTTTACAATTACAATAATGTAATTCAAAGTTTTAACCAAAGAAAAAGTAAATGGCACAAGTTGAGCAGTCAGTCTTCTGGGATGTTTGTAATAATATAACCTGATGACTTTGTAATTTTCTGCATAAATAATTTTCATTTTTTTCCCTTCATTAAGACAAATTTTCTGAACCTCCCTCTCTTTCAATTTCTATTTCTTGTTTAAAACCAGGTATTAACTGTCTTGCTTTCCATACCTTTGCTTTATCAAGTTTTGCAAAAAATAGTTTATTTCTTGCTCTCCTGAAAATTCTTGGTTTTGATTAGAAGTCTAAAAAAAAAAAAAAACCTGTAATTCAAGCAGCTTGGGAGTCTGAGACAGCAGGATTGTAAGTTCAAAGCCAGCCTCATCAATAGCAAGGTGCTAAGCAAATCAAGGAGACCATATTTCAATAAAGAGTAGGTTTCTATAGGTCTCTAACACCACATCTCCATATAATGTCTGCTGAGAAGGGTCCAGGCATTTCCATTGTCTTCAGAAAAATCAATGACCACATCCCTTAATGTCAGTGGTTTCATTTCCTGGCTTTTGGTATGCTAACTTTTTTCCCTGATAGTTTTTTTCAGCTCCTGTGTAGTGCAGAAACCAGGAACTCTTGACCTAGGTTTGGAAGCATAGAAATAAATTCAAAGAATCTACACGTCTTATTTTTGATTTTTGGAGCATTTTGGTATTTGAGCTATCAATGAGATACCCACTGATGTCTATAATTTTCTACTAAAATTGCTTCAATCACAGTGTAATGTTTGACAGTTAACACTGGTTTAGATTGTACTTAAACTAATAACTTAAAAAAATCGTTTTTGAAACATCATCTTACAGAAACGTGAAAGGTGTTCTTGGGCTTCTTGGCTAGATTCGTGGGCTACTTAAACATTGCCTACTTGGTGCCCCATTCTGAGTTTATAATGCTCCAGTAGTTCATGTTGTGTCTTAATTCCCTGAAGAAGGCAGCTTGGGTTCACTGGGTACAGCTACCTGTGTGTGAAATCAGGTCTCGTCGCCAGGAGCAGTGTCCCATTAGGACACTAAGCTAAAGGCAGCAGGCAGCTCTGGTGAAATGCGGGGCAGTCCTGAGTTTGTGTGTGTGCACGCGTGCATTTTTGGTCTGTGTCGAATGTTTACCTTGTTATGTGCCTTTACTTGAATTAAGGTAGTGAGAAAGTATCTCATGATAAGGCCTGGTTATACTACTTGTTTTATTTCTTCTCCAAATCTATTGGTAAGTTAAGGCTTTAATCTCTTTTCCTCCTCCCATGAAAAAAAAAATCTAAAAGATTTATACAATACACCTTTCTGTTTGTTTCTAGAAGATACATTTGAAGACTTTTTTGGGAACCGAAGAGGTCCCCGAGGAAGCAGAAACCGAGGTGCAGGCTCATTTTTCTCCGCTTTCAGTGGATTTCCAACATTTGGAGGTGGATTTTCTGCATTTGATACAGGTATTAAATCCCTAGATTTAATTTGTTGTTAGAGGAGAAATTAGTGCTTAGAACACTTAGAGCAGTTTGAATTATGTTTATTCTTTTTAGGAGAAGAGCTTTTTGCATTTGTCAGGATTTTGCGTGTACAAATCAGTGCTTAATGACCTAATTATTCAAGAATGTGAGTCATTCATAAGGGATACCATATAATGAAATTCCTGGCTAAAAGGGTAATGCATGTTTGAGTAGGCATGAAGCAGCTGCAGTGGACAGTCTTGCTAAACTCTGCATGTGTTCTTGCCTCCCTTGCAGTTAAACAAAAGGGCACAGTCCCATCTAAGCAGTGTGTAGTTGGATGGGATTGGCGGGTTGGCCCATGGCCTGGGGTGTGTGACCTTAGCCAGACTGTTCCCTTGAAGTGTCCAGCCCAAGCACATGGTCAGCCACAGTGGTTGGTGATGTGCCTACAGAGGTGGGTGCTCCTGGGTCTGACTTGAGTTAAACTTTGGTAGTTTGAATTGCCATTTTTTGCACAGTTGAGTTCATTCCCCCTCACCATGATACCTATGTTACCCAGCACACAGCTGCCTTGGTTGGGCTTCTGTGCATGGTGTGCCTGGCTCTCCCCAGCAGAGCTCTCAGTGGGTGTCTGTAGTTTGCCAGGCTGGGCCTGGTGAGCATACAAAAACAAGGTTGTTGAAAACATGAGGGAAACGGCACTTCATCTAAGCCAGTGTCTGGGGCTTGTGTTAAGCAATCCTGCCTTTAGGTATTATTGTGGGCCGGCTTACTCCCTCTTTTTTTGCCGTTGGTGCCCCATGTGCCATGGGGTGCCAGGTAGATACAGTGGGAGGCCCACCGCCATGCTAGAGTGTCAGTGAGGTCTCAGCCACTTGGGAGTGGGGAGAGATGCCTAGAGGGAATCAGCCAGACCACCCCCTGGTTGTGGATACTGCCAGTCCTCTCAGTGCCCCTTGTGCTACAGTGGTTTTGGCAAGAGCTGCTCTTGTGTGGCTTTCGACATCAGATGGTCTTCTGCTAAATTTGAACTTAGTCCTATTTTTGAATTAATACTAGTCATTATTAGCCCCCAGTCATCTTTATTCTCTGTTTTCCTATAGGATTTACTTCATTTGGGTCACTAGGTCACGGTGGCCTTACTTCATTCTCTTCTACATCATTTGGTGGCAGCGGGATGAGTAACTTCAAATCAATATCAACTTCTACCAAAATAGTAAATGGGAGAAAAATCACTACAAAAAGGTAGAGTGGAATTATGCATTTTATATTTATTATGTCAGCTTAATGTTTCATTGGTGTTGTGTACTGCTTATCAGTCAGCTGAAGTATAAGCTGCATGAAAAATTTCTTAATTAGCTGGAATCTTTCTTTCCAATGTTTTCTTCCTCATTTAAAAAAAATTTTGTTATATGACAGCGATTTTTTTCAGTGTTTTTTGTTAAATTATTAGAAGTGATCTTTATTTAATATGTAATAATGTGTAATAAGTTTTCCCAACATTGTTAGAATGATAAAATGAAAAACCATTAGTTGTGGGCTGGGGCTGGGGCTCAGTGGTAGAGCACTTGCTAGCATGTGTGAGGCACTGGGTTTGATTCTAACCACAGCATATAAATAAATGAATAAAATAAAGGTCCATCCATCTTAAAAAAAATAAAAACCTCTACGTTTAATTTATCAAAAAAAAAACTTTTTTTTTTTCTTCATTTATTGCCTCAATGTATTGTGAGTCCACCCCAGGGGCAGATTTTTCCCCCCCTTAAATGTGGTGTTGGATTTTAGAACCCAGGGCCTGTGTATGCAAGGCAAGCACTCTACCAACTGAGCTATATCCCCAGCCCTTAATTTATTTTTTGTAGTCCTGGGAATTGAACCACAGGGGTGCTCTACCACTGAACTCTCTTGACTCTTTTAAAAATTTATTTATTTGTTTGTTTGTTCTAATCAGTTACTCATGACGCCAGCATGCTCTTCGATTCAATGTACACAAATGGAGCAGAATTCTTTTTACTTCTGGTTGTACTCAAAGTAGGGACACATCATTCTTGCAGTCATACATGTACTGATGTAATCATGACCGTCCCATTCCACCATCTTTCCTACCTCCATGCCCCCTCCTCCTGGACCCTTTTTATTTATTTTGAGTCAGGTTCATGGGCTGATCTGAAACTTGTGATCCTCCTGCCTCAACCTCCCACTTTGTTGAGATGACAGGTGTGCATCCCTGCCACCTCTCCCTGCTGCCCTGTTGTGAAGAATGGAAGCTAGGGTCTCAACCTCATACATTCTAGGAAGTGCTTTACCAGGGCTGCAGCCACCCCTCCAGTGCTGGGGTTGAAACCTGGGGCCTTTGGCATGCAAGGCAAGCCGTTCTGCCATGGAGCCACATCCCCAGTTCTAGCTTTAGCAGGGAGGTACACCTTACACAACAGTGTGAACACCTCAGTCATCACCCTTAAAGGATCTGCTTTACTTGCTTATATTGGTACTTGGAATTGAAACTCAAGATTGCTTAACCACTGAGCAATATCCTAAATTGCTGGGACTGGCTTTGAACTTGAGATTCTCCTGCCTTGTGTCTCCCAGTCACTTGGATTACAGGTGTGCATCAGTGCTCCTGAGTTCCTTAGTATTTTTGATGAACAGTATCTGCATATATTTATCAGTCAGCCTTGCAGTATTTGGGATGATTTATTATTCTCAGGATAAATAGTTTTTTGTATTGGGGATTGAACCAGTGACACCTTACTACTGAGCCACATCCCGAGTCCTTTTTATTTTTTGAGACATTGTCTTGCTAAGTTGCTAAGGCTAGCCTCAAATTTGGGATCCTGCTGCCCCACCTCCAGAATTACTGGGATTATAGGCATGTACCACTGTGCCCATCAGAATAAATCTGTTTTAAGAAAGATAGACCGATAGGTTGTCTTTGTTTTCCAGTTTGCACACCACTTTTGTAGTAATGCCCTTGTGAATTTATATGTATTATATTCACTCTCATATAAATATTTTGTTCATTTACAAAAGAGGTTTAAATGAATTCTATCCTACAGAATCGTCGAGAATGGTCAAGAAAGAGTAGAAGTTGAAGAAGACGGCCAGTTAAAGTCCTTAACGATAAATGGTAAGGAGCAGCTGCTACGCTTGGATAACAAGTAATTCAACGCACGCATTTAACAGAAATGTTAAACTATAACAAGCACCATTTGAGGATTAACAGGAACATTTTTTTGAAGATTTCAGACGAACTCGACTTTCAGTATAATTGTACCTAATCAAAAGTATTTATAAACAGCTCATCGGAGCCCCTATTTGTCATAGACTTTTGAGTTTATTGTTGGGACCACACAATAGGACCATTTTTTTTTGTCTTTAAAATTGTTGTAATCTCTGTATGCACTTTGCTTTTTTATTAAACATAATCCAAGGTGAGCCTTGACTTTGAGTAGTGCTAGGACAAGATTGTATTCTAACACCAGCATGGATCTGCTTCCCATTGTGTTTGACATGTGAGCCAAGTAGTGTCAGCCTGCTGTGAGCTAACAATGCCAGGATGAGGCTCCTGTAGAAGTAATTTGGTTTTGTTTTTTTTCCAGTATTTAGTAATGAAAGATATTAATGCATTAATGGTAATACATTTCTGGTTTAATATAAATTTAAGGATGTTTTCTAGTTGTGCATGAATGCTGGCAACTTAGTAAAGTTTTGACAATTGTTTAAATATGTAATGTTAAGCTTAGGTTTAAAAATCTAGTAAACTGGGTCTTTGTCATTTGCTTAAAAAAAAAAAAAAGAAAATAAATGTGAATGTGTTTGGTGCATTTTTTCCTGAGTGGGGTCTGCAGCCTCCTTGTGTCTGTGTATGATTTTGTGCCTGGGCTTCTAGTGTCACTCCATTAGTGTTCCTTTCATCATTAAGGTGGATACTGACTGAAAGGCACATGTAGACATTTTCTATTTGGAGAGTGTGTAGAGATTATAAAGAATTATCAGCAATCTTAAGAGATTATTAGCAATGTATTGAACATGTCAGTATAACATTTATATGGGGGAGGTGGGTAAAGCTTGTTAAAAAACCATTGAGCCACATCCCCAGACCTTTTTATTTTTGAGACAAGGCCTCCCTCCCTTGTTGAGGCATCCCTTGAATTTGAGATCTTCTTCCTCATCTTCCCCAGTGGCTGGGATTATAGTTGTACACCACCAATTTCCATTCTTTAAAGCATATTGTTCTGTAGGATGTATATGATATGATGTAAGATCACTTAAGCACAGTATACATGGTAAAGTAATGGAATCACAAGAAGTGAGCAAAAATAAAGTTGCTGCTTTTCTCAGTCTGTAAAACCTTTTGCAATTACCATTGGTAAGCAGAATCCTAGCTCAAAATCACAAATATTAAAAAAAAAAAAGGCCTTCAATTGCTTTTAAACAGTGCCCTGGCTGTTGTGTCGTGTGGTAAGCGCCCCCCCCCCCCCCCGCCATTGTTTTGAGAACGAGCAGTATATGGTCCTTCCCTGACTTTTAGCCCAGGTGACCAAGCTGTGGGATTTTCTATTAAATATCACAGTGTCTGTAATGAACCTTTTGTTTCGCTACTGCAAGTAAGTAAACAGTATTTTAACAGATGCCATAGGAACCAAGTGCAGCAGTAGGTAACAGGTAGTTAAAGAGTGCCATACGAAAGACTGCAGTGAGTGATGGGCCTGGGTGTGTTAGGAGATCTTGGCACATGACCTCTGGTTGGAGGTAGGTATGCGTCCTGGGACCATGCTGGTACAGCTAGAAGTTTGCATCAGAAAGCCTGCTGTCAGCACAGATGATTTTGTTACAGAACGAGAACTTTCAAGTTGGGTTTATTACGTTATTAGTAAAATTGACAACTTACTTGTTTTTCAAATTTGGTTCCCTGGGTTTTTGAAGAAGATATTAAGTTCATTGCATGAGAAATGAGTCCAGAGTATAATATGAAAGCACCTTTGAAAAGTTACAAAACTGTTTTGTAGCAGTGAAAATACCATTTCCAAGATTGACATGGCAGAACAGCATTTCATGTAGATAATAAGTCTCAATAAATTTGATATTTCTTTTGTTTTCTGTATTTGAAAAGATGTCTCTGTAGTGTGGATTGCCTTTTAAATTGAAATCTGAAAGCAGCTCGATGCGTAGGTGAACTTGCTTCTGCTCACTTCCACCCAAAGGGTGGATCCCATGCCCACTGTCAGGAGCTGCTTCGTTGGTTTGTGGCCAGTGTCCTTGTGGCGGAGGACCTCTTGTGAGGGACCAGTTTGCTGCATTTATCTTACCTCTGTCAAGCTTCCTTTTCTCTGTAGTTAGGTTTCCACAGTTGACTTGATTGAGATTACTGGTGGGTTTTATCCTGTACTTCTCAACAAAATGTAAGCTCAGTGTCCATGTGTTCAGGTTTGGTTTTGGAGTTCTAGTGACTGTTACAATATTAAAGACAATGGCTCCGAGCATTATTTATCTAATTCCTACTGGGCGTTCTTCTTCTGGCAGATTTTCAGAAGATCCCAGAGGTTTAGTCTAACCATTTGATTAAGCTTCTCTTACAGCTTGAGGACATTTCTTTTGAAGCACAGATTCCTTCTAGGATGGTAAGATCTGAAGAGCACTGGGATGATCATCTTTGGAGCAGTTTGAATTTATTAGTTACCTACTAAATTGCTTATTCCTGTAGAACCACCCCCCCCCCCCACCCCCCCCCCCCCACACACACACTATGGGTGGAACCCAGGGCCTCCTGCATGCTAAGCACTGGGCTACCTTTCTAGTCCTTTTTATTTCATTTTTAGACAGGGTCTCCCCGAGTTGCCAAGAACTCACTATCTATCCTCCTGCCTGTCTCCTGAGTTGCTGAGCTTGCAGGCATGTGTCCCCTTGCTCAGTCTAGCTTGGGTTCTGTGTTGTTTGCCTGCTGGGTGGTGGTGTCCTTTCTAAGGAATACTAATGCACTGTGCAATGACAGATGTTCTCACTGCACCCAGCAGTCTTGGTACCTGGTTTCTCTCTCTTCTGTTGTGATCTCAGCCATTTGCATGCTCCCTGACAACATGGAGCTACGTGTTTCCTCTCTGGTGTAGGTTTTCAAGTGCAGTTATATGGAGTCACTTTGAACACTTGGTGTCCTATGGTCTAGAGGTAGCTAGCTGAATTATGAGACCAGTTTGGGGTGTGGTGGTTAAGTACAGACGAGATCTTGTGACCTTTTAGGGCCGTGCTTGTGCAGTTGGTAGCTGAACATGGCAGGAACTAGCTCATGTGTGTTGAGTTTATCCCTGTGTCACCTCTCCTGAGCCCTTGGGAGTCATCCCATGGTGCCACTTTTATTTGGCTTCCTTGCGGGCCCCCCCCCCCCATTGAACCCAGGGTCACTTGGCCACTGAGCCACATCCCCAGCCCTATTTTGTATTTTATTTAGAGACAGGGTTTCCCTGAGCTGCTTAGTGCTTCGCTGTTGCTGAGGCTGGCTTTGAACTCATGATCCTCCTGTCTCAGCCTTCTGAGCCCCTGGGATCACAGGGTCATGCCACAAAAGCCCAGTTTGTTTTGACCCTCAAGAGCTGCTTCGCTTTGAAAGCAAACTTAATTTTGAGTAGGGTCTGATGGGCAATTTTACCATCCCCCCAGTGTTGGGGATTGTGAGTCCTTTATTTTTAATTACACACACGCATATATTTGTGTGTGTGATATATAAATAAAAGAGAGAGGTAGAGAGTTTTTTTTTTTATATTTATTTTTTTAGTTGTCGTTGGACAGAGACTTGCCGAGTTACTTAGGGCCTTTATGAATTGCTGAGGCTGACTTTGAACTCTCTATCCTCCTGCCTCAGCCTCTTAAGCCAGCGGGATTACAAGCAGCTAAGATTCTAAGCATGTGCCACCACACCTGCTAGTGTTGGGCTTCGAGCCCAGGGCTTCTCTATCACTGACCTACATACCTGGCATTTTGTTTTGAGACAAGATGTTGATAAATGACTGAATCCTTAGGATTATAGGCGTGCACCAAATACCCCAGCTGACTCAGGTACATTTGGAATGTACTATTTTTCGCTTTTCTAGGGACCCAGACTTTGGTGCTGGGTTCTGACCCACAGTTGATTTATTAGAGGTAAAATTTGGGACATAACCCCAGTGCCCTCTCCCTCTTTTTATGGTGCTGGTCCCGGGGATTGAATCTGGGCCTCAGGTGTATTGCTAAGCCACTCCCCAGCCTCTGCAGCATAATGGAGCCGCTGATTCAAGGGCTGCCTCTTATTAGAAAAAAAAGCATAATTGTTGACCACAAGGTATGTCACTGCCTGTTTGCCCTCCTGTTTTTGTGGAGGAAAGTTCATCAGACCATCCAGGAGTTGACTGTGACCTGATGATTTGGGCGTGTCTTGCATTGCTGTACCTCCAGTGAGGTCCCTGGAAGCTGAGTACTTTCTTTGGTGTTCTCATTCTGCATCAGAGCCTGCATCCTCTGTTTAGCTGGTTGAGCCTCCTGTTCAGGGCATTGTTCCTCTGTGGAGCAGGCCCTTCTCTCAGTGACTGTGTTCCATGTCGCCAAGTGGTCCGAAGCTTGCTGCTCAAGTGGCCTTCTGCTTCACCTTTCTCTTGTGCCCTGCCCTGTGGCTATCTTGGTCATGTGTTTAGATAGTCTCTGGCCTGATGACACGGCTTTTCAGAGCACTTTCCCACATTTTCATTTTGTACCTTGACCTTTGTGTTAGAATTCCCAGCTTTCTCCCAGACTTCGTGCCATCTTTATCCCGTTAATTTGTTAGATATAGCATCTCTTTTCTTGTGTACTTTTGTTCTTGAGGATTATTTCTGTGCCAGATCCCCTTATATCAGGTACAGTGATTACCTGAAAGGACAGCTCATGGAAAACTCTTCTAGTCCGTTCTTTCAGATGCAATGCAAAGTCAACTCCAGGTACCCTACAATCCTGAGTTGCATTGAATTGGTAGATTCACTTCACTTCCAGGAACAATATGGCTGACTTGGCCAGCCTTCCTTCCTACTTTGGGTAGTGGTGGTGTTAGGATCCAAGCTCAGGCTTTTGCCAGGTGTGTTGTCTCACATGTATAATCCCAGTGGCTCCAGAGGCCGAGGCAGGAGGATGGCCAGTTCAAAGCCAGTCTCAGTAATCGCAAGGTTCTAAGCTCAGTGAGACCCTGTCTCTAAGTGAAATACAAAATGTGGCTCAGTCCCGGAAACCCTGTCTCCCCCCACCAAATAAAAACATCTAACGAAAAAAATTAATGCTGTTCATACACATGTGCACTTCTTTTTGTGCATCTGTGTGCTGAGGGTTGAACCCAGGGTCACTTTGCCACATTCCGAGCCCTCCCGAGCCACTGGGATTACAGGCGTATGCCACCTTGCTTGACTGTGCATGCCCATTTCTTAAAGGAAACGTAGGTGGCCAGTGTGGTGGCCCACTCTGTAATTCCAGCTTCTTAGGAGGGTGAGGCAGGAGAATCATGAGTTCTAAGCCAGCCTCAGCAACTGTGAGGCCCTAAATATCTCTAAATACAAAAGAGTTCAATCCCCAGTAAACCGTGCTCCCTCTTCCCCCGCAAAAAAAGGGAACCTGTTTATCATGTCGTCTTTTTACTTAGTTCCTTTAATGTAGTCACTCCTGGATTACTCTCATTTCATTTTGCAATTTTTCCCCCCTTTTTTTGATACCAGGGATTGAACTCGGGGGGGGGGGGTGCTGGGGGCATTCAACCAATGATCCACATCCCAGGTATGGCTTCACACAGTGGGATGTCCTGGTGATTTCCCTATCCAGGTTCTCATTCTTTATTTATTTATTTATTTTTTAAACCAGGGATTGAACTCAGGGGCACTTGACCACTGAGCCACCTCCCCAGCCCTATTTTGTATTTTATTTATTTAGAGGCAGGGCCTCACTGTTGCTGAGGCTGGCTTTGAACTTGCAATCCTCTTGCCTTATCATTCTGGGTGCTGGGACTATAGGCGTGTGCTGCTGCGCCTGGCAATTTTTTTGTTTGTTTGCCGCTGAGCTTTATCTCTAGCCATTTTTTGGGGAATGGTTTTGCTACCTTGTCCAGGCTGATCTCGAACTTGGGATCCTTTTGCCTCTGTCTGTAATAGCATTTAATTTTTTTTTTTAGATGTTGATGGACTATATTTTATTCATTTATTTATATGTGGTGCTGAGAATTGAACCCAGTGCCTCACAGATGCTAGGCAAGTGCTCTACCATTGAGCCACAGCCCATGTAATAGCATATTTTCTAGAATGAAAAAATTCTATGTTTGCTCACATCCCCCAGCCCCCTCCCCTTATTTTCTCATAACTAATCATTAGTATTTTTGGCAAAGATTTTTAGCTGAGTGCAGTGGTTCAACATTTGTAAGATGAAGTCCTCTGGAGGTGCCTGGCCTTCTTGGGTTGGCTTCAGCTTGCAGGTGGAGTCCCGCCATTTCTTGCAGTGTATGCCATGGGAGCATCTCCCTGTCACCCATCATCAGGTTGAAGTGCCAGGAGTTGGAGTGTGCGTCGTGCCCCAGTGAGCTCAGCAGCACAGGGCACAGTGTGGAGTGTGCTGCTGCCAGTGACAGGGCTGGAGAGTGCTTCAGCCTGTGTGTTGCCAGCTGGGAAAAGATGCAGATTCCAAATTCCAGATATGGTTTTTACTGAACCTGTATTGCTTTCACAACATTGTAAAGTTAACAAAAAAAAAAGTGAACCTCACACCCCAATACTGGGGATTCAGTCTAGGGGCACTTGACCACCGAGCAAATCTTCAGTCCGTGCCCCCCCCCCCCCCAGGTCTGAGGACTGAACCCAGGTCCTTGCTAGGCAAGCTCTCTGCCACTGAGGTAAATTCCCAACCCCTCCCCAGTCCTTTTGTGTAACTTTTTGTGGTACTGGGTATTCAACTTGGGGAGCTACTGTTAGTAGAGCTAGTTCCCAGCCCTTCTGAAAAGATTGTGTTTTGACACAGGGTTTCACTGTGTTGCCTAGGTTGGCCTTGAACTTGAGATCTTTTGTCTCCTGAGGCACTGGGATTGTAGGGTGGGGGTGTGTTCCCTCTTCAGTTGTTTGTCTTGAGATGTTGATCTGCATTCTATATTTATAAATTTGAGTTTAAGAATTACCTTTTTTTGGTGCTGGGACTTGAACTTAGGCACTTTACCATGGAGCCACATTCCCCACTTCCTTTTGTCTTTTATTTTGAGACAGAATATCACTAAGTTGTTTGGGACCTCCCTAATCTGGCTGGCCTCTTTATTGTGATCCTCTTGCCTAAGACTCCAAAGTGACTGGGATTACAGGTTTGTGCCATCATACGTGGCTCAAGGCCAACTTTTTAAGTTATTTTTTAATTTTTTTAAAAGTTTTTTTAAAGAGTGAGAGAGAAAGAATTTTTTAATATTTGTTTTTTTTAGTTTTCGGCGGACACAACATCTTTGTATGTGGTGCTGAGGATCGAACCCGGGCTGCACGCATGCCAGGCGAGGGCGCTACTGCTTCAGCCACATCCCCAGCCCCCCCTCCCTTTTTAAAAATAAGTTACACTTATAAAAGTCTTCATTTTTGCTGGTTCTGAATCATTTGTAGTTTTGAATTTGTTTCCACCCAACATGGCCTGTGAAGCATCTGTTTTGGTGTAAATTATTCAGAAATTGCTAGTTTTACTATTTTAGTAGTGTGAACTCTCCCTCTGTTATTTCCCCCCAATCAAGTATGAAGTTCTGATTATATTTAGCAATCAGAAAGTAAATACCTTTACTTTCTGAAAAACAGATTTGAAATATTTCCTTTTTTTTTGGGGGGGGGGGTGCGGTGTTGGGAATGGCACCGAGGGCATTATATTGTTCTGTGGGTGCATCTCCTGCCCCATCTGTCTGTCATAGTCCCTTCCCTTTAGAGTCCCTTAGTCCCTTAGTGGGGCTCTACTGCGGTGCTACATTTCCAGATTTTTGCTAGGATCTTAAGTTGCCCAGGCTGATCTTGGAATTTGTAGTCTTTCTTCCTCAGTACCCTGAATTGCTGGGATTAAAGGTGTATGTCACTGTGTCCATTTTAATTTTCCTGTCTCTGCCCTTCCTTCTTACCCGACCTTGGGATTGAACCCAGGAGCACTTTACCAGTGACCTACATTCCCAGCTCTTTTTTATTCTTTGAGTCAGGGTCTGGCTGGGTTGTTGGAGGGTCTCACCTCGTTGCCAAAGCTGGACTTGAATTTGTGATCCTCTTGCCTCAGCTTCCCAAGAGACTGGAATCACTGGCAGCACCACTGTGCCCGACTTGTTTTAGGATTGTGGTGTGGCGCAGCAGAGCTGCGTGAACAGCTTGCACATGTGTCTACACTTCCTTTGCTTTTTGACTTAATGTTAACCTGGTATAGTTTTACTTTGTCCCTTGAAGCTCGTCTAGGACAAGTGGGCATGTAGGAGACCAGACCCTGCTTTGTGCTTCAGAAGGGGCTGCTGGCACTGCTGACCTGGTGGGGTAGGCCCTCCCCTTATGTGGGCACCTTGTCTACCTCCAGTGCTCTGGACAGAATGTGCGGTTCCTGCTGTGCTGAAGGCTCTGCTTTCTGGAGTCACTTTATTTTTTTATTTTTTAAAAAATATTTATTTATTTATGTATGTATCTTTTTAGTTTTAGGTGGATACATTAGTTTGTTTTTATGTGGTGCCGAGGAGTCGAACCCAGTGCCTCATGCATGCTAGGCGAGCACTCTACCACTGAGCCACCACCCCAGCCCCTCCTGGAGTCACTTTAATCGAGACCATGCTTGTGGCCCCTGTAGCAGTGTCTGAAAATGAGGGGAGTAAAAATGCTCTGCTTCTAGCAATTCCCTGTACTCCCACCTGCACCAGGTCTGGCACGTGCCTTGCAGGGGTGGCTGACCTTGTTTGGGCTCCACAGTAGCCCTGGGCTTCTTCCTCATCTTCTCAGCTCCTGAGGGGCTGGGTCTGCTTGGAGTGGCACAGCACAGCTGTCAGCATTTTCCCAGTGCTGAAAACCACTCAGGGCATCTTAAAGGGTTAGGGTTAGGGTTAGGGTTGGGCTCTGCAGTAGCACCCAGGCTGAAGGACTTGACCTTCAGGGGACTCCCTGCAACTGTCCCTGTGCTGCCACCTGCCCTGGACCTGAGGGTGGAAGTGTGTATCTCTGAGCTCTGCCACTGTGCTGCTCTTCTGCAGAGGGGTGGCCGCAGTGCTAGTGGGGTCTGCCCCTCTAAGTGGGCTGTTGTCCAGGCCTGGTCCCAGGGACTGCCGTGTGTGTCTACCCTTAGGGCCATGCCTGGCCTCGATCTTGTTTCCTGGACATGGTTTGAGGGGTGACTACTGTGTGTTTACCAGGGTTGCCTAGCTGCACTGTCTTGGCTCACAGCACTTGGCCTGAGCTCCAGTGAGCATTTGGTGTTTCCTGCGGGCCCCAGGAGACTGAAACCCAGCTCAGGGAGAGGCGTCTAATATAGGGCCTGCTGTTGGGGGAAGTGACCCTGTGCGGCCTCCGGATCCTCTGGCCCTTGTCTGCCTTGGTGTGGTTTGTGCTTGACTCTCAGTTGAACCCAGGCATCTGCCTGTTTTTCCGTAGCTGTCATTTTCTTTTTCCAGTAACATTGATAAGTGGTCTTCACATCTTCCGAAGACCCCTCAGTCAGTAGCCTGTTAGACTTGTAAGGGCTGGGGATGTTGTGTAATGGCAGAGCACGTGCCTAGCATGGGCCAAGCCCGGATTCTATTCCCAGCAAGAAAAATAATAAACAAACAAACAAACAAATAAATAAAGTCTTAGAGTCTGCCTGCCTCACTCTGACCTGCCCGTCCTGCACCTCAATTCAGTTGCCTCGTGGGTGCCGCAAAGTGGCTCTCGTGTGTCCATATGTGGTAAGTAGAATTTTGAAATAATTTGAAATAGTTCAGGGCCTCTTGAGGTTTTCTTATGAGATACCTTGTAACGTAGGCTCTGCCTGTTGGCTGTTTTCCATTCACCACTTCGCCCCATTTTGTGGGGGGGGGGTACCAGGAACTGAACCCAGAGGTGCTCTACCACTGAGCCATATCCCAACCATTCTTCTATTTTGAGATAGGGTCTTGATAAGTTGCTGAGGCTGGTCTCAAACTTGGGATCCTCCTCCCTCAGCCTCCTGAGTAGCTGTGGTCACAGGGCTGGCCACTGCTTGACCTAGATTGTTCCGGGACAATGGTCTACAGACCTTTCCTGGCCACATTCTCAGCCCTATTTTGTGTTGCTTAGCAACAGGGTCTCATTGAATTGCCCAGCACCTGACTTTTTTTTTTGCTAAGGCTGGCTTTGAACTCACAAGTCTCCTTTCCTTGTCCATCCTGTTCTCCTCTAGCTTGCTCTTCCCCAGCAAGCCAAGGTCTCTGCCCATTCTGTCAGCTGCACACTCTAGGTCTGGGTCCCTTGGCCATTGGTCCCAGACTCTGGGTAGCTCAGGCAGCGAGCACCTGCTTGCCATGTCCTATTTTGTTCTCACCTGTTTGCTGTAGAGTTCAACAGTAGTAGGTTCTCGCTGTCCCCAGTCCTTGCCCACATCCACACCAGGTGTTGGAAGTGAGCCCGTCTTGAATGGGCCAGCAGGCGATTCTGGATGTTTGTGCTCCCTTAGGGAGAGCAGTCTTCATGATTTGAATATGTATGGGATCGAACTTTCTTCCCACCCCACAGAAGATGGACAGGAGCAGCCGCAGCAGAGGCCCTTGGACACTGTGGGCTTGGGAAAGCGGTGGTGTGTGCTGGTGGCCCTCATTTGCATGCCTTCAGCCTTTGACTGCACCAAGAACCAGAGCTGCTGCAGTGACAGCTGGTGCATGTTACTCACAGCTTCCAGATGACTTCAGTGGCTCTGGGCGACAGCTGCACGCCTTGTATTTGTTTTTAGATTTAACTTTGTAGAAGGCAGGACATCTTTAGGTATATTTTCTTTCCCAAGAGAGAAAAGAAACTTGAACTCTTGTAACCAACCTATGTTTCTGTCATTTATAGGGTTTAATAATTCAGGACCAGCTCAATGTTACAATGTGCACTCAGCATCTGGAAGCCCTGAGCAGAAAAGCAGATGTTCGTTAATTCATGTGCAGGAAGGGTCTATCAGAAGTTACACAAAGTAGTCATTTACCTATGATTTGTAGAGTTTAGCAGTGCCTTTTTTTTTTTTTTTTTTTGTACTGGGGATTGAACTCGGGGAAACTCAACCACTGAGCCACATCCCCAGCCCTATTTTGAATTTTATTTAGAGACAGGATCTCACTGAGTTGTTAGCACCTGGCTTTTTTGCTGAGGCTGGCTTTGAACTCACGATTCTCCTGCCTCAGCTTCCTGAGCTGCTGGGATTACAGGTGTGAACCACTGTGTCCAGCTAGCAGTGACTTTTTATACAACTAACTATTGCCTTTTTTGCAAAAATTGCTGTAAAAAATTGTTTAAATAACTAGTGGTATATCCAGAAGTGGTGGTGAGTGCTTGTAATCCCAGCGACTCAAGGAGGCTGAGGTAGGAGTGTCACAAGTTAGAGGCTAGTCTAAGCAATTTAGTCAGACTGTCCCAAAATAAAAAATGTCAAAAGGGCTGGGGGCATGGCTCAGTGGTTAAGCACCCCTGGGTTCAATCCCAAGTACTAGGCAGGGAGAGGAAATCTCTGAAAAAGCCAAAGGTATATTTCCAAAGGTAGGAGATGATAATAGCCAGTGGCTTCACATGGAAAATTTGGAGGATCAGCTTTCAGACTGTGATGGTGGGTGTGGCGGGATGATAGGAGCTGCACTTAACACAGGTTTTAGTTTTAGTTCAGAGAATGTGTCAGAGTGGAACCTGTGTCTTTAAATTTTGCTGAGGCTGGCTTGGAATCCGATACCTTTCCGCCTCAGCTTCCAGAGGGCAGGATTAGAGGTCTGCAGCACTAAGAATCATCTGTCTTGATGGAGAAGCTGATTGCTGGTTTGTTTGCTTTTTGGTACTAAGGATTGAACCCAGTGACCTGTACCACTAAGTCTCACTCATCTCCAGTGCTTTTCATTTTGAGGCAGGTTCTCTTTTTTTTAAAGTATTTTTAGTTGTAGATGGACACAATACCTTTATTTTACTTATACATGGTACTGAGGATTGAACCTCATGCCGTACACATGCTGTAGCCAAGTACTCTATCACTGAGCTGCAACCCCAGCCCTTGAGGCAGGTTCTGACTTGCTTAGTGCTTCGTTAAGGTGCTGAGGCTGGCCTTAAAATTGGGATCCTCCTGCCATGTCCTTCCTAGTCGCCAGGATTACAGGCTTATGCCACCAGGCCCAGCCAGCTGATTGCTTCTTAAGGATGTCCCAGTTCTTTGATGGCCTTCTTTATGGAGATCTTGCAAAGGGCATTGGTTCAGGGCTTCTCTGCAGTGTGCGGAAGCTTCCCTGTGGCAGCAGGGTCCATAGGGTCTGCTGCTGGCCTCATTCTTGGCCTGGAGATCTTCCCTCCTGATGAGCATGTACAGAGCGATCCCTGCTCGGTTTGCTTTTCAGATGACTCCCCAGGTTTTAAAGGATTGAGCCAGGAGACAGCATCTGATGCAGACTTTTGAAGTTCGTGTGTGCTACTTGGTGGCGGAGCGCTTGCCTCGCATGTGCAAGGCCCTGGGTTCAATCCCCAGCACTGCCAAAAATAAACAACAATAAAAACACAGAAAAGCCTCAGTTTTAAAGCTTGAACATTAAATATATTAAATACTGATAATATTTGTTTTATTTATTTTTGATGTGTGTACATGGTACCGGGGATTGAACTCAGGGGTGCTCTATTACTGAACTAGTATTCTTTATTTTAAAAAAAACATCCTTAGTATTTTTTATTTTTTAAAGGTCACATATATACATAGTTTTTTTTTTTTTTTTTTAAGATAGAGTGAGAGAGGGAGGGAGGGAGAGAGAGAGAGAGAGAATTTTTAATATTTATTTTTTAGTTTTCGGCGGACACAACATCTTTGTTTTGTATGTGGTGCTGAGGATCGAACCCGGGCCGCACGCATGCCAGGAGAGCGCACTACCGCTTGAGCCACATCCCCAGCCCCGATTTTTTTTTTTTTTTTAAAGAGAGAATTTTTTAATGTTTATTTTTTAGTTATTGGCGGACACAACATCTTTGTTGGTATGTGGTGCTGAGGATCGAACCCGGGCCGCATGCATGCCAGACGAGCGTACTACCGCTTGAGCCACATCCCCAGCCCTAGTATTTTTTATTTTTATTTTGAGACAGAGTCTCATTACTCCTGCCTTGGTCTCCCTAGCCACTCACCTGGTCTCACAGGGCTGTAATGCAGTCGGCCTTGCCTGTTTCAGGCTCTGGGGGAGTTAGAGGAAGGCAGTCCCGGGGTAGTGTGACTAGGCTCTGGGACACGTGTCTCTGGGCCTTCTCCTTCTCCTGTTGATGGTTCGCAGTCCATCTCCTCTGGGCACTAAAGTGGGCCAGCTGTGTGCTTTTTTGTGTGTGTGTCTCATCCTGTACCTGTGTGACCTTTTTGGGGTCAAGGTCCACTATGTCTTCAAAGGCACTATCCCTGGAGCCCAGCTGCCAGTGGAGACTGTGAAGATCTCCTCATGAAAAGCTTGAGTTGGGTCCTCTGCGTTGGCTTGGCAAGTGTGTACATTTCCATCCAAACATCTTGTGGCCCACCGTGCACCCTGCTCTTGAAGGCCCATCTGACTCCAGCTAATGGTGTGGAATTCCCCTGCTGCAGGAGCTGTGGTGTGCAGGATGCAGTGTAGATGGGAACCCTGGATGTGCAGGTTAGCGAGAACCCCCAGCTTGACTTGCTTGGCTGGACAGGAGCATGGTGAGGCACAGTTTGTGGGCACTGAGGACTTTTCTGGCATGTTCACTCAGAGCCCTGCAGAGGAACCTAGTACCAACTTGAGGCCACACAGGTGCGGGAGGCAGACTGGCCAGGGCCCCAGCTCATGCATGCGGCCTGTGTGCAGTGGTGACCTCATGACCAGGCTCTGAGGGAGATGGAAGCGATTGGAACCTGTTGATGTGGTTGAGGCTGCCCTGGTTGGTGCATACCCTGGCCCTCCCGGGGCTCTGCAGGTCCATTAGCTCAGGGTGTGCTGGGACTCTTCCTGCAGTGGGCCCAAGTCCCTGCATGGGCTTTGTTACCTGAATCTCTTAGTACAGGAAGGATTCTTTACTCTTGTTACAGTCAGAGCTTTAAAATTTGTCTTCTAAGGAGCGGAGCGTTCTGTTGCTGGTGCTCTTACAGGAGTCTCAAGGGCGATTGCCAGCTCTTCCTCCCTGTCTCTACCTTGCTCCTTTGGTCCTCCTGACAGCGGGCCCTGGGAAGGGTGCAGTGCAGGGGTGTGTGTGGCGTGGTTGCAGCCTCCTGACTGCTGAGCAGCGAGCACTGGAGACCCCCGTCTCCAGTTGTTGTGCCAGCATCACCATACCATCCTTTCTTGGCAATATCAAGGCTGAGTCTTAGATGCATTCAGCCTTTTTTTCTAGCATTTTATTCTCCTTCCTGAGAGAAGAGAAACCTTGACTCCCTCCTGGCGGTGCCTGCGGCCCATAGTTGCAAGGGGGCGCAGCACAGCCTGCGGATGGGTACTCCTGCCCAGGCAGAGAGCTGCGCGCTCTGTGTCGCGGGCCGCCTCTGCCTGTCCTCCTGTCCTGATCAGGGCTTAGCTGAGGGGGAGGCTGAGAGCTGAGGTACACACCTGTAATTCAGCATTTAGGCGCCCAGACAGGAGCTTCATAGTTGTAGACCAGAGTGGGCTGAGGCCGGGTGCAGTGGTGCACGCCTGCAGAGGCGTGGGCAGGAGGATAGCGAGTTCAAAGCCAGCCTCAGCAGTTTAGTGAGACCCTGTCTCTAAAAATTAAAAAAATAGGGCTGGGGGTGTGGCTCAGTGGTCCAGTGCCTCTGGGTTCAATCCTTGATTAAAAAAAAAAACCCAAAGTGGGCTGGTTGTAGAGTGCTTGTCTAGCAGGACTCAGTCCCATCTCCAGCACTGGGGACAACAAAGGAAGTAAGGCTTCCTTGGTTCCTGGTGTGGCCTCCAGTGGCACTGCCAGGACATGCGGGCCCTCCGTCCTCTGCCATGGTGTCTGAGCCACACAGGCCCCTCTGCAGGCCGACTGAGGTTCTGAAGGTGCTGGCCACCCTGCTGCTGTGGGAGGTTGCTGGGATCGGCTGCTCTCCAGCAAGCAGCATCTTCGAGTGATGTTTGTGCTCTCTCTGGCCTGCTTTCCTGGCCACTGAGACTTCAAGGCATGCCCCCCCCCACCCCACCCCCGGAAGTGCTTGCTGCTGGCTCTCTGAGTTTCTGTGCTCAGGGCTGCAGATAGAGGGTAGATCCCCTGCATGACCTGGGTGCTTGGCTGGATGCCAGGGGGTAGGGCCCAGAGGGAAAGAACAAGCAAGGGAGGTCCTGGCTTGGCCCAGCCTCTTGGGTATTCTGGGAGCCTCCTGCACTGGAGGGTGGGCATGGTGGTGTCTTAGGTGTGTGGCGCTGTTGTAAGTTCTATTGTGTTGTGGAAACCCGTCCAGTACCAGCCTGTGCCTGCTGTGGTTAGCAGCCCCACCCAGCACAGGAGGACAGTTGAGTCTCTGGATCACAGGGAGTGGGTTCCTTGGGCTACTGTCAGACCCAGGCAGGTCTGCAGACCACAATGTGGGGAGGGCAGGGGGCCGAAGACCAGCCCTGGTGGGTCGGGACATTCCAGTGCCAGCCAGGGCAGGTTGAGTGGCGTTGTGTGGCAGTGGAAGTCAAGATGCTTAGAGAAGCTGGCGCCCTGGGAGTGTTAGTCCTCTGCCCTGGCCCTTGGCTGTGGGACACTGCTGTGTGAGCCTGAGAGCAGGTACTCCCAGGGCCACCCTCACGGGCCTGTGCTGCAGGACTGGGGCTTGAAGTCCTTGGCGGGAGCCCATCTTGTGGCTTTGCGGCCACCCTCTACGCTGCGGGTGGCCATGACCTGGGCTGTCTTCCGGTGGTGACGCGGGTGGCCATGGCCCAGGCTGTCTGCAGGGTGGTGACATGGGCCCATGTTACTGAAGCCACCGTTTGGTGCAGGTTAACTGAAGGCCTGTGTGTCACGGCAATGGGCACGGGAGGAGTCCAGGGTGCTGGCGTGGTCGGGCAGTACCAGTGGGAATTCTGGAGGAGAATTGCATGCACCTCCGTTTCCACTTTATTTCCTTCCCAGGCACTTTTCAAATGTGGAGGTTTTGTGGGGACCTTATGGCCTCCATGCCTTGGTTGTCATTGGTTAAAAGGTGCTGTGCTTGCCCACCCCAGTCACAAGGACCCGGGCAGGAAGGCTTCCTGGAGGGGTTTGCTTGGGAGCAGAGGTGCCCGAAGAACTGCACAGGGAAGTGGGAGCTGGGAGCCAGCAGCAGAGGTTCCGCCCAGGTTGGGGCAGGGAGGATTGGAGAATTGTGCTCTCAGGTGGTGGCCTGCTACCGCTGGCCCCCTCCAAAGGCCTGGGCCTTCTCCCTGTGGGAGACACAGAACAAACAACATGGCTCTGAATTCTGAGTGATCCGGGCCGGCCCAGAAGCACTGGGAGATTTCGTCACTGCACCTCACAATAGCTTGTTTCAAGGCAGGCTTTTGTCCACCTCTGCTACTGGTGGCCATGGCCTGGGCTGTCTGCAGGGTGGTGACTGCGGGTGGCCCCCCTAGTCCTTTTATTTTACTTAATTGAGGTAGGGCCTCGCTGAGTTATCTAGGCTGGCTTTGAACTCTCGATCCTCCAGCCTCAGCCTCTGCAGTCACTGGGATTGCAGGAGTGTGCAATGTCTGTCTGCTCTATCTGTGTGTTGTTTAGCCCTCTTCTCTCCTCTTCTCTAAGCTGACAGTAAGCACAGAGCTCTAGCAGCTCTAGAAGCAGTGCATTTCTGCAGCCCCACCTTCAGGGAGGCAGGTGCAGGTGGAAGAGGTAAGGAGCCACAGCTGTGCAGAGTCTGGCTCCTCTGCAGGCAGTGGCTTTGTAGCCTCAGAGAGACCAGGCTGAAGTGTGGGACCTTGGGGACTTGTGAGCTAGCTCCATGGAAGACCCGTGGCTGCACGAGGGTCTGTTGGGAGCACTTGGTGAGGTGTGCAGGTGTGTGCCTGGGTGGAGCCCGGAATGGCAGAGTGTGCCAGACACCATTGTTCCGTGTGTTTGGACAGGAGACGGCTCAGGCCCGGCTCAGGCCCGCCTGCTGATGGGCCCTTGCAGTCAGAGGTAAGTGGATGAGTTGGCGGCGCTGGCCCCCCAGAGTCCTGTGCTCAGCAGCAGGCAGCCTGTGGGCAGTCCTTTACCTGGAACTCTTACATTTCCTTCTCAAGTGTCCACACTTGGGTTGACAAAGTGTAGTTTTTAAACAGAAGTTCAAGCTGGGATTCTGCTCCGGGGCGGGGATGGGCTCTGTGCTTGGCTTCCTGTTCTTCCTTGCCCAGGACAAGGGGCCTCCTTGGTGCTGGTGTGGCTGGCTGCAGCTGGCCCAGGGCCAGTGCCGTGGTGTAGCAGGCTGCCTGGGCCCCCTTCGGTGTCTTGTTTCCGAGGCAGAGAGCACGGATCTCTCAACTCCTGCGTGCCCTGGGTGCTCACATGCCAGGCCCTGTGGGGGGCACCAGCTCCTCATTGTCCCAGCCTGTGCCGGGGCTCTCTGCAGGGTGCGGCGTTTCAGTGGCAGCACCCCTCCAGCCTGGCCGCCTGCCACAGACTGTCCCGAGGTGCCATTCTGAGCCCTGGTGCCTGTGGGCATCTGCACACAGCCACTCGGTCTCAGGCCTCAGGGCTTGGGCACGCTGCAGAGTCCACATCCTGCCCACTGCCAGGATGCCACCCTCAGCCCAGAGGCTTCATGTGACCCAGAGGAGATCCATGTCTCATGGGGGCCTTCGGCCCTCTGGCAGGACATGCTGGATGCTGTGAGTGATGGGTGGGGCAGTCAGTACCTGATGTGGTAGCTCATGACAGCCTGTGGTGGCCTCTCAGCTTGCCCTTTGGGAACTCAGTCACGTGGCCGGAGAGACAGGAGAAATAGGATTGCTGTGGACGGTGCAGGGGCCAAGGCAAGGTGGACTTGAGTGGACTCCGGGAGTCGCTGGCTCCAGCTGGTGTGAGCTGTAGCTGGGTGAAGCCCCAGCATGGAGCCTGGCACCACGTTCCAGGGCTGGTGTGCAGGTGAGGACATTTGAGACCCTTGACTAGCATTTACGTCCTCAGTTTCAGTGGCAAACACCCTGGGCTGACTGGGAAACAGGGATGAAGGAGCCACCACAGGGTGACCCCTGCCTCGGTTTGTTCCTCAGCAGGTGCGAGGCCTTTGCCTCCCCCGGGCTTGGGCTGCGCAGGAGGGCAGCAGGTGTTTTCCTCGCAGGGAGTGGAGTCCAGGGAGATGGGCCTGGTAGTTTGGGAGGAGTCTCAGCAGCGCTTTCTCTAACAGATCCATGAAGTGCTGCTAGTTGAGAACTTGTGGAGAGTCAAAGTCAGTCCTTCAACAGTACTATTTTTAGATGTTCTTCCTTGTTTCCAGTCAGTGTGCAGAAACTGCTCTATGTTTCAGGTTGATAAGGGCCTTCAGAGTGACTCGTGTCGAGTGGTGGGGGCACTGACGCCAGGGCCCAGGCCGGGGCAGTGGGAGGAGCCTGGGGCTCAGGAAGGGCCAAGGCACTCCTTTGCCTGGCAGGATGGCTGGATGGGCACCCGCACGCCTTCACGGGGTGCTTGCTTCAGCCAGTACAGAGGACTCTTCTCAGCACAGGCCCGAGAGCTGACTGGGTCTGCCGCCTCCTTGCAGGTGGCACGGTTGGGTTGACAGCCATCCTGTCCAGGGTGGTTGTCCATCCGCACTTCAATGGGTGTTTGCCTGGATGGTTCTGAATATGCCCTGCAGGGTGGGTTGGAGCCGCTGTTTCCATAGCATGATTCCGTGGGATTGTAAGTCAAGGCCCCGACAGTGCCAGCCTGGAATGGCCCATTTCTTTTTCCAGAAGTCTTGTGGCTCTAGGGGTAAGCAGCTCCTGAGGGCATGCCACCCTTGCCCTTGAGGGCGGGTCTCCCGCTCATGTGCTCTCCCTGGTGTGTTTTCAGGTGTGGCTGATGAGAATGCCCTTGTGGAAGAGCGCCTGCGGAGAGGCCAGCCTGCCCTGCCCGCCCAGCACGCCAGCACCCGCCCTCAGAAGTCCTGCCGCCCCACACAGATGGCCAGGCCTGCGCCACAGCATAGCATCTGGGAGCAAGAGGAGGAGCAGGACAAACCACGGGTCCCCAGCACCTGGGACACGCCCATGAGCTCAGCAGGTGTGCAGAGGGAAACTGGTGTGGAGCAGCCCCAAAGTGATCCTCCCCCAAGTTCAGGACAGAGAGGACAGAAGTCATACCTGTGCTGCTGTGTTCTGACCTGAGCAGGTGTGGGGAGCCAGGGGGCAGGCACCAGGCCCTGGGGGCAGAGGCAGAGGAAGGCCTGTGCCCGAGCTCACCTCCAGGAGCTGTGCCGCGGGAGGCCTAGCTGTGGCTGCTCGAAGCTCTCCCTCCATTAAAGCAGGGTCCCACTGTTCTGCGGTGTGTGTGGAGTGCATTGCCCGGCAGGGGTGAGGGCTGCTGCGCTTGCCATGTCGCTCCATTACCTGAGTGCTGCTGTTGGAACCTCGTGCCAAGAGGTGGAGATCTGTCACTTGCCCTGATGGTCCCAAGCCACACCTATCTTCTGCATCTGCTTCACCCTTCAAAGAAAAAAATCCCAGCCAGCCCGGCATAGTGGCACACGCCTGTGACCCCAGCAACTTGGGAGGCTGAGCAGGAGGACCGCAAGTTCAAGGCCAGCCTGGGCCATTTAGTGAGACTCTGTCTCAAAATACAAATGAAAAGGGCTGGGGATGTGGCCCAGTGGTAGACTGCCCCTGGGTTCAGTCCTCGGTAGCACCAAACAAGCAAAACAAAAACAAAATAGAAAACCAGCAAAGTCCCCAACAGTTTGGGTGGAGGTGGCTGCCCTGGCTGCCCTTCTGTGGGCCTGGCACCCAGGACCTGGTTCCTGAGTCCCCGCTCTGCCCTTTTTCCTCCTGGCAGCGCCTGGAGGTCTCTGGCTACCTGTGGTGCTGAGCCTGAAGCCCAGTGTCGCTCCCTGTGAGGTGTCTGTGCCCCTGGGTCCCACAGCTGTGTGGAAGCTGGTGGCCACAGCAGGACAGTTGTGGAAGGGTCCCTGCTTGGTAATCTGAGCCAGGGTGGTGCAGGCAGTCTCAGGTGCTCTGAGCAGGAAACCGAAGGGAGGAGTTCTACTGCTTTGCTTTCACAGAGCCTCCTTCGTTCCCGTCTGGTCCTCCCCAGACAGAGCAGTGTCTGCAGGGTTTAGAGGAAAAAAACGCACCCTTTCATCAACACTCACCTGTGGGCAGGTGTGGCTGGGCCTTGGGGCAGCTGGCACATGGCCCCTGTGGCCAGCTGCCCTGCTCTGCAGCAGGTGTGCCAGGGAACGTAGCGGGGCGTCAGCTCTCCCAGTGGGCCTGAGGGACAGGCAGTGTGCTTGGCCTTGCCCCACGGAGGGGCCTGCGAAGCCTCCAGGACCTCTGTCCACTGCTAGTACCGAGGGCTGTGAGGGCTGCGGGAGGGCAGTGTCCTCTCAAGGGTCTCTGTGAGGTACAGGACATGCAGGTTGTAGACTGCGGACTGGCTCGCTAGGTCATGCATGGCCTGCAGGTCCTAAGAGCTGGTGTGCAGGTGTGGGCTGCCCAGGGGACCCACCATCCCAGAACTGTGGGCCTTCTGGAAGGTAGTGCTTCAGCAGACCCGGCCGGGGACCCTGGCTCAACACCAGGCTCCTTCTCTCCACGGTGGCATCTGTTGCTGTGGATCCTGTTGAGTTTGGGAAAAGTAGGAATTAGCAGTGGAGACAGCCCTGCAAAGTCGTTGGTCCACGTGTCATCGGGTTCTGACCAGATGCCATTTTTGAATGGGAAAAACAGTAGACTTGTGAATTCAGAAATCCTTGCACAGGAGAGGTGGGCGGTGCCGTCCTTGCCCATCGGCCCCTGCGTGTGGTGAGCTGGGGCATTGCTGGTCTGTGCCCCCGTCAGGGGAGGCTCTGGATGTGCCGGAGCTGTCGGGTTGCCTTTCCCTGTACTCAGGTCCCAGGCCTGAAGAAGAGCACCAGAGCTGAGGAGCATGGGTCCTTGCAGGTGCAGCATGCTGAGCCCTCTGCAGGAGGCAGGGAGGCAGGAGGCAGGGAGGCCGGAGCGGAGTAGAGGAAGTGCCCTGGACACCAAGTGTCCCCTCCCCAGCGCAGCAGAGCCATGACCCTGGGGCCTCTCCCCTCCAGCAAGAGGGTTTGCCTCCAGGACTTGCTCATCTGGGTTGCAGGTCTGGGTGCTCCAGGTGTCAGGAGAGGACGGAGCCAGGGTGTGCCTTCCTGCAGTTGTGGCCTGGAGCCAAGCCAGCCCAGAACACTTAGACACTCTGGCTGTCTTCTGCATGCTCCCCTGTGGCCTTGAACGTCCCTGCCATTGCCTTTTTGTTGAATTTGCAAGTTTGGGCCTTTTTTCCTTAAAAAGCAGTGTATAATAAGGAACACTGTCACCTTGAAGTGCTAGGGACCCCAGCTTCACACTTCGGCTTCTCGGCTGCACCGCAGAGTGGCCTGGTTTTCCCAGGAGCTCGCTTTCCTTGCCCAGTGTCGGAGTGTACCCTTGCCCTGCTTCTAGGATGTGAGTTTTCCAGATTGAAAACGAGTCTCCCTGGGAGACGCTTCTAAGGGATGGAATGACTGTGCATCGTGCCTGCTGAAGCAGACAGCGGGTGCCCTGGGGTTTGGGGAGTGGGACCGTCTCCCGTTGCAGAGGAGGTGGTCCAGGGAGCCCTAACCGTGCCCCGTGGTGCTGAGGTGGTGTGAGACCGCACCTGGGCTTGGTGGCCTTTGCCCTGCTGTGGCCATGGATCGCTGACTTCCTTTAAAATCGCTCTGCTTCGTTGTAGAGGTACAGGCTGAGCTGCAGCCAGCCACCTTGAAGTAACATGTGGAAAGGTGTATTCCTCTTCCACATTGGCTCCAGCACCCTGTGGGCCTGTCAGGAGCATGTGGCCATTAGAAAAGAAACTGAGAAGGACTCGGCATGTGAAAGTCATGAGAGAAGACAGCGTGGACCCTGAGGCTTGGTGTCTGTGGGAGGTGGCCCTTGTCACTGCTGTGCTGACCCTGTTCTTGGCTTCTGGCAGTCTGACCTTTGTCTTCCTGTTGTGCTGACATTCCCAGTTGAAGCCCAGGCAGCCACGGGTGTGCAGGGACCTGTGTGGGGGAGGTGGCCCCGATTCAGCTCCGGCCCACTCCCCACCCACAGGGCTGGGGACTGGCTGTTCATGGCCCTTGGGGCAGAATACCCAGGGTGAGCAGTCTTTCTTCTGATTGGCTGGACAGGTTGGTCATGCACCATCTGACTCAAGGGGACATAAGGGGCTCTGTCCTGGGTGAGAGATGGGTAGGCGCTGCCTTCTCGGCCTGACCTGGGGCCTGCAGGTGGTGAGGCGCCCTGGGTCTTGGCTGTGCATCTGCTCAGGGCCCTGTGTGGGTGGCTTGTGAGCAACCCGAGAGGCTTTCCACGTGGGGTTCAGAACGGCAGTGCGTGTCTTTGTGGAGGTTAGACGTGGACGAGACCGATGGCCTTTTTTGCTTTCTTTTCAACGTGGGGAAGTTTCTAGCCACCTGCCTGTGTCTCATGGGGAAGCAGTTGCTGGTGTGCAGTGTTTTACAAGCCGTGTTTCCTTAGGGTTCAAAGAAGGTGGCAAGAGGAAGAAGCAGAAGCAGAGAGAGGAGTCGAAGAAGAAGAAGTCGACCAAAGGGAACCACTAGGCTGGACTGGCCCTGCAGCCGCGCACAGCCTCGCTCGCATGGCCGGGCACGCGCTAGGTAGCAGCACTCGCGGTGCTGTCCCAGGGCCACCTTGCTTAGCAGGATCACGCCGTGCGCTCACAGATCGGTAGGATCAGGGGCACTGGAGATGGGGTGACATCACGGGTGGTCTTGACTGTCTGACTCTGCTCTTCCTCAGCACTAAATCTGTGAGCGTTTTTCTCTAGAATTATGAAGGGTCTGTCTCATTCTTTCCAGCTGTTCAGCCACCACACCAGCTACTGAGGTGTTCGTAACTGTAGAAGGCTATGTATGAGGTGCTGCTGGGAACCCGGTGTTCATGACACACGCGGCCTCCTTTCCTGGTGGCTCGGGGCTTGGAGTTAGGATGTAGTTAAGTGCAGCAGAACTTGAAGATAATGTACACTGCACCTGAAACCGTGGCTGGCAGGGTACTTTTTGTTCAGAGCAATTTGCCACACATAGCAGACCCTCACAAGTCACTTGAGATGTAAGACCATTTCTAGTATTTATTGTTCCAGTTTAAATCCTTTCCAGGTAGTCCAAATTTGACTCCAAATATTTAGTGTTTGCTACATCTCATTTTTTCTGCTTGGGCCCACAGTTGTTCTTTTAAGCAAGAAGGTTTGCTCAGCAGTGCCACCTCAGCTTCTGTGGCTCAGGGTCTTGCTGGGAGAACAGACTGATTACTTACCTGTCTGCGTGCATGCACACACAGATGCAATCAGTCAGCTTTGAGCACGAAGCTTGTGCTGAAATTTCAGTTTGCAGACTTTGGCCCCTGACACATTTTCTTCTATCTAGACTCTGCCTAGCCTCCTGTACCTGTTCCGTTTGCTCGATGCTTGGCCGCCTAACCTGGCTTTTATGAGCACCAAGGAGACCTGGTGTTGCCCGACTTGCCTGGATGTTCCTCCCAGGACATGCCCTTCCCTTTTAACACGAGGAACTGCTTTCCCTTGTCCTCTTGGAAGCGAGCATTGCCATGGCCTCAAGATGCCAGCAGTGTAGTCCAGCCTGGTGGAGACCAGGAGCATTCTGGTGCGAGCCGTGCACTAGTGTCCAGGTTGGGCCAGGAGCAAGTGTCCCTTGTGGTTTAAAGTGAGGTTGCAGAGGAGTTTGCTGTGTGTGGTTTTGGGGGAGTGGCGTGGGCGGTTGGGTGGAGAAGAGATCGGTATTTAATGCTTAATTGTAGAAATGTGACCCTGAAGGCACACTGTATTTTAATGGTACCTACATAAATAAAACATGGACACACGGACACTGTTGGTCTCTTTTGTGTTCATTCTGTTGGTCTTTTTGTGTCCTCTGCCATCTTTGTGGCCTTTCATGATCAGGAAGTTGCCCTGTTATTACCAATTAAAAAAAGGAGCCATTCTTCATTGTTTTCAATCCTATAGATACTGTGATGTTCCAGGGTCAAGAGATGCAGAAAGGCCCCATTACGGTGACATCCAGTAGACTGGTAGCTGACGAGTGTGCGGGCCTCAGCCAGTGACGGAGAGAAAGAGGGGCTTTGCAGCGCCCACTCTGGGTTTGAGAGAAGGCATAGCTCATTGCTTAGGTCCCAGGTGTCCTGTGGAGCCTGAGGCGGGCGGCTCTGCCTTGCAGCCAGTTCCACTGCTGCCTGCAGCCACAGCACCACCTCAGGCTGGCCGTAGGCGCACAGAGCAGGGTCATCACAGCCACCAAAGCGGTGGGTCCCCAGGTCTTCAGGAACCAGGCAGTTCCC
The DNA here is from genome assembly GCF_021218885.2 of Marmota monax. Taxonomy (NCBI): domain Eukaryota; kingdom Metazoa; phylum Chordata; class Mammalia; order Rodentia; family Sciuridae; genus Marmota; species Marmota monax. The sequence continues at coordinate 80,093 of NW_026691942.1, forward strand.
CCTGTGGTCCCTCCCTGTAGGAGGGAGAGAGGCCATGTGCTGTGCCTGCTGCGTGCCAGGGCCACAGGGTGGGGCCTTGCTCTGGGGAACAGGCATAATTCCTGGTGGGGCTGGCATCCAGCTGCCTCTCAGCTCGAGGCCTGGTCACTGTTTACTCCACGATGCTTGCTGCAAACCTGCCTGTGGGGCCACAGGCACCAGGCCCAGCCCTGGTGCCCCTGGTGCTTGGCATCCGTACTCTCCACCCAGCAGCTGTGAAGTGGGGCGTGCCTTGTCCTCTGCCATCTTTGTGGCCTTTTATGCTCTAGGTGGAGGATGTGGGTGGAGGGCGGTGAGGAGGGAGGAAGCCTGGCTCCTGCTTCTCCACAGGGGAGTGATTGGGAAGGGTCTGGGACCAGGACCGGAGGGGAGGCTGCACCCCACCCCACCCCACCCTGCACTGCCATAGGCCTTGCGCCCTGGTTAGGTGCTAAGGGCTCCGGATCCCACTTGCCAAACCCGAGTTCACATAAACATTTGGAAATACACCACAGTCAACAGAAAATGGTAGGAAAGGGCGGTGAGGCCCTCGGCCCTCTCCTATCCCCTGCTGCAGTGACTGGCCAGATGGGCATGATCCACAGGAAGCCCACCTGTGGCTCGGCACCTCAGGAACGCAGCCACGGCATGAAAAGCCACCTCTGCGATGGCTTCTGTTTTTTCTTTTGCTAGCTGTTGGGGAGAGACCTGAGGTTCAGTCTAAATTCAGTCCCTGTCCTCCTTCAAATGTCCTCACCACTCCGAGGTCTTGTGTCTCTCCCAGGAACCCTGAGATCCCTGGTCCTGGGTGGGCTTCCACCCTTGGAGAAGCTTGTTCCTTATTTGATTCTGCCCCCAGATGCCACCCAGTGGACATCTCCTGTGAGTGTCCTTGTGGCTGTTCCATCCAGAGATGACCAGTGGTCTATAGTCACCTTCACCTGAGATGCCCCTGCTGCTGGCCTGTGGGATATGGTGGGCATCAGCTTGGGGCTACCCCACTATGCTGGATCATGATGGGGCAGGTGGCGACCTAAAGCCTGGAGTGGGTGGCAGCCAGCCCAGGTTGGTCAGTGCAGCTCTGCTGAATGTGCAGAAAGGCTGGGCTCCAGGTGGACAGGCTGCCAGCTCCCTGTCTACTGCACGATGCTTGCTGCAAACCTGCCTATGGGGCCGCGGGCACGTGGTCTTGGGGCTGAGTCCTCACAGTGCCTATGGGGGCCTTCTGCAGGAAGGTGGGCTGGAGGGCGTGAGGACTCGGCCACCTGCCTGCCCTGGTCCCTGATGACCCACGCTGCCTCCTCATGGCCCTGCCTCCCACCCAGGCTGCACGTGGGGGCTTCTAGCAGTGGGATCCATCTCCCGTCCCCCCATGTCTCCTGTGTCCCCTGCACTCCTGCCGCCCTGGAAGATGTGAGGAAACCAGAGTTCCCTGTTCCCCTGCGTGTCCCCGTGGTGGAGGGCAAAGTGCAGACTGGGTGGACACCAGCTGGCTGCTGCCACGCCCCAGGAGGACACGGGTGGCCAGAGCACTTGGAGCAGGGGCTAGGTGGGGAGGGCTGGGGTGTCTGGCCCTGTGTCTGGGAAGAGAGCAGACAGGTGTGGGAAAAGCAGTGGACATGCAGCTGCCCTTGGGGCCGTGCCCGCTGGGTGCACCTCCGTGACGGGGGCTGGGCTGCATCTCTGGCCCTGTTGCTGTCTTGGAGGTGGGAGGGGAACTGTGTGGGGCTGGTCCCCACTGCAGAAGACCCCCACCTGCCCCTGTTCCTCAGTGTGAGGTAACAGGTGCAGTTTCTGGAAATTGTGTTCTTTGCTCCAGAGTTTGTTTTCCACGAGTGGAGGAGTCAGAGGAGGAGACCCTGGCAGGTCCGCCGCCTTCAGGGGTCCACCCCTCCTTGGGCTTCACCCTACACCGTCCCCCAGGATCTGCACGCCTTCCTCCAGAGGGTGGGCTTGTTGGACCTGCTGGCTAGCTCTGCACGGAGGCCCCCAGGGCAGGCACTGGACATGAGGGACAGGAAGGAGTGCGTGGCTGGGGAGCCTGGGCAGCCCAGCGCCTGCCGAGCCCCTGGGCCCTCGCCGCCTGCTTTAGAACTTGCCGTGAGCCGTCTTGGGCTTTTTGCCCTCTACAGTGCACATGCCACAAACCCACCACTCCCACCCTGCGGGCACCCTCTGGAGACCACTGAGCACGAGGACTGTGTGGGGCAACTGTCACCACCTGTGTCTCCAGAACCGGTCTTTCTGTCCCCAGCGAACAGACTCCCCTGCCTCCTGCCATTCCTGTATGCACTTGCCCACTGGGCACGGTGCTATCAAGCAAGCGCGTAGACGCTGCGTAACGACAGAGAGGGACATGAGCATCTCCCCCTCCTGTGTCTCCCATCCTACCTGTGTTTGAGTGACCCACTGGGCCCCCTGTTGGTGGCATCCTGCAGTATCTGGCCTTTGGTGGCCTTTTCATGGATATCCAGCAGGGTCCTCTCTGGGAAGTGTCCTGCTTCTCTTCCTTGGAGGTACCCGTGTTTCTCCCTGTCCGCCGTTGGTGGCTGTCGGCTGGGCTGTCTGCTGCCTGGGGTCAGAGATGAGGGCAGGAGGGATGTCAAGGTGTTCCTTGAGGCCTGTGGGACTCGGCATCCAGCGAGTGGCCCTCCTGGTGCCCAACTGGGCTGGCCTGGGACCAGGACCTTTCCTAGCTTCTTGCTCCTGCCTGGCACTGCCTCCTTTGGCACCCAGCCCTGGGGACCAGCACCTGTTCCAGCGCCTGCCGTCTGCTGCTCTCCAGGCCCGGAGCACAGTGGAGCAGCTGTGAGGTGGTGAAGACGGCCGATGGGCAGCTCTGCCGTTGCCCCAGTCCTCCCCCGCCCTGGAGCTGCCAGAGGAGCCAGGGTGGCTGGAAGAGGGCATCTCGTGCCCACCAGGCTGGCTTTGCTTTGGCTAGCACCCTGACCTTCCAACCCTCCCAAGCCTGCTGTCCACCATTGCCTCTTGCTTGCTTACATCTGGGGTCCCTGGTGCACCCTGGTCCCATCCTCCGGCCGACCTCACATGTGTGGTTCAGATGTTATGGGGGAGGGTATCCCGGGGCCAACCCGGGACTACATGTGCCCAGGGGAGGCTCTGGTGGGGGGTGTACAGGGCCTGTCCAGGAGGTGTGCCCAGGAGAGGCTCTGGTGGGGGGTGTCCGGGGCCTGTCCAGGAGGTGTGCCCAGGAGAGGCTCTGGTGGGGGGTGTCCGGGGCCTGTCCAGGAGGTGTGCCCAGGAGAGGCTCTGGTGGGGGGTGTCCGGGGCCTGTCCAGGAGGTGTGCCCAGGAGAGGCTCTGGTGGGGGGTGTCCGGGGCCTGTCCAGTACGTGTGCCCAGGAGAGGCTCTGGTGGGGGGTGTCCGGGGCCTGTCCAGTACGTGTGCCCAAGAGAGGCTCTGGTGGGGGGTGTCCGGGGCCTGTCCAGGAGGTGTGCCCAGGAGAGGCTCTGGTGGGGGGTGTCCGGGGCCTGTCCAGTACGTGTGCCCAGGGGAGGCTCTGGTGGGGGGTGTCCGGGGCCTGTCCAGTACGTGTGCCCAGGAGAGGCTCTGGTGGGGGGTGTCCGGGGCCTGTCCAGTACGTGTGCCCAAGAGAGGCTCTGGTGGGGGGTGTCCGGGGCCTGTCCAGGAGGTGTGCCCAGGGGAGGCTCTGGTGGAGGGTGTCCGGGGCCTGTCCAGGAGGTGTGCCCAGGGGAGGCTCTGGTGGGGGGTGTCCGGGGCCTGTCCAGTACGTGTGCCCAGGAGAGGCTCTGGTGGGGGGTGTACGGGGCCTGTCCAGGAGGTGTGCCCAGGAGAGGCTCTGGTGGGGAGTGTCCGGGGCCTGTCCAGTACATGTGCCCAGGAAAGGCTCTGCTGATGGGGCCTGAAGGTGAAGCTGAGGCCTTGGGACAAAGGTGGGGGGTGGAGCCAGCCTTGCCTTTGCCTGGTGACCACACACCCAAGGGTCCCCCCAGGCTAGGCCCAGAGAGAAAGGGCTTTGGCTAAGGGTTGTGGCCTCTTCTCTGAGGTTGGCTGGACAGCGTGCCACTAGTTTCCCAGACCTGTGTGCAGGCCATCAGCATTTGCCCTGAGGTTGCTCAGGTGTCCTGCCAGGGTAGCCTCGACTTCCCAGAGGAGCTTGTAAGGTCACACGCAGGATTCTCTCCAGGCCAGTCATGGACGGGTCTTTGGCATGGCCGCACCAGGGAGCAGCAGTGGACCTCAGTGCGGAGGCTTCACCATGGCTCACGGGAAGTCTCTGTTTTGGGGATGGAATATGTGTGCTGGGCATCCCTCTATCACTGAGCTGCATCCCAGCCATCAAGTCTTCGATGTGAGCGATGGGCCCTGGCCCTCAGGCAGGGCCCTCCAGGCGGGCTGTGAGGAGTGGCCCTGGCCACCTTTGCAGGCAGCCCTGCTGGAGACAAACTCTAGTTGTGCAGAAAGAGAATTTCTGTTTTGTGTCCTTCCTGAGACTCTGGACACTGAGAGGCAAAGAGGAAAAGCATGTCACAGATGGGGGACTAGCCTTGTCCTGCGTTCTGGAACCCCTGAGAGCAGTCCCCAGCAGGGGGAACGTGGCCAGCTTCATGTGGCTCTAGGTGTTGGAAGACGGGCTGCAGAACAGAAGGGTGGGCTGGGCGGCGCCCCGACTGTGTGTGGTGGACACTGGATCCTTCAGGTCGCTCCAGGACGCCTGCTTCAGGTGGGTGCTGTGAACCACAGGTCAGCCACCTCAGCTCTGTGTGGACAGTCAGGTCATCTTTAAGTACCACTGTCTCTGAACAGCTACATCCCAGGTCCTGGGGCTGTGGCTTCAGCAGATGACCCTGGTGCTCAACATTGCTCAGTGCTGCCCGAGACACCCTCTTGACACACCCTCTTGACACCGGCTCCCTCTTGTCAAGAGCCCTGCCTGGGCCTGGCCACCTCACCTGCAGCTGCGGCCTGTGCTGAGACTGGCTGCGGCTTCTGGGCAGCGGTGCCTCCCGGCCTTGGAGCAGCCTGCCACAGCGCGACCCTCCTCCTATGTCGCGGGCCCTTGTGGTTTTGCTTGATCAACAGCTTCCATTCTTAGTGGACAAATGGAATTTGGTTTTTATGGCATAAAAATTACTGTTTCTCTGACTGATTAGCCATTTGCTGTGACACAGGGTGGCACCAGTGATGCGGAGACAATGAATCTTCCCATTGCTGAGAAAGTGACTTTGACTGATGGGCTGGTGCTCCGCTGTCTGTTGGGGCTGGTGCTCAGCTGGCTCTTGCGGCTGGGGCTGGTTCTGACCACTTTCCTGCACACAGAGGCCAGGAGGGCAGAGCTGCAGAAGCAGAGACCCCCAAGGCCATCTTCGGGAGGGGTGGGTCACAGGACCCTTTGCTGTGACCTGGATGTTTTCTCTTTTTTTAGTTGTAGATGGACACAATACTTTTATGTGTTTCAATCAATCATGTGATTTTCTGTGGTGCTGAGGATGGAGCCGGTGCCTCCTGTGCGAGCCGAGGGCTCTGCCGCTGGATGTTTTCTTATTCCCTTCAACAAACCCTGTTAGCAGCTGTTGAGGTTTGGATGTGAGGAGTCCCCCAGAAGCTACGTGTGAGACAGTGCGAGAAGGTTCAGTCTTGAGTCATTCCGTGAACTGGTCCCCTGATGGGATTAACGGGGTCACTGGAGTGCTGGGGTGGGCACTGGGCTTGGCTTTGGGGTATACATTTGTATCTGATGAGTGGAGACCTCTCTCTGCTTTCTGACCACCCTGTGAGCTGCTTCCCTCCACCACACTCTTCTGCCATGATGTCCTGCCTCACCTCGAGCCCTGAGGAATGGAGCCGGCCTTCTGTGGACTGAGACCTCTGAAACTGTGACCCTCAGATAAACTCTTCCTCCTTTAAAGGTGTTCTGGTCAGGTCTTTTAGTCCCAGCAGCGAACAAGCAGACTGAAATAGCAGCCCTGCTGGAGGGAGCCCTGCTGGAGGGAGCCCTGCTGGAGGGAGCCCTGGGGCTCGGGCTGCGCTGCTTCCAGTTCTCCCAGGCTCATGATGTGGGGACCCTGGGAGGGGTAGGAGGAGGTGCCTGGGGGGTCCTCACAGCCGCGAGCCTCACTTTGCCACATCCTGAGGGTGCCGTGAGCTTCTGTGGTCTAGGGCGGCACACCTCAGCATCACTGTCAGCCAGAGACCTCTAGAAGGTTGACGGGCAGTGGCTTCTTCAGGCCCAGGGTACAGCTGGTCACTTTGCCCACTCCTCTGACCTGTCCTATGTCAGTAGGCCTCACCCTGGGTCCAACCCAGCTGTGTCCTTCCTCAGCACCTGCTGCATGCCAGTGCTCAGCTGGGGCCCAGGTGCCCAGGGCTGACCCCTCCTTGGGAACAGCATAGGGAGGAAGCCTCTGAACTGGCCACTCCACTTACGGGCCAGGGCTGTGCAGCTGCCTCTTGGGTTTCCCGTGCTCTTCTATTTGCAAGATTCTGGAGCCTGTGAGCCAAGCAGCCTCCCCAGGAGGCCTCTGGGGAGATCCCTGTCAAGATTCCTGGGGAGCATCTGCCTGGGTGGTCGTGGGAGGGCAGTGAGCCGCATGGCCAGGGCCACCAGAAGAGCATAATGTGCCCCCCATGCTGATGAGCAGTGAGCCCCCGGAGGAAAGGCCAGGAGGCAACCCATCTACCCCCAAACTCCATGCCCTGGAGGTGCCAGGGCCTCTGGGCAGTTCTGCCAGGAGGGCGGGCCTTGTGGGATGGTGGCCCTGCACCTGGGGACGGCACCTGTGGGGTTTTCAGGGACTGAACATCTCATGTCAGAATCTCCACTGGTTTGTGCTGCTCTCTGAGCGTGGCCTCTGCTGCCTTGGACTCACCTTTCCTTGACCAGGGGCGTGGGGACGTGGGCAGTGGGTAGGGTGGGTGCTCTCTGCAGCTGAGGCACATCCCAGCTCTTCTCCAGGGTCTGCTGTGTCCATGGGGGCAGTCCTGGGGACTGCCAGCAGTCCAAGTGCTGTCCCAGGTCCTGTGGAGGGTGCTGCGTGTGCTGGAGCAAGGAGAGCAGGGGACACAGGTGAGGATGCAGAGGTCAGCACGCAGCCCAGGGAGGGCAGGAGCACACTCAGGTGGGAGAGGTGGGCCTTGCTTCAGGGCCCAGAGACCTTCAGCCCTTTGGGAGGAGCACAGTGTCCCAGGCCGCCGCAGGCCAGGGATGGCAGAGGCTGCCCTCTGTCTTCCTGCGCTGGCTTCTGCCTTGGGCTTTGTCTGGATCCAAAGAAAGAGGGGACACTGTGCGATGTGAACTGGGGGACCCTGCCACACAGAGTGACTTGGCTCACAGAAGCTGGAGCCTGGCTGTGCCCTGTTCTCAGCTTAGACCTTCGTGTCACCCCACAGGACTGGATGTGGCCATGTGAGGACCACCCGACAGAGACCGCTGGCCGCAGGGAGAATGTGGCTCCTGGTTTGCTGGGGTGCAGCTGGCGCAGAGGTGCCGGGTGCAGTGAGCTGCTCCTCCGGCTCTTGGGACTTTCCCTTGGTCCTGTGTGGCCTGGGGAGGTGGAGGAGGGCTTGTGGTCAGGCCAGGAAGCCCACTGGAAAGAGCCAGGGGGCAGGAAGCGGAGGCGTCCTGGGTCAGAACCGCCTCAGGAGTTCACGGGGCAGCCTGGAGGCTCATTTCTTCAGTGGTCGGAACATCTGGAAGTGGACAGTGGCAATGGCTGCACTCTACACACTGAAACCTGCCCAGGCCTCCTGAGCCCCGGGGGCTGTGGCTCGGTGCCAGCTGGAACCCTTCACGGGGTGCCCTGCAGGGGGGTGCCTCAAGACAGTGACCTTCTGCTTGGCCTGTGGCACCCAGCAGGCTGCTATAGCGCCTCAAGTACACACCTGAGGTTTGTTCATCTGTCCATCTGCCCACCCCTCTCTCCGTCCGTCCACCCACCCACCCCCTCATCCACCCCTCCTACTCTCCATCATCCATCCATCTGTCCATCCGCCTGTCTGTCCAGTACACACCAAGTACTGTTGGGGACACACAAATGCACGTGTTGCCATTCTGCCCTGCAGAAGGGACAAGGGCATGGTCCGCGGGGCAGGACCAATCACTCCAGCCAGTCTCGCAGGCCCATGTGGCCATGTCCCCAGAGGGACACAGGCTCAGATGGCTATACTGGGATCCAGAGCAGGGCTGCCTGGGGGTGGTGGGATCAGGGTGTCCTGAGTGGCTTGGGTGGGGTGGGCCGTCTGTCCAGGCGAGGAGAGCCTGACCTGGGCTTGCCTGCTGGGTGGCGGGTGAAGGAGAGGGAGGATTCTGGGCGGCAGGGATTCCCGGTGAGGCCGGCGGTGAGGGCCACGACTGGCTGGGCCGAGCGCAGCGCAGGGCAGCCCGGAGCCCCACCCTCTGGTTCTGGGCCTGTCACACTGCCCGTGAGTGCATGGCAGTCCACTGGCCAGCAGGGCCCTGTCCAAGCCAGGTGGGGGCAGGTGGGCTGTGGGAAAGACTGGAACTGCTGGTCCCTGGGGCTCAGGCCTGAGAGTAGGGAGATGGCAGGTGCCACCAGGTGCCTCACACTCTCCGGGAATCCTGCTGTTTCTGTCTTCCTTGCTGCTTGTAGGGTATGTCACTTGACGGGTCACCTGTCACCTGATGGGATCCCCTGTTGTTTGGTGGGTCACCTGTCACCTGGTGAGTCATGCACTGGCCATGGGTGTCAGGCATGGACCCTGCTCTGGAGGTTTTCATGGGCTGGGACAGTTGTGTCCGCCTCTCCTGCTCCTCGTGCATGGGCCAGCTCTGGGAACCGTGCGTAAGGACTCCAGGGTGGAAGGGGTCATTTGCTCTAGCGCCCTGCTCGCTACTGGTCTGCTTCCCATCCCCCACAGGCCTTCAGCCACAGCCCCCCGAGGGGGTCTCTCCTCTGCAGAGGACTGGTGGTGACTGAAGGAGACTGCCGTCTCCTGACCCTGGAACCTCTGGACATGACCTGATGGGGCAGGGTCTTGGAGAGGAGATCGTCCTGGATTCAGGGCAGACTCCAAGTCCAATGCCAGGTGATCTGAGAGAAGAGAGAACTGAGGCCCAGATAGAGGCCACAGGGGATGGGGGCCCCGATGCGTGGAGCCACCAGGAGCTCTGTGAGGCAGGAAGGCCCCTTCCGTGGGCCCTGGAGGGGGCCAGCCCTGCCCACACCTGGAGCTGAACCCCTTCTGAGGCATGAGAGACAGCCTCTTTGTCCATGGTCATTGGCTGCTGCAGCCCTGGACAGGGGCCACCGAGCTGCCTGCTGGGACTGCGGCTTGGCCGTGCTTCTGTCTTGGCTGGAAGTTCGATCAACCCCGTCTTTGCTGTTGCTCTCTGGCCGTTTGTTTGGACAGGGTCCTGGTATGTTGCCCAGGGTGGAACTCCTGGGCGTGAGTGGGCCTCCCAAGCAGCTGGGACTACAGGTGCACGCAGCTGCACCCAGCCCCAGTGAAGTACTTCGTCAACATTGCCATGTACCCATGGAGCTGAGTGGGACTTGAATCTATCCACCGGGAATTCAGGTGCTTCTGCAGAAAGGCAGCATAGATTCTGAACATGCCCTGGGCAAAGATGGCATTTCACAATGCAATATTTGCATTGGACACATGAGGGCGCCTCCATAAAAGGAAACGGGATGTGCCCAGTGCCCCCCTCCCTGCACGGTCCTCACTCAGGCACGCGCATGTGCACACCCTCCCCCTGCATGCACACACACAATGCACTGAGACACCCTGCAGTACTCGCCGCATGCACACACAGGTATGAACTCGCATGCCCTCACCCCACACCCCGTACACACACTCACACTCACACACACTGCCCACCTGTGCACAAGTGCACACACAGTGAATCAGTCTTCCTTTAATTATGTCCGAGTTCATAAAGGCTGGAATTCTTGAAGGGGGAAGGCTGCAGCAGGCGCTGTCCCTGGCTGAAGAGGACCCTTGGCCTTGCTGTGGAGTGGGAGGCTTCTCCTTCAGCCGCTGCCATCCCAAGAGGCGCTGCAGAGGGCTCTGGAGGGTGCAGCTGTAGGGGAGGGGTCAGTGCCCCCCAGAAGTTCAGGTCACTCTTTTTTCCTGCAGACACATGCCCCAAAGTTTCCCAGATATTTTACCCAAATGTCTGACAAACGGTGATGTGTGTTTTCCTGGGCTAAGAGACAAGTCAGCCTCTGAGGTCCATCACCTTCTAGCTACGTAGTCCTGCGTGGCCCCAGGTTGTGCGGGGGAAAGTCGAGCCTGGGCTGGGGGCAGGGAGGCCGCCCTGCGCCCGGCTGTCTTGGCAGTGGGTTCTGAGGTCCCTGGTGGACTGCCCGGCTGGGTCACTAATCCAGACATGAGATGGCACCAATGACTGGCCTTCCTCCCGTCCTGGCAGACGCGGTGCCCACCAAGGCCCATGCCTCCTCGTATCCCATCCTCCAACAAATTGTTAGGAAAGCAGGGAGAACTCGAGCCCGCAGAAGGAATGAAGGAAGAAGAGAAGTAGAGGTGCACCAGCCTGTGACTCTCCCGAGGGAGGCATTGCCCCCCTGCCGTGGCTCTGTGCCCTGGCTCTCCTCCTACAGAGCGGGTCTCCAGAACCAGAGAGCAACGACTCAACCCAAGAGAGCCTGGGCACCCCACCTGGGGCGGAGAGGCCTAAAGCAGGTCACTCCATCTACGGGACTCCCGTCCGGTCAGCTGGGGCTCACGCTTGGATTTCAGAGTAGCAGCACACGACAGTGACCACAGGCCGTGGGCATGGCCGTGGGCGCCTTCTGCACACTTGTGGACTGGGAGCAGGGGAGCACCGGGTGTGCCCCAGGCTGGGAAAGCACACCATGGCCTGGAGGCCTCGGGGCCCTGGGCCCTGCCTCGAGACGGAGGGTCTAGGGAAGGAGCACAGCCCAGCTAGGGTTTTGACATGAGGTGACCCCCAAAAGCTCCCATGTGAGGCATCCTACGAAGGCTCGGAGGCGAGAGCCTTGACCTGGGGACCGACTGGGTGGCAGCTGGGGGTGGGTGTGCCTGGAGGGCTGCCTGGGGTCTCTGTTCTGCTGAGGACTCTGCTTCCTGGTGGCCTGTCCTCGCTCCGTCCTTCTCCACACGGCCTCTACGCCTGCCCCCACCTCAGGCCCAGAGCAGTGGAGCCGGCCACCTGTGGACTGGGACCTCTGAAACCATGACACCCCCAAACTTTCCCTCCTCTAAAACTGTCCTGGTCAGACAACTGGCCACAGCTGTGGAACAGCTAAGCCCAGCCCAGGGGACGGACACGGCAGAAGCCCCGGGCCTCGCGGGTGTGGCCCGGGAGCGGCGGTGCCAGCTCAGTCCTCTACCGGGGTGGCCTGGGGTTTCACATGTGGTTTCCCTCTTGTGTGAGGCTGGGAGTCGGGTTGGGCCTCAGCCTGACCAGGACTCCCGTGTGCCCACCACTGGCAGCTCACAGGTTTGCCTGAGCTGTTCTGAACCCCGCAGCGGTGGTGTCTGTCAGGGCCAGTACTGGTGGAGCTGGACAGGCCAGGGGTCCTTGGACGTCAGATGGTTGGCAGAGCTGTAGAAGGTGAAGTGTGGGCGTGCAGGCAGGCATCTCATGAGGTGGGATCTCTTTCTCTGAAATACGTACCTTATGAACACTTTTAGGGACACAGATTAGCAATCTCAGTTTTAAATTTGATTTGAATAGCAGTGTCTTTGTAGCTGCCCCGAGAGATGGTGAAATTCGGTGTTTACAATATTACCAAAAGCTGACTGAATAGTCTAAACACAGTGTTGCTTTGGATGCCAGCACTGTGCACACGTGCACACGCACACACAAACACACAGTAGTATAGAGTATTGCTAAGGTCGTGTGTGTGCTTAACCCAAGGAGCTCTGTGATCCAGAAGCCATTCAGAGTTCACTTGATGGGAATGTGAAACTGGAGTTAAAAAGCACAGGGATCTTCTTTGGAAGAAAAAACTCAAGCTGGCATGAAGAGACCTGGGGTGGTCAACACCAAGTGACCCCCTGGACACTGTCTTGCTTCCTCCCTCACACGGCATTGATGGTGACAACTGAGGAGAATGGGCACCAACAATTTCAGAAGCTTCCATGAGCCAGGAGTCTGGCCTCTGGTCTGTAGGTCTGGTGGCCAGAGCCCGTGTTGAGAGCCACAACCAGGTCAAGATGGCGCCTGGCACTTTGCCAGAAGGAGTGGTTGAGAAGTAACGCCAGCGAGCCATTAAGATGATGATAATTAAGTTAAGCTGTGTATAATTATTAAGCTAATGACTGATTGCTGTAACTGATGATGCAAAATTGAAACAAGCTGTGTATTCAGTTGTGTATATAAACCTCTGCTGTCCGGCAATAAGGCGGCTCCTGCTACCTCGGGTGCCCGCTACTTTTGAGTTCTCGCGGAGTTCCCATTGAGTTCCGGTGGAGTTCCCGTTGGGTTCTGGCAATAAAGTAGTTCCTGTTTGAACCTACAAGTGGCTCGTGACCTCCCGGTTATTTGTGCCCAGCCAGACTGCGGCAAGCCTGGACAGCCTGGGGTGGCCTGGGGTGGCCTGGGACGTCCTGGGGCTGCCTGGGACCTCCTGGGGCCCCTGCAGTGGCTTGAGTCTTCTTGCACTCTCCATGGGGAGCTTCTGTGGAGGCAGGAGACGGGCACGCAGCAGCACACCTGGGCTGGCAACGTGGTGCGTCTGGCACCGGCGTCTGACCACGTGGCAGGCAGAATCGCCAGGAGCAAGTCACCTTTCTAAGGTCTGGAGGTCAATCTGCACTGCTACCCACCTCGGGGTGGCAGGACACCCGGACAGGGACACGAGGTGATGCTGGTGTTGGGAGCCATCCTGGTGACCACGGGGACAGGCGGTGTGCCAGGCAGGGGCTTGCAGGAGGGCTGTGTGATCAGAGCCCTTGGCTGGCCCAAACTGGTGGCCGCCCCAGCCGGGAGAGCAGCAGTCTCACCATGCGGTGCCTGTGACCAGGCTTTCTGTGACGCCTGCAGGTAGCCAGTACCACGGCAGGTCAGCTCATGTGGGACCACACTGACCGGGGAACGGCCGCTGGGGCCAGGAGGCTGCAGCCCTGGGGACCAGGAGGCCCAGGAGAGGCGGGCGAGCTGAGTCGCGCTTCCTGGTTCTCTGGCCGACACTGGGCCCCATCCTGCACCTGGAAAGGTCATGGCCTGTTTGAGGCTGAGACCGCATGCCCAACAAGCAGCACTAAGTAGCTCCCTTGGGAGGAGACACGCTCCTGGACAAGCAGCCATCAAGATCTTCCTGACCCCTCGGGGCAGGGCCACGTGGAGGAGGGGGCCACGTGGAGGAGGGGGCCACGTGGAGGAGGGGGCAGAGGTAGGACACTGATAACTGGGGACACGGATTGCTGGGGACACCAGAAGCTAGCAGAGGCGAGGAGGGACCTTGCAGGAAGGTGGCCCCACCAACACCTTGGCTTCGGCCTCGGCCTCCTGGGCCCTGAGGCCCTGTTGTCAAGCCGCCATTTTGTCTTGGTGTTCCAGGACCACGGCCGTCTCGCCCAATGCCCCCGAGGGCCCGAGCTGGCCTCCAGCTCTGAGGAGCGGGCGGTCCACCTGTGGCCTCCCCCAGGATGGGCTCCCACCTCAGGGCCCTCTGTCAGAACCGGGCCACTGTCCCTGCCTTTCCCTGGAGGCTCTGTGACCCCAGCCACACCCTGGAGGAAGTGTGAGTGGCAGGGCCCACGGCGGCACCGAGCTCCTGCTGGACCACCAGTGAGGCCTCCACATCCATCAGGCCCTGACAGCCCTGCCCTGTTGTCCTGCCTTGCGGGCCTGGGCACCATCTGTCAGTGCGAAAGTGACAAAGGGCGTCCCTTCGAGGCCCACCACCTGAGCCAGGCTCTGAATCAGTGTCCTTCCTCCACGGCTGCAGGGAAACCACTCCATCTCTTTCCAGTGTCACTTCTCTCACTCGCTGCTGGGGAAATGGCGTGAGGAGATGGACTGTGGAAATGGCCACAGGGTCAGGAACGGGGTGAGGCCACGTCTCCTGCAGCCTGGGGGCTCCCGCTGTCCTCCGAGCGTGGACTCAGACTCGGAGGTGGAGGACGCAGCTCTGCAGGGTCCGGGAGCACCGGCCCCCGGGAGGTGGAGGCTCCTGGGCTTGGTGCAGCCTGCCCTGACAGTGGCCAGTGTCCCTGATCTTCATGGCCAGCATGACGCTGCTCCACGGGACGTCCAGGCAGGGGTTGTTTTCACATGTAGAAGGGTGGCTGCTGTGTCCTCGTCTCATCGGGGACACGCCGTGTGTCTCCTTGAGGTGTCTCTGGCACGCGGGTCTCTCCCTCCTGGGGTGGAAATGAACTCAGGGCTGTGCTCCTGTCAGTACCCCCTCTGCTTTCCTGGGACGTGGGGTGGGGCGAGCTAGTGGATCAGTGCACGCCAAGTGTCCTTGCAGGGGCAGGATGCGCCGTCCCTGGTCCTGTTGGTTCCAGGTGTGGGCAACACCTCTGAGGCCCTGGGAGTCGCTTGTGCTCCGGTGCTGGAGCGTGGGCTCGGGCCTGGGCAGCCAGAACCAGCCGCCAAAGATGGAGGGGGGACGGGCGTGCAGGGAGGGCTTGCCTGTGGCCCATGGCAGGGCGAGGCCCCTCCCGTGGAGGGCAGTGGTGCTGAGGGTGTGTGGTGGCCACATGGCGGCCACCGTGGCGAGGAAACCCAGCCTGGGAGAAGACTCCCCAGGCTCACGTAGGGCACAGCCGTGGAGAAACTGGGCTTCTAGGGACATCCACCTTCCCTGCAGCCCTGCGCTTGGCAGGGACAGGGACACGGGGACCCAGGGCTGCCCTCCAGATGCCTGGACTTGAGCAGATGGCCCTGGCTGGGGGCGAGGCAGTCACGGGGTCCTTATCCCTGCGAGGAGAGGCCCTGAGGGCAGGGCAGAGGGAGGCCTGGGGACGTGGGACCACCTGGGCTCAGGTGGAGGAAGGAAGGGGGACCCAGCCCGCACACCCCCTGGTGCTCACAGCAAGGCCTGTGCTGGGTGCTGGGCCCGGGCTGGGGCAGGAGCCGCGGGTCTGCCCGGCAGTGCATGCGCTCCGCCCCCCGCTGCCACCGGGCCCTACAGTGAGTAGCACAGAAGCGCCAGGCTACGGAGCTGGCATCTTGTGGAGGTGGCGCACGCTGTGCGTCTCCTCTCTTCACCAGAGCCTGAAGCTCACTCTGCGCCTGTCTCTGTCCCTGTTTCTGTCTGCCTCGCCTGGTCCTTCTGTCCCCAGGAGAGCAGGGCCCAGCCTTCCAGCCGCCCTCCCTGTGCTCCAGGCCCCGGGCTGCCCACTCCATCCTAGCCGGGCTCCCTCTGCGTCCCCCTTGCCCACTCTCAGGGCCCGGGAACCCTTCTCCTGAGTCAGGCAGGGCAGACGAACGGAGCCAGGGAGCGTGTGCTTGAGGGCCACTTAGATGGCCCTGGCTTTGTCTCGGCCTCCAGCTAATGGTCAGAAGTTGCCAGATGCAACTGTGGAGAGGTGAGGTGAAGACAACCTGAATGTACGGAGCGCGTGGTCTCCGGTGGTGGCTCCAGCGGCCGTGGAGGTCAGTTAGGAGTGTTGAGTTCTGATCCTGGCTGTGTGGTGCCAGGGACAGAACCCAGGCCGCACCTGCTAGGCAAGGGTCCTGCCGCCGAGCTGCACCCCGCTCCTTGGCCCGACGCTAGGGAGCAGGAGGGAACCAGCCCGGGCGGATGGCAGGGCTGGGCAGGGACGGTCAGGTCAGCAAAGCCGGCGGGCAGCTGCAGAGGGAGGGTGGGTTCCCTGGGCACCATGAGTCTAGTGTCCACTTTGAGGGGGCCAAGCAGGAAGAGCGTCCGGAGGGCCTGGTGCAGCCTCAGGGCAGAGGCTCAGTGGGCCGTGGGGGGCGGTGCAGATGCAGGTGGGTTGGCTCCCCACCTCCCCGCCTACGGAGTCAGCGGGCCGCTACGGCTCTGCACGGAGCCCCCTCAGCACAGCCAGGTTCAGGTGCCCAGCTCAGATGACCGCTGGCCGGGCCTACCCTTGGCTGCCACGAGTGTTTACTGACTTTGCCCTGAAGGCCGGTTTGCACACCCTTGGGGCGGGCCCTCCAAGGCGGGCCGTGTGGGTCGCGTCCCCCTCCACGCTGGACAGCGCTGGCTGCGTGAGGATCCTTTGCCCGCCACGCACATGTGGGCCCGGGTCTGGCCCACACTCGCTCCTTTGCCCTCTTGCCCTTTGTGAGTGGAATAACTGGTGGCCAGGGTCTCATCGGGCTCGCTGGACACTGCCTTGAGGTCTGTCCCTGTCCCTTGCCTTGCTGCCTCCTACTCAATCTGATCGTCAGGTTCACAGAGTCTGTAGGGGACTGTGTAGCCTCCCGCCACCGTGGCCCTGCCCTGCTGCCCCAAGAGACCCCTGGGGACCGTTTCCTGAAGTTGCCACCACCAGCCTGTGCTGGTGCAGCTGGTGGTGGACGATGGGAAGTGAAGTGAGGCCACCACTGACCGTCAGCACTCAACCTTCTTCCCCCAGGCTTAGGACTCCGCATGCGGAGACTGGGAGCCCTGGGTCAGGCCTGCCCTGAGGGACTGGGGCATTGTGTCCCTCAGCTTGGCCACTGTGGCCTGCAGTCAGTTACATCAGGGAGCCTCGTGCTGTGTGGGGGGCTTGGTGGAGTCAGGTGTGTCCCACCCCCTGGGGTCCTGGCCTGTGGCAGGCAGAGGCCACAGGAGAGGGGCTGGGCTGGGACTCGACAGGGACCAACCTGCGTCCCACTGGTGCCAGCTTGAATTATCAGTGAAGTGCTGGCCAGCTCCTTGCCTTACTAAGGAGTCAGTACTGACCGCTGGCCACAGAACTGACTTCCAGAACCTTCCGTGGTTCTGTGGTATGTAAAGCCCCAGGGCCGCCTGCCTTTTCAGAGCCGTGATTGTGGCCGGGTGGGGGCCACCTGGGCAGGGGCTGATGGACCTGCAGTCAGAATCCTGGGCCAGCCACCGGAAGGACGAGTGGGACGTGGATGGCAGAGGGCATGGCAGAAAGAGCGTCAGGGAAGTCACGGGCCAGGTGGGAGGAGGGCCCCAGGCAGCGGTGAGGAAAGGGACAGCCTGGAGCAGGAGGCTGGCCGAGGTCTGGGAGGAAAGGCCAGAGGCAGTGGACGTGGAGAGGGAAGGGCTGTGCAGCTCGTGGTTGGGAGGGTCACAGTCCAGGTCTGGAGCCTTGGCACGGGCCACCCTGGCTGCTCCACCTCATGGCTTGGGAGGCAGTGGCCAGGAGCATGTGTTGGGGACAAGCCATCAGGGAGAGAGGAGGGCACCAGGTCCCAGGGGCCCCTCTGAGAGGATGCCCCAGTGACCCCAGGACCTGCTCTAGGCCCACTCCAGAGCCCAAAGCGCCTCCCAGTGGTGCCCCTGGGGATGGAGCTGAGGCATAAGGCTGCGCTCCAGCTGCTGGAGGCATGGAGGCCGGGAGGCATGGAGGCCGGGAGGCATGGAGTGGCCACGCTGTGGGGCTACTTCAAGATTCCCCTGTCTGGGCTCTTCTTGCTTTTTGAACCCTAAGACCTGAGAGGTGAATGGAAGGGGATGTTTGAGCATTTTTAATTATTAAAAAATTCTTTTTAAGTCCTGATATTGTTCAATAATTAACTTTCTTTAGATCCTGCTGTTTCTCAGGTGGAAACTTAAAGGCAAATGGCAGAGTCAAAAAGAAAGAAAATCAACAACCATCAGCCCTCCCCAGAAGCCCCAACCAGGCGTGCTCTGCCCTGCCGTGTCCAGGGCACCCGGTGGGCCATGCGGGGGCGCGGGTCTCCGAGGCCACCCTTGCCACTCTCAGGCAGGACCGCGGTGCACAGCCTGGCCCCGTCTGACAGGCCCTCTGCCCCCATCAGGGTCAGCCAGCTGCTGCAGCAGCAGAGGCCCTTGGCCGAGGGTGGGCCGCGCTGGGGGCTCACAGCACGGGGGGGGGGCAGCATGCAGGGTGTCCGTCTCCCTCCAGCGTGGCAGAGGCCAGGGTCAGTGCGCTGGTTCCGGCCCCCCAGCTGCAGCACGTGTGGAGGTGGGGGCCAGGGCTAGGCCCATGTGCCCTGGGGTCCCTGCTCAGCCTCTTCTGAGCTGTGGGTGTCACTGGGTGTGGCTTTAGGAACCTCACACCCTGTTCCCTGTTGCGACTGATCACGTCCCTCAGACTCTGGGGTTGAAACCCAAGCCTCAGGGGTGGCAGTGGGGGTGGGGACTTGGTTTAGAGGACGTCTCCAGGGCGGGGCTCTTGTCGGGATTGGTACCCAGAACTCTGCCACTTGAGGACATGGAGTGGTGGCTGTCTGCAGGCGGGGAAGAGGCCTTGACGGGAGTCCAGTCCCCACACCTTGACCTTGGGCTTCCCTTCTCCAGGCTAAGGCAGGACCTTCGGTGCGCTGAGCCGTGGCCTGTGCGTCCTGTCACTTATGGCCGGGAGCAGACAGAGCCCTGGTCCTGGGCACTGGCAAGGTCTGCAGGCGGCTTCCCTCCACGCTGGGCACACCTGACAAACTTGGTGAGGTCATCAGGGAAGCGCAGACCAAAACGCAGTGAGCACCTCCGGCCCATTAGGACGGCCACTCGAGAGCAATCCAAACACCACAAGGTGGGCAAGCATGAGAAGAATCAGCGCCCTCACGACTGCTGGGGAGCGGGAATGTGACACTGCGTGGCGCCACAAGCCAGCTCCTCAAAAATGAGCAGAACTGCCCCGTGGCCGGCTCCTCCGGGTGAGGCTGGGATGTGGCACAGAGGGGCCTTCACAGGGTTTCCCTCGAGGGTTCTGGGCTGAGCTGTGGATCATTTCTCTTGATTTTGCTTTTTTTCTAGAAGGTTTTCTTCATTTGGTTTTGTTTAGGTTTTTTGCGGCGTTGGGGAAGGAACACAGGGCTCTGCCCTGAGCCACATGCCCCACCCCAGGGAGGTCTGAAAGGTCTGCTTTCCTCTGCTCTGCGTGCTTGCGGGTGGTGATCCACTCCTTAATCATAAGGTCAGTCGAAACCCTGTGATCACTAGCCAACTAAGCTTCCGTCAGGAGTTGGATCTGACACCAGGTGCCTCCCTCGGTGACCTGGGTGTTTCTTGCTCCAGCCTGGGGCTGGCTCCTCGTGAACGAGTGGGGACTGGGGTGTGGCCGTGAGGTCTGGCAGAGCTTGGCCTGTCCTGCAGGGGCGTGGTCAGGCTTGGGGCAGTGTGGTCTCTACCAGCCCGTGTCCTTTTATTAAAAACAGCATTCCTGACCTGCAATTCACATACCGTTCAATCCACCACTTAAAACCGTTCAAGACAGTGAATTTTAGCATATTCAGATCCGCAGTGATTGCCACATTGATGCATGCCCCACGGGGCTTGGAGGTGCTGACCACTGGGCCTGGAGGAGCCGACCATGGGGCGTGGGGGAGCCGACCACGGGGCGTGGGGAAGCCGACCACGGGGCCTGGAGGAGCCAACCATGGGGTGTGGAGGTGCTGACCATGGGGTGTGGAGGTGCTGACCACGGGGCCTGGAAGAGCCAGGAGGTGTGGAGGTGCTGACCTCAGGGCAGTTCTGCTCATTTTTGAGGAGCTGGCTTGTGGCGCCACGCAGTGTCACATTCCCGCTCCCCAGCAGTTGTGAGGGCGCTGATTCTTCTCGTGCTTGCCCACCTTGTGGTGTTCGGATTGCTCTGGAGCGGCCGTCCTAATGGGCCGGAGGTGCTCACTGCAGTTTTGGTCTGCGCTTCCCTGATGACAAGTGTGTCGAGTGTCTTCTCAGGCGCTCATGGTCACTTGTAGGTCTCCCTCCGGGACAGGTCTGCTCTCCGTAGCCCCCAGCCCCTCCACCCCGCCCTGATTTCCTCAGTACTAGGAATCGGACCCACCTTGCTCACTGGGTTATATCTCCAGCCCTTTATCTTATTTTTTAAAATCTCCAGACAGGGTCTTGCCAAGTTGCTCAAACTGGCCTCAAACCTGTGACGGTCCTGCTTCAGTGTCCCCAGTGGCCAGGCTTACAGAGGGGCCGCCATGCTTGGCTGCCAGCTCCTTCCTCTCCCATGTGCATGCCCAGTCTCAGCACCTTAGCTGAGACACGTTCACTCCCCACTAGGATCCTGGCACCCTGGGGGACGTCAGCTCTTACAGATGCCCAGGAGTGCTCTGGACTCTCGGGTCCACTCTGCACTGAGGCCAGGACCACACTGTCTGGACCTCATTGCTCTTGGTAAGTTTGAATCAGGACATGTGAGCCTTCCACCTTGTTCTCTTTCTAAGAATGTTGGGTAGCTCTGGATCCCTTGCTGTTGCCTATGAATTCCAGAACCGACTTCTCAGCTTCTGCAGAGACGGAAGGGATTCTCATAGGGATCCTGTTGAATCTGGGGACAGGAGCACAGCCGTTAGAACAGTCAAGCCTTTCAATCCATGAACATGGAGGCTTCCCACTCATTAAGGTCTTCTTCAATTCATTTCAGCAATGATTTGTAATATTTATATTTGTTCTATTAAATTTATTCCTAAGTATTTCATCCTTTTTGATGATATTGTGAACAGAATTGTTTTAATTTAATTTTTATATAATGTTTGGAAAAACAATCGAGGGACCAGAGGCCAGAGCTCAGTGGTAGGAGCTATCACTAGTATCTAGTATGTGCAAGGTCCTGGGTTCAACTCCCAGCACCCAAAGGAAAAAAGAAAGAAACACAATGGTTCTGTACATTGCTCTACCTTCCCAAGTGCCTTTATGAGTTCCAACAGGCCGTCAGTGGATCCCTTGGGTCGTCTGTAGACAAGGTCACGTCATCGGCAGGTCGAGTCCTACACATCCCGCTCCGACCCATTTGCCTTCTGTCTCTTTCCCACAGAGTTTGCCCTGTTAGCACCAGTGCCAAGTCCCACAGCAGTGGGAGGACCGACATCCACAGCTGCTACTGGCCTTCGGGAAGCCCCAGGCCCTTCACCACTCAGCAGGGTGCTGGTGTGGGCGCTGCGGATCTGTGCTGCACCCACGGAGAACTTCACTTCCATCCCACTTTTTTTGCAGTCCTGGGGCATGGAACCCAGGACCTCTCCTATGCTAGGAAAGCCCTCACACTGAGCCATGCCCAGCCTGGCACCACCATCACCATCACCATCATATTAGGTAATGGGGTTGAACCCAGGGGTGTTCTACCACTGAGCCACACCTGCAGGTCATTTTGTCTTCATTCTGAGACAGGGTCCTGCTAAGTTGTCTAGGCTGGCCTTGAACTTACAATCCTTCGGCCTCAGTCTCCCAGGTGGCTGGATGGCAGATGTGGGCACCAGTTCTGGCGCCTCCCCTCTACCTTTCCCTCAAGTGCCTTGGGATTTTGTCGAACGAACGCTAGGCCTCCAAAGCCCGATTAGAACAAATTCTTACGACCCTGGCATCGTAGGCTCTGCGTTTCTCCATTCACCGCGGCTTCAGGGAACGAGGCCCTCTCTGCCCAGGCCCTCGGCCCTTGGCAGATCCCACGCTGTGCAGGACTGTGGCCTCCCCAGCTGATGGAGTCTCCTTCCAACACGTTACTGCAGCGCTTCTGCGGGGCTTCTGAAGTGGCCCTTAGTAGCCAGCCCCCCTGCTGGGCCTCGCAAGGTCCCCTGGCCTTCAGGAAGTCCTCTGCCACAACCACTTGCTCTGCCTCCTTTCACAGAGAGGCAGCTGAGCCTGGAGGGCAGTGGGTTGCCTGGAGTCCCACCTGGCAGGGCCTGGGGCCGACTGGCCCAGTGTGCACCTGCCTGGTCTGGGGGCCATGGGCAGAGGTTCATACGCTCAAGGGGGTGGCAGTGGAGAGAGCTCCTGTCTCGCTCATCACCTGTCCTCGTGTCATGAGCTGCCGGGAGGAAGATCCCGCTGCTGAGCCCAGGAAGTGGCCGGAAACCAGCAAAGCCTCCTTCGGCAATTTGTCCCTTAATCAAAGCCAGCACTATCTGTGGCTTGGTGCCCCGGCTTGTTCCCTCCCTGATCCTCTGGACTTTCGCCATTCTTCAGATTTCTAGGTCAGAGCGATGGAGACCTGCAGCTCTTCGGCTGGGCTTGGAGCTTTGCTCTTGCTAGGATGTTCCCTGGGGCGCAGGTGTGATGCCCCTTTTCCAGAGGACCTCAGGTCCCACCTTCTGCCAATCCCCTACTTCCTGGCCCAGGGCAGGGGAGGTGGGCTTCAGGGCCATTGTTCCTGACCTCTCTGGAACCTGGCCCTGAAGAGCCGAAGATTTCTTCTGCAGTCCTGGAAGCTGCAGAGGAGGCCAGGGGAGGCCGCGGAGGCTGTTGTGTCTGCAGACGGCACAAGGTGCTGTGGTGGGTGTGCAGACTCACGGTGTCTGTCTGTGGCAGAGACCCATGGGGCCACCTGCCCTCAAGTCACAAGGAAGGGAGAGAAAGGAGTGAGAAGAGAGAGGGAGGAAGAGGGGCCAGGAATGGCTTGGGGGCTGGTGCCCTCCTGTGCCTTGGTCCGGAGGAGCCCAGTTACTGGGGGATCTGGAGTGTCCCCTGAGGTCTCCTGTGCTGAAGGCTTGTCCCCATAGCATTCATGTCTGGACACAGGGCTTCTAGGAGGTGAGAGGATCACAAGGGCTCTAATCTCACCAGTGGATTAATCCACTGATGGAGTCACATTGGAATGGACAACAGGAAGGAGGTGGTTGCCAGGAGGTGGGCATGTGTCGGAGGAAGCGGGTCACTGGGGTGTGCCTAGGGGGACTCTGTCTGTCCCTAGGTGTTCCTCGCTTGCTCTCTCTCGCTCTGCTTCCTGGCTGGCAGGAGCTGGGCACCCCCTCTGCACGTCCCCCCGGCCATGACGTTCTGTCTTGGAGCCAGCCGTCCACAGAAACCTCTGAGCCCCGAGCCACCTTCGTCCTCCAAGTTGCTCCAGCCAGGTGTTCTGTCACGGTCAGGGAAAGCCGGCTAACACAGGTCCTGCCCGGCCTGGGGGTGGCGGGGAGCTGGGAGGGGCACAGCGACAGCTCCACATCCCTGGAAGGAGACGCAGCTCGAGCTGCCTGCCTGCAGGCCCCCCTGGGCGGGCAGCTGTGGCCGCAGTGCCTCCCGCCTCGTGTCCGTCCCCACCCTCGTGTCCGAAGCTGAGGCACCCAAGCCTGTGGGTGCTCACGAAGAGCCTCTGAGGCAGGTGGCCAGGCTCTTGGAATTTTGCTGGCCTGTGCCCAGGTTCCAGTTCTCTTTTGGAAGTCCTGCCAAATGTCTAGAACCTGACGGGTCAGCACCGGCCAACAGGGGACGGTCTCTGAACTTCCTGATGGAAACGGGTTTCCCCAGTCCCGGCTGCTCCTCCACGAGCCTCTTATTCAAGAAGAGCTGAAGGCGCAGGGGCCGCTGAGGAGCCCCTCGCCCAGGGTGACCATGGAAATGCTCCCGTGTCCTGCCACCCTTGGCTGGACGGCTCGCTCTGTGCTCTGCATGTGGACACAGCTCATGCAAGACCAGGCTGGACTCCCTGCGGGGCTTCGGCTCCTGCCTCAGCCAATGTCAAATGTCATGGGCACTGTTTGTGTCACCAGCCCTTTTTATAAAACAGCGGTGACAGCGCCCCTCCCCCCACCTGGAGCACTGTGTACTTGTCATCACCCCCACCCGTGTTCAAACTCGGCCTGGAGCTGGCTCCCCAGCGGCCGAGTCTCACCTCAACACTTTTCTGAGACACAAAGCTGTTCCCTGATCTGCTGACAAAGGTTCATATGTGAAACCCGTTGGTCGTCCCTGGCTTTGTGGCATGGTCATCTTTGGGCACTAGAAATCTGGTAAGGAGAGAAATAAACCCTGCCAAGGGCACTAGCTCCCAGTGACTCTGGAGGCTGAGGCAGGAGGATCATAAGTCCGAGGACAGTCTCAGCAACTTAGACCCTGTCTCAAAATAAGCCCGAAGAAGGACTGGGGGTGTGTCCCAGTGGTGAGCCTGGGTTCCATCCCTGGTACTGCAAATAAATGACTATAAAAAATACAAAGTAAGTAAAACCGAAGTACAACTTGTGTGTGGGTGTGCGTGGGTGTGCATGCCTGGGGTGTGGTGAGATCAGCCCAAATGCAGGACTGGAAGGAGGGAGTCTGGCCTTCTCTGAAGCCTTAC
This sequence comes from Marmota monax, assembly GCF_021218885.2. Lineage (NCBI taxonomy): Eukaryota > Metazoa > Chordata > Mammalia > Rodentia > Sciuridae > Marmota > Marmota monax. The sequence continues at coordinate 104,165 of NW_026691942.1, forward strand.
GGTTGGTGGTCTTGGCTGTGAGGACCCTGGGGCTTGGCAGGGTTCAGGCAAGGCCGTGAGTCCCTGCCGTGGTCATGAAGAGCCCAGGAAGTGCTGCAGCGGGACCTCCGAGGTTCCTGCAGGGCCCTGGGCCTGGCTGGGGAGCAGCGGCTGGAGCCGGAGCTCCTGGATCCCGCGTCCTCCCGCGCCGTGGGAGGCCCTGGCCTTTGCCCAGCACTGTCTCAGGGCCAGGGCCCCTCTGAGGCTTGCCTCTGGGTGGAGGTGTCCTCTGTATCTCGCCATGGGCACCGCGTGGGACCTGCTCTTCACAGGGTGGGCCTGGCGGGTGGCTGGGGAGGAGGGATGTTCCTCTTGCACTGTGGGGTTGCTTCTTTAGGGGGACACACATTTTGATAAACACGAGATGTGCAAAGTTATCTAGAAGAGCAGATGTCTTCTGAGTCCTGCGAGGAAATTCATCAAGGGGGAGGAAGACAAGCTCATTGACTTGGATCTTGAGGCCCCGTGGGCTCCTGAGAGCCTGGGTGGATTCCTGGAGGAGGAGAGGCGGGTGTGGCCCCTGTGCCCCTAGGACAAGGCCCTGCGTCCTGCGGCTCCTTGGGCTCTGGGCTCCCCGTGGAGCTTGTGTGTCTGGGCTGAGGAGCGGTGAGCTCGGGGTGTCCACTGGAGTGTGCAGAAACCCAGAGTGGTTCTGACGTCCAGAGGCCGTTGAAGATGACGTTGTCACTTGGTTTTAGGAACCATCAATTTCAGACAGAAAAAATGCCACCAATTTTCAGAGATGGGTTAGTTTTCCCAGTAACATCAGGAGAGACATCGGGATGGCCCCGGGAGAGGCCGGGCTGCGTGGGGACCCCTCCTGGCCGGCAGCAGGCACTCTGTTTTCCTCTAGCAGCGTGCACAGGCCCTTGGCTTGAGGCCGCAGGAAGAGGATGATGTCCCCTGCTTTGGTCTCCAGAGCTGCGGGCAGGCAGGCAGCCAGGGAGGCCGGCGCCCACTCAGTGCTCAGCTGTCCAGCTGCGGGGCTGGGCGCTGTCTGTCTGTGTGTTTGTAGGAGAACCTGGCAGCAGGCCTCTGCCACGGAGCCTCGCTCACCTGCAGCTCTACAACACCAACCCTCTCATGCGGCCCAGGTTCCCAGTGGCTCCAATTCACCTCCTGAAGCCTGAGCCCAGGTTCTTCCTCCTGCCCACCCACCCTGTCCTGCCCGCAGCCCAGCCCTGTCCTGGAAGGTTTGTCCTGCAGCTGAGCAGAGAAGCCCCCTGCAGTGTGTCAGGAGGGCAAGGGGGACGATGCCACCCCTTCCCTCCCCTCCCTCTTAGGTGGTGTCCAAGCACAGCCCCCTCAGCTGGGTGCTCACAAAACAGCTGCAGAAGCCGTCAGCCACTGGGCATGTTGCCCCACCCACCTCCACCCCAGCTCTGGCCCACCCAGCTCCGCCCCACCCACCTCCACCCCACCCACCTCCACCTCTACCACACCCAGCTCCGCCCCACCCACCTCCACCCCACCCACCTCCACCCCAGCTCCGCCCCACCTACCTCCACCTCTGCCACACCCAGCTCCGCCCCACCTACCTCCACCTCTGCCACACCCAGCTCCGCCCCACCCACCTCCACCCCACCCACCTCCACCCCAGCTCCGCCCCACCCACCTCCACCCCACCCACCTCCACCCCAGCTCCGCCCCACCTACCTCCACCTCTACCACACCCAGCTCCGCCCCACCTACCTCCACCTGTGCCACACCCAGCTCCGCCCCACCCACCTCCACCCCACCCACCTCCACCTCTACCACACCCAGCTCCGCCCCACCTACCTCCACCTGTGCCACACCCAGCTCCGCCCCACCTACCTCCACCTCTACCTCACCTAGCCCCACCCCACCCACCTCCACTCCACCCACCTCCACTCTACTCCACACATCCCACCTCCAATCTACCCACCTCCACCCCACCCACCTCCACCTCTACCACACCTACCTCCACCCCACCCACCTCCACCTCACTCATCTCCACCCCACCCCTCCCACTGCAACCCCCACCCCTGTTCCTGTAACACCCATGTGAGGGGCAAGGAGTCCCAGCCTCGCCCCTCCTCCCCGCGGTGCAGGCTGGGCTGGCTCCTGGTTGCTAGGACTCGTTGCTAGGATCAGGCTGTTGCCAGCCCCGGCAGGAAGCATGTAATGAATTATGGATGGCTGATTTTCTCTGAGAGGGCTGATCTGTAATGCAGATGAGCTCCAAGTCCCCTCTTTTCTTCTGGTTTCTTAAGAAAAAAATCAGTTTTAAATCCAAAGCTGGATTGTGGCAGTCCCAGTGGCCGTTGGCGATGGCTCCTGCCACAGAGGATGTTGATTCTTATGCAAGGAACAGCCAGGCCGGGGGCTGCTGTTTGTTCTAGGGAGCGTGTAGGATTTTCTCTGAGCGCTGAAACCGGTGGGGGCACGCTCTCCCTGAGTGACCAGAACGGATGGGGTGTGCACACGCGACCTGGAGTTCTCTAAGTACTGGCTTCCTCGGGCGGGCAGACGCGGGGGCAGGGGCAGGAGGCCAGGGCTCCAGCCTCCCTCCTCTCTTCCAACCTCCACCCGAGGCAGAAGTGTTTCCTGAGAGTGGCCCGTGACAGGCTGGGGTGGGAGAGGGCCACGTTGACACAGTGTCCGTGCCACAAGCCTGCCTCGAAGCCAGCCACGGATGGCCAAGGGGACGAAGGGCAGGCTGGGCTCCCGTCTAGCACCACTGGTATCCAGCCGTCCACGCAGGGTCCGCCCGGTGCAGGGGGGAGGGCGTGGCCAATTCCTCCCGCAGAGCAGCAAGGGCGCCCTGCTTCTCCTGGCCGGGTCCCAGCCGGCCCTCCAAACCCCACTGCCCCAGCTGCTCTGCAGAGAGGAAATGTCACCAGGTGGAGTCAGCGGAGGCCTAGCCAGAGCCCAGGAGACTCACAGGCAGGAGGGGTGGAGCGCGACTCCCAGGGCCAGACGCTTTCTGGACAGGGTGGCGGGTACCTGTCGCGGCCTGCCCCGGCAGCAGGCCACCGCCACCCCAAGGCGCGGGGCCGAAGAGGGAGACACAGAGGAGGGGCCTCAGCTCAGAGCAGTGTTTATGCTGGAGCCAGGACGAAGCCGCCAGGTGAAAATCGCCCCTGTGCCCCACGCCAGCCGGGCTCTCAGAGGCAGGCTGGGGAGGGGGAGCCCCGGGAAGCACCTCCAGACGCTGCCACAGTCCGGGAGTGAGATGCAGTGTTGGGCCTCTTAAGGGAAGAGCCACGGAAACTGGGTAGTGATCGTCTTCAAACTGAAAAGATAGCAAGATGGGGAGGGAAGGCCCAGGGACTTGGCCGTCCCCCCAGTGCTCACCTACAGAGTGACAGAGGACAGAGACAGCCGTGCCTCAGGGTGATTCTTCTCCTGTGTGAGCTTGGAGCCAGTGTGACCTGCAGAGGCGCCTTGGCCTCCCGATGTGCAGTGGAGACATGTGCAGTGAGACGGCTGGCAGGCAGGCGGGCGGCGGCACCCGCCAGGGAGTTCTGCGGCTCACACGATGCTGGTGTGACCGCTGGCCAGGCGAGGTGTTAGATTAATGTGAAAGTGGGCTATTTTGAAACATCCAGCACAGGCAGGGCTTGTAGGAAGAGGATGTTTTAAAACAATGTGCTTTGTGCCGTGTGGTTCCTTTGAGTGAAATCAGACAGACACGCGTACGCCAAGCCGAGGGCCGTGAGGGCGCAGCAGCCCTCTGTGAGGGAAGCACCCGTGAATGCAGGGCACACGGTGGCACCCCCATTCTCGCGTAGTGCAATAAACAGGCGCCGACTCCAGCAGCTGCTCTCGCAGTCGTTAATATGTCATTAATCGCAAATCAGCTGTGCGTCAGGCACGGCCAACAGTGACTACTTGCTGACCAGGACAGCAGAGCGTGGCCACGTCGCACCTCCGTCTGGAGGACGGGGGGATCCGCCCAGCCCTGGTGAGCGGTTGTGCCAGGGAGCGCTCTTATGCCTGTGCCCAAGGGGCCCTGTGTGTTTCAGGCAGAGATCGGGCTGCATTTTGGACCATTTTGGGTTGAATTTATAAAACTAAACCACCAGTGGAGGCTGCACATTTCTCAGGTACCAACTGCAGTAAGGGATCACTTGGCCGCCTGGCGTCCAGCACGGTCAGCATGGCGGGTGGTCCGTTTTAACGTCAGGGGAGCGTGCCAAGGAGCCCCACCTGCTGAGGACGCTCAGCACCACCTGGGGATCCCATAAGCTGGCGCTGTGCCAGCAACGCGCTGGCCCCTTGGGCTGAGGGGCAAGAGTGGCCCCGTGCTCACAGGCTGCACTGGCTGGCCCCGGCACGAATGCAGCCGGACAGCAGTGGTGCCAACCGGAGGGTGGGCCAAGTCATTGAGTCCAGTGCTGGGGACAGGTGGGCAGTACCCAGTGCTACCCCTGTGTTCACTGTTGTTAGGGCTCCATTCTTCCTGCTTGGTGGGACTGTCTAGCAATGGCTGTCTCCGCAGCCTCTGGTGTTCCTGCCTGTGGCTCAGTGTTGGGCCTAGGGCCACGTGGACAGAGGTGCTCTGGTTTTTGTATAAGGGACCCCACTTTCCACTGGACACAAACCTGAGCAGAATGTGGGGGAGCCTTCCCAGCGGCTGCCCTGCAACCTGTGAGGTCTGTCGCGGAGCCTAGAGCCTCACGGTGGCACCGAGCCACTGTGCCCAGCTCCTTCCCTGCCAGCTTCCCCTGGGTCCCCCCATTTCCTCCTGCCATGGCAAGCCAGCTCTGGATCCCACTCAGGGACATTAGGTTTGTGACGTTGTGACAACGCAGATTGGTGGGCATGCAGAGTGGTGTCCCTGAGGGCACTGCAGGCTGGGGCACTGGGGACAGGGACATCCAGACCCATGCTGGTGGCATTCCACTGCTCTCCCCGAGTCAAAGCGAATTTCATTCAATCCAACTCAACGTGATCTTGTGAATAATTGGAAAAACCTTTAGTTGCAAAAATTCAAGAGTCACATAAAATCACATCTAGAAGCCCCACAAAATATGCAAGCATTGTATCCAGACTCTTCTCAGCATCAAGAAGCGTCCCCAAATCAGCCCCTGCAGCTGCTCAAGGGGCATGAGCCTTGAGGTGAGGGCAGAGACCCCAGGGCGGTATCCAGAGCCTCCCTAGAATTTGGCTCAGCCAAGGCGTTAAGCAGGTTGCGAAGTGCCTTCTTGTTTCAGGGGCTGGTGTTGAGGAGAACCTCGGCACGATCTCTGATTCCCATCTAGGTCTGTCCTTCCTGCAGTGAAAACCATATCGTGCCCTCTGCGGCTCCTCCCGGATGTTATCACCGAGGCTTGGCAACCTGGACGAGGCCTTGGATGGACGCACACGCCCTGGACTTCTGATCTTGGTGCAGATGGCGCCTGCCTCCCCATCTCTTCTGCCTACCCCATCAGGCAGAGAGCGTGCACCTGGATCTCACCGGGGAGGCAGAATGGCTCCTCCTGGGAGAAACCACCCAGGGGGTTCTGGGGGGATGGGGGACACCCAGGTCCTGGTGGCTTCTTATGGATGCGGGACCATTTCCAATGCTAATGCTTTGAGAAGCCACATTAGATGCTGTGTGGCTATCTAGAATTGGGCTTCCCAGTGTGCACGCGGCAATCTGCTTGTTGGGATAATCAGGAGGCCGTGTCAGGGCGCGGTGTTGGGCTCCACACGAGTCCTGGCGGGGCAGCCAGACTCGGAGACTGAAGGACTTGGACCATGCTGGGTTCCAGAGCTAAGCCAGTTAACCAAGGGGTAGTAGGTGGGCACAAGATGGTGATGACCAGGCTCCCTTACCAAGGCTTCCGTGGGCTTTTTGAGTGTATAGCCAAGGTCACGAACACCCTGATTCCTTGTGTTCTCAAGGCCATGAACGTCGGCTTCTGAGCATGCGCCCATGGTGTAACCTGTCGGCAGCTGCCTTCGATGTCTGACCTGCACATAAAATAGGGCTGTGGAAGGGCTGGTGGGAGTGGAGACTGGGGCTGGCCAGGGGCTGCTGCCCTCTCTGAATAAAGCACGTCTACTCTCCCAACTGCATCTTGCATCCTCTTCCACCTGCTAGGCTCCTCAGTTTGTTTCTTGGGTCTGAGCCTCCATCCTGACAATTAGTGAGGTCTGCAGATCTTGAGGAGGTAAGAGACGCGTGGACCCTGATGACAGGAGGGGCCTGTGTCCACTGAGCAGCACGTAGCACCTGGTTGCTGCAGTCCTGTTAGGAGGGACTCCTGGGGAGAGCTGGGATGCTGTGGTCTCCGTGGGCACAGGGGAGATGTCCGATTATCCTACAAGGAGATGTGGACCCTGGGGGAGACTGAACTGCACCAGCGTGCTGCAGGAGGAAGGTGGCAGCCTCAGGACAGATGAGACAGGGACACAGCCTGAAGGACCACAGGGACGCGGGGTGCGTGTCTCTTACAGCTCAGAGACAAAACACTGAGGCGGCTTTACCAGAGACTGCCAAGGTGAGGGGGCCACAGGACAGCGAAGGGGCCTTGGAAACCAGCGCACAGGTCCAGAGGAGGATCTCCATGCCTCGAAAACCCCCGTGGCCTACCACGTGGTGCTAATGGAGTCCCAGGAGGAGAGGGATCAACTCCTGCAATTCCCAGGTGGTAATGCGGAAAGTGAGAGGGAGCCGCTGCTGACACCAGTGGGCAGCGGGCAGGGCGGGCCCAGGTAGCCACGTCCACCACGCCTGACAACAGCTCATGGACTTGGGAAAATAATTTAGACAGAGGCCACGAGAGCCCCTGACCAATTCGTTGTTTTGCCTGAGTGATTTAGGGGAGCTGGGAGCAGACAGGGGAACACACTCTGTGTGATACATGTTCTTGATACTGCACAACCCTGTGACTTAGGTGTGCCATCAGGGGCTGAGAGAGCCCAGGTGAGCCAGGAGATGGCAGGGGGTGGGCGGCAAGAGAGCACAGGTGTGCCAGGAGGTGGTGAGGACCAAGAGACCCCAGGTGTGCCAGGAGGTGGTGAGGAACAAGAGAGCCCAGGTGTGCCAGGAGGTGATGAGGAACAAGAGAGCCCAGGTGTGCCAGGAGGTGGTGGGGAACAAGAGAGCCCAGGTGTGCCAGGAGGTGGTGGGGAACAAGAGAGCCCAGGTGTGCCAGGAGGTGGTGAGGAACAAGAGAGCCCAGGTGTGCCAGGAGGTGGTGGGGAACAAGAGAGCCCAGGTGTGCCAGGAGGTGGTGGGGAACAAGAGAGCCCAGGTGTGCCAGGAGGTGGTGGGGAACAAGAGAGCACAGGTGTGCCAGGAGGTGGTGGGGAACAAGAGAGCCCAGGTGTGCCAGGAGGTGGAGGGGAACAAGAGAGACCAGGTGTGCCAGAAGGTGGTGAGGAACAAGATTGCCCAGGTGTGCCAGGAGGTGGTGAGGGGGAAGAGAGCCCAGGTGTGCCAGGATGTGGTGGGGCAAGAGAGCTCAGGTTTGCCAGGACGTGGGGGGGCAAGAGAACCCAGGTTTGCCAGTAGATGGTGGGGGAGAAGAGAGCCCAGGTGTGCCAGGAGGTGGTGAGGGGGAAGAGAGCCCTGGTGTGCCAGGAGGTGGTGGGGGAGAAGAGAGCTCAGGTGTGCCAGGAGGTGAAGGGGAACAAGAGAGCCCAGGTGTGCCAGGAGGAGGTGGGGCAAGAGAGCCCAGGTGTGCCCGGAGGTGGTGAGGACAAAAGAGCCCAGTTGTGCCAGGAGGTGGTGAGGAACAAGAGAGCCCAGGTGTGCCAGGAGGTGGTGAGGAGCAAGAGAGCCCAGGTGTGCCAGGAGGTGGTGAGGAAGAAGAGAGCCAGGTGTGTCAGGAGGTGGTGGGGAACAAGAGAGCCCAGGTGTACCAGGAGGTGGTGAGGACCAAGAGAGCCCAGGTGTGCCAGTAGGTGGTGGGGAACAAGAGAGCCCAGGTGTGCCAGGAGGTGGTGAGGACCAAGAGAGCCAGGTGTGCCAGGAGGTGGTCGGGAACAAGAGAGCCCAGGTGTGCCAGGAGGTGGTGAGGACAAGAGAGCCCAGGTGTGGCAGGAGGTGATGGGGAACAAGAGAGCCGAGGTGTGCCAGGAGGTCCATGGGAACAAGAGAGCCCAGGTGTGCCAGGAGGTGGAGAGGAATAAGAAAGCCCAGGTGTGCCAGGAGGTGGTGGGGAACAAGAGAGCCGAGGTGTGCCAGAAGGCGGTGAGGAGGAAGAGAGCCCAGGTGTGCTAGGAGGTGGTGGCGGCCAAGAGAGCCCAGGTGTGCCAGGAGGTGGTGAGGGGGAAGAGAGCCCAGGTGTGCCAGGAGATGGTGTGGAACAAGAGAGCCCAGGTGTGTGAGGAGGTGATGGGGAACAAGAGAGCCGAGGTGTGCCAGGAGGTGCATGGGAACAAGAGAGCCCAGGTATGCCAGGAGGTGGTGAGGAACAATAGAGCCCAGGTGTGCCAGGAGGTGGAAAGGAATAAGAAATCCCAGGTGTGCCAGGAGGTGGTGGGGAACAAGAGAGTCCAGGTGTGCGAGGAGGTGGAGGGGAACAAGAGAGCCGAGGTGTGCCAGGAGGAGGTGGGGAACAAGAGAGCCAAGGTGTGCCAGGAGGTGTTTGGGACAAAGAGAGGCCACGTGTGCCAGGAGGTGGTGAGGGGGAAGAGAGCCTATGTGTTCCAGGAGGTGGTGAGGAACAAGAGAGCCCAGGTGTGACAGGAGGTGGTGTGGAACAAGAGAGCCCAGGTGTGCTAGGAGGTGATGAGGGGGAAGAGAGCCCAGGTGTGCCCGGAGGTGGTGAGGGGGAAGAGAGCCCAGGTGTGCCAGGAGGTGGTGAGGGGGAAGAGAGCCCAGGTGTGCCAGGAGGTGGTGGGGAACAAGAGAGGCAAGGTGTGCCAGGAGGTGGTGAGGAACAAGAGAGCCCAGGTGTGCCAGGAGGTGGGGAGGGGGAAGAGAGGGCAGGTGTGCCAGTAGGCGGTGAGGGGGAAGAGAGGCCAGGTGTGCCAGGAGGTGGTGAGGGGGAAGAGAGCCAAGGAGTGCCAGGAGGTGGTCGGGAACAAGAGAGCCAAGGTGTGCCAGGACGTGGAGGGGAATAAGAGAGCCCAGGTGTGCCAGGAGGAGGTGGGGAACAAGAGAGCCCACGTGTGCCAGGAGGTGGAGGGGAACAAGAGAGCCCAGGTGTGCCAGGAGGTGGTGAGGGGGAAGAGAGCCCAGGTGTGCCAGGAGGTGGTGAGGGGGAATAGAGCACAGGTGTGCCAGGAGGTTGTGAGTGGAAGGAGAGCCCAGGTGTGCCAGGAGGTGGTGAGGGGAACAAAAGAGCCCAGGTGTGCCAGGAGGAGGTGAGGGGAACAAGAGAGCCCAGGTGTGCCAGGAGGTGGTGAGGGGGAAGAGACCCCAGGTGTGCCAGGAGGTGGTGAGGAACAGGAGAGCTCAGGTGTGCCAGGAGGTGGTGGGAAACAAGAGAACCCAGGTGTGACAGGAGATGGTGAGGGGAACAAGAGAGCCCAGGTGTGCCAGGAGGTGGTGAGGGGGAAGAGAGCCCAGGTGTGCCAGGAGGCGGTGATGGGGAAGAGAGCCCAGGTGTGCCAGGAGGTGACGAGGGGGAATAGAGCACAGGTGTGCCAGGAGGTGGTGAGGGGGAAGAGAGCCCAGATGTGCCAGGAGGTGGTGGGGAACAAGAGAGCACAGGTGTGCCAGGAGGTGGAGTGGAACAAGAGAGCCCAGGTGTGCCAGTAGGTGGTGGGGAACAAGAGAGCAGAGGTGTGCCAGAAGGTGTTAGGGAACAAGAGAGCCCAGGTGTGCCAGGAGGTGGTAAGGGGGAAGAGAGCCCAGGTGTGCCAGGAGGCGGTGATGGGGAAGAGAGCCCAGGTGTGCCAGGAGGTGGTGAAGGGGAAGAGAGCCCAGTTGTGCCAGAAGGTTGTGAGGGGGAAGAGAGCACAGGTGTGCCAGGAGTTGGTGAGGGGGAAGAGAGCCCAGGTGTGCCAGAAGGTGGTGGGGAACAAGAGAGCACAGGTGTGCCAGGAGGTGGTGAGGGGAACAAGAGAGCCCAGGTGTGCCAGGAGGTGGTGAGGGGGAAGAGAGCCCAGGTGTGCCAGGAGGTGGTGATGGGGAAGAGAGCCCAGGTGTGCCAGGAGGTGGTGAGGCGGAAGAGAGTCCAGTTGTGCCAGGAAAAGGAGGGGTCAAGAGATCCCAGGTGTGCCAGGAGGAGGAGGGGAAGTAGAGAGCCCAGGTGTGCCATGAGGTGGTGAGGGACCAAGAGAGCCCAGGTGTGCCAGGAGGTGGTGATAGGGAAGAGAGCACAGGTGTGCCAGGAGGTGGTGGGGAAGAGAGCTCAGCTGTGCCACGAGGTTGGGGGGGGCAAGAGAGCTCAGGTGTGCCAGGAGGTGGGGGGGCAAGAGAGCCCAGGTGTGCCAGGAGGTGGTGGGGAACAAGTGCGCCCAGGTGTGCCAGAAGGTGGTGAGGAACAAGAGTGCCCATGTGTGCCAGGAGGTGGTGAGGGGGAATAGAGCCCAGGTGTGCCAGGAGGTGGTGGGGAACAAGAGAGCCCAGGTGTGCCAGGAGGTGGAGGGGAACAAGAGAGCCCAGGTGTGCTAGGACGTGGTGGGGAACAAGAGAGCCCAGGTGTGCTAGGACGTGGTGGGGAACAAGAGAGCCCAGGTGTGCCAGGAGGAGTCGGGGAACAAGAGAGCCAAGGTGTGCCAGGGGTTGGTGGGGACAAAGAGAGCCAAGGTGTCCCAGTAGATTGTGAGGGGGAAGAGAGCCCAGGTGTTCCAGGAGGTGGTGAGGAACAAGAGAGCCCAGGTGTGCCAGGAGGTGGAGGGGAAGAAGAGAGCCCAGGTGTGCTAGGAGGTGGTCAGGGGGAAGAGAGCCCAGGTATGCCAGGAGGTGGTGAGGGGGAAGAGAGCACAGGTATGCCAGGAGGTGGTGAGGGGGAAGAGAGCCCAGGTGTGCCAGGAGGTGACGAGGGGGAATAGAGCACAGGTGTGCCAGGAGGTGGTGAGGGGGAAGAGAGCCCAGATGTGCCAGGAGGTGGTGGGGAACAAGAGAGCACAGGTGTGCCAGGAGGTGGAGTGGAACAAGAGAGCCCAGGTGTGCCAGGAGGTGGTGAGGAACAAGAGAGCCCAAGTGTGCCAGGAGGTGGTGGGGAACAAGAGAGCCTAGGTGTGCCAGGAGTTGGTGGGGACAATGAGAGCCCAGGTGTGCCAGGAGATGATGAGGGGGAAGAGAGCGCAGGTTTTCCAGGAGGTGGTGAGGAACAAGAGAACCCAGGTGTGACAGGAGGTGGTGAGGGGGAAGAGAGCCCAGGTGTGCCAGGGGGTGGTGAGGGGGAAGAGAGCCCAGGTGTGCCAGGAGGTGGTGGGGAACAAGAGAGCCAAGGTGTGCCAGGAGGTGAAGGGGAACAAGAGAGCCCAGGTGTGCCAGGAGGTGGGGAGGGGGAAGAGATCCCAGGTGTGCCAGGAGGTGGTGAGGGGAACAAGAGAGCCCAGGTGTGCCAGGAGGTGGTGAGGAATAAGAGAGCCCAGGTGTGCCAGGAGGAGGTGGGGATCAAGAGAGCCCAGGTGTGCCAGGAGGTGGTGAGGGGGAAGAGAGCCCAGGTGTGCCAGGAGGTGGTGGTTAACAAGAGAGCTAAGGTGTGCCAGGAGGTGGTGAGGGGGAAGAGAGCCCAGGTTTGCCAGGAGGTGGTGGTGAACAAGAGAGCCCAGGTGTGCCAGGAGGTGGAGGGGAACAAGAGAGCCCAGGTGTGCCAGGAGGTGGTGAGGGGGAAGAGAGCCCAGGTGTGCCAGGAGGTGGTGAGGGGAACAAGAGAGCCCAGGTGTGCCAGGAGGTGAATGGGAAGAGAGCCCAGGTGTGCCAGGAGGTGGTGAGGAACAAGAGAGCCCAGGTGTGCCAGGAGGTGGTGAGGGGAACATGAGAGCCCAGGTGTGCCAGGAGGTGGTGAGGTGGAAGAGAGCCCAGGTGTGCCAGGAGGTGGGGGGGAAGAGAGCCCAGGTGTGCCAGGAGGTGGTTGGGAACAAGAGAGCCCAGGTGTGCCAGGAGGTGGTGGGGGCCAAGAGAGCCCAGGTGTGCCAAGAGGTGGTGAGGCGCAAGAGATCCCAGGTGTGCCAGGAGGTGGTGAGGAACAAGAGAGCCCAGGTGTGCCAGGAGGTGGTGAGGAACAAGAGAGCCCAGGTGTGCCAGGAGGTGGTGAGGACCAAGAGAGCCCACGTGTGCCAGGAGGTGGTGAGGAACAAGAGAGCTCAGGTGTGCCAGGAGGTGGTGAGGGGGAAGAGAGCCCAGGTGTGCCAGGACGTGGTGAGGGGAACAAGAGAGCCCAGGTGTGCCATGAGTTGAGGGGGAAGAGAGCCCAGGTGTGCCAGGAGGTAGTGAGGACTAAGAGAGCCCATGTGTGCCAGGAGGTGGTGAGGAACAAGAGAGCCCAGGTGTGCCAGGAGGTGGTGAGGTGGAAGAGAGCCCAGGTGTGCCAGGAGATGAGGGGGAGGAGATCCCAGGTGTGCCAGGACGTTGTTGGGAACAAGAGAGCCCAGGTGTGCCAGGAGGTGGTGGGGGCCAAGAGAGCCCAGGTGTGCCAGGACGTGGTGAGGTGGAAGAGAGCCCAGGTGTGCCAGGTGGTAGTGAGGAACAAGAGAGCCCAGGTGTGTCAGGAGGTGGTGAGGGGGAAGAGAGCCCAGGTGTGCCAGGAGGTGGTGGGGAACAAGAGAGCCCAGGTGTGCCAGGAGGTGGTGGGGAAGAAGAGAGCCCAGGTGTGCCAGGAGGTGGTGGGGAACAAGAGAGTTCAGGTGTGCCAGGCGGTAAGTGGGAAGAGAGCCCAGGTGTGCCAGGAGGTGGTGAGGGGGAAAAGAGCTCAGTTGTGCCAGGAGGTGGGGGGGGAACAAGAGAGCCCAGGTGTGCCAGGAGGTGGTGAGGGGAACAAGAGAGCCCAGGTGTGCCAGGATGTGGTGAGGAGGAAGAGAGCCCAGGTGTGCCAGGAGGTGGTGAGGCGGAAGAGAGTCCAGTTGTGCCAGGAAAAGGAGGGGTCAAGAGATCCCAGGTGTGCCAGGAGGAGGAGGGGAAGTAGAGAGCCCAGGTGTGCCATGAGGTGGTGAGGGACCAAGAGAGCCCAGGTGTGCCAGGAGGTGGTGATAGGGAAGAGAGCACAGGTGTGCCAGGAGGTGGTGGGGAAGAGAGCTCAGCTGTGCCACGAGGTTGGGGGGGGCAAGAGAGCTCAGGTGTGCCAGGAGGTGGGGGGCAAGAGAGCCCAGGTGTGCCAGGAGGTGGTGGGGAACAAGTGCGCCCAGGTGTGCCAGAAGGTGGTGAGGAACAAGAGTGCCCATGTGTGCCAGGAGGTGGTGAGGGGGAATAGAGCCCAGGTGTGCCAGGAGGTGGTGGGGAACAAGAGAGCCCAGGTGTGCCAGGAGGTGGAGGGGAACAAGAGAGCCCAGGTGTGCTAGGACGTGGTGGGGAACAAGAGAGCCCAGGTGTGCTAGGACGTGGTGGGGAACAAGAGAGCCCAGGTGTGCCAGGAGGAGTCGGGGAACAAGAGAGCCAAGGTGTGCCAGGGGTTGGTGGGGACAAAGAGAGCCAAGGTGTCCCAGTAGATTGTGAGGGGGAAGAGAGCCCAGGTGTTCCAGGAGGTGGTGAGGAACAAGAGAGCCCAGGTGTGCCAGGAGGTGGAGGGGAAGAAGAGAGCCCAGGTGTGCTAGGAGGTGGTCAGGGGGAAGAGAGCCCAGGTATGCCAGGAGGTGGTGAGGGGGAAGAGAGCACAGGTATGCCAGGAGGTGGTGAGGGGGAAGAGAGCCCAGGTGTGCCAGGAGGTGACGAGGGGGAATAGAGCACAGGTGTGCCAGGAGGTGGTGAGGGGGAAGAGAGCCCAGATGTGCCAGGAGGTGGTGGGGAACAAGAGAGCACAGGTGTGCCAGGAGGTGGAGTGGAACAAGAGAGCCCAGGTGTGCCAGGAGGTGGTGAGGAACAAGAGAGCCCAAGTGTGCCAGGAGGTGGTGGGGAACAAGAGAGCCTAGGTGTGCCAGGAGTTGGTGGGGACAATGAGAGCCCAGGTGTGCCAGGAGATGATGAGGGGGAAGAGAGCGCAGGTTTTCCAGGAGGTGGTGAGGAACAAGAGAACCCAGGTGTGACAGGAGGTGGTGAGGGGGAAGAGAGCCCAGGTGTGCCAGGAGGTGGTGAGGGGGAAGAGAGCCCAGGTGTGCCAGGAGGTGGTGGGGAACAAGAGAGCCAAGGTGTGCCAGGAGGTGAAGGGGAACAAGAGAGCCCAGGTGTGCCAGGAGGTGGGGAGGGGGAAGAGATCCCAGGTGTGCCAGGAGGTGGTGAGGGGAACAAGAGAGCCCAGGTGTGCCAGGAGGTGGTGAGGAATAAGAGAGCCCAGGTGTGCCAGGAGGAGGTGGGGATCAAGAGAGCCCAGGTGTGCCAGGAGGTGGTGAGGGGGAAGAGAGCCCAGGTGTGCCAGGAGGTGGTGGTTAACAAGAGAGCTAAGGTGTGCCAGGAGGTGGTGAGGGGGAAGAGAGCCCAGGTTTGCCAGGAGGTGGTGGTGAACAAGAGAGCCCAGGTGTGCCAGGAGGTGGAGGGGAACAAGAGAGCCCAGGTGTGCCAGGAGGTGGTGAGGGGGAAGAGAGCCCAGGTGTGCCAGGAGGTGGTGAGGGGAACAAGAGAGCCCAGGTGTGCCAGGAGGTGAATGGGAAGAGAGCCCAGGTGTGCCAGGAGGTGGTGAGGAACAAGAGAGCCCAGGTGTGCCAGGAGGTGGTGAGGGGAACATGAGAGCCCAGGTGTGCCAGGAGGTGGTGAGGTGGAAGAGAGCCCAGGTGTGCCAGGAGGTGGGGGGGAAGAGAGCCCAGGTGTGCCAGGAGGTGGTTGGGAACAAGAGAGCCCAGGTGTGCCAGGAGGTGGTGGGGGCCAAGAGAGCCCAGGTGTGCCAAGAGGTGGTGAGGCGCAAGAGAGCCCAGGTGTGCCAGGAGGTGGTGAGGAACAAGAGAGCCCAGGTGTGCCAGGAGGTGGTGAGGAACAAGAGAGCCCAGGTGTGCCAGGAGGTGGTGAGGACCAAGAGAGCCCACGTGTGCCAGGAGGTGGTGAGGAACAAGAGAGCTCAGGTGTGCCAGGAGGTGGTGAGGGGGAAGAGAGCCCAGGTGTGCCAGGACGTGGTGAGGGGGAAGAGAGCCCAGGTGTGCCAGGACGTGGTGAGGGGAACAAGAGAGCCCAGGTGTGCCATGAGTTGAGGGGGAAGAGAGCCCAGGTGTGCCAGGAGGTAGTGAGGACTAAGAGAGCCCATGTGTGCCAGGAGGTGGTGAGGAACAAGAGAGCCCAGGTGTGCCAGGAGGTGGTGAGGTGGAAGAGAGCCCAGGTGTGCCAGGAGATGAGGGGGAGGAGATCCCAGGTGTGCCAGGACGTTGTTGGGAACAAGAGAGCCCAGGTGTGCCAGGAGGTGGTGGGGGCCAAGAGAGCCCAGGTGTGCCAGGACGTGGTGAGGTGGAAGAGAGCCCAGGTGTGCCAGGTGGTAGTGAGGAACAAGAGAGCCCAGGTGTGTCAGGAGGTGGTGAGGGGGAAGAGAGCCCAGGTGTGCCAGGAGGTGGTGGGGAACAAGAGAGCCCAGGTGTGCCAGGAGGTGGTGGGGAAGAAGAGAGCCCAGGTGTGCCAGGAGGTGGTGGGGAACAAGAGAGTTCAGGTGTGCCAGGCGGTAAGTGGGAAGAGAGCCCAGGTGTGCCAGGAGGTGGTGAGGGGGAAAAGAGCTCAGTTGTGCCAGGAGGTGGGGGGGGAACAAGAGAGCCCAGGTGTGCCAGGAGGTGGTGAGGGGAACAAGAGAGCCCAGGTGTGCCAGGATGTGGTGAGGAGGAAGAGAGCCCAGGTGTGCCAGGAGTTGAGGGTGAAGAGAGCCCTGGTGTGCCACGAGGTGGTTGGGAACAAGAGAGCCCAGGTGTGCCAGGAGGTGGTGGGGGCCAAGAAAGCCCAGGTGTGCCAGGAGGTGGTGAGGGGGAAGAGAGCCCACGTGCCAGGAGGCGGTGAGGAACAATAGAGCCCAGGTGTGCCAGGAGGTGGTGAGGGGGAAGAGAGCCCAGGTGTGCCAGGAGGTGGTGAGGAACAAGAGAGCCCAGGTGTGCCACGAAATTCTGGTGGGGTCCCGGTGTGGACTACTCTCGTGTGCCCATGGGTAGTGCCTGAGGCTCAGGTGGCTCCTGTGTGGACTACTCCCGTGTGCCCATGGGTAGTGCCTGAGACACAGGTGGCCCCTGTGTGGACTACTCTCGTGTGCCCATGGGTAGTGCCTGAGACACAGGTGTCCCCAGTGTGTAGTACTCCTGTGTGCCCATGGGTAGTGCTTGAGGCTCAGGTGTCCCCAGTGTGGACTACTCCCGTGTGCCCACCAGCAGTTCCTGAGACACAGGTGGCCCCAGCGTGGACTACTCCCGTGTGCCCACGGGCAGTGTCTGAGGCTCAGGTGGCCCCAGCGTGCACTACTCCCGTGTGCCCACCGGCAGTGCCTGAGGGGCTGGAAGCAGACAGTGTGTGGTTTGACACTGGTGCAGGACAACGTAGCCAGTGGGCTGGGCTATGCACCACTGGATGGGGACAGCAAATGAAGCGTCTCCCACAGTGATAGTACTGACAGTCACGGACAGGTGTATCAGGAACAGGTGACTACAGGGCATGTCACTGGCCACGTCCCCCACTAGCCCAGGGAGTGAGGAAGCAGATGCTTTGGCTGGGCTGCAGGGGTTAGAGCGGGCACGTCCTCTGACCCGGTCACTGGTGCATGGCAGCCTGCGTGGGCAGGTGTGAAACCACGTGGCATGTGGTCCACGTGAGGCCTGCCTCGAATGTGGGGCCCCGGACGGGCCTGCCCAGGTTGACCACGTTGGCTCTCTGTGGAAGGCAGAGGGCCCTGCTTGTCCTGACGGCAGGGGGTGCGGCTACAGTGTGTCCCTGGTCTTGTGGTCAAGCGGATCAGCGGGCTACGGTTCTCACACTCACAGAGCTGGGCTCTTCACCGCCAGACATCACAATGGGTCACTTCATGGTCAGGGTGTGCAGTGATGGGCCACTCAGTTACAGATTTGGTGGCACAACCCAGACTGCCACAGGCTGTGGGCATGACAGAGCGCCGTGGTGGCCGGCTTCAGTGAGGACCCAGGGCTGCAGCCACCCACCTTGCATGGAGGGGAGGGCGCAGCGTCTGTGGTGGGAGTTGCGAGAGCTCTGAGCGAGCGTCCCTGGCGAGGAGGACCAGCTCCTGTGGGGGCTTTGCTGCCTCGCAGAGAGCACCAGCAGGGGCCGGTGGCCCCTGGGTGAGGAGTGAGGGAGTGTCCCTTGCCTGCTCCCACTGGACTGAATCGGGGGCTAATTGTGGCGTGGACATGGCCCTGGACAGAAAAGGCCCACCTTTTTTGGTAGCCCTGTTAGCTGCATGGGGAGGAGGTGCCAGGGGTAACTAGTGAATGGCCCCCAGGTGCACGTGACTTGGCTGGGTTCCTCCGATGGGACAAAGCGTTTAAAGGGCAAGTTTGTCATTTCCCTTTGCCCAATAGTGAGTCCCCTGGGCTGGTGCCCACGCAGCCTGCCGAAGTTCAGGACCAAGCTGTCCAAGGTGGCATTGCCCCCCAGGGAAGCCACTATGGGTGGCCACTGTGCTGTCCTGGGACCCGAGGCTGGCGTGCATTCTCTTGGATGGACGCGCTTTACCTGCGTCAGTGCCTGTGTCTGCTCTGTCCTTCATCTGTGGGCATGATCTTGCCAACACCGCTGTGGGCTGGGCACAACTACGTCAGGACAGCACACAACTCTGCGTGCTGTGAGTTCTACGCTGGACTTCCCTGCTGAACCCGGCTCTGTCCCTGTGTAGGGCACCCTGTCCTCCAGAGAATCTTAACTGAGCATCTCCAAAAATCTTCATGATTGATTTTAGGACTGTCAGCAAAAGAGTCTCCACAAAACAGTTCAATGGAGGTAAACTTCCTATTTTCCTGTTGCTCTATTCCTTGGCCACTGGCCTAGAAGAGATCAGCACTCCAGGTGCTAGATGCCCCCTTACTAGTTTTTCACAAATATTTATCCAAAATAGTAGTTTGTAGATGTGTGTTTGCAAATGGAAAATGTGATTTAAAAAAAAAAAGACAGATCCTTTAACAAGGCTCTGGCCTGAGCTGGGCTTCACAGAAACGTCTACATTTCTAGGACAGAGAAGTTGCCAACTGGGCTCCCTGGTGACAGGTACAGGGGGAGGAAAGAAAGGGGAGAAGAAGCTCTCCCCGTCTCCGGTGCTGACCTTGAGGGGTTAACTTGCCCTGAACAGTGAGAGAAAAAGCTGCTTTTATGTGAACTTCTGCAGACTGTGAGCTTCTGAGCCCCTCCCCTCACAGGCTGGGTATAAAGTTCTGAAACTCCCTGAACTCGGGGTTCAGGGGATTGATTGTTTACAGCAAAAGCTTTGCCCTCTGAGCCTGGCTGCAGCCCAATAAACCTGCTTCCTGCTGTCTTTGGTGCCCTGCCTCTGTCCCCTGCAATAGCTGGACAGCTGGACGTGCCTGGAAAAGACATGGCTGCCCCGGCAGGTGGAGGGGGCTGGCAGTGGGTCCGAGGGATCCCAGGGATGGGTCTGCTTCCTGGTTGTGTACTGTTGAGCTTGTACTGTTGGGTCCTGTGGATGCGGGGCTCTGCCCCCTCACGAAGGGGTCCCTGTGGACGACTTCGGATGCGCAAAATGTAAGGAGAGGAATCCTAGGGGTGGATTGGAGGGCAGGCCCGTGATGCTGTAGTTGGGCTCCCTCGCCAGCCCTGCCGGCTGGTTTCAGCCTGTGGCCAAGGTCATGAACCCCCGATTCACTGTATGTACCCAAGGTCACAGACATTTGCCTGGGAGGATGTGCCCACTGCATAACCTGTTGGCAGTGTCCCTTCTTCCTCTGGCCTGCACGTAAAAGGGTCTATGGAAAGACTTGTGGGTGGGGGTAGGGGGACTGGCTGGGGCTGGGGGCTGGGTCCACTCTCCCAACTGCTGCTTGCTGGGGTCTGAGTCTCCGTCCCTGACACAGGCCCTGGGACTTGGCGAGAGCCGCGTTGGAGCCCCCCAGGAGCGGGAGCCCTGGGGGAAGTGGGAGAGGTGCAGGTCACGCTGGGAATCTCTGATGGGAGGAGTGGGGGTAGGAAAGCTGGAGCTAGGTCCTGGCTACACACCGCTGGGCTCTGCAGCAGGCTACAGCCAGGCCACCTCCTGAGAGTGAGTCTGTCCTGGTGGGGGACTGCTGCTCCCAGTCTCTGGCTGAGCCACAGCCCCAGAGTGACAGGCTCCTGCACAGGAGAGCCGTCCTCTGTCCCCACCCCTGCTCTCTCTCCAGGACTGAGGACAGAGTCCGCTGGTGTTGGAGGACTTCGATGTCACTTCTTCTGGGGACGCACAGATGGAAAGATTCATGCTCTCCCCCGAAGGAGGGCGAGGGTGGTTTGCGGACCTGCCTCAGAGGAAGCTTCCGCTGATGGGAAAGAACTGACTGGAACTTCACCATGACCACGGGGAAGTGCGAAGTCAAACACTTACTTGGAGAGAGCTTGGGTGGCTTGTCTGTCACACCTCTGCAAACGGGAGGTCGGGATCCAACAGTGGCACAAGCCACAGGGCCCTTGGGCGCCTGGCCCCGCGCTCCCCACCCCATCCTCTTGTTTTTTCCTGTGCACCTTCAGACGCACCTGCAAGCTCTTCCTGGCCAGAAGCCGGGTCCTTGCTCAGCCCCACCCCTTGGGGAGCCGGTGTGGCCCTGCTGGGGCTGCGCAGCACTCTGTCCTCTCCCTCACCGGCTGAGGGCCAGGGTGCACCCCCGTGAGTGGCAGCGGGGTCCGCTGAGGTTTGGGAGTACCGTTCCAGGGAGCAGCGGGCTAGCGTGTTTCCTGTGTGTTCTCCCACGTCCCCGCTGTGCAGGTGAGGGGCAGGCGGACAGGGGCAAAGGAGCTGCAGGTCCCACCACAGGAAGCAGGAAGCACTGAGTCTGCCTTCCCGCCCTGTCAGGCGAGGCCTGCGTTGTGACACAAGAATGTCTGATAAGGGACATTAAGTCAGGAAGTCCCGGCATGGAATTTCCCCTGGCGACAGTGACCGCCTTCGTGACCTCGCGCAGGGGTACCGCCTAGCTTTCTCTGTGGGGTGAGTCCCGCCACTCCCCTACACTTGGGGAGCTGGCCCCCCAGGCTGCCCACCGCTGACAGGGGCCTCCTCCTCCTTGGTGGCCCTGGCAGGAGAATGGGGGTGGGGACACGCAGCCTGAGCCTATCTGAGGGAGCGAGCGAGCCCCTGCCCTCCACCCCTCCGCCAGGGTTTTTGGCTGGCTTGTTTCTGGGCTGGGGACTGAGCCCAGGGTGCTCCTGGCTGAGCCACGTCCCCGCCCTTGTTGTTTCTCACTCGGGCAGGTTCTCCCTAAGTTGCCCAGGCTGGTTCTCCGGCTCTCACCGGGAAGGCCCGGATGTAGAAGAGCAGGAGGTCGGCCTCCTGGGTGCCCCTGTCTCCTGGAGCAGGAGGGCACTCAGGCCTCTCCTCGCTCTCCCCCTAACCTGCTTGAGCACAGCGGCCCTGGGCCTGACACCGCACAGGCCCCGTCAAGGTCTCTGGGTGACCAGGTTCAAGGGCTGCTGAGAGGGCGCCCATTCCTGTTTACACACATGGGGGCTGTTCCCAGGGCTAGTGGGCAAGAGTCAGAGGCACAAGGGACACGGGTGGCAGCTCTCCAGGCCAACGTTGTGCTTTCCTGAAACACACACAGGGACGTCCAACAGCAGAGCTGCAGGCTCCCTCTGCCCCTGCCCTGCAGGTTCACCCTAAAACAGCCCTCCCAGCACCCAGGTGGCTTCTGTAAGGTCCCCGCTAACCATCTGAATGGCCATCTTAAGTGACAGCTGCCATTTTCAGGGAAAAGTTTTGCTTTCCCACCCAAGGGCGTTTCTCAAAAGGCTCACCACCCCCTCACACCACTCCAGCCCTCACACCAACCCAGCCCTCATACCAACCCACCCCCCATACCAACCTAGTCCTCATACCAACCCAGCCCTCACATCAATCCAGCCCTCACACCAACCCAGTCTCCTACCAACCCAGCCTCATACCAACCACCCCTCATACCAACCCAGCCTCATACCAACCCAGCCTCACACCAACCCAGCCGCACACCAACCCAGCCTAGTACCAACCCAGCCTAGTACCAACCCAGCCTAGTACCAACCCAGCCCTCATACCAACCCACCCCCCATACCAACCTAGTCCTCATACCCACCTAGCCCTCATACCAACCCAGCCGCACACCAACCCAGCCTCACACCAACCCAGCCGCACACCAACCCAGCCTAGTACCAACCCAGCCTAGTACCAACCCAGCCCTCATACCAACCACCCCTCATACCAACCCAGCCTCATACCAACCCAGCCTCATACCAACCCAGCCTCATACCAACCCAGCCTCCTACCAACCCACCCTCATACCAACCACCCCTCATACCAACCACCCCTCATACCAACCCACCCCTCATACCAACCCACCCCTCATACCAACCCAGCCCTCATACCAACCCAGCCTCATACCAACCCAGCCTCATACCAACCCAGCCTCCTACCAACCCACCCCTCATACCAACCCACCCTCATACCAACCACCCCTCATACCAACCACCCCTCAT
Source organism: Marmota monax (assembly GCF_021218885.2). Taxonomy (NCBI): domain Eukaryota; kingdom Metazoa; phylum Chordata; class Mammalia; order Rodentia; family Sciuridae; genus Marmota; species Marmota monax. The sequence continues at coordinate 125,766 of NW_026691942.1, forward strand.
ACCAACCCAGCCCTCATACCAACCACCCCTCATACCAACCACCCCTCATAACAACCACCCCTCATACCAACCACCCCTCATACCAACCACCCCTCATACCAACCCAGCCTCATACCAACCACCCCTCATACCAACCCACCCCTCATACCAACCCACCCTCATACCAACCACCCCTCATACCAACCACCCCTCATACCAACCACCCCTCATAACAACCACCCCTCATACCAACCCAGCCTCATACCAACCACCCCTCATACCAACCCAGCCTCATACCAACCACCCCTCATACCAACCCACCCCTCATACCAACCCACCCTCATACCAACCACCCCTCATACCAACCCAGCCTCATACCAACCCAGCCTCCTACCAACCCACCCTCATACCAACCACCCCTCATACCAACCACCCCTCATACCAACCCACCCCTCATACCAACCCAGCCCTCATACCAACCCAGCCTCATACCAACCCAGCCTCATACCAACCCAGCCTCATACCAACCCAGCCTCCTACCAACCCAGCCTCATACCAACCACCCCTCATACCAACCACCCCTCATACCAACCACCCCTCATACCAACCCAGCCTCATACCAACCACCCCTCATACCAACCCAGCCTCATACCAACCACCCCTCATACCAACCCAGCCCTCCTGCCAACCGCGCATTAGGACCGTCGGCTCTGACTCCGAGCCTCTCCCATTTATTTCCCTGAACCCAAGCCCGTCTGGCCTCTCTCTGCTGTGGAGCGATGGCCTGTGTTGGTCAGCTCTGACAAACTCTCGTGAGTGTCTCTGCCTGGTCTCTCTTCCTCACTTCCCTTTCAGCTTCCTCAGGCAGAGCCCCCGTTCAGCAAGCTCACCCTAAAACAGCCCAGCCCCGGTCGCAGTCCTTGCTGAGGTCTGGTTTTCGTAGCTTGGAGGCCCGCGACGGGGGATTCTGAGTGTTCCCGAGACTTCCATTTGTCTGTGAATTACTGATGAGAGTGTTCTGCCCTCCTACATTTTGCGATGTACTTTTTCCTCAGCACCGCGTGTCCTCACACATGTACACGCATTCCCTGGCGCCAGGGCACCCGCGGGGTCTCTCCAGTCTGGCTCGGGGCCCTCTACCTGAAGCTTTACTTTCTATGGTGGACAGTTTCCCTGTGACTTGTGCCCGTGGCTCTCAAGAGTGGAGTCTCGTTAAAGACAGGAGGAAAACACTCACAGGTCCCTTAATTCTAAAAGACTCCTAAATCCGTGTGGGTGTCTTCGGGGTGTGTGGTGCGAGGGAGGCTGCGGACTCCTTCCTCCTCTGCCGCCGTCCAGCGTCCCCTTTCCTCCTGGGTCTCTCTGTGTCAGTGTTTTGTTAGGGTTAGTCCCTGCCTCTGCCGGCCTGGTCGCCTCCGCTCTTTCCCACTTTGTACCCAGTGCTGAGCCCAGCACCTGCCCGGGTGGCCAAAGGTCTGCTTCGCAGTGCCCTGTCCACCAGTCGGCCAGCCAGCTGACCACGCTTCTGTGAATGTGTGTGTGTGAGGGTGACTCCACGGCCTCTGGGTGAATCTGGGAGTGTCTGCACGGCTCAGGGTGTGTCTGTGGTGTGTTTGGGTGTGTGTGTGTGTCTGTGATGTGTCTTTGTATTTGTGGGTGTCTGTGGGTGTTCTGTGGTGTGTCTGTGTGTCCTGTGTGTCTTTGGGTGTCTGTGTGTGAATGTGTCTGTGGGTGTGTGTCTGGTGTGTCTGGTGTGTCTGGGTGTGTCTATGTGTCTGTGGGTGTGTCTGTAGTATGTCTATGGGTATCTTTGGCGTGCTTGGTGTGTCTTGGTGTGTCTGTGTTTGGGTGTGTCTGTGGGTATGTCTGTGTGTGTTTGAGTGTGTCTCATGTGTGTGTCTGTGGGTGTGTCTGGGTGTGTCTCTTGTGTGTCTGTGTCTGGGTGTGTCTCTTGTGTGTCTGTGTGTGTCTGGGTATGTCTGGGTGTGTCTCTTGTGTGTCTGTGTGTGTCTGTGTGTGTCTGGGTGTGTCTCTTGTGTGTCTGGTGTGTCTGGGTACCCACGTCTGTGCACACCTGTGTGCAGGAGTCCTGGGGACGCTTGGTCATCTCCACATTGCTGACTGGGTGTCATTCACCCTTGGTGTGGCTTGGAGGGGTCATGGTCAGGGTGCTGGTCTGGGTCCTTGGGGTTCGGGGGGCAGAAACCCTGTTCATCCCTCTCACGGCTACAGTTCAGCCAGCCCTGCCCTGGGGGCCGTGCCCTCCTTCCCGCGCCTGTGCGCAGGGCATGTGGAGCCTGGGTCAGGAGTGAGGGCTCTGGGGTCTCCACCACGGCCTGCCTGGTCCTCCTGAGTGTGCCTGGCCCTGCCTGGGTCTCGGCTTGGCTTCCCCTGGTGCCCGTTGCCCATCCCAGGCTGGGCCCTCCAGCAGGATGCCCGGGGCTCCTAGGGCTGCCCCTGCAGTGGGGTCCTGTGGCCAAGAGCAGGGATGGTGACGATGGTGGCCTGGGCCCTCAAGGAGCCGTCTTTCCTCCTGGGGCGGCAGTGGTGCTTCCTTCGCCCCCCTTTGTCCACCGGGCGCTGCCTGTGGAGCCCAGGGCTGCCTTCTCCGCTTTCTGTCCCTCTGTTCGGACTCAGCTGCCCCTGCCTCTCTGCTCCACTCTGGGACACCAGCCTGTGGCACAGGGCAGGGGATCTAAGAGCAGGGGGTCCTATGGCACCCTGCAGGCCCAGACAGCCACTGCCATCCAGAAGCAAGGGCCTGGAATAGGCTGTCACTGCTGCCCCATGTCCCCCTGAACCACCTCACAGAGCCCAGGGCCATCCCCCAGAGCTGCTGGCCCCATGTCCCCCCCCGGACCACCTCCCAGAGCCCAGTCCCCCCTGCAGTGGCATCCAGCCCCTGCCCGCTCCAGCGCTGCTGCTCCCTCCACATGGGAGGACAGGCTCCCCGCCGTGGGAGCTGCAGGGGTGTGGGGAAACCTCTAGTTCATGGAAGAGGAGCAGCCCAGGACACCCTGCCCCTGCCGGGAGGCGTGAGCTCCATCCCGGTTCCGTGTCAGTGGGAGGACGGATTCCGCTCTGGCCACTGATGATGAAGCGGGTGTTAGAAGGCACTGGCAGGAGAGGCTGCGGGAGGGAGGCGGGTTGGAGGGCCAGGTGGGCCAGGGCAGCCACAGCTCCACAGCCCGGTGGGGTGAGGGTCTGGGTCACAGCGTGTCAGCCTCAGCTAGTGCAGCCTTGATGGGAAAGTCGCGTGTTCTCGCTACTTGGGGGGCAGAGCCCCATGTCCAGGAGTGGGTGCAGGCCTCTGAGGGACAGGATGACTGGTGGGCTTGTGGGAAGAGGGGCTGTGCAGGACGCCTTGTCAGGCAGCGTTTAGTGGGTATGTGTACCTGATGGCCGCTACCCCGCGGCTACCTTCCAGGCAGGAGGGTCCCCTTGCAAGGGTCCCCTCACAGGACCCCTGCAGCTTCTGTGCTCTGCCCTGCCCCATCTACTGAGACCCACCTGTCCAGTGGGGTTGGCCCTGGACAAGGCACAGCCACCAGGAGCAGCCCGATGGAGTTGGTTGCTCATGCCAGCGAGAGGCCTGGCTGCAGGACTGGCCCCCAGGCCGTGGCCCGCTGCAGGAGACTCAGCCCTTTGCTGACAGACTCACGGCGGGCCTGTTCCGACTGACTCTGCACCGCTCTGGAAGTCCTGGCCTTCTTCTCGGCCATCCTGTCCTGCTGCTGTGGCACACAGCTGTGGGCCTCTGCCCGCCTCTCTTCCATCTGCCCCTTGCTCTGCCTCTGAGGAGCAGACCACGCCATGCCTGGTCGTGCTCGCCATCTAAACCGCCGTCTGTGTGCTCCTGAGGTCTGCTCTCTGGGTGACAGTCCCCACTGTGAGGTGTGTGCAAAGCCCGTGAGAGTTCCTGACCCTGTGCTGAAAGCCCGGGAGGAGGGCAGTGGCCCAGCTGACTCAGGGGCAGAGGGAAGGACCAGGTCCTGGGTGCAAAGTGGGTCTCCCCAGGCCCCATCTAGGACACCTGACAGGCACTGGCCTGGAGTTGGCTGGGCCTCCGGCCACTGGAAGGCGAGAGGGGCAGCAGCAGCCTGGGAGTCCTTGGTGTCCTCCATAGGAGCTGGGGTGAAGGCTGGGTCTTGGCTGCACCCCAGGAGTGGGGCTGCTGAGCTGCACCCGGGTGGGAGGGAGAGAGGACCAGCGCGGGCTCAGCCCTTGCTCTGCATGTCGAGGCTCAAGAGTTTCAGGACACACGTTTCTTCACTTGCTGCATCCTCTAGGACAATTCCCAGAAACTCAGAATGTGCTTGGTCAACACGTCCAGCAGCTGTGCCGCTTCCCAGGCAGCAGGTCTGTGGGCCTCCTTGCTGCTGGACTGGGGAGGGACGCAGGCTCGGTTGTCTCAGGCACGGAACCTACAGATGTGGAGAACACCAGCGAAGGCATCATTGCCTGTTGAAGGGTCCAACGTCTTGTGAGGCCCCCAAGGGGGAGGAAGAGGCGGGTTTCCCCAGGTGCTGACTTGTCGCGACCCCTCGCCGGCAAGGGAAAACACGACACAGGATTCTTCTTTCAGCAGTTTATTCAGGCCTTGTTTCATGTATCATCTTCTAGTGACCCCCCGCCGAGCGCCCAAGCATAGCCTAATAAAGCTTACTCAAGTCCAATCCAAAGCTGCCACGCGGGGTTTTCTCATAGGGTGTTGAGGGACAGCGCGCCAACCTTCCCTAATAAGGAGTTGTTTACCAAGATCCACAACGGAGACCTGCACCATCTTCTAATGGCGGCAACGGGTCTACAAACACGGCTCACCACAGTTCCCCCTTATCTCTTAAAAAACAATGCAGGCGAAAGTAGAGGTCCTATCCCACTGTGCAAACATGGCTGCAATGTATGGCTCAGTCCTAAGGAGGCCCCTTCCCTAGATCTGACACCATATCAGCCGACGCCTTTTTTCGTGGGACGGGGCGTGGACGCCAAACCCGTATGCAATAGGACATGCTTCCCTTGAGGTCCGGAGACCGGATCACTCAAGTGCAGTGCCTTGCCTCGCATCCTGCATCGTGCTGACGGCGAAAAGAAAAGGGGGATTTTACAAGTAGCCGGTCAGTGACTATGAGGTTGGAAGTGGCAACACCATCCCTCAGCCCCTGAGAAAACGAAGGGTCCAAAGCATAAAGTGCAGCACCAGCATGGAAGCCCACCTGCGTGCAATGGCAACAAGGCCTGCAGAGTGCATGGGCCTTCCATAACTGGGAAGGCAGGAAGAGGAGGGCATGCCAAACCCAGTGCAATGTCAAAGATGACTTGGGGTGCAATGGCCAAGACCCAGGAAATTATTGCTTAAGTTGCGCAAGCCAAACTTGTGGAGAGATACCATTCTCTAGGGCTGCAAAAGCCTGGATGATCATAGCCTTTTCTTGGCTATGGCGAGCTCTTAGGCGACAGAAAAGCCACAGACAAAGGACAACCCCAAAACAACACATCGCTCCAAAAATGCCTACTCCCACCCATTCCTTAAAGAAAGAAAAAGCAGAAGACAGCCAATTCGTAAATTGGCCCAATGTCACAGGGTCCACACGAGTGTTGTTCAACATGGCAATTTGTGTCAGTTGGGTCTGGATCAACTTCTCTGCTTCCATGGACCAGTTTCCGGCCAGGTACTGTCCGATGATTTGAGAGGTATTTCTGGAATCATTAAATCTGAGAGATGTTATACATAGATGTGCACGATGATCAACACAACCCAAATGTACTAGGTCTGACAATTCCTCAATCTGAGCTTGGAGGAGATCCACCCTTTGATTAACGGCCAAAATTCCTGATAAAATATGTTGATTGATTTTACTTTGAGACTCTAAAATGCTGGAAGTTTGTTGGATGACCTGATTAATAGTGGCAGCAGTTTGAACCTGGCTGGCCATGGCTACTCCAGCTGTAACTGCTGCAGCAGCAGACACTGCCACAGCTGTCACTATAGCTGCCGTAATTCCAAAATCTCTACGGGCTCTAATCAGTTCAACAATAGGAAATGACTCTGGATCCGCAGTAACCGGGATCGGGACAAAAGTTGGAATTTTCATAACCACTGCCATAGTCCAGGATCCATTCCAACACTCAGACAAGTAACAGGTAGTATTAGAACAATTAAGCATCCCCTGTGATGTAACATTAGCCAAAAGGAACAGAAACGGAGATTGGAGACAGACTGCTGCAGAGGGTAACGTTGCATTACCTAATAGTGCATTGTGTGAAATAGATTTGAGTCTCCTACCCCACCCCGAGTCTTGGGTACTGCCAGAAACATTAAACAGCCAACTTTGGACTCCTCGTAATTGAGCCAATGTCGGCTGTGGCCCCCTTTTCATTGGAAATCAACCATTGAAACCAGGACCAACCCGCTCCTATAGAGGAATTACTGTTGGAAGAATTATACAAGTACCTTTTGAGAGAGGGGGAAAGGGAAAAACCTTTAGCGACCTGATGTTTCTCCCAAGAGTGATCTTGACAAGGTGTAAATGTAGGAGGGAAGCCATACTCAGGGGTGCAATAAGGAGAAGCCTTAAAATGAGTGGCATTAGAGGTCTCATTAGAAGGAGACAACGGAATTAACACCTGGGAAGTAATGGCCAAAGTGGTTATATTTAACTCAGATGTATTTGTCGGGACTCTTCTTGTCAGGCGTTCTGGAACCCACATCGGCTCCGTCCGGTCCCGGCCCCCGGCGGTGCTCCGCTTTCTCCGCAGCGTGAGCCCGCTCCGCAGCAGTGCAGGCAGGTCCTTCAGCCGCGGCCGCAGCGACGCCGGCGGCTGCTCGCGCTCCGGCTCGCGGGCGCTGGGACTGCGGCGCAGAGCGCTGTCCGCCGCCGCCACCGCCGCGGCCAGGGCCGGGTTCTCGCACGGCGGCTGCATCTTGACTGAGCCCACCGCCATCCTCATGCCCAGACCGCGGCCGCGGCCCCGGCAGCTTCTCTCAAAAACATCTGCAAAGTGCTCTGCTTTACCTTAAGTCCTTTTGAACGTAGCAACCCATCTAGGGCCAACAAAATTGGGCTTGAAGAAGTAGCGCCCATAATGTTTTTAGAGCTATAAAGAAAGTGAAAGTACAAAAATCCCCGCTCTCTTCCTTTTACAGGGGAGCATCCTTTTTCCCGCTCTCTCTCTATTTACAGAGAGAGCGCCCCGCTATTTGCTTGCGGATTCCCACTTTACCTGGGAACTTACCGGTGCACCACCCTGACTGCTGAAAGTTCTGGATCCTGGGTTCGAGGAATATAATTCCCCGTCCGGGCCACCAATTGTCGCGACCCCTCGCCGGCAAGGGAAAACACGACACAGGATTCTTCTTTCAGCAGTTTATTCAGGCCTTGTTTCATGTATCATCTTCTAGTGACCCCCCGCCGAGCGCCCAAGCACAGCCTAATAAAGCTTACTCAAGTCCAATCCAAAGCTGCCACGCGGGGTTTTCTCATAGGGTGTTGAGGGACAGCGCGCCAACTTTCCCTAATAAGGAGTTGTTTACCAAGATCCACAACGGAGACCGGTGCCATCTTCTAATGGCGGCAACGGGTCTACAAACACGGCTCACCACACTGACTTCCTGTTTCTCTTGACATTCCTGGTGACGTGTGCCTTCTGGGGCCCGCTGGCAGGGCTGCTGGCCCCAGTTCTACTTTTCCTCTGTGGAGGACGTCGTCCCTCACTCATTCCTGGAGGATCCTTTCACTGAGCCGGAGTTCCGGCTGATGGTGGTTTTATTTCGGCACTTTAGACATGCTGTTCCATCTGCCTCTGGACCCATGGTTTTGAGGAGGAACCTGCTGTCTTCCAAACAGTTGTTGTTGTTATTATTATTATTATTTTTTAGTTGTAGTTGGATACAACACCTTTATTTCACTTGTTTATTTTTGTATGTGGTGCTGAGGATCGAACCCAGGGTCTCGCACGTGCGAGGCGAGGGCTCTACCGCTGAGCCACAACCCCAGCCCCCAGTTGTTATAAGTCAACTTCGATTTTCTCTGACTGAAAGAACTTTTCTTCATCTCTGGGTAGTTGTTTTTGTGATGCATCTGGGTGAGGAGGACTTCCTGGGTCACCCTGATGGGGGTCTGTTCAGATTCTGAGTCGTCTGCTGGACGTGGGATGTCTCAGCTGCTGTTTCCTCAGATGGTCTCCCTTGAGCTGCTCTCTCTCCTGGCCACAGACTGCAGAGCGGAGAGCACAGCATAGGGTCGGGGCCTCTGCTGGTGGTCAAGCCCAGCCACACTATGGACAGTTGTCTGCTGTACTCAGAGTCACTCCAGCCAAAAGTTGATCACTTTTAACAGTCCCTGCACAGCAGACGTGCAGACGTGCTTGGCCACCATGGGCACTGGGGCCCAGTGGAGCTGACAGACACCAGCATCCTTGGACTCCAGGGGCATGGAGCCTGCAGGTGGTGCTCCTGTCCGGGGGGGCCTGGGTCTGTTTGCTTTTCACTCTTCTTTCTCTTGTTCAGGTTGAACACCATCTATGGATCTCCATGGTCACGGCTGTGTCCTCTGTCACTTGTTCCTTGCCGGTAAGTCCTCCGGTAAGTTTTGAATTTGATTCTTGAGTATTTCAGTTTTAAAATGCCAATTTGTGTCTTCTTTATATCACATACTTCTTTGCTGGAACGTCTTACCTCCATGTCTCAAGAGTGTCCACTCCTACTTTTTGGAGTGTTATTACAAGGCTCTCCTGAGATGGTCTCATACTGTGTTGGCCCAGCTGCTGTCTGTGAGCTGAGATGTTTCTGCCTCCTGGGATTTGACTTGCTGAGAATTTCCGGCTCCTATACGGGGCGTTCTGAATGTCTAAGATTCTAGGTAATGTTTATGTATTAGGAGCAATGTAGATATTTTTGATTTAGCAACAAATCAACAGAGCCACCAGAGGGGCTCGGAGTGAGGGTGGGGTCAGGAGTGAGGGTGGGGTCGGGAGTGCGGGTGGGGCTCAGAGCGTGGGTGGGCAGGGTGAGGGTGGGGCCCGGAGTGCGGGTGGGGTTGGGAGTGAGCGTGGGGTTAGGAGTGAGGGTGGGGTCGGGAGTGAGGGCGCGGCTGGGAGTGAGGGCGGGGCTCAGAGCGTGGGTGGGCCCGGAGTGCGCGCGGGGTCAGGAGTGCCCGTGGGCTCTCATAGAGGGCGGGCCTGGGAGCCCAGGTGGGCTGGGAGTGCGGTGGACAGGGAATGGGGGCCTGGCCCGCCTCCGTGCTCTCCGTCTCCATCTGCTGCGTTCCTGACAGTTCTTGTAGTCCTGCTCCATCCCAGATGGACGCCACCCTGTGGCCCGTGTGGGACCTGGTGACCAGTTATCAGTGTCTGTTGTGCTTCTCAGGGCCAGTGCCACTATGTGTGGCTGAGGTGGCACAGGACGCCTTATGGGATCCCTTGGCAGACCTCTTGGAGCGGTCCATTGGGCTTCGTCTGGTCTCTCTTGCCGAGGCCGGGCTTGGTCTCCTCTGGTGAGCTCTTTCCTGACCACGTGTGCTGGGTTTGGCTCTGTTTCCACAGGGTGATGCACGCTAGGGGCCAGAGTCAGGGCAGTTCAGGAAACAGCGGGTCTGGTCCACCTGCCTGGCACATGGGACGGGTGCGTCTTGATTGGCACTACCTCCACCGGTGGGTTTGGGACTCCACGGTGCAGACTGTGGGAGAATAGAGAAGACATAAGCCGTAAAACTGGAAAACAAGGGTTTTAGAAAGGACACTTGCAGAGTCCACGCGAAATCCAAAGACCATGCCACACACTGGAATCTCACGCAAGAGATTCGCTGTCAGAAGCAGGAGGCAAACTGCAAGGCTGTCCCTCTGAGGACAGCAGCAGCGTGGGCACTCAGGGCAGCTTAGAGCCTGCAAGGGGAATTCCATGCTGCTTGGCAGTTGCTGGGCGGGGCTGACCAGTTGGCACACGTCCTCTCGGAAGTTAAGCAGCTTCGCCAAAGAACTGAAACTTTGGAGCCACTAGATAAAATGACTCCTCACCCAAAATGGCGAATCAGAGGCCAATATTGATCTGATGCCAATAAAGGGACCCTCGCGGCAGGAGGAGACCTCTCTGGTACGTGTAGGAGCAGGGGCCAAGGGGTGCTGGCCTTCTGGCCTCCTCCAGCCCACCTGCCTTGCCTTCCGGGTCCTGGGGAGCCGCTCAGCCTTGCTGCGCAGGTCTCAGCTGCATCTGGGAGAGGGCCACCCTTCGCCCCTGGCCACTCCAGCCCCTGACACCTAGGAGTGCTCTTCTCCTGGGCCTGGGCTTGGCAGTGATGTCACCTTTTTCATTGTTGTCCTTGCACTCTGTGGCTGGCTGTGTGCTTGGGGGACAGGGCGCCTGTGTGGCTTTAGAGGTCGGGATTCCCCATCAGCAGGGTCATCCATGTTGCCCAGCCCCAGAGGCTCCTGGTGTCCCTGTGGCTCTGGACACAGAGGCTGAGTGGGCAGGCTGAGAGGGAGGTGGAGCCATTCCGAGCCAGGTGAGGAGGGGGGAGGTGAGGAGGGGGGAGGTGAGGGGGGAGGTGAGGAGGGGGGAGGTGAGGGGGGGGAGGTGAGGGGGGGGAGGTGAGGAGGGGGGAGGGGGGAGGAGGGGGGGAGGGGGAGGAGGGGGGGGAGGGGAGGAGGGGGGAGGTGAGGTGGAGGAGGGGGGAGGTGAGGGGGGGGAGGTGAGGAGGGGGGGAGGTGAGGAGGGGGGAGGTGAGGAGGGGGGGAGTGGGAGGTGAGGAGGGGGAGTGAGGAGGGGGGAGGGGAGGAGGGGGGAGAGGGAGGAGGAGGGGAGGTGAGGAGGGGGGAGGTGAGGGGGGGGAGGTGAGGGGGGGAGGTGAGGAGGGGGGGAGGTGAGGAGGGTGGGGGGGGAGGTGAGGAGGGGGGAGGTGAGGAGGGGGGAGGTGAGGGGGGAGGGGAGGTGAGGAGGGGGGAGGTGAGGAGGGGGGAGGTGAGGAGGGGGAGGTGAGGAGGGGGGGAGGTGAGGAGGGGGGGGAGGTGAGGAGGGGGGAGGGAGGGGGGGGAGGTGAGGGGGGGGAGGGGAGGGGGGGGGAGGGGGGGGGGGAGGGGGGGAGGGGGGAGGGGGGGGAGGGGGGGGGGAGGGGGGGGGGAGGGGGAGGGGGGGGGAGGGGAGGGGAGGGGGGGGGGAGGGGGGAGGGGGGGGGAGGGGGGGGAGGGAGGGGGGGGGGGAGGGGGGAGGGGGGAGGGGGGGGGGGAGGGGGGGGGAGGGGAGGGGGGGAGGGGGAGGGGGGGGGAGGGGGGGGGGAGGGGGAGGGGGGAGGGGGGGGGGGGAGGGGGGGGGAGGGGGGGGGGGAGGGGGGGGGGGAGGGGGGAGGGGGGGGGGAGGGGGGGGGAGGGGGAGGGGGGGGGGGAGGGGGGGGGGGAGGGGGGGGAGGGGGGGAGGGGGGGGGGGAGGGGGGAGGGGAGGGGGGGGGAGGGAGGGGGGAGGGAGGGGGAGGGGGGGGAGGGAGGGGAGGGGGGGGGGGGAGGGGGGAGGGGGGGGGGGGAGGGGGGGGAGGGAGGGGGGGGGAGGGAGGGGGGGGAGGGGGGGAGGGGGGGAGGGGGAGGGGGGGGGGAGGGGGGAGGGGGGGGGAGGGAGGGGGGGGAGGGAGGGGGGGGAGGGGAGGGGGGGGGGGGGAGGGGGGGAGGGGGGGGGGGGGGAGGGGGGGGAGGGGAGGGGGGGGAGGGAGGGGGGGGGAGGGGAGGGGGGGGAGGGAGGGGGGGGGGAGGGGGGGGGAGGGGGGGGAGGGGGGAGGGGGGAGGGGGAGGGGGGGGGGAGGGGGGGGGGGGAGGGGGGGGGAGGGGGGAGGGGGGAGGGAGGGGGGGAGGGGAGGGGGGGGAGGGAGGGGGGGGGAGGGGGGGGGGGAGGGGGGGGAGGGAGGGGGGGGGAGGGAGGGGGGGGGGGAGGGGGGAGGGGGGGGGGGAGGGGGGAGGGGGGGGGGGGAGGGGGGGGGGGAGGGGGGGGGGAGGGGAGGGGGGGGAGGGAGGGGGGGGGAGGGGGGGGGAGGGGGGGAGGGGGGGGGGAGGGGGGAGGGGGGGGAGGGAGGGGGGGAGGGAGGGGGGGGAGGGGGAGGGGGGAGGGGGGGGGGAGGGGGGAGGGGGGGGGAGGGAGGGGGGAGGGGGGGGGGGGGGAGGGGGGGGAGGGAGGGGGGGGGAGGGGGGGGAGGGGAGGGGGGGGGGAGGGGGGGGGGAGGGGGGGGGAGGGAGGGGGGGGAGGGGGAGGGGGGGGGGGAGGGGGGGGGAGGGGGAGGGGGGGGGGAGGGGGGAGGGGGGAGGGGGGAGGGGGGGGAGGGGGAGGGGGGGGGGAGGGGGAGGGGGGGGGAGGGAGGGGGGGGGGGAGGGGGAGGGGGGGGGAGGGGGGAGGGAGGGGGGGGAGGGGAGGGGGGGGGAGGGGGGGGGGGAGGGGGGGAGGGAGGGGGGGGAGGGGGGGGGGGGGGGAGGGGGAGGGGGGAGGGAGGGGGGGGGGGGAGGGGGGGGGAGGGGAGGGGGGGGAGGGAGGGGGGGGGGGAGGGGGGGAGGGGAGGGGGGGGGAGGTGAGGGGGGGGAGGGGGAGGGGGGGGGAGGGGGGGGGAGGGGGGGGGAGGGGAGGGGGGGGGGGAGGGGGAGGGGGGGGGGGAGGGAGGGGGGAGGGGGGGGGGGGAGGGGAGGGGGAGGGGGAGGGAGGGGGGGAGGGGAGGGGGGAGGGAGGGGGGGGGAGGGAGGGGGGGGAGGGTGGGGGGGGCAGGGGGGGGGGGGAGGGGGGGGGGGAGGGGGGGGGGAGGGAGGGGGAGAGGGAGGGGGGGGGGAGGGGAGGGGGAGGGGAGGGGGGGGGGAGGGGAGGGGGAGGGAGGGGGGGGAGGGGAGGGGGGGGGAGGGGGAGGGGGGGGAGGGAGGGGGGAGGGAGGGGGGGGGGAGGGGGGGGAGGGAGGGGGGGGAGGTGAGGGGGGGGGGGGGGGAGGGGGGAGGGGAGGGGGGGGAGGGGAGGGGAGGGGGGAGGGGAGGGGGGGGGGGGAGGGGGGGGAGGGGGGTGGGGGCGGGGCGGGGGGGGGGGGGGGGGGGGGGGAGGAGGGAGAGGGGGGGGAGGGGGAGGGGGGAGGGGGGAGGGGGGGGGAGGGAGGGGGGGAGGGAGGGGGGGAGGGGAGGGGGGGGAGGGGAGGAGAGGGGGAGGGGGGGGGGAGGGGGAGGGGAGGGGGGGGGGAGGGGGGGGGGAGGGGGAGGGGAGGGGGGGGAGGGGGGAGGGGGGAGGGGGAGGGGGGGAGGGGAGGGGGGGAGGGAGGGGGGGGGGGGAGGGGGGGGAGGGGGGGGGGGTGAGGGGGGGGGAGGGAGGGGGGGGAGGGGGGGGGGGAGGGGGAGGGGGGAGGGGAGGGGGGAGGAGGGAGGGGGGGGAGGTGGGGGGGGGAGGGGGGGGAGGGGAGGGAGGGGGGGGGAGGGGGGGGGGGGGGGGCGGGGGGAGGAGGGGGGGGGGGAGGGGGGGCAGGAAGGGGGGGGGAGGGGGGGGGGGAGGAGGGGGGAGGTGAGGGGGGGGGGAGGGGGGGGAGGGGGGGGGAGGGGGAGGGAGGGGGGAGGGGGAGGGGGGGAGGGGAGGGGGGGAGGGAGGGGGGGAGGGGAGGGGAGGGAGGGAGGGGGAGGAGGGGGGGGGTGAGGGGGGGGGTGAGGAGGGGGGGGGAGGGGGGGGGAGGGGGGGAGGGGGAGGGGAGGGAGGGGGGGAGGGGAGGGGGGGGAGGGAGGGGGGAGGTGAGGGGGGAGGGAGGAGGGGGGAGGTGAGGGGGGAGGGGAGGGGGGAGGGGAGGAGGGGGGAGGTGAGGGGGGGGAGGAGGGGGGGGGAGGTGAGGGGGGGGAGGGGAGGAGGGGGGAGGTGAGGAGGGGGAGGGGAGGGGGGAGAGGGAGGTGGGGAGGGAGGGGAGATGGAGGGTGAGGAGGGGGGAGGGGAGGAGGGGGGAGGGAGGGGGGAGGTGAGGAGGGGGGAGTGAGGAGGGGGGAGGTGAGGAGGGGGAGGTGAGGGGGGGGAGGTGAGGGGGGAGAGGTGAGGGGGGGGAGTGAGGTGGAGGAGGGGGGAGGTGAGGAGGGGAGGTGAGGAGGGGGGAGGTGAGGAGGGGGGAGGTGAGGAGGGGGAAGGGGAGGGGAGGAGAGGGAGGTGGAGGAGGGAGGTGGAGCCATTCTGAGCCAGGTGAGGAGCGGGGAGGTGAGGAGGGGGGAGGTGAGGAGGGGGGGGTGAGGGGGGGAGGTGAGGAGGGGGAGGTGAGGAGGGGGGAGGGGAGGAGGGGGAAGGGGAGGGGAGGAGAGGGAGGTGGAGGAGGGAGGTGGAGCCATTCCGAGCCATGATATGTGTGCCTTGGAGCCAGCTGGCCATGGACTGAACTATGGGCCGAGATAAACCTTTCCTCCTCTAAGTCGTTCTTGTTTTGGCCACGTGATGAAAACAGGTTCTGGACAGGTAAGGATGCAAGAACCCAGACTATGTGAAGCCTTGTGGAGGCCGAGCCGTACCACGCAGGGAGTGAGTCTCAGAGGCTGAGTCTCATGGCTTTCAGTGACGGTAGGGAGGGTCGCAGGAGGCGCTTGGTGCTGCCTGATCCATCCTGCTGTGACACCGTGAACAGAAGAGCACTGAAGGTGGCGGGCCACCGGGAGGTGTCACACCAGGCTGGGGCATGTCCGAGCTGCATTGCATGGCACCTGCCACCCTGGGGGCTTCACACACCCGTGTCGCAATCCGTCATGCAGGTGTGAGTGTGAGTCGCCAGGGGCTCTGTGAAGTGAGGTGTTCGTGAATGGCAACCGACTTGGTTTCTCTTTCTCACTTACCTCCTTTTACTTTGAAAAATCTCGCTTTCACTGGGAGAGGGAGGGAATCAGGAGTGCTTAGGGCCCAGAGAGGGGCTTCCTCTGTGGGACAGTTTGGGGTGAAGAAAACCCAGGTTCTGGGACTTTGAACACTTGTAGTGTTAAATGCCTTAAAAACATTGTTTCCTGCCCTGGCCTTGTCAGTGGGTTCAGAGAGGGCCAGCGGTCTGATGCAGAGTCCTTCCTGTGGTCATGAGGCTTTGGTGTGGAGTGAGAAACACAAGGAGCTTGCGGCCTTCCCCTGCACAGGAGGGCTGAACCTCCTGAGGCTAAGGCCAGGGCAGGGCTAGAGGCGCCCTGGTCCTTGTTGTCGGTTATTACAGTAGCACCTTGTAGGACAAGCCCACATACAGGATGCGACACAATGCCTGCACTGTTCAAAACCAACAAAGAAAAAAGTACCAACCCATAAAATAACAACAAAACTCAACCCCCGAGACAGAGGTATCTCAGCCTCTTCTGCGTAGCTCGCTGTGACAGACTGCCACAGGGCAGTCTTGGAAGCAACTTGGGAAGCACAGAAGTGCATTTTCTCAACTCTGGAGGCTGAAGGGCCAAGGTCAAGGTACCAGCATGGTCAGTGTCTGCCAGGGCTGCTCTCTGCTATCTCTCTTGTGGCACTGGACACTGGTTTCGCCTGGCAGAGGGACAGAGGGGAAGGTGCCAGACTCTTATGCTGAGCCCTTTGGTGACAGCATTGATCTGCAGAAGAGGAGGCACTGTAGGACCCCACCCCCACTTCCTGCAGTGCTGCGTGCCTCAAACCATCGTGTTGGGGATTAAGAACGAGTTTTGGGGACACTCAGGCCACAGTGGAACGCCCTCAGTGTCGGTGATAGCTGCCTATGGTGACGCAGGATGCCTGGGCCCATGTGGACCTGGCAGCCTAGCCCAGAGTGGCAGGACCCACAGAGCCCATAGACAACTGTGGCTCCACGGGTCTGTTGCCTCCTTTCAGGTACAAACTTGGCTGGAACGAGAAATCCCTACAACACTGGTTAGCCGGCACATTGGGCAAGTCTGTGAGGGTGTTTCCATGGGAGACGGACACGAGTCTGCGTGGACTGAGCAGAGATCCACCAGTGAGGGCAAGTGCAGTCGTTGGGGCCAAGAGAATACAAAACGAGTGGAGCAGTGACAGGTCTCTCTGATGGAGCTGGTCTGTCTCTCATGGAGCTGATCTCTCTCTTGTGGAGCTGGTCTCTCTCTCATGGAGCCGGACTTTCTCTTTTGGAGATGGTCTCTCTCATGGATCTGCTTTCTCTCTGGTGGAGCTGGTCTCTGTTTCTCGTGGAGCTTGTCTCTCTGTTATGTAGTTGGTCTCTCTCTCTCTCTCTCTCGTGGAGCTGGACTCTATCTCTCTCGTGGAGCTGGTCTCTCTAATGGAGCTGGTCTCTCTCTCATGGAGCTGGCCCCGTCTTGGGACATGACGGCTTCCCCAACATGTACTGCTGCAGAGGGCAAGAGGCCCTTGCGAGAGGACGGACCAACAAGGCTGCCTGAACTTGGAGTTTGGACCTCTAGGACTGTGAGCTAGATAAACCTCTTTTCCGTATGAAGCAGGCCACCTCAGGTATTTTGTCACAGGAACAGGGAACAGACCGAGACCACACGTACCCTGGGCACAGTACGTCCCTCCTTCCTCTAAACTCTGGAAAGCCTCTCTGGGATGCGTGACAAGCCACCTGGGCTGGCAGGTGTTTCTGTGTTTCACCTGAAAACTTGGTCAGGGAGAGACCTTGCCTCATTCTGCACACACCAAATGCACTTCCCCTGTTTTAAACTCCATTCAGTTGCGATCTTTTTCTTTTTTTCCAATTTTTTATTATTTTTTTTAACTGGAAAATTTTTATTTTTTTAACTGGAAAATACCTGGAGTCCAGTTGCAAAGGAGTGTGGTGGAGTCTCTGGCCATGGTGGTGTGCTGCCGGCCTAGCTCCTAGCGCGTGCGCTGGGTGAGTGTGTGAGGTGTGTGCTTCCTGCACGTGTTCACTGGCCGAACCACAGACCAGGCGCTGTGCACTTCTGAGAGCTGGTGTCTGCTGAGGGGACACTGGGGTGTGTCCTAGAAGGGCACATCCCTGTGTCTCTCCTGCTCTCTGATTTTCTCTCCTCTCTGTCTCTCCCTCTCTCTGACCCTGTCTCTCCGTCTCTCTCCCTGTCTTGGTCTCTCTCAGGCCCTACCTCTGAGGCTACCGCCTACCGGAGGACTGTGTCCTGCTTCCCTCTCCGCGTGCCGCTGCCGTCCACACAGTCCAGGGAGTCTCCTGTGACGCCTTCTGACCAGCCACAGGGTGGGACGCAGGGTGGGACGGAGCCCGTTGCTCCTCAACCTGGTGACGGTCCTGTCCACGCTGGCTCTGCAGATGGGCTCGCGGTGTGCGCCAGGCTGGGTAGAGGTGGAGTCCAGGCATCAGTGAGAAGTGCCCCCTGAGCCTCGGAGTGCGCGGGGGCTGGGACCCTCTGGGATGGTGTCTGTTTTGGTGCAGAAGAGCCATGGGAAGAGGGAGGGAGGAGCGGCTGGTGGCCAGGCTCCCAGGCACTTGCTCAGCAGGCTCTTTGTAGTGACGTGCCGAGATCTTAGGCACTGTCCATTTGGCAGGCTGAAGGGGCCAGGGCACCCAGAGTCAGGCCCTCTGGTGGGCACACAGCTGGTGTGGGGCTGGGACTCCCCTTGGCCCTCGCCCTGCTCTGGGAGGGCGAATGTCCCCCAAGGTTCCTGCCCGCACTGTGCAGGGTCCCCTAGTCGGGAGGTACCTGGCCACCGCCTGCCACACCCCAGGGCCTTCTCCACGTGGGCACCACAGTGATGCATGGACACCTGGTCCACAGCCTCGGGCAGCCAGGCTCTGGAGAGTGTTGGAGCCTGTGCGCAGCCACCTGTGCCCCGGGGTCTCCAAAGACCAGCACTGGCCAGGGGAGATTTGTCCCTCCTAATCCAACCACATATCACCTGAGACACACAGACATGTGCCTGTCCCTGTGCCTGACCACCAAATCCCAGACCGGCTAGGGTGGGCCACATACCACTGGGACCCTGGTGAGATGCAGGAGACCACGTGCTGTGTAGACCACTCTGTGGGGACCACACTCTGTGAGGACCATTTGCTGCATATGGTTTGGAAGTGAAATGTCCCCAAGGGCTCACGTGTTGAAGGCGGGTCCCCAGTGCAGAGAAGTGACCCGTCACGAGGGCTCTGACCTCGTGAGTGGATCAGTTAATCCAGGAGTTCATACTGATGGAGTCACTAGGAGATGGTGGAAACCAGGCCCTGGGCCTCGCTGGACGAGTGGCCTCCGGAATGTGTCTCGGAAGGGTTGTTCCCGCCCTGTCCCACCGCCCCTCCCTTCCTCCTTCCTCCCCACTTCCTGGCCTCCAGGAGAGGCGACTCTCCTCTCCCATGCCCTCTCTCCACCATGTTTTACTTGCCACCAGCCCAACACAACGGAGCCAGCCAACTCTTGGGGAGACCTCTGAAAGCGCGAGCCCACGTTGCTCTTCCCTCCTGTAGGAGAAGTTTCCTCCGGTATTTTGTCACAGCAGTGAAAAGCTGGCTAATGCGCCATGCTCTGTGTAGACCAGGCTCTTGGACCACTCTCTGTGTTGAGCATTCTCTGTGTAGACCACTGTCTCGTCCACAGCCCAGGTGTGGCAGGGCAGTGGGAGGCCAAAGTGCCAGAGACAGCCTGTGAGACAGATTTATTGGGGAGCACTTACTAGACAGCAGTGACTGACCCAAGAAGAGTTTGGTGGCAGCAGACTGAAGGGCAGCACATCTGTCCCTCGTGTTTTGTCCAAGGACACCAGCAGGATGAGTGACCCCTGTCCTCACCCAGTGCCTGCAGGTCTGCCCACTCACCATGGGGGAGGGCTGTCCTCATGGGCATCAGCTTGCTTAGTCTGCTGGTGTGACCAGCATCCCGAGGAGCAGCTGTCCTGGGCAATGCAGGAAAGTGGCTTTCTCCAGGGACACTGACCGGCCCTGGTTCCCACTGTGCAGGAGGGAAGCCAGTCCTTCAAGACAGTGTGTGTCCGACACTGCAGCCCAGGCTTGCTCCTGGTGTCCCTTAACTCGGCAGGTTTGGGGAGAAAGAGGAGAGGGATGTTCGGGGACATGTCTTCTGTCCCCCTCCTCTTTGGGGAAGATGCACCACATTTGTGTACATGCTCACTGGGTAGACCCTGCTCCGTGCAGACCACTCCTCACCTTGACCTCAGGCCCCACTTCTCTGCAGCCTTTTAGCTCTGAGCTGTGGTTTGTGCAGAACTGACACCGTCTCTTGGGAAGTTATTTGTCTTTATTTCATCTCATTAATAACTTGGTATCTTTCTGCTTTTTTTTTTTCTGGTTTGGGAATGGAACCCAGCTCCACCACTGAGCTACATCTCAGCCCTTTTAAAAGTCATAAAATTTTGAGGCAGCGCCTCACTAGTTGCCCAGGCTGTCCTTGAAGTTGTGATCCTCTTGCCTCAGCCTCCTGAGAAACTCTTTTTTTTTTTGTACCAGGGATGAAACTCAGGGGCCCTTGGCCACTGAGCCATATCTCCTGCCCTATTTTGTATTTTATTTAGAGACAGGATCTCACTGAGTTGCTTAGTGTCTCACCATTGCTGAGGCTGGCTTTGAACTCGAGATCCTCCTGTCTCAGCCTCCTGAGCCGCTGGGACTGAGTAACTCATCTTTCTTTCACAAAATGCTTTCCAGTCCTTTGTGTTTTGTGGTTTAGAGGTGAGGTGTCCCCAGAATTTAATGTGTGAGACGATGTGGGAAGTTTCAGAGGTGCACTGATGGGGTTGGAGAGCCTTAACCTGACCAGGGCACCAATCCTCTGATGGGGTTGACAGGTGGTAGCTGTGGGCGGCCGGGGTGTGGCTGCAGGAAGGGTCCCTTCTGTTGGGTCCTTGTTGAGCAGGGCTCTCTCTCTGCTTCCCGGGTGGGGCTTGGGCAGCTTCCTCTGCCACACACTTCCGCCGCCACGTGCTGCCTCACCTGGGCCTAGAGCGATGGAGTTGGCCGTCTATGGACGGAGACCTCCAAAACCACGGACCCCAAATAAACTCTTCTTCTTGTGATTGTCCTCGTCAGTTTTCTTGGTTGTAGTGGTGAAGAAGCTGCTGTTTGTCACCAGGGCACTAAGGGGGGGTGCTGCCGCGAGCCCTCACTGACCCACCTGACCTGAGGCAGCCTCTGGTGACATGGCTTACGGTGCTGAAGTAGTTCCACTGAAGAAGTTGGCACCGTCCTCTGCAGGTGTTGGCCACTGCTGATTTGGCTCCTGAACTTTTGTTCCAAAGATAAAGTCCCTGAGGACCCCTGCACTCCTCGTGGCCCCAGGGCCACATTGTGAAGGCAGGTGTGTCCCCTGGCTTCAAGCAGACTTGAGAGCGGATGAGGTGCTTTCCTGCTCTGCTGGCCCTTCTGCAGGGGTGGACTGGACCCCTCCAGCTGGGAGGGTGCAGGGCAGGGGTGCCCTGCAGGGCCAGCAGCTCCTCCAATCAGAGCGCCAACTTTCTCAGAACCCTCATCTCCCGCCTCCGTCCCCCCAGAGCGAGGGGCTGCCTGCGTGGGGACCTGAGTGCTGAGCGCCCTTGTGATCCCGACAAAGGGACCTTCCAACAGTGGGGGGGGGCCCACCGAGCCCCCCAAAGACAGGAGGGTTGCAGCATGGAAAACGTTTTGTTTGTTTGTTTTCAAAGACAAGAAGATTCAGTGCATTTAGGATGGATCAAGAGGGTGTGAGTTAGTTTTTCCAAAGTCTTCCAATCATTGCCCTTTTTAAAATAGCTGTGGATGTCATGGGAGGCCCGGTCAGAGGGGACCACAGTCAGATGCACAAGCTGAAGTTGCGTCAGAATGAGAAGCCAGAGGCACATGGACTCTTGGCCCTCGAGGACGGGGACGGGTATGATGGGGACAGGGCCTCTCTGTGAGCCCTTCTTAGATTCAGTGACTAGGCCAGAAATGCAGGTGCGGCCATTCTCAAGTCACATCTGGATCCACTGCTCACCCGCTCACCAGGCAAGCTGCACTGTATCGTCCTGGTCACCGCTGTCCTCGGAAAGTGACAGCAAGTTTCTCTCTTGGGTGAGATTATCCCCATCTGAGTGGATCAGGCTGAGGGCAAACACTGTCCCCGGGAGCTGGTCCACAGTGGGTGACAGGTCCCCAGTGAGCAGGGCAGGCCCAGTGGTGGAATGTGATTGGGTGTGTGTGTGTGTGTGTGTGTGATTGTGTGGGTGGGGGTCTGGCCATGAGATTTTTTTCCAGACAAGCTGTCGTTTTTCTGCATTAAAATAATAGCCTGATTAATTTTAATATTTGCCTGACTGTGCATCTAAGTCTGTGCACAGGGGGAAATTACTAATAGGGTGCGTGCCAATTTGCAGTGTGGGTGAGGCTGCCTCTGACAGCGTGGAGCTTTGTGCTCACCCCACCATGGGGGGATCACCCAGCAGCCTCCAGACAGCTCCACATAGGCTATTGAAATTCCAGTCATTTCCACAGCCGTTCCCACCTAGGTAATTGTCAACTGGCCCTTATCATTATTTATTATGCAAAATTGGATTTTTTTGAAGCATGAAGAATGAAGTAATTTCGTATGCAAACAGTTAAAACTCTCATGTGTATTCTGATTACGTACGTGTTGATAAATCCACTTATGATGAGTGACAGTGTGAGATTCCAGGGTCAGAGGGTCGATCTGTGGAAGACGCTGATGAAAATGATAAACGAAATGCCAGAAGAGCCCGCGCCCCTCGGGCGGGAGGTGCCTGGCCGCTCTGTTAATACCGGGCTGTGATTGTGTGTGATGAGGACACCCTCATCCTGACGGAGCTGCTGCGTGTCTGGCCCTCCAGATGTTGCTGCTTAGAAATTCATACTGCCCTTTTGCCGGTAAATGCAGAACGACCTTCTCAGACCCCGAGGCTGTTGAGACCCCTATTATTCCTAGCACCCAGTCAGGCAGGGCGCCTTTCCTCCCAGCAGGCAGATGCTCTGTCCTTTGTCACTGTCCGGTCCCCTCTCTCTTCACCACTGTGCCCTTAGGGACAGGCCGTGCAGCTGGGCCCACAAGATGGCTGAGGTGGTTGCTTCTCATCCTGGGGTTGGTGAGGCCTCAGCCCAGGCAGAGACCGGCCTTGAGCAGCAGGAGGCGGTGGCTGTGTTCTGGGCTTGATGGGCAGAGGTCCTTCGAGGGCCACCCTGAGAGCCCTGGAGCCCACGGGGCTGCCAAGAACCGGGGAGACTCAGAGGCCAGGGCCTGGCTTGTCTGGAGTCCAGGCTGACCTCAGGGCCCATGCAGACGTGATGAAGCCAGTGGGCGGGGCTGAGCCGAGGCTGGGGGGGGCTCAGAGGGACGCTCCCGCTCCCAGGGCGGCCGAGGACGTCTGGGTCAGCTGCCTGCGGGTTATGGATATCCATGGTTATGGATGATTCGCGGTTTCCGTCACTGTGCCCTCGAGAGCGGGCGGTCCCTCCAGTGGAGGTTTCACGGACCTTCTGAGAAGGTTTGTCTCGGCTGGGAAAGCGGGAGGGTCGAAGCCCCACCGCAGCACAGCGGGGGGCAGCAGGGCAGGCCAGTTCTGCATGGACGCTGAGTGCTGTTGGAGGTGGGGGGGGTCAGGGTGCTCCCTTTAGTCGGGCTCAGCAAGTCCAAGATGGGCCCTGAGAATCTGCAGCCCACCGTGGACAGACACCCAGCGATCCGATGCGTGGCCTGAGGCCTGGGATCAGGGATGTGATCCTCCTTCACCTGAGAACAGCACTCCTTCTGAAAGGATCGTTTCTAGGGCAAACTCCCAAGCCCACACATGACACAGGAGGAAAGTTCTAGTCCCTCCCCAGGTCTTCACCAGTGCACATGGGGTGCTCCGTGTCCTGTGACGAAGTGTTGGGGCAGTCTGAGAAACGCTGAGGATGCTGAGCCCAGCAGCCACGACCAGGGGCTGGAAGAGGGAGGAAGGGCCCTCTCTGGAGCCTTCAGAGGGAACCCAACCCTGCCAGGGCCTCCATTTGCAGCTTGTGGCCTCCAGACTGTGAGAGGGCAGCTTGCCGCCTCCAGATTTCTTCTTTTTCCAGATTATTTTGGCGGTTCTGGGTCCCTGGCTTCTTAGGGTCTGTAAACAAGTCAGGATGGCGCCTGGCATTTTGCAGAGGGCGTGGTTGGTGAAGTCACGCCAGCGAGCCATTAAGTGCGGAGATTCCTTATTGGTTGACTGCTGTATCTACTTTATGTTAATTAAGATAAGCTGTGTGGAATGTATATATACCCCTCCTGTCCTACAATAAACGGCTCCCACTCCTGCTGTATCAATCTACACAAGTTCCTCGACACCCCCCGGTTAGTTTGCTGCAGCCGGACTGCGGCACTGGCTGTTGCATATGACTTTCAGAACCAGCTTCTCAGCTTCTGCAGAGACATCAGCTGGGGTTCCGGAGGGATCACGTTGACTCTGTAGGTCAGTTACGGGACCGCTGTCATTGAAACCAGGTCAAGTCTTTCAACCCATGACCATGGGACACCCTCCTATTACCTAGACCTTCTTCTTTTTTTTTTTTTCTCCATCATTAGAAAGTCATTTATTTTAAAATTAGCAATAAAATAATCAAATTTACATTTAAAAAAAATACAGAAACCCTTCATGTGTTGCACTCCAAACATTGATCCCCAGGCCTTGGTCTCGGATGACGGTGAAGGCCTGCGATTGCAGCCTGACTTCTCCCATCACAGCCATGGGGAGAGGGCGGTGTCCCTGAGGCGCTGTCTGATGCTGGGTAGTGAGAGCCGAGGAGCCTTTGCACAGGAGCTAGTGGGCAGGCCTGGGTCAGGTGCTCTCTCTGCCTTAGAGAGCTTACAGTCAAAGCTGAAACACAGCTACACCCAAGTCAGGGAGACTGGCAGGGATCTAAGGCTACCTACGGCCTAGCAGCCACTACACCAAGATTTCCTGGCTGCTGCTTCCTCTGTGGCAAGAACTGGGAAAACCAAGAACCTGTCAAGCTCGTTCACCCAGTAGCAGGCAGTCCTGGGCCTCTCCCAGCTCAGCCCACCCACGACAGGACATCCCTAGGTCAGGTGGATTGCTGTGGGATGTCCCGGGGGAGCCTAGCAGAGGCAGCAGGTAGGGAACGGTGTCAGGATCCACTCTACCTGCTGCACAGACACCGGAAACCAGCTCAGTCCTCAGTCTGAATATCTCATTTGATTCTCCCAGTTCTCTTCTAGAAAACAACTTTGTTGATGACATAAGAGCATCATATTTCTGCCATGATTCATTTGTAGGTAAAAAAAAATGCAACTTACCTAATTTTTAGTCTAGCTCAAAAAAAGTTTTTATTTTTGTGTTTTTTTTTTTTTAATTTTTGAGGCCATAGTATCTTCCTTTTCTAGTTTCCTATTTCCTGAGAAACAGACACACAAATGTACATGCACCTCACATACACACTTTTAAAAATACACCTGAACACATGAGTGACTAAACACTCAGCCTCACGAAACCTTTTCAGACTCTGAGACTCTAGCACCTTGTCCCCAGCCCAATTTTAAATCCCTGGTTAATTTTGGTTTCACAAAGAGTCACTCCAAAGGTGAAAAGCCAGTTTCCCAAACTCACAGGGAAACAAATATTCCAAATCCTCAGTCTTTAAAAATGGCCACCTCAGATGACTGTCATCCTGGTCCCTCTTTGAGTAAACGTGAGAACACAACCTAGAGAAAGACCAAATTGGCCCCTAGGTGGATCTTATTAAAAGCTTAATTTGAAGTTGAATTTCAAGCAAGTCAACTTTTTGGACCAAAATGGCATCTGCCAGCCACTCACGTTTTCAGGACCGACAGGACTGGCATCCTGCCACGCAGAAGTCTCCCATCTAACCCTACTGTTGCCAGACTTAGAAGAGTCCCTCTGCTTTGTTAAAGATACTCCCCTAGAAAAATGCCTGTGGTTTCCGGGAGAATCCTCCGTGAGGTAGAAGATGCAGCACTTGGGACAGTCTCTCAGGGGATCTCCAAGGTGCAAGGCATAATTGGGCACACCGCAGGAGGGAAAAAGCTGGGTCAGTCCTGGGGCCCAGGAGGAAAGGCACTTCAGTTGCTGGGGCAGGAGTTGGTTTTGAGCAGAACTCGGGCTTCATCAGGTGGGAAGATCAGGCGATCTCAGTGCAGCAGCCCCTCAGGCCACTCGTACAGCCCAACGGGAAGTCCAGCGATCAAGGCTAAGTGCCCAGCAGCACGACCACCATCACAGCGATGATCACCGATTTCTCTAGGGCTCTTGCAGTTTCGTCTCGTGCCTTCTCACACGGTCCACTGTGTGCATGGCGTCCAGCTCTAGGTCATCTGACATCTGGCCCTGGTCCTCCACCAGCATGGCGCAGTCCATACACATGTGGGCCTCGTTAGGAGGAGCGTCCCAGGCCACCGAGGCTCCAGGCTCTGCCTCGCCGCCTCCTCCACCCCCCCCCCCTCCTCCGAGCGCTCAGAATCCGGCTCCCGGCCGGCGCCCTAACAGACCTTCTTAAGTTCATTTCAGCAATGTCATGTAGTGTTTAGAGTACAAGTTTTACATTCCTTCTGTTAAATTTATTCCCATGTATTCTGTCCTTTTTGATGCTATTGTGAATGGATTTATTTATTTATTTTGGTTCCAGGTATTGAACCCGGGACACTTGACCACTGAGCCACTTCCCCAGCCCGACTTTGTCTTGTATTTAGAGACAGGGTCTGTCTCACTGAGTTGCTTAGCACCATGCTGTTGCCGAAGCTGGCTTTGAACTTGGGATCCTCCTGCCCCAGCCTCCGGAGCCGCTGGGGTCACAGATGTGACACTTGCCGGGCTAGTGTCTGACTTAGTGTCTGTGTTGGCCGTTGCAGGTGTGCAGAGACTCAGCCCGTCTTTACATGTCCGTCTGCTGCTGACGCCTAGGCGCCTGCCGTTTCCTTCCTTGGGGCCACATCCCTCCTGGGGAGAAGGCGAGATCCCTGGGACAATGGGATGAGGGGGAAGGGGGCAGGATTCGGCCGAGAGGCAGGCTGAAGAAAGACCCCAGGCGCAGGACCCCCGGCAGACCCCGCAGCCCTGGGCTTTGGCCCTCCGGCCCCTCTGTGCCATTTGCAGAGTGGAAAGGTGAGCATCTGCCTGGAGGAGGCGGGCCGGAGACCAGCCTGCAGGAAGCAGTGAGCACTAGGGGAAGGACGGCAGAGTGGACAGCCAGAATGACACTCCTCAGCAGGAAAGGGACACGGAGAGCCTCGTGGCTCTCAGGAGAGTGACTTGTGGTGACAGCGATCTGACCCTCAGTGCTCTCTGGCTTCCTGTCTGATAGTGTGATCTCTCTCCTTCATGTGCTCGCACCCAGGGGCTCCCACCAGAGGCTCTCCTGCACTTTCAGCCTCCAAGACTGTGAGCTAGACAAGCCTCTGTTCTCTATAAAGTCATCCTGCCTCAGATATTCTGTTACAGTAACAAAAGTGTACTCATGCCCACAGACTGTTCTAGAGTGAGGCCTGTGAGCCAGAACTACATCCGACCTCCTCCATGGCACCACCACTCGCTGCTGTGTGAGCCCCCAGGTCACGAACCAGCCTCGAGTCCTTCTGGGACCTGGGCAGTTCAGGTAACTCAGTGGCCTCCGATTCCTCAGAAGCCATAAAGAGACACTGACTTGACATTGGGCTTCCCCGCTCCAGGGCCACTGTGTCCAGACACACCTGCTGCACCACGCCGACGGCCAGTACATAACGCCATGTCCAGTCCTCCTGAGGCAGCCACTCCTGGGCACTGCTGGCGCCCAGGTGCCCGTCGGGGCCACGCTGAGTGCTTGGCTGGCTGCTCCGTCATCGGGAGGCTCTCCCATCTTGGGCTGGTCTTGCCCAGACCTTCCTCCTTGGAGGGGTCTCCTGGTCCGTCACCAGACCTCCTCCAAGCGTGGCACAGGTGGGCTCACAGCTGGGACAGCCCATTGCCCAGGGCAGGCTTCAGGTAGAGGTTTCTCAAGGAGGAGCCTCAGTGCTGAGACAGAAGGCTCTGGGCCAGGCGGAGCCGGCCTCTCACTCAGGCCAGCACGGGGTGTGTGGGAGGTGGCCGGCCTGAGGGGCTGGGCTGCCCCCTGCGCTCAGGCCCGGGGCCTCCCCCTGGGCCTGCTTTCTTAGGGTTCCTCTAAGACCAGCAGCTGGGAGCCAATGTTGTGCTCCATCCTTTCCTGGGGGCAGTGCGTCCAATTCCAGGCCTGGGGCTGGGAAGCCCAATGGCCAGTCCGTGTCTCCTTATGACTGCTGAGGAATCAGAGGCCAGTGGGGTACCTGACCTGCCCAGAACTCGACACTAGGGGAGCCGCTCAGCCTCCGCCCAGTGGAACGGCCTTCCTTGGCCACCATGCCAAGTTGGAATCCAGGGAGACTCCTTCTGTGAGAGGATCTTGATCAGCCCTGGGGAGGGTGAGGAGGTGGGGGGAGACGGAACTTGCGTTTTGGGGCAGGTCTCTCTTTTCATTTATTTGGTGCTGGGATTGAGCCCAGGGTCACTAACCATTAAGCCACATCCCGGCCTTTTATTTTTTAATTTCGATGCAGTCTCACTAAGTGGCTTAGGGCTTCACTAAGTTGTGAAGGCTGGCCTTGAATTCCTCATCCTCCTGCCTCAGCCTCCTGAACTGTTGGGATTTCAGACGTGTGCTACAGTACCCTGCTTGGAGGCTCCTTTTCAAAGAGGGGATGAAGGCTGTTTGGGCCACAATCTTCCTCCGAGGCACATACACGTGTGGGTGGATCTTACTTTTATCCAGGCCACTGCAGCCCATCAGCAGATTCTGGGCTTCCTGAGAGGGCTGATGTGGAAACTCTGACCTTCGTGGGCGGAACCCTTTCCTGGCGCTTAAAGCTGAGTAGATACTGGTGACTGGGAGGACGAATCCTTCGTTTGAAGCCTCTGGTTCTTCTAGCCAACCCAGAGTCCCAGGAAATCCATCTCCGTGAAGTCCCCATCAAAGCTGCCTTAGATCCTTGGAAAAGAGACAGAAATAAAACCGAGGTGGGAATCCAGTGCTGGGCGCGGGAAAGGGACGTTCCCCACATTCCGGGGACGCTAGTGGACCTTCTGCCCTGTGCAGACTGAGGACGCCGGGAGGACCCAGAGACGAGTCCTGCCTGACACTGCTCTGGCCGTGAGAGGCGTGAGGCCCCAGCTGTGAGCGAGGTCTGCCCCGCGGTTCAGCGGTGGGCAATGCCGGCCGGAGGCTGAGGCGGCCACACCTGAGCAGGACGCCAGGGGTCAGTGTCTGTCCCCGAGGGACGGGATGCTGCTGCTGGCACAGCACAGCCCTGAGAGGAGGTGTGATCTGGTGTGTCCCCAGGGGAGCAGGCAGAGGGCTGAGGTCCAGAGAGGCCCGGGCACACCTACAGGAGGGGGAGCCCGGGGGTTGAAGTGACATCAGACCAGCCTCTGGAGGAGGGGCTGTGGCTGTGGGCGTGGGCTAGGGGGACAGGGGCAGGGGCAGAGTCAGGAGGGGCTTCGGCAGACCACGGGGAACCCGGCTGGCCCGGCTGCCGAGGATGGGGGGCAGTCGGGGAGGGTGAGAGATCTAGGGGTGGAGGCAGGATCTGGGGGTGGGGAAGGAAGACGGGACCCAGAGGGAAGCCCGGGGCCGGGCCGGGTTCTGGGGAGCAGCCTTGCTCTGACCCTGAGCTGAGGGCCTGGGATCTCGGGGAAGGTGGGGCTGCTGGGCTGGGGCTTCCGGCGTCCACAGCCCGCGGTGCAGGAGCAGACCCGCGGGGAGTCCCGGAGTCTGTCACTCAGTGGCCTTCCGCTGGCCCAGCGCTGTGGCCAGGGGCTTCCTCACAGGCTGCTGCTTGCAGGGTCCCGGGAGAGGTGGCTCCGCTCCATCTCTGGTGAGGGCTGTTCATTTCTAGACGCTCGTCAACTGTCACGTGTCCTATGTCCAGGATGCAACCTCAGCGTGAGCCCAGAGTGACCTCTGGCCGTGGCTGCAGCGCTCCGTGTCCACCCCCAAAGGGGCAGTGTCTGCGCACAGATCTGAACTCGCCGAGTGGGCTGACCGGCCGCCTGCAGTCGATCACCCTCGGTCAGGGATGGGCAGCGGGCGCCTGCCGGACAATGGAAAGCAGTGCGTGGAGAGGACCTGTTGAGGCTGCGATGCCTTCGATGACATTGACACAGAGGCAGATGGGTGCCAGGTCTGTCTGTGTGGCACAGGGAGCCCCGTCATGGGAAGATGCTTTGGGGCCTAGGGGACACTGTGCAGGCACGGGCTGCCTGCTGCTGGTTGCTGGTGTGGGCTCCATTTGGCCCCAGAAGCTCTGACACCCGCAGCCTGGTGTGGCCAGCCTCCCGTGCTGGCTGCAGCCCGTCCTCCCCAGGGCAAGGGCTCCTGCGGCGGGCAGAGCGCCCCATCGCCCCGCCGCCCGGGTCTGCTGACTGTGCCCAACACGCACCTCTTCCCTGCTCTCTCCCTGACTTTCCTGTTAGGGCTCGGCCTCTTTCTGAGTTCCTGTCGTTTGTAGTAATGGGCTGGCTGCTCGGTTTTTAAAAGGAACAAAAACTTACAAAGGCTGTGAATTGGCTGTGTGCGTAGCGTGTCTGCCCAGCTAGTTGGAGGCTCTGGTTTCGAGGATGTTCTGGGCTTGCTGCGTGGCCTGTTAGGGCCTCTCACCGTGGGACCTCTGGGCTCCTGCTGGGCCTTCAGGGTGTTGGCTCCCAGGGCACTTGCGTAACTGCAGGTTAACATACAGGAGCCCCGAAACCTGCAAGCAGGAGTGTCCACAGGAGCCTCCGCAGGAGTGCCCGGCTGCTAAGAGGCCGTCCCCTGTCCCTGCTCCCTGAGGGCCATGCGTCCTGTGCTTTGAAGGATATTGAGGGAGAGTAGAGGGCAACTCTGTGAGAGGCGGGCCCTGCTGAGAGCCGGGTGCTTTGGAGCCTTTGTCCTTCGGGGGGTGAACATTTTGGAGTGAGCTGGGCATGAGGAAGAGCACTCTGCTCACTGGCTGTGAGCTCGCTCAGCCGTGGTCTAGGGGTGCCTCGAGGAGCAGGTGGCCTGGCCCTTTCGGAGCCTTGCCAGGTGCCCTGGGGCCCGCACTTGGTGAATGGAAGCAGGTTGCACGGGGGTCAGTCTGGCGAGGCTCGTGCTGGGCAGGGCTGGGGCTTCCTGGCCCAGGCTGATCAGCAGCATCAACAGCACGCAGTCCCCTTTGAAATGCCTGCTGCCCTCCCAGCTCCTGAAGCTGAAGCCCAGTGTGGATCCCAGCAGAGCTGGGGAGGAGCTGGGGAGGACTCAGGGTGTGCTGGTGAGGAGCTGGTGAGGAGCTGGGGAGGACTCAGGGTGGAGCTGGGGAGGACTCAGGGTGTGCTGGGGAGGAGCTGGGGAGGAGCTGGGGAGGACTCAGGGTGGAGCTGGGGAGGACTCAGGGTGGAGCTGGGGAGGACTCAGGGTGTGCGGGGGAGGAGCTGGGGAGGAGCTGGGGAGGACTCAGGGTGGAGCTGGGGAGGACTCAGGGTGGAGCTGGGGAGGACTCAGGGTGTGCGGGGGAGGACTCAGGGTGGAGCTGGGGAGGACTCAGGGTGTGCTGGGGAGGAGCTGGGGAGGAGCTGGGGAGGACTCAGGGTGTGCTGGGGAGGAGCTGGGGAGGACTCAGGGTGGAGCTGGGGAGGACTCAGGGTGGAGCTGGGGAGGACTCAGGGTGTGCTGGGGAGGAGCTGGGGAGGAGCTGGGGAGGACTCAGGGAGGAGCTGGGGAGGAGCTGGGGAGGACTCAGGGTGGAGCTGGAGAGGAGCTGGGGAGGAGCTGGGGAGGAGCTAGGAGGACTCAGGATGGAGCTGGGGAGGAGCTGGGGAGGACTCAGGATGGAGCTGGGGAGGAGCTGGGGAGGACTCAGGGTGTGCTGGGGAGGACTCAGGGTGGAGCTGGGGAGGACTCAGGGTGTGCTGGGGAGGAGCTGGGGAGGAGCTGGGGAGGACTCAGGGTGTGCTGGGGAGGAGCTGGGGAGGACTCAGGGTGGAGCTGGGGAGGACTCAGGGTGGAGCTGGGGAGGACTCAGGGTGTGCTGGGGAGGAGCTGGGGAGGAGCTGGGGAGGACTCAGGGAGGAGCTGGGGAGGAGCTGGGGAGGACTCAGGGTGGAGCTGGAGAGGAGCTGGGGAGGAGCTGGGGAGGAGCTAGGAGGACTCAGGATGGAGCTGGGGAGGAGCTGGGGAGGACTCAGGATGGAGCTGGGGAGGAGCTGGGGAGGACTCAGGGTGTGCTGGGGAGGACTCAGGGTGGAGCTGGGGAGGACTCAGGGTGTGCTGGGGAGGAGCTGGGGAGGAGCTGGGGAGGACTCAGGATGGAGCTGGGGAGAAGCTGGGGAGGAGCTGGAGAGGAGCTGAGGGAGGAGCTGGGGAGGAGCTGGGGAGGACTCAGGGAGGAGCTGGGGAGGAGCTGGGGAGGAGCTGGGAGGAGCTGGGGAGGACTCAGGGAGGAGCTGGGGAGGAGCTGGGGTGGAGCTGGGTGCCCATGGTGCAGGCTGCTGCTCATCCGGTGGGGAGAGGCTCCTGTCTCAGCCCCGACCCCTGCCCATCCTGAGCAGCAGCACACCTGCTTCTCCCTGGACCTGGTTTCAGAGGCCTTCGAGCACATGATCCTCCCTGGACCAGAAGAGGCTCCCGGGGCCTTCTGGGGTGAGGATTGGCCTCTTGCTCTCTCTGGAAAGCCCTTCTGCACCTGAAGATGCTCAGTGCAGCCCCCATGGTGTGTCCCCCTACCCTCCATCAGTCTTGACACCAAACTCTCTTTATGCTTCTGGGACAGTCAGAAGGAGAGCAGGCAGGAGGGGGAGCGTCCTCTCAGCAGCATTTATAGCGTCACTGTGTCTCAGTGCCTGTGTCAACAGCTGCTCCCTGGTGCAAATCCACAGGCAGCCTATTCAGTCACGGAGACCCACGTCTGTGCACGGCCACAGCAGTGGCAGGAAGGGTAGGCAGCCAGGCCCAGGTTCCAGCCACGCCCGCCACCCACTCACCTGCCCTCTGGGTGGAGAAGAGCCCAACAAAACCGCAGCAGGAAACGGAAGAGTGAATGGAGTTGGTCATCACTCAGGCCTCGGGCCTCAGTGGAGTGACCTTTGGAGACCAATGGGGAGCCTTTCAGAGAGAGGGCAGGGGCACCAAATGCAGTCACCCTGGTGTGTGCAGTGGGGACTCCTGGCTTAGCCCCATGTCCTCAAGTGTGGTCATCCTGTCGGGTGCAGTGGGGACTCGGGGCTCAGCCCCGTGTCCAGAACTGTGCCTGGGCCACTGAAAAGCTGCGGGACCATAGTTCCTGGTCTCCCCTGGCAGAGGAGCACACTGGAGCAGTGGGTGTGCACTTCCATGTCTAGGGCTGTGGGGGCAGCAGGGCGGCCCAAGGAGCCTGCTGATTCCTGCTCAGGGCAGCCCATGGGCGGGGGGGTGGGGAGGATGAAGTCCAGTTTCCCTCCGAGGTGTGCGCCGTTCTAAAAATAAAGTTAGTTTCTGAGGTGCGCCAGATAAAGCAGGGCCCCAGTGTAATCCCCCAGCCTCGGACACTGGCCAGCCTTGGACACTGGCCAGCCTTGGACACTGGCCCTCCCTACAACCTGCAGCACAGAGGATTTGGAGGAACACACCTTCCCCAGCAGAGTTCCTGAGGAGGACCGTTCTGGCTCTGCATTGGCAGCAGAGAGAAAGCCCCAGCCCAGGTCAGGAAAGTGACCAGTTGAAAGGGCACTTCCCCTGTAATGTTAGAGTCTGTAAACAAGTCAAAATAACACCTGGCATTTTGCCAGGGGAATGTTAGAGTTCGTAAACAAGTCTGGATGGTGCCTGGCAAAACGCCAGACGGAGTGGTTTGAGAAGTAACAAAAGGGAGCCATTAAGTGTGGAGATTCCTTATTGGTTGACTGAGGTATCTAGTTTATGCTAATTAGATAAGCTGTGTGGAATGTATAAATACTGCTCCTGTCCTACAATAAACGGCTCCCACTCCTGCTGTATCAACGTACACAAGTTGTTCGTCACCCCCCGGTTATTTTGCTGCAGCCAGCCGGACTGCGGCAGATGGTGGCCCGTTACGGGGAGCCCCGGGACACTCGGGGGTAAGTGATGGAAAAAAAAGCTGCCCGTCCATAGATAGGACGGGAGCAATCTGCTCGTCCCTAGGCAGATAGGGCGAGAGGAAAAATGGCCATTTCGAGAAAATGGAGAAGATTGATACAGTATGTTTGTGTCTTGTTTTGTCTTAAAATGTTGTATTGTCTTTGTGATGAAAATATGGAAGGGGTGTTAAGTAAATTACTAAGGGAAGAAGGCACCCCAGTGGAACCAAGAATAGTTAGGGCATGTGTTGATAGAAGCCCAGGAACTCTAGTCAGAAAGAAACAGAAAGTTCAGAAGAAGAAAGATTATCAGAGGAGGAAGGATTATCAGGAAAAAAGTTGCAGCAAAAGGCTATTACTAAATACTTTTCGTTAACTCGGTGTCTTTGCTAATAGTGTCATTGCTGGTATAATTTTTCCAAGGGCTTCTTGCATGGAGCCATCAATTGGCTTGGTATTGTGGCATTTTGTATCCTCCCTTTCTGTTTGTAGCAGGTTATTTATGGTGTTTCTGTAAAAACCACTATGGTCGTTATTTAAATTAAACAAAAGGGGGAAATGTTAGAGTCTGTAAACAAGTCAAAATAACACCTGGCATTTTGCCAGGGGAATGTTAGAGTTCGTAAACAAGTCTGGATGGTGCCTGGCAAAACGCCAGAGGGAGTGGTTTGAGAAGTAACAAAAGGGAGCCATTAAGTGTGGAGATTCCTTATTGGTTGACTGATGTATCTAGTTTATGCTAATTAGATAAGCTGTGTGGAATGTATAAATACTGCTCCTGTCCTACAATAAACGGCTCCCACTCCTGCTGTATCAACGTACACAAGTTATTCGTCACCCCCCGGTTATTTTGCTGCAGCCAGCCGGACTGCGGCATTCCCCAACACCCTGAAAAAAAGCCCCTGTGTTCCTGCAGTGGCTAGCCACGGGGAGACAGGGTGGAGAGACAGTGACAGAGTACTAGTGCTGGGCCAGACACGCCTGGGTCATGTGCTTGGCTGACCATATGCCTTGGCCCAAGCCCCTCACCTCCCTCCATTTTCTCATCTATAAAATGAGATGGCAGCCAGGCATGGGGGTGCACACCTATAATCCCAGTGACTCAGGAGGCTGAGGCAGGAGGATCCCAAGGTCAAGGCCAGCCTTAGCAACTCAGCAAGACCCTGTCTCAAAATAAAAAATTGAAAGGGCTGGGGATGTGGCTCAGAGTATAGAACTCCTGGGTTCAATTCTGATTTCTCTGTCTCAAACACACACACACACACACACACTGACAGATGGAGGTGCCTAGATCAGGGCCTGCATGTGAAGGCTTTCTTCTCTAGTGGGCATGTGTCTCTCGGACACCAATGGCTTCCAAGGGCCTCTTGGTGGGAAGCAGGTGTGGGAGAACTGGGTGTGCTGGGGGCTGGGGGCAGTTGTGGTGGTCATTTGCACATTAACTGGCTCATTTCCGCTTCTGTAAAAGCATGTCATCGCTCACCCATTTTCCATGAGAAAGGTGACATGCAGCTGCAGAGCCACAGCGTGGGGGCTCGTGGGCAGCTCTGGGCAGCTTCTCCCAACCTGTCCCAACAAATGGAAGTATGCAGCCTTTTGGCTGTGCATGTGTGTGCACACGTGTGCACATACCCATGTATGTGCATGCCCACAAAGGCCTGTGTGTGCATCCATACGTACATATGCATACGCATGACTGTGCATACGTGGCTGCATGTGACTGTGTGTGCACATGGACAACATATACGTGCATTCCAATGCCGAACAGACCTGTGTGTGCAATCACGACACACACATGTGTACTATATATAAGCGTCACTGTGCACATGTGGGCCTGTGTGTGCATGCATGACATACACATGTGTACTATGTATACATGTCACTGTGCACACGGGGGCCTGTGTGTGCATGCACGACATACACATGTGTACTATGTATAAATGTCACTGTGCACATGTTGGCCTGTGTGTGCATGCACAACACACATGTGTACTATGTATAAATGTCACTGTGCACACATGGCCTGTGTCTGCATGCACGATATGCACATGTGTACTATGTATAAACATCACTGTGCACACGTAGGCCTGTGTGTGCATGCACGATACCCACATGTGTAGTATGTATAAGTGTCACTGTGCACACGTGGGCCTGTGTGTGCATGCACGACATGCACATGTGTACTATGTATAAACGTCACTGTGCACACGTGGGCCGTGAGCATGCATGACACACATGTGTACTATGTATAGGTGTCAGTGTACTAT
This sequence comes from Marmota monax, assembly GCF_021218885.2. Lineage (NCBI taxonomy): Eukaryota > Metazoa > Chordata > Mammalia > Rodentia > Sciuridae > Marmota > Marmota monax. The sequence continues at coordinate 160,935 of NW_026691942.1, forward strand.
GTATAAACGTCACTGTGCACACATGGGCCTGTGTGTGCATGTGTGACATACACATGTGTACTATGTATAAATGTCACTGTGCACACATGGGACTGTGTGTGCATGCATGACATACACATGTGTATTATGTATAAGTGTCACTGTGCACACGTGGGCCTATGTGTGCATTAACGACATGCACATGTGTACTATGTATAAATGTCACTGTGCACACGTGGGCCTGTGTGTGCATGTGTGACATACACATGTGTACTATGTATAAATGTCATTGTGCACACATGGGACTGTGTGTGCATGCATGACATACACATGTGTACTATGTATAAATGTCACTGTGCACACATGGGCCTGTGTGTGTATGCACGACACGCACATGTGTACTAGGTATAAACGTCACTGTGCACACATGGGCCTATGTGTGCATGCACGATACGCACATGTGTACTATGTATAAGTGTCACTGTGCACACGTGGGCCTGTGTGTGTATGCACGACACGCACATGTGTACTAGGTATAAACGTCACTGTGCACACATGGGCCTGTGTGTGCATGCACGACATGCATATGTGTACTATGTATAAACATCACTGTGCACACATGGGCCTATGTGTGCATGCACGATATGCACATGTATACTATGTATAAACATCACTGTGCACACATGGGCCTGTGTGTGCATGCACAACACACACATGTGTACTATGTATAAACGTCACTGTGCACACGGGGGCCTGTGTGTGCATGCATGACACGCACATGTGTACTATGTATAAACATCACTGTGCACACATGGGCCTGTGTGTGTGCATGCATGACATACACATGTGTACTATGTATAAACAAAACTGTGCTCACATGGGCCTGTGTGTGCATGCATGACATACACATGTGTACTATTTATAAATGTCACTGTGCACACGTGGGTCTGTGTGTGCATGCATGACACACACATGTGTACTATGTATACGTCTCACTGTGCACACGTGGGCCTGTGTGTGCATACATGACACACACATATATACTATGTATAAACATCACTGTGCACACATGAACCTGTGTGTGTGCATGCACGATATGCACATGTGTACTATGTATAAACATCACTGTGCACACATGGGCCTGTGTGTGCATGCATGACATACACATGTGTACTATGTATAAACGTCACTGCACACGTGGCTGCATGCATGCATGTGTATGTCCACGTGTGACACATACACATGTGCATGTCCATGTGGGCCTGCGTGTGCATGTGTGCGTGTTATGTGTGCATGTGGCAGAGGAGAGGGACTGTGGAATCGGGTGGAGAGAGATGACGTCTAAAAGATCTCCTGGATCAGTCCACCATTGGGTCGAGGCTGTCTTTCACCTCATTGATTTAAAGTAATCAACACTAAGTGTCGAGTGCCTCTCGCGCATGGGCACCGTCCTAGGAGCCCGGGGCTCCACTGTGAACAGTCAGGTCCTGCCTTTCTGGGCCCCTTCTGGGCCCACGGCAAACTTGTGCCTTCCCTCGCCTGTGTCCACTGCCCTGCTCCTTCTGGCATCTGTCCCCCCTCCAGGGCCTCAGGCTTCACCCATGTCCACCATGAGGGCAGCTCAGGCTCCATGGGCCACATGCCCCTGCAGCAAGTCCCCAGATCAAGCTGACACCCAGCTTCAGCCTGGGTGCTTGGGTGCTGTGCATCTCTTCCTGGCCGGGAGGCAAAGCGTGCAGACCCCGCGAGCTCTTCTGGGCTTCGTGTTCCACATCAAGGATGGAGAGATGCTTCCTCTGGACAGCGAGCAGAGACCAGCCTCTGAGACGCAGAGCCACACTGGCCAGGGTGCTGGGGGAGCTGGCCATGGCTGAGCCTCACAGTTCCTTTTAAGGCCACAGCAGCGGGGCGGGGGGCGCTGGAGAGCCACAGTAGGTGTCTGCGTCGGGGCTGTCCCTGCAGGAATGGTGGCACATCTATCTCTACTGCCACCAACGGCCCCTGCCTTGGTCCAGCATGCACTGTGTAGGGGGGGTGCCTAGCGTTTTGGAGTGTGTTGACCCCTGGGCTTCCTGCCAGCCTGGGCTTCAGCAGGGCCCTGGAGTCTGATACCCCGAGGGTTGACGGGGTGACGAGCCGTGCACACACTCGCCGGAGGAGATCCCAGCGCTGGCAGTGGGTATGTCCCTCCTGAGCTCCTAGCAGCTCCTCCTCTGTGAACCGGGCAGGAGACGGGCACTCCAGTTAGACGGCTGTCCCGGATGGTCGGCCACATGTCACGCACAAGTTTCAGAGAATCAGAATGGAGGGCGCCTCGCCTCCACACAGGAAGTGTGCCCATCAGCCAGTCGTGTGACAGTCACAGTGAGTTTCCCACCCAGAGGAGGTCACAGGGGGACCCCAGCTGCCTTCCAAGGCCTGTGGCCGTGGAAAACGATGCAGCTGAGAAGGCAGGAGGGCCATGAGTGGTGTCCATCCCAGGGTTCAGACAAAGGGCATCTGCTGGCAGGGCTTAGGGACGCCCAGGGGACTTGGCACAAAAGGGCCTGGTAAGACAGCTCCTGGTCACGGCTCAGGGTTTAGGGCTTGGCTCTGCCTGACAAAGGTGTATAATTAACTTTATTCTTGGATTTTCTGGCAACCCTCAGAGAGTTTTTCGTTGTTGTTGTTACTACAGATTGCACCCAGGGGCGTGTTGCCACTGAACTGTGTCCCCAGGGTCTCACTAAGTTGCTGAGGCTGGCCTGGAAGTTGCGATCCTCCTGCCTCAGCCTCCGAGCCCCTGGGATTACAGGTGTGTGCCACTGCCTGGCAGTAATTTTGTGATGTAGAGGGAGCAGAAGGGAAGGGGCTGGGAGCACCGTGTGTCACCCAGAGTGAGGTGGAGGAGAGGCCCCAGAGCCATGGAGCGGGCGGACGCTCCGCAGAGTCAGGAAGAAGAGCACCAGGGAGGCCTCTGGGGCCCCTGCTGGGCACAGAGGATCCGCTGCTCCTCCTCTGGGGTCCACTGGGCCCTGACTGACCTCTGGCCACTAGAAAGTGGGTGAGAGCCCGTCACATGTCGAGGCCTGGCCCTAAACACCTAACACTCCCCGGCTCTCCCTCTCTGCACAAGACGAGGGCTGAGAGGGAGGCGGAGTCACGGCGTGCAGAAGAGCGTGGGCCACCTCCTCGCGCCACACCGGCTCATGGTTTACGGGAGACGCCCCAGCAGCCCACGTGTGAGCCACGGAGAGGGTTCCGAGGTGAAGTGATTGGGTGGTGAGAGCCTTGACCTGGTGGAGGACTGACCCACTGAGGGGTCTGCCCCGGGGTAGCTTAGGCAGGCAGGGTGCGGCTGGAGCAGGTGGCCACTGCGGTGCCTTGGGGGTTTGTCCCTGGTGAGCAGAGCTCTCTGCTTCCTGGTGCCACGTCTGAGCAGGTCTCCTCCGCCATGCCCTCTGCCATGGTGTTCTGCCTCCCTGGGCCCAGGACACGGGAGCCGGCTACCTATGGACTGAAATCCGTGAGCCAAAATAGACTCCTCCGCTGTGTGGTCCTCGGCAGGTTTGGTCACAGCTTTGGAAACGCCGACTCAGACCCTTGGCAGGAGCAGAGGAAGCCTTTGTCAGTTCAGCTCCTGTGACTCACCCTCTTGCTAGCAGAGGGACGAGGGGCAGGCTGCAGGGAGCAAGGTCACAGGAGCTGCCACACCTGGCCCCCCACGGCCTGCTGAGACCAGGAGAGAAGGGAGGAGACCCCCAGGCCTCCAGGGGAAAGCAGGGGGCTGCAGGAGGCCTCCTGGGGGGGTGCTCAGCGGGCCGAGCTCTGCCTCTTCCTGATGTGGAAATGCTGTTCCTGTATCAGCCCTGCCCCTTCATGCAGCCCTGGGGCCAGCAGGGCACTGGACACCCAGTCTAGGGAAGACATAGCCAGCAAGGCAGACGTGGCCGGTCTCCAGGGGGAGGACCTGGAGCCAGGCGGAGGACTCACCTGGAAGTCCTCGTGGAGTCCAAGTGCTCTCTGAGCATGCGAGGCCCCTGGGCCCACAGGCCCCAGTGAATGTGAGTGACTCTTGTTCAAAAATGCAGGAGGCCGATGGTGGCTGGCTGCTGGGCTTTGAGGTCAGGTGGGACGGGGCCCTCTGGGTCCTGCCTCCTGCTGCTGCAGAGGGAGCAGTGGTCTCACCAGTGTTCTGTTTCCCATGGAGGAAAGGGGAGTCCATTTCCCGCCTCCTAGGGTGCATGAGCATTCCTGGAAGTGACGTGTGACAGGTGCAGGGTCTGGATGTCACTGGAAACCAGAACCTCAGGGCTGAAGGCCCGGGAGGTCCGATCTGGCTCACTCCTCTCGAGGTGCTCCTCCCAGTGACCCTGCTCAGCAGGGTATCTGCTGTCCCCAGAGCCCTTGGCACTGTGGGTACCGCCTCCCTGGAAGTGCCACATGGTGACCCGAGGTCATCAAGGTCCAGTGCCCTTCATTGAACACTGCATGTGCTGAGACTGGCTTCTGGCCCAGAGTCTGCGCTGTCCTGCTGAATGGACCCTGAGCAGCTGGGGGAAGGAGCAGCCCAGTGCAGCCCAGGCAAGCACTGGCCTCTGAGCCACACAGAGCCCTCGGGCAGTCGGCAGCGTGACTGGGCCCGTGCGTGTCTTGCTGGGTCTTCTTGCTGAGGAGTGTTACACTCTGGACGGGCTGTGAGGTCATCTAGGTCTCCCTGCAGCTCTGTTGATGTCTGTACCGTGTATTGTTTAGTTTTGAGGCAGGTCTTGCTGCATTGCCCAGGCTGGCCTCCGACCCTGTGCTCAAGTGATCCTTCTGCCTCAGCCTCCTGGGAAGCTGGGACTGCCACTCTGACTCAACCTGTCCCCCCTGGAGCTGACGGAGCTGCCAGGCACTCGCATGCTGGCCACCTGCGAGGACCTTCTCCACCTTTCATATACGTTCAACCTAGTGTCTTCATAATTCAAGGGAATCTCTTGTGCACGGTGTGTAGTTGGATCTTGCTTCTTCAAAAGGCCCTGGCTGACGACCTCTGCCCCTGAGTGCTGGTGTGTCGACATTCTGTTACTTGTGGCTGGACTGCGGTCTGTCGTTGCTTGGCGAGTCCTGTTGGGCCTTCTGCCACTCCGCCCTCCTTTGCTGGAACTGGCTTCAGATCTTCCAGCATCCTGCTCTAGAGCTCAGGCCCCTTGGCACTTTTTGGAGTGGATTCCAGGGAATCCACTCTGCTTCTGTGGCTCCTGACAGGCCTCTTGGAATCACTGCCTCGTGAGGGGTGTGACCCTTCCAGCAGGATGGGCATTTGCTTCCGCCCTCCGTCTCTGGGCTGTGGGCGCCAGGGGCAGCATGTCCATATGCCCTGTCCGACTCACGGGAGGTGCTGTGACTTTGCCCTAAACAGGCAGATGCATCCTGAGGACGTCGAGGGGAGGCCTCTGTGTCTACCAGATCTTGCTGCTGCTGCTTCCCTGAGCCCTGCACGCTCCTCGCTCCTCGGCCTGGGAGCGTGTGGAGGAACAGGAGCTTCCCACTGTTGGTGGGCTCTACATCCGTCCAGCCAGGGTGACCTCAGAAGGTTCCTCCTAGGCCAGCCTGCAGGCTGCGGCACCCAGCTCTGCCACTTCTCGGCTCTGTCGAAAGAGCCCGGGTCAGCTGTGACAGGGCTGAGTGCCCATCAGTGTCCACAGCAACACAAGAGCCACCCTGTGGAGCCAGTCTAAGTGTCCGTCAGCAGATGAATGAGTAAAAAAAAAACGTGATGCACACAGGACTGAGGTTCATTCAGCCACAGGGAGAATGGGATTGTGGCCTTGCTGGTAAGTGGATGGACCTGGGGGGCGCCATGCTGAGTGAGAAGCCAGAGGTGGCCTCCAGGGTCAAGGGTCCAGTGCTTTCTCCCAGATGTGGGAGCAAGAGGGAATAAAGGAATGAAAAAGGGGAGGAATCTCACGAAAATAGGAGGAGCAGTGGGGCAGGAGGGAGGGGTCCTGGGGAGGGAGGGGGAGGGGGAGGAGAAGTGGGGCAGGAGGAGGGGGTCCTGGGGAGGGAGGGGGAGAGGGAGGAGCAGTGGAGAGGAGGAGGGGGTCCTGGGGAGGGAGGGGGGAGAGGGAGGAGCAGTGGAGAAGAGGAGGGGGTCCTGGGGAGGGAGGGGGAGAGGGAGGAGCAGTGGAGAAGAGGAGGGGGTCCTGGGGAGGGAGGGGGGAGAGGGAGGAGCAGTGGAGAAGAGGAGGGGGTCCTGGGGAGGGAGGGGGGAGAGGGAGGAGCATTGGGGCAGGAGGAGGGGGTCCTGGGGAGGGAGGGGGAGAGGGAGGAGCAGTGGGGCAGGAGGAGGGGGTCCTGGGGAGGGAGGGGGAGAGGGAGGAGCAGTGGAGAAGGAGGAGGGGGTCCTGGGGAGGGAGGGGGAGAGGGAGGAGCAGTGGAGAGGAGGAGGGGGTCCTGGGGAGGGAGGGGGAGAGGGAGGAGAAGTGGGGCAGGAGGAGGGGGTCTGGGGGAGGGAGGGGGTGAGAGGGAGAAGTGGAGTAGGAGGGGGGGTCCTGGGGAGGGAGGGGGGAGAGGGAGGAGCAGTGGAAAAGGAGGAGAGTGTGTACTAGGGACTCTCTGTCTGCACTAGGTGCACTCCTACCAGTGTGTGTGTTAGGAACCCCCTGTCTGCACCAGTTACACTCCTACCAGTGTGTGCTAGGGACCCTCTGTCTGCACCAGGGTGCACTCCTATCAGTGTTTGTGAGGCACCCTCTGCCTGCACCAGGGTGCACTCCTACCAGTGTGTGCTAGGGACCCTCTGTCTGCACCAGGGTGCACTCCTACCAGTGTGTGCTAGGAACCCTCTGTCTGCACTAGGTGCATTCCTATCAGTGTTTGTGAGGCACCCTCTGTCTGCACCAGGGTGCACTCCTACCAGTGTATGCTAGGGACCCTCTGCACCAGGGTGCACTCCTATCAGTGTTTGTGAGGCACCCTCTATCTGCACCAGGGTGCACTCCTACCAGTGTGTGCTAGGGACCCTCTGTCTGCACTAGGTGCATTCCTATCAGTGTTTGTGAGGCACCCTCTGTCTGCACCAGGTGCACTCCTATCAGTGTGTGTGAGGCACCCTCTGTCTGCACCAGGTGCACTCCTATCAGTGTGTGTGAGGCACCCTCTGCACCAGGGTGCACTCCTACCAGTGTGTGTGTTAGGAACCCTTTGTCTGCACCAGGTGCACTCCTACCAGTGTGTACGAGGCCCTTCTGGCGAGATGTGTAGATCTCCCTCCACAGCTGGAGGTGACCCTGGCAGGTGGAGTCCTCAGTCTGCCTGGCCTCCCTGGGCATTGGGTGGCTCTGTCCATCAAAGAACCTGCTCTGTTTGAGTCCAGCCTCAGGCAGACGCTGTCTCTGTTGGAGCTAGAGACATACCAGAGTTCACTGCATGCAGAGATGTGATGAGAAGGTTTTTTTAAAAAGATGGATAACTTATCATAGGTACGAGTTTAAAATCCCTCAGTCTAAAAAAACGTCTGTTGAACCAGGGCTTAATTTTAGCCAACAGTTCTGTCCCGAGTACTCACCAGGCATCCCCCATCCCGCCCCATAGGAGGAGATTGCTGGGGCAGGTTTCTGGAGCACTCTCCCCTGGAGAGCCGGCCCCGGCCTTGCTTGCCTCCTGGGGAGGCAGGTGCTCTCTCAGCAAGGTGAACTGGGCCTCCACCTCCTGCCTTCGGCTGGCCAGTGCCTGGAGTCCTGCAGGAAGGATGGCACAGGAACAAGGCAGGTGCCACTCGGGTGGCCAGGCCTGTGTGCCCTGGCTGGCTGAGGGTGCAGGGGAGAGAAGGGAGGTGCCTGCGTGGGCTGCTGCGTGTCCAACCAGAGAGCGGGGGAGCCCCAGCTGCACAGGGGCTGCGGCAGAGGAGCCTTTACAGCCACTCCAGGGCCTGGCTCCCTGGGAGGCCTGCTGGGGGCCAGGCTGGAGACCGGAGGTCTGAGGCTGCTGGCCAGTGTCCAGGATGCTGACTCCACCTGTCCCATAGCCACTGTGCCTTCTCAGCCGCCGGAGCCAGGGCTGTGAACAGACCCCAGAAGAAGGGGCGAGATGGGCAGGGGCTGCCCCCACAGCGCCGTGTCCTCTGTGCATGCACAGAGCCTGAGGAGGGGCAGAGGCCTCGGCCAGCGTGTCCTGGGATCACTCCCTGCCCCTCACTGCAGCCAAAGAGGCCTCCTGGCCGGCCCAGGCCCAGGGGGGGCTGGAGCTACTTTGCCACACTGTGGTGTCTGGCAGCCTGGGGCAGAGCCGGCATGCCCAGGCTGAGAGAGGTGGGCCTCGTGTCCCCCCAGTTCTGCCGGCCGAGGCTAGAGTTAGTACTGGCAAAGTTTCCGTCCTCCCCAATCTAAGACTAGCCAGGGAGCATGGTTTCGAGACAGCAGGGCCAGCCCGGGCCATTCCCCCACAGAGAGGCCCAGGGGACACTGGCCACACCTTGGCAGCTGACATGGGGCCCGCGAGAGGACAGCCTGGCTTCCTGATGCCTCGTGGGCACCTCTTCTGCTCTCCACGCCGTGGCAGTTCTGCCTCCCGAGGGCCCCTGGCCACCCAGCTCATCTTCATCTCCCTCTGGTCTCAGCTACCTCTCCATGACTGAGGAGCCCAGATTCCCACCAGGGACGGCGGGGGACCAAAGGACGTGGGTGCCTGACTGCTGGCCTGCCTTGGAGCAGAGGAAGGGGGATGACCTGTGGGGGGTGCTGATGGCCACAGTCTTCGAGGGCCGCTGCCCTTTAATCTGCCCTCCCCTCCAGGGTGCCAGGCCTCTTGAGTACTGCTCCTGCCACGCACAGTGCTCACGGGCACAGCCTGCTGTGGCGGCAGAGGCCAGGGAGGGAGGAGGACCAGAGTCAGGGGTCAGCACGGCAGGCTGGTGGCCCAGGGGAGGGGGCTTTCCTCTTTGTCCTCAGTCTTGCATGTGACCTCAAGGTGACATTTTCTCAGATGCAGGTTGACATGAATCTGGAGTTTTTCCTGTTTGTGGAATTGTGAAACAGCAAAGGTAGCGTCCAGCTCCTGACTTGTCCCCAAAGGTTGGAAAGTATCCGCAGAGGGGACCCCCTGCTGGGCCTGGCTCTGCGCACAGGCGGCTGCAGGGCCTGGGCCACCACAGGACTGGCCCCCGGCTGAGCCTCTGCCCTCAGGTTCCCAACTCCCAAAGGGTTTGCGGTCCCTCTCCCAGGATCCCAGCCAAGCCCCCGGCGTCACCCCTGCTCTCCTTGCCATGTGGAAGATATTAATAAGTGGCTTCGGGTGGGTCAACAGCTCTCAGGATCCTCCTTGGTGTGGCAGCAATGTGACAGCTAAAGCGTCCTTGCGTCTGCAGCTGTCCCTATGTTGGGAACCAAGTGGTCACTAGGGCAGTAGGCCAGCTCAAAGGCCTCTTCTGTTCCCTGGTGGTGAGGCCAGTCAGGAGGGACACTGCCCTCCAGATGATGGCGTGAGCTTGGGGATGTGGCGGTTGTTGTGAGTCCTGACGTCACCCCACAGTAGATGATGGGGCGTCCCATAGCAGAGGCTGGTTGTTTCCTAAGGTGCAGAGTGACCCTGCACCCAGTGCCTGGCTCCTCGGCTCTGGCAGGTGGCCAGAGGCCTCTTGTGCACCTTGACATTCCTTCTGTCCTGTCTACCCTCCAGCTCATCCCTGTCACTGGCTAATGGCCTGTGACCCGTGTCTCCCTGTGGCAGGAGGGGTGCACTGGGAGGCCGGGACTGGAGGATGGAGAAATGATGATTGTTTCCTGGCCTCTTTCGAGGCTGTTTAAGTTTCGCCTTTGTGTCCAGATCGGGGAAGTGTTTGACTCTGTGTCCCTCTTCACGCTGCGTTTGGTGGTGTCACGGCGCCCATGCTCATTGCTTGCCCTGGAAAAGCCCATGACGGGGACAGGCAGTTGGGCGAGGGGAAGATTTACTTGGAAAATCAGCAACCCAGAGAAGGGCACCTTGCGAGGGCTCACAGGACCAGGCGCACACAGGGATTTGGGAGGCACAGCAGCAGGCAGTGCTGGGTCATGCCCTTCTGACACACGGTGGCTTCCTCTGCAGGTGGCCAGAGGTGCTGGGTCTTAGGATTTCGGGCTTTTTAGCTCCTTTCCCCACGAATCGCTAGCCTAAGACCTTTGACTTTTGAGCAACTCCTGCTCCCGCTTGAAGCATGCTGGCTGAGAGCCCCATGAGTGGCAGTGGCAGTGGACATGCTGGGACCTTGGCCAACATGGGGCTGTGTGGGCCCATGGCAGAGCCGCGACCTCCCTGACCCCTTCATGGGCACCCACTCTGTCAGTGAAACTCCAACCCTAAAAATGGCAGAGAGGCCGCCACGGAGTGTGCTGACCTGTGACCAGCCCGTGCCTGAGGCCTGAGTGTGAGTGGGTTCTTATAGTGGACACCCAGAGGGGACAGAGACAGACAGGGAGGGGCAAGGGGGCGCAGAGGAGAGCCAGAGACCAAGACAGAGGGTGCAGGAAGACTCCCTAAGGCAGGGGGCGAGTGGGAGAGGGAGCACGGAGGACCTGAGGGTCACACCGGCTGACGGGAGGGACAGGGCCACCAGCCTGCTCCTGGGACCCACTGCCAGCCACCACTCTCAAGCATCAGCCACCACTGCCAGCTCCAGCGCCAGAGGCAGGTGACACAGAGGGAAGGCTCCCCGCACTGGAGGGTCTTGGTGGCAGTGCAGAGGCAGTGGGCATGGGTTCCTCCTTCTAGGCCCGGCCCCTCACATGGGGGACGTGTGTCCGCCCGCTCCCATCCCGCCCCGGCCACTCGTGGCCGACTGTGCCCCACTGACACATGCCTGGGACCATCCCCCGGAGAGCAGAGCCAAACATGGAGAAACTGCCTCATGTCCAGAAAACCACATTTACCAGCCACACACAACTAAAAAAAGCAAATTACATAAACCATCTGGTTTGTCTAATAAATAGAGCTGCATAAATGGCTAACACCAGTTTCTAAACAAATACTCAAATAAAATGAAAACCAGCCATTGTTCAGGAACAAAGGTATAATCAAATTCTAATTTTCTATTCCAATAAACATCTTTGAATTAATGCCTATTCCACTAATTATGAAGGTTTTATTAGTGTTCTACTTGATTAATAAAGCACAAAACACAGATTACGTAGAATGCGGCTGTCATTTCCCTGCGGAGAGCACTTGGGTGGTTTCGTGCCTGCATTTAAATGGAGGAGCCAGACAAGCAGAGACAAAGGGAGGGTGGGGCCGCGGCTGGGGAAACCGCTTCAAAACTGTTAAGTCAAATTTGAAAGGAAAAAAAAAATGAAGTGTCCTCCTGCAGTTTTATCAATTGACACTGCCAGTAAAATAAATCAACAGCGCCAGCTTAAATGTCAGGCCCCTCCCGCGGGCCTGAGGATGTCACTGAGGATGTCACAGGCCGCGGCTCGGCCAGCCGCCCAGCAGCAGGGCCACGAGTGGGCGACATCCAAGGATTGTGACACCCTCTACGCAGGGCCCCAGGGCCAACAAGCTCGCTGGCAGGACTGCAGTTCCCCAGGCCGAGGGTGAGGGTGACGTGGGCTTTCAGAGGAGGCAGGAAAGCCCTACAGTGGCCCCAGTGGAGAGAACAGTCCCCAGGCTGGGAGGAGCCTCTTCCGGGGAATGTGCAGCTGGGGGTGAGCCCAGTGGGGCTGGAAGAGGGGCAGCAGAGTGCGGGTGACCCTGCGGGCCCGGGTTCGAGCCATTCCTGCAGACCAGCCATGCCCCCCTCATTAGGCTTGTGCACCTGGGAGGGACGGCGGGCATCTTTGGAGACCTCATCTAACAACGGGGGGCGGGGGGTGCGTGCGTGGGTGCACACAGGCCGGCGTTTCCCGGATGTTCACCTCCATTCCAGTACCTGAGAAGAGCAGGTTTGTGGCCTGGTCACCAAGGTGAGCATCCGGCACTTCTCTTACGAGGAGTGACGACAGGACGTGGAGGGACATGTGGAGGGACATTCGCAGGTCTTCACACTCTGGAGGAGCACCTCTAACCATGGTTTTCCACGGTCATAAGCAAGGATTTCGTAAACCCAGCCCTGAGGACTGAGCTCCACGGTGTGGAGATGGCCGACCCAGCAAGCCACCCAAGCACTGGGAAGGGCAGAGGGGAGCTGGCCATCCCGGCAATGGGGCGAGCGCCAGCCGTGAGTGCAGAGCCCCTCTCTGGGCGCCAGCCTGCTCTGCTGGATGCCATTTGCACCACCTGCCCATGCCTGGCCAGGTGTGTAGCTCGCCACCTGCCCACTGTAAGGTGGGGTGGCCCAGTCGCCGCCCCGTCCCTCTTCGATTACATCTGGGGAAGAGTCCCTTGGCGCTGTGAGAGAACTCAGGTCCAAGTGACTTCACGTACTGTTCTCTTTTACCACATGTCCTGGTCGATCCTGGAGGCCCTGGGGCCAGTGACCACGTCTCGCACCCCAGGTCAGGGCCACGTCAGCGGCTACCAGGTGCTGGCCCTGCTGGTGGGAGAAAACCCTCCTGGTGGTCGGGGGTCTCGACACCATCCTGACCCAGCTTGCGTCCCTATAATGAAGTTCCTGAGATTGGGTACTTATAGAGTTAATTTAGCTCAGTTTAGAGGTTCAAGGGTGTGGCCCTGGCTGTGGTGGGACCTCGTGGTGGACGGCCTCAGTGGCAGGAGCACGTGAGACACAGATCACATGAGGAGAGGGAGGTCGCCAGGTGACCCAGGGGTCAGCTGCTCTTGTGAGGACTAACTTGGGTCCCACTGTAAGTGGGGTGGCCCAGTCGCCGTCCTGACCCTCTTCGATTAGTTAGTCCTCAAGCCCGGGGCTGAGGGCCCACCCCTAGGCCACACCCCGCCCCTGCCCGCAGGGCCAAGTTCCCAATGCATGGACCCTCCACATCAGAACTGGCAGGACCGCCCAGGCCACAGGCCCTGCTGGGGAGGGACACCACCCCTGGGCGATGGCGCCTGACCTGGGGTTGGCAGCAAAGCCGAAACCCTTGGTGGCCACAGCCTGGGAGGCTGGGCAGGGGCGCCCACCCTGTGGGAGGTTCCTGGGTGTGCTGGCTGGACTCAGCTGGACCCGCTCTCCTCTGGGCTCGTCTGCTGGCTTTTGTGGCAGGCAGGTGCTCAGCCTCTTCTCATTCACGCTGGAGTCCTCTGCTGTGACCATCTGTCCAGCCCTGACGGGCCCTGTGACCAGACCCGGATGTCCAAGTGGTTTCTTCTTTCGGTCTTCTCTAGAAGCTGCCCTTGTTAGTGCGGGTCCTCTTTATGCCACTTGGAGTTCTGGACTGACCTTGAAGCTCCTCGTGGCCTTCGCCGCACCCCCATATGCTGGGGGTCCCTCTGACTGCCGTCCATACCTTGGGTGCTCTGTGATTGTTCATTAAGAGCCAATCTTTGCTGCGTGCCGGAGCGCCTACCGGTGTTCCCAACAACTCAGCAGGTTGAGGCAGGAGGGTCCCGAGGTCATGGCCAGCCTGGGCCACTTGGCAAGTCCCTGTCTCAGAACCAGAATGAAAAGAGCTGGGGTGTGGCTCCGTGGTGGGGCCTTGCCCAGCACTGACACGTGCGACAGGGACAAAGAGCTGGCCCCCTCGGGTGGTCCTGCCTGCGACCGTGGCAGGTCCCCAGGTGGGTTTCCCTTCCTTGTCTGAGGCCCCCGAGTCTCCCTGGGCAGGGGTCAGTGTTCCACCTTAACTTTCCAGCACGGACCCTTGGGCCCTGTGGGCAGGATGGTCTGCCTTTCTTCTGCCAGCTGGGTGGGTGGGCCCCAGCTGGCAGGGCTCACAGATGGTTAGGATTTAGGAATTTTGCAGACTGGTTTTTGGAGAGTTGCTCATTAAAAACTCAGGTTTATGTTAACTGACAAGTTAGAGCAAATGCCCAAGGTCATGGAGAAGGACTTGCTGCCCACAGCACACAGAAGCCAGAATCAGGCCCCGGTGTCTGCAAGGAGGGAAAGCTTCACTGAGCAGCGCACCGCGAGGAGGCGGGCAGCCAGGCGCTCCCACCTGCTCCCTGGCCTGGGTGCGCAGCTCACCAGAGGGCAGGGAGCTGCTATGGGCGAAGGCTGCGTGTCTCTCCCAAGGGGAGGCAGCTTCTGCCTGGGGGGTCCTGAGCCGTGACGTCATTGACCAGAATGAGTGGGCTTCTAATGCTCACGTCCATGGCTGGAAAACCGGTCCCAACTGCTAGGGTCCCGGTGAGAGGCCCGGAGGGTTTTCCTGGAAGACAGCTGTGGACCTTGTTGTTGAAGGGCCTTTCCGAAACCTGGTCACTTCTTTGCAGGGCTGGGGATGGGACCAGGGCCTGGGCCTGCAGGCGAGTGCCCTACCACTGAGCCGCACCCCCAGCCCGTTTTATTTTTTGACCGAGTACAGCAGGCTGGCCCGGAACCTGTGATCCTCTGCCTCGGCCCCCTCGAGTGGCCACTGCTCGCCTTGACCCCACTCTGAGGCCACTCACAGGGGTGTTCTCATCTCCGTCGGAGGCAGACAGTCAGGATGGGGCTACGCTGAAGGTGCGGTCCGTATTCCCATGGGAACTATGTGGCCAAGGGACGGAGCTCCTTGGCTCTCAGGGCCACAGAGGTGCTGTCGGGCCTGCTTACCTCCGCGGGAGGTGGCATGAGCTCCGGTGTGGCTTTTCAGAGCACCCGAAGCTGTTCACTGGCTCCAGGCCCCCCCCCCCCTGGGGTGCAGTTGGTCGCTCCTCCCACCTGGCCAGGGGCCTCTGCAGAGGGCACCCTTGGAGGTCTTTCTTTAGGGCTCCACCACCCACTAGGCGTCTTAAAACAGAAAGCGTTGATGATCGACAGCAGGAGCAGGTCTCGCACTCCCCCTCCACTGACAGCCCTGCCCCCGAGGGGCTTCACTGTGCTGCTGGTGGAAGAGCACACGCCTTAATCCTGGCAGGCTGCAGACTCGGGGAGGGACCCACGAAGGGAAAGGACTGGAAGCCCGTTGTGACCGAGGCCAGCTGCTTAGGACAGGCCACAGACAAATGGGGCCCAGTAACCCCTTGAGTGTGTGGGTGGGTGCTATCAGGAACGGTCTGATTTGGGATCCACCCGCTCCCCTGACCTAATTTCCCAAATTGTCAAGAAGGAAAGAGCCTGAGCCATACCCGATGGTGCCTCCCCTGGGACCTGGCGCTGTCCCCAGTGTGTGTTCCTGTGAGATGTGTGCACCCATGTGGACCGCTGAGCTCAGAGGCCGCCCCCAGGTGGGCAGAGCCGGGGAGGGGGAGCAGTCCTGAGGCCCGGCGGTCCAGGTGGGTGTCAGGGCCCAGGAGTAGTGCATCGTGACCAAGTCAGGCCACTCCGACCTGGCCATCTTAGGACACACAGATGGACAGGGAAAACCTTGCTCTCCCTCCCAAATAAAGACAATCCAGTGTCAAGTTAGCAGTTTAATTATGACACAATTAAATGTATTTATAGATCTCACACTGGAGGATTTCCTTTGAAACATGAGAAGGTAGACATTACAGGTAGGCATATGCTTCTATGTTCAGATAAAGTCATTTCTAATAATCATTATTTAAATTCCAGATAGCGAGAAATGATTTTGGAAGAGAGAAGACAGATTAAACAGATACACAACACCATGGAAAGACGGAACATGATTTTGGCATCTCTCTCCCCGTATGGTGGCCCTGCTCACCATGTGCCCAAGACCCGCCATCAGAGCTGGTGGTGGGACACGCCAGACGGGCTCTTTTCACACCTAACCTACGAATGGATCTGCAAGACACCTCTGTGCCCTCCTGGACGCTTTCCTTCTGAGGTTAGTGAAGTGGACTTTCCTGTTTCTGGCAGGAGGAGGTAAATCTGATGCTCAGATGTTATTTTGGCAAATCCGAATTATCTAGAAAATGAGGGTTTCATTAAGCAATCCCAGGAGGACCAGAGGTTTCGGGTTTCACCCTCCAGGGGTCTGTCCCTGGAGATGGGGCCGGGCTCACGGGCTCTCTGCACCTGCTCTTCCCCGGGTGGGGGCTTTGGATGTTCCCTGGGCCACCTGTGCAGGACAGAGCTGAGTGCTTGGGGACCCTGGGGCCTATTAAATGCCTACATTTGTTCTGACTGTGGTTATCTCATAGGAAAGTTCACTGGGGGCATCTGTTTTTGAAATGAAGGAATCGAGACTTTGACATTTAAAACGTGTCTCCAGCTGGGCTGTTCCATGGCTTGGCAGAGGGAGGTGGTCATGGGAGGTCCTGGCCTCAGGAGGCCGTCTCTGCCCTGGGAAGGTATCTGCCAGGAGCCCCACTTTCTGTGCTTGGGGTAAGGGGTGGCTGGCAAGGCCGCCCACCGTGCCGGGGTGTGTCGTAGGCACAGGCCCAGAGGCCACGATGAGGTCTCTCATCTCCCCAAAGCTGCAGGACAAGGGTCCTGCCTTAGTCTGTCCCAGTGGCAGATGGTCTTACAGAGGGAGGAGCCGGGCCTCTGCTGGGACCTGTGGGCTCCCGGTCCCCCGGCATCGCACCCTCCTCCAGCGTTGGGTCTCAGCACATTCCCTTCCTGCAGACCACAGTGACGATCGGATCGCGGTGTCATGGATGTGACATCGCTGGCAATGAGAACGTGAATGTGTGCTCTAGGAAGGAGCACCCGGAGCGTGAGAACAGGGGCACCGAACCTTCCCCTCCCCAGCTAGGTGCTCCCACAAATCTCCACGTTTGGTTCAATGAAACAACACATTTAACCGCAGACCGCGCCATAGTGTGGGAGTTGGGTGGCCCCGTAACTATGTGGTCACCACAGAAGAATGCAGAGCCGTGCTCCTGTGGCACTCCTGGGGGGCTCCTGGGGCGGGCTGTGCGCCTACTGGGGAAGGGCCTTCAGGATGGCGTTCACCTCCTCTGCCACAGCGGTCAGCGCAAACTCAAACTGCTCCTGCGGAGGGGACGAGATGCGGGAGGAGACTGGGTGAGGGGCTCCTTCCCACTCAGTGCAAGCCCCAGAGTGAGTTTGCAGACACTGTTTAGGGAAAAAGAACAGTCCCAGGTTTCAGTGGGAGCCACCAGAGCTCCTGGGTTTGTGATGGACACGGCTGGGGCTCATGGACTTCTGCAGAGGCTCACTCAGGCCGCAGAGGACAGCCTGGTGCTCCACACAGGTGCCAGCAGGCGGGCACACCCTGGGACAGTCCTGCCCAACAAGCCCCGAACTGATCGCCAGGGAACAGGAAGAGCCCAGGCAGCTGGGTCCCACACAGGACACGGCCCTGCTTGTAGGAGATGGGGTGTGAAGGATTTGGGAGGCCGTCCTGGACAGGCTCTGCTCCAGAGAAAGGCTCTGGTAGGCACGGGTGTGATCCCTCCAGCCCCTGGTCACTCAGGGGCGTGGATCTGTGCTGGCCTCCTGGTTTTGGTGGGATGATCTACGGTGTTGACATCTGGGGAAGCCTGGGGAAGGCTGCCTGGGGTCATCTGTGTTAGTTCTGCATTTTTCTTTTGCAAGTATAAAATAATAATAATTTAAAAACCCAAACTAAGAAAACATCGAGTGTGCTGTAACTTCCAAAGCCCTTTCACGATAACCACGGAAGGCTTTGGTGGTATCTCTGTGTGCCACAGAGAGCGAGCGAAACCCACGCGGCTCGGCTCTGCCCACCGGGCCATCCCTGTACGGCTCCCTAGCTGGGGTCAGCGTGGAAGTACCGCCTTGGGGGGCAGAGGCCAGAGCGAGGACCGGCAGCCTTAGTGGGAAGGTCTTGGCTGGGGTGCCACCCCGAGTCCTCTGGTTCTACTGGGAAGTCCTCTTTGTGGGAGCGGGGCCTGGGTGGGCTCTGAAAGTGCAGGACGGCCCCGCGCTCCATGAGGCCATCTTAAGAGACCTCTTCCAGTCAAGGCGACCGCACCAGGCCTTCAGTTGTCCAGCTTCTCATCCTAACATCTGGATGGAGAGCAGGACTTGGGAACTGGCCGCTCAGGGAACAATTAGACCCAGCCACCAGCCAGGGACCCAGGGACTCAGGCCCCACCCAAGTGTGCTCTGGCCAGCCTACCCTGTGGTGCCCGGTCCAGCAAGGAGCCTTCTTTCTTTCTTTCTTTCTTTTCTTTTTCATTTTTTGTGGGGTGCCGGGGCCTCGCTCACACTAGGCAAACACCCCACCACTGAGGTTTTATTAAACTAAAATCCTGTAGTTGAGGAAAGTAATTTTGCGAGGGCATCTTTTAAAAACCCATGCCCCTTGAGTGGGCCCTGGTGGCATCTGGGTCAGGGGCACACAGAGAAGGCAGAGAGCCGGTGTGTAGTGGCCTAGGTGTGTCTGTTGCCAGCCATGCGGGGCCTTGCTGTTAGGGGGCGGAGAGCACATCAACCTCTTTTCTAGCTGTTTCTAGCTCTGGCCAACCACGGCTAAAGAGCTCCCATTTCCACCCTGGGGTTGCAGCCTGGGCCTTTGGATAAGTCTGAGCTGCTTTGGGGTGTTCAAGGAGCTCTGCACACCCTGGAACCACTGAGATGAATGCGCTCTGTGGCCCCCACGTGGCACAGCTGAGGTGGAGGAGGTGTGCGTGCGGAGTGTGGGGTGAGCTCAGGACCCCACACCCAAGGGTCCTGGGTTGCAATTGCTCCCCCCCCCCACCCCGCACTTCAGTTCCCACCACCTGGGACTTGTCAGCATCTGTTGATACAGAAAGTATCCGAGTGGCTGCAGGAAGAGCCAGTGAGCCCTCAGGAAGCCCTGGTCAACCCTTGCCCATGCTGTGGACATTGCTCAGTCAGAGCAGAGGGTTGCATGTGGCTTATATTAAACCGGGCCTGATCCCCGCTCCTCTGAGGAGAACAGCCGCAGAGGGACGCTGTCAATATCTCAAGTCCCAGAGGGCCGGCTGACAGTACCTTTGTCTGGACCATGCCTGGTCTCTGGTCCCTCAAGTGCTCCAGGGTCGCGGCGATATCAATCTCCTTAGCACCTGCAACAAACCACAAATTGGGCTGAGTCCAGAGCAAGGATAATCCATGCCACATCTGTCAATCTCCGGCTATCAGGTTCCCTTTGGGCAAAGAGGCCAATTGAAAATTATTACACTCATCCCTCAGCCGCTTGGCAGGCAGCTGTGATCCCAGCGTTCATATAGAGAAATAAGGCCAGGGCAGCTTTCATTAGCATTAATTCAAGAAAGCGGGCTGAGAGCCGTTGTAAGTGCCTGTGCGGGTACTTATCGACAGCCAGCCGCCACGGGCCGAGGCGTCGCCGGCCTTTCTGGTGGCGTTGAGAGGACCCTGGTCAGAGGAAGCCGGGTATGTGCTTTGATTTTGCTTCCATAGGATTATTTTCCTTTTAGAAAAGATCCGTCAGACCAATCTTTTCTACCTTAGTGCCGGCTTTTGATTCCAGAGCTGAAGGAAGGGTGACACCGCCATGGCCGTGTGCTCAGGTGGGGCTCGGGGCCGCGCCTGTCCTAAGGCGGGTGACGCTGGGTGCACACAGATGCTACCCGACTTTAAGTTCAACCCGAGTGTTTTCCACGCACACACCTGCTTCCCAGTGTGTAAGGCTCCCTGAGGACAGACAACCACGGGACGGGACCCCAGCCCCTCAAGCTTGCTTTGGTTAGACGGGAGGCCCTAGTGGCACAGAGCAGGGCGGGAATCAGGAGCAGGGGCCCTGAAGGGGGCAGGGAGCCACCATGGGAACCCCACACAAGAGCCAGGAGTTCAGGGGCTGCGAGTGACCCCAGTGGGGAGCTGTGACCACCTGCTACATGAGGTCGGGGCTAGGGTCACGCCCCCTGGCAGCTGCGAGCATGGGAACCAAGCCCCACCAAGGCTTGGTGGGACCAGCACCGATACCCTGGAGAGCGTCACCAGAACCGGTAGCTTGCCCCCCATGCCCGTCAGGAGCCTGGATCCACATTGCGAGGCCACATGGAGGGACTCCTGTGGCTCTGCTGGGTCCCAGCAGAGCAGCAGGCTGTGACTGCGCTGCCGCAGGGATCAGCTGCCGTGGCTGTGGGACCAGGGGCTGAGTGACAGTGGCCTGCACATCACCTTCAGGGAGGAAGGCCAGAGTCCCTTGCCGTAGGCAACCAGAGAACAGGTGGGGTGGGCCGGAGGCCTGGGAGGAGACGAATTCCAGCCCAGGTCCTGCTGCTCGAAGGGACACAGGGCAAGAGCAGGGACAGCCCCGCCCCAGCCCGGGCCGGGCACCCTTGGAGGCAGACAAATCCTGTGCTCTGTGCCCAGGGTTTCTCCAGCCTCCCTGAGCAGCCAGCACCGTCCGTGGGGTCCGTGAATATGAGCGTCCACCAGCTTCCACGCTGCAGCTTTCCCAGGAGGACAAGGGCACCTGGAGCAGTGTGGGCCTTGCCGCCACTCACTCAGTGTGAGCAAGTCGACGTCACGACCAGTCCAAGCCACCCAAAGTACACAGACAACACAGTCTCCGCACAGGGACCCCACAGCTGCCCCTTGCCCTCCCCAGCTGACCACACAGCACCAGCAGGTGTTCACACCTGGGGACTGGCCGCCAGCACACCACGGGCCTGATAGGGAGAGTCACACTGGAGAGAGTAGCAGGGTGGAGCCTCGTGCAAAACCCAGGGCCCTCCCTGAGCTGCGCTGGCCCTGCATGGAGCACGGCGGGTCTGTCTTCGGCAGCATTCTACTGGATGAGAAGCTGAGCTCAAAAGGCCAAGTTCACGCAGATTGGTCCTGAGTGCTGAAAAGGGCACTGGTCTCTGATCTTTTGCTGAGGTGCAGTGGGCTCTGCCTCCCACGCTGCAGACCCAACTGCTGTGGGGCAGGGTGTTGGCAGCCAGCCCCCCCTCCAGAATGGGCAGTGAGGGCGCCAGGAGACGACCCGGTGACTCATGGTGTGCGTAGGCACACTGCCATTACATGGATTCCAGGAACAAAGCCCTCCGTGAAGAACCAAATGCTCAGTTGTGCTCGGGGCTGGCTTCCACCCTCTACAGTGGCCACTCCGCCCCGACCCACGAGCCTGAAGTTCTGGAGAGGGAGGAGTGCTGTGAACTGTCCCACCTGACAGGAAACCTGAGGTCTTCCAAAGCCTGAGGTTGAGGGGCTCGTCTGGGACAGACTTGAGACAAATCACTGGTGGCCATGGTCACTGCTGGTGACCATGGAGGACATTCTTGTGAAGGCTACAGTTGAAACCCCTAGTTCTACTACCTCGGGGCACTTTTGTTTTTGAGGGCAAGTGAGAGAAGGAAGAGCCGACCTTGTGAGGTCACCTGGATGGGACACCAGAGTCCCTGAGCCTGAAACCACGCCTGAGTGGTGGGGGAAGTTAGATCAGTGCTGAAACGAGCCAAGCGCAGGGATGAGGACCCAGATTTGTCAAGCAAAGCCAGCTGTCTGAGAGATGTCCTCTAGCCCAGCAGAGTGAGGAGCCATGGGTTAGGTGCAGGGTGAGGGAAGAGCTTCAGAGGTCCCACAGGCACCACCCCAGGGACGCCCGGCCCTCGGGGAGCCGCTCTGGGCAGGCCCCTGCCCCGCTGTCCAGCTCCTGACCACCAAGAGACCCTGTGCAACCAGAGTGGCAGGGCTGAGGCAGAAAGGCGGGCCTGTGGCCTGGCCACGCCAGGAAGGTGGTTCCGAGGGCTCTAGGAGCTGCCTTGGCGTGCCTCCAAGAGAGTCCTCTCCTGGGAAGCCCATTAGGTAGCACACAAAGGTGCTGCCGGCCAATGCAATGTCCCAGGAGCACAGGAGCAGCCCAGGACCTGGGCACTCCAGGGTTCCCAGGCGGGAGGCAAGACAGGGATCTTAGCCACGAGCGGGACTCTGGGTGCAAGTCCACAGGAAAAACCGGCACCCTTCTGAGGGCACCGAGGCTTCGCCCCTCTGGGGACAGGTTGGGTCTGGGCCTTGTCTCCAGGGATGGGACAGCGGTGTGGGCACCAGGCCTCCTGCCAACACCTGGGTGCCGTGTGCACTGGGCCGCCCTCTCCTGCCTGGCTTGCTTCCTTTCTGCCCTGACGCCCATCCTCTCCGCCGCCCACATGCTCTGCAGCACCTAAGTGGCCGCTGGGGAGCCGTCCAGGGCTGCTCTCACTTGAGTCCCAGTTTCCAGAGCTTGACGGTGCAGACGTTTACGCATTGGTTAAATATATTTTTAAGACAGCAGAGGTTTTTCAGCTTTAGATAAAACCATTATCCAATAAGCAATAAACATTAAAATAACATTAGTATTAAAGTATTAAAACTATTTTTTACCAGGAAAGAATCAATTTGGAGTTAAGAAAACCACATAAATATGCCCCTGGTGTGTCTTTAAGAGGTTGCTTTGATTTCTCCTGGAGTGGGTTATGGCCGAGGGTGGCCCCTCTCTGTCCAGGTGGGGGAGTGTGCTGGGGCCCTGCGGTCACTCCTCAGCACGCCCAGGAGGGATTGCTCAATAAGCCCAGATTGGCTTCATTGCAGATCTCAGACCCATGGGTCTGCAGACTGGGACTGCAAAGCATTCCCTTTCCTTGAAAGTACAAAGGACACTATGTATCAAATGTCCACCAAGAAGGCCTGCATGTCGCATGAGTAAATGATCCTGGTTCCACCTTCTGGACCAACTGAGCAAACCTTCTTTCCTCACTGCAGGCATTCGAAGGAGATAATGGTGATTATTCTGACCCCAAAAGAAACCAGTTGGAAGAGCTCCTACCTCCCAGGAGGCCAGCAGAGTGTCTCCTGTGTCCACTCTGGGATTGTCTTGTTCTCTGTTGCTTGGAGCTGGGTTCCCAGGGGCTGAACCCTGAAGGTCAAGATACCTGGCAGAGCCAGACTGGCACTGAGCTGGGTGAGGGCCACACAGCCGGAGGCCCCTCCTGTTCAGCAAGACAAACCCTGGCTGCAGGTGACAGGAGTCAGGGACACTCTGTCTGCCTCTACCAAGGTAGCCCTGACACTCGCCAAGCCAAGCCGCAGCGCTGCCTGCTGGGACCAACCACACACATGTGTATGCACACACATCCACGCACACACCTGCACCCATCACACCCACATAATGTGCACACTCACATGCATACCTAGACACACAGGCACCCACCATTCCTAAACACACAGGCACACCCATGCAAATACCTGCACCCATCACACCCAGACACATACCTGCACACCCACATACACACCTGTACCCCATCACACCCAGATGCACACATGCACACCCACGCACACTTGCACCCATCACACCCAGACACATGCACACACCTGCACCCCTCACACACAAACACACAAAGCACACCTACACACACACCTGTACCCCATCACACCCAGACACACACATGCACACTCATACACACACCTGCACCCCCATGCACACATCTACACCCATCACACCTAGACACATCGCACACACCCACGCATACACCTGCACCCATCATAGCCAGACACATACATGCACACCCACACACACATCTGCACCCCCATCACACCCAGACACACATGCACACCCACACACACACCTGTACCCATCACACCCAGTCACACATGCACACCCACACACACCTGTACCCCATCACACCCAGATGCATGCGTGCACACCCATGTACATACTGGCACCCATCACATCCAAACACATGCACATACACCCATGCACACATCTGCACCGGATCACACCCAGACACACATGTGCACACCCACGTACACACCTGCACCCATCACTCCCAGATGCACGAGTGCACACCCATATATACCTTACACTCACGCCACATACCATCCATTATGTGCACACCATATGCACACACCACACCCCACATCACGTGCACGTGCTCGCCTCCATGCCCCACCCCTCACATCTCTCACACACACACTCTGTTCTGTTTTTACTTCACACTTTTCTGAATGACTCTAGCTAAAGACTTATGGAAACTATAAGAAGCCTTTTTGCTGACCTAGATAAATTATAATCTCCTTTTTGCAACATTTTGTGGGATCAAAGGAGACCCCTTGGCTCCATGTTCCCTTGAAAATCAAGTGTATCATACAAGACAAACCAGACACCATGTTCTTTCCTTTTGAAAAAAATTCTAAATCATCTGGAGAAAGTAGGGTGCTTACACGTCTTTGTAAAAATATAAACAAACAAGATGTAGGACTCTGCTCTAAGTCTCATCCTGGGGTGCCCAGAAGGACGGGAGCTGTGGGCAGCGTCCTGATGGTCTGACTTCTGCACCATCCAACAAGACTGCGCAGACGCCATGGCACGGACTCGCACACGGAGTTCTGCCTACATAAGCTGATGTGAGGATTAGTGGCTCCAAGTGACAGAGGTGTCCCCAGCGGTGGCTCTGCCCAGGGCAACACCGACCCCCGGAGCATTCTCTTGCTAATGGCCCCAGAATCCTCCTTAATCCTACACAGTCCACGTTGTGCCACCACTGCTGCCCGAGAGCGGGGTGAGGGCCATGTGGATGCTTCCTGTCCCAGGAGTGGGGTCCCTCTAGGATGTTGCACTGCCCGGAAGGAGGCCTTGGGTGGGAGGGTGGGCAGTTCTTTGGTGTCTGCCTTTGGGAGCTGCCCAGGCCTCTGCGAGGGACCTCTTGCACCAGAAGGGGCAGCCAGGGTGGGAGGCGCTGCTGCGGGGGTGGACGAGACAAGCAGGGGAGGCAGGTGAGCAGGGGCCGGCGGGAGAGGACGGGGCGGGGGCACCGAGGCTGCCCTGCAGGGAGCAGAGAGGGAGAGGGAGCGGTGCCCCCAGGCGGAGAGAGAAGGGCCCGCAACACAAGAAAGACCTGCCCGAGAGGGCCGGGTCGGGAGGCCTGGGGGCAGCACCTGACCCCCACCCCCTGGCTGGCGAGAGTGGTCTCCGCTTCCCCGGGGACGGCAGAACCTGTTGCACGGACTCGGGAACCTCAGAGTGACCCATTGGGCTGCCCTCCTGCAGGAGGCCACTGTTCCCCCCCGCCACGCTCCCAGGGCCACTGGCCTGGTGGGCCACGAGCGCAGGGCTTCTCAGGGTCTCTGCCCTGCAGGGCCCTCGAGGTCTCTCTGTTGCAGGGGGAGGCACAGAGAGGAGGCCCTGTGGCGTGGCAGAGAGCCAGGCCTGCCAGTGTCCAGAGTCCTGCTGGAGCCCGCAGGGTGGGGAGGGGACAGATCAGACGTGGACGACTGTGAGGTGACGTTCACCCCTCGCAGTAGGAGGCCTGCCCCCCCCCCGGGGACAGGGTGCTGCTGCAGGACGTTGAGCTGAACCCCAGGGAAGGGTGCTCTCCTGTCCCGTTAGGGAGTGACCGCAGAGTCCACGGCCTGTGGCCAGCCACGGCCCAGCCGCACCACGCCTGTGGCTGGGCTCACACCTGTGTGCTCTGCCCGCTGCCCTGGGGACATACCCAGTGCCCAGGTGCCAGGGTGGCTTCGGGACTGTGGCGTTCCACGACCTGGGACGCACCAGAAGCTCAGAGAGTTCTCGTCCCTCGTCCCGCCCCCACACTCCACAGAGAGGTCCCTGAGCCGAGAGGATGGCATTGTCACCTGAAGACCGCGGAAGGCCCTGGCGTCTGTGATCTTCTGCACCTGTGCCCATGACATGAGGGCTTCCTTGGCCACCCACCTGCCCAGCCTGTCCACGGTGGGCCACGCTCTGTGCAGGCCCTGCCTTCCTGCCAATGTGCCCACACCTCCACCGCGGGTCTGGCCTGGTCCTCCCAGGGGTCCTCAGCTTCCACCCCTCCCTCCCCCTGCCGGCCAGTTCCACCAACACGGCTTGGGCTTCTCACTTCCCATGACCATGGCTGCCAACACTCGGGGGCACTAGCTGGCCTGTCACTCAGGCCTTCAGCCCAGGATGACCCTCATCTGAGGAGATGCTGCTGCCTGCACCTCTACAGCTTGACACAAAGGTCTTACTGTCCACCTCCCTCCCTCCTGGGCTCTGGCCCATCTGCAGACACACCAGGGCTCTGGGTCTGACCTTGGCCATCTGGGGGGCTTTGGGCAAGTCCCTAAACCTCTGGGGATCTGCTCCAATAAACGAGCCCCCAGGTCCCCTTCTGTCCCATGAGCACAGGTCTGTGGACTGTCACCAGCTCTGGGGAGCGGGTGGCCCCTGGCATTCTGGTCAGTGCCTTCTCGAGCTGCCAGCTGTAGCTGTAGAAGCCATGGACATGGACAGAGGGTGAAGTCCGGGAGGACAGGGCCCCTTCTGGTTTGCTCACTGAGTCCCAGATACTGTGCCTGCCAAGTATGGGTGTCCTGCCAACAGGCTGCCCGTGGGAGGCTGGCTCTGCCTCCCTGTGGCCCACTGGAGGGCACCTTCATGGCTGGGCACGTTTCCAGAGGAGGAAAAGGTGTGTGACATGGCTGTGAGGAGCAGCAGGACTCCCTGAGGAGGGCAGGAGGGCGGCTGGGGTGCATTCCAGCCCTGGGGCAGCACGTGTAAGGGCCCTGTGCTCTCACCGAAGGAACCAGCAAGGCCCGAGAGTGGCACAGGGAGGGGCATCCGAGGTTTCCTGTGGACTCCCAGATGAGGGCAGACTGGGAGGGGGACGTGAGGCAGAGAGGCCAGCCCAGAGGCCACTGCACTGAGATGGGGCTGGGCTCAGAGAGACCATAGGGTGGTCTTTTCACGATACTCTCCCAGCAGCACGGGCAGCAGGACCTGTGCTGTGGTGGACGGTGCTCTGTGCACTGCTCGACATGGCAGCATGGCTGCCCGGCACGAGGATGTGCCCAGCACATCGGAGGACAGTTCCTTTTCAATTTCACTTAACTTTAATTAAACAAGGTAACTGTATTGGGCAGCACAGCTCTGAACGGGTTCAATGAGCCATAAAATGTCATTTGAGAAAGACCTGGTGTTGTCACAGGCAGCCACGGAGGAGCCCCAGCCACCAGCCAGGCAGCGCTGGGCCACAGCCGCTTGCCTCCTCCGCTCCGTACTCTCTCGTTCCCTCTGGGGCCGCTGTCCCCATTCTGCTCAGACCTGCCACCAAAAGGTTACGTCTCTTATGAGAAAATATCTCCAGGACCTTGGATCTGGCAGACTTCTTGGGTATGAGCCCGAACACAGACACAAAAGGCAGAGACAAACCAGATACTTTGGTGCAACAAAAGACACTTCCAGAAGGGTGAGGGCTGCCCACTGCCCACGGGTGGTAGGTCCGAGATGGAGGATGCACAGAACGTCAGGACTCCTCAACCCATGACCACCGCGCACGGCCCACCTCCCCGGACTCAGCAGAACTTCCTCTAAAGACGATGCACACAGTCAAAAGTCAGATGAGATGCTCAGTGCCCCGGTCAACAGGCAAAAGGAGATCAAGGCCACAAGGAGATGCCACTTCTCACCCATGAGGGTGTGAAGTGTTCTCACTAAAGAGTGAGAACAGCCAGCCTTGGCCCGTGTGCAGAGAAACCGGGACCACAGGGTGGTGGAGGAGAGTGGTGAGGTGTCCCTCAGTTGGACAGACTGCCGTCCAATCCTGCAGTCCTCTTCTGGGCATGTGCCGTGCACACCTTCCCAGCAGCCCGCTCACCTGCCCCAAACTGGAAATGACACAAATGTCCATCCGCAGATGAACCCAGTGGTCTAACATCTCTGTCACAAAAGGAAGGGGCCCTGGCAGAAGCCGCCTGGATGAGCCTCGAGGACCTTGGTGGGGTGATCAGTCAGTCACACAGGACAGATGCCACTCAAGTTCACTCAGGGAGGCACCCAGAGTGTGACATCCGCAGCACAGGGAAGGGGCAGTGCAGACAGCTTGCTCCACAGGTCCCTCGGGGGCACAGGTGGGAGGGAAGCACCTGAGTCAGCCAGGGGCTGAGGGGGACCTGGCTGGGCAGGTGCTGGGACCGGCCCCTGCTGTGTGGCAGGTCACTGAGCAATCATTTCCAGGCAGCACGAGCAGACAGGCTTGAGCAACGGGTGGCACCGTTTCACAACAGATTCACAACGAGAGACAAGAAACGGAAGCCCCAATCTTTAGTCCCTGTCAAACAAAAGAACAGGCCTCCCCTGCCACCACCCGCCTGGGGCCTCAGCCAGGGCCCAGTTCCCCAGAGCCTAGCCGTCTGCAGGTGGGCCTCGGGGAGAAAGGGTGAGTGCGCAGCCGCCAGGCTCCACACTGGGTTCCCGTCAGCTCTGCCTCCCCACAGCCTCAGGCTGACCCAGCAACGGGCCCTCTTGGACCCTTTGGAAAACTGAGGAGTAGGAGAAAACTCTGGAGGGGAGACGTTAGGGAGCAAGCAGAAGTGGAAAAGCAGGATCTCGGCGCGTTCCTGCGTGACAGCTAGCCCTTCAGCCAGAGGCAGCGCCACCCGGGGAAATCCTGAGCCCCACGGGCCAGCCGCCCCCCGCCCCCAGCTGCAACAGGAAAATGCGCAGAAGCGCTCACCCTCTACTTGTCCGCCACCATCGAGTGCACCGCGGCCCTATCTACTTTGATCTCAAAGCGCATTATCGTCCACTTGCTAACCAACCAGACGGCAGAGAAAGAACTGAGCAGGCCCCGGGCCTCACCCCTGAAAGGCCCGTGAACAAGGGCGCTGTGCTGCCGTGCAGCTGGGCGGCGCTGCACAGGAAAGCTTGGGAAGGCTTTCTCTGGTCCTTGTGCGATTCATTCCTTTTAAGACGGGGAAATGGGAAGAAAGGCTTCATGTCCAGGGTTTGGGGCCTTTGATCATTTGATGAAGGCTGGGACGGCAACGTGGGCCTCCAGCTTCTCAGGCCAGACAAAGACGGCCCTGGCCGCACAGGACAAAACCCCCTGTGGCCTCTCGGGGTGGCGCCTGGGAAAGGCCCACCTCAGCTGGTGCGGGGCCGCCTGCCCTTTGATCTCTCCAGAGACCAGGGCGGCCCAGGTCAGGGGATTTCACACCGCACACACCCCACCCCCCCTCCCCCGCCAGAGAAGGGGAGCAGGTCAGGGAGAGGGCGGGCGACCCAGCTCAGAGCCAGCCGGGAGCCTGCCCGCTTCGGCCAGTTCCACATGGCTGGCTGGCATTGTTGAGAACTGCGTCCACGCTTCAAATGGAATTTGACATTACAGGCCACAGCGGAGCCGGCAAATGGCGCGCCAGGGCGCCGGACAATGGTGGGCCCCGCCCCAGCAGCGGAACCTACTGCCCTGCTTGCCCTCCAGGAGGTGAACTGGCGGCTGAAGGTCCAGGCTGCGTGCCTGGATGGCCACCAGGCTGCCCAGCACAGGCCGGCCTCCCTGGCACCTGCTCAGGCTCCCGCGGTTTGGACTAGCAAATTTCCACTTGGGATGAGTATCTACCAAGTAGCTCAGGAGGGCACGCTGTTGACAAAGGGCTGTAAGGTATTGCTTAGCACGGCGGCCTGCGTTCTGCCGAAGCTGCTCTGGGGCCATGGGAGGGAAATGTGTGTGTTCCCGAGAGAGAAGGCAGGCTGGGTGGTAAGGGCAGAAATAAACATTGTTGATACCCCTGAGCGCCAAGAACTGCAAATTTGTAAAGGAAAAGTTATTGAATGACTCAGCTGGATGAATGGGTAAGAAAAAAATGAAAAAAGAACTCAACTTTTGACTAAAAAGGTGAGGACCGCGTTACATCTTACAACCAACACACCTCTGCAGAGCTGGAGCGTCTGCGTCTTGTCCTGGGTGCTTCCACGGCATTGCCAGCCGACGAGTCAGGTGCCAAGCTGGTACTGGGTGTCCAGAAGCCGGGCTCACCCTCTCTTGGGGCTGCAGAGCAAGGCTGAGCTAGCTGGGTGCCATGCAGGCTGTGGCTCAGCCCTTGGGGGGGCGACGTGGGGTCCAGAGACCCTGCCCAGCACGCAGTCCCGTTGTGCCTGGGTCTTAGCATGTCTTAAGCCTGGGCTAAAGATGGGCTCTATGTCTTTTCTTTCTTTTTGGCCAACGAAGATGGAGTAAGGAAAACACCTACTTAACACTAATAGTAGAAACTAATTTCCACTGTCAAGATCCGCTCTGATGGCTGGGTGAAGGTGAAGAATGGCATGTTCCGGGAGGCAGAGGCTCCGTCCTCGTGTCTGCCCATACGTACATATGTGTGTGTGCATATGTGCGCGTTATCAGGCGATGACTTGCTCACAGCTCAACAGAGGCTACAAAACGCCACCCGTCTCTTTGCCAGGTCCCACAGGGAGCTAATGGACACCACGAGAACAGCACAGTCCTTCCACCCCCAAGCAGCACTGCGTGGAGGAGGCGCGTGCTCACGGGCTCCTTGGTGATGCCTCCTGCCTGGGCCTGGCAGGGGGCCTCTCATGGGTCTCCTCTCTGGAGACCGCCTGGCAAGTGCCAGACCAATTCCGCCCCTCCTCCTCCCTGTAATCACCACGGGCAGGCTGGCCACAGGTGTCGCTGCACCCCTGCCTTGACTGCAGTGTCCAGGGTCCCCCCGATAGACAGTGCTCCCCTTCTCGGAGGACAAAGAGCCATTGAACAATGTTAAGAGTACTGGGGGGGGGGCTGGGGATGCAGCACAGTGGAGGGGCCTGTCTAGGGTGTGCAAGGCTCTGGGTTCCACCCCAACACCCCAAAACAAAAACCCAACCCTCAAGACTGGTTCCTTTGAGATAAGGTGGCTGGCACTGGTGACATTACTACCAGACTAGTAGGGAGACTCTAGTAGGAGACCTGAGCCACACTGTGAGCCTCACTGTGGTCACCCTAGGCTGTCCAGCTTGCTGCAGCATTTAAAGACCCGAGATTGCCCTCTTTTGGTCCTAATGTTGCATCAGAGTGTGTGTGATTGATTCTTATCAGACCTACTATGTGCTCAGCACATTCAGGCTGACAGCAGAGCAGGAACCTCAGAAATAAACCACGCCTGCTGCAAATAGCCTTCCTGTGATTCAGGGAAGGAACAATCGGCTGATTCTCTCCAAGGCCTCCTGTGAATATCACCCCCCCGTGTTGCCATGGCAACGCCATCCCATCTCTGAGCCACAACAAAGCAGCCAGACTGGCAGTCTCACCTTTGGCCATCTTATTGAGAACCATGTCAATCAGGACGTAGGTCCCGCTCCGGCCTGCACCATCGCTGTCAACAGAAGGAGAGAGAATGAGGTGCTGCCTGTCCGGTGACCCACGCACTGCAAAGCTAGCAGCACTATCTCCTCTATGTTCAAGGGCTTGGGGAAGGGAAGGGGCTGCGAATTAGAGGGGAGGAGGGGAGGGAGGGGGAGGCGGCAGGAGGAGGGGGAGGGGGAGGAGAGAGGGCCGAGAGCTGCTGGGGCAGAAGGCAGGGCAGGAGCAGCCCTGGAGAGGGAGCCTGGGATCAGCCACCCTACTTGGTACACATTTGTCTCTTTCAAGACTTCTTCCCCCTCTCTTTGGCCAGAGGTGGGGTAAATTTTGTCAGAAACAAAACAAAACAAAATGAAGAGGCATGCCTGTGTTGGAGGGGATGGGTTTACATCCAGAGCATCTGGGGCACTGCCCCGCCTTGCGGGCCGCCCATTTGTTACTTAATCACATTCTTTAAAAAGTGCTCTCATTTCATCTCTTCCTCATCCCACCAGCTAAAATTGGAATATTTACCATCTGGACTAGCGTTGTAAAAATGTCTTGAATTATGTTTTAACAACAGCAAATTGAAAAAAGAAAAAGAAAAGTTTCTTTGCTGGGAGGAAAATGGCCCTGCTGCCATCCCCTCCGTGGGCAGTTGCTCTCTGACCAGCACGGCCACCAGTGCGGAGCAGATGCTCTCCGACCAAACCGCCACTGACAGAGGAGGACGCTTCTCATCCGCAGGCTCGGACAGTCATTGTGACCGCAAGGGCTCTGTGGCTGCGGCCTCCGCAGCTGCGGGCAGTCTTCACAGTGGAGCACCCCGTCTGGCCTCAGCAAGTGGCTGGGACAGCCGCAGTGGGAGAGATGGACCTTCGCCCAAGCTTCACACACAGGAGACACAGCAGCCCAGGCTGTGGCAGGCCTCAGGTGGCCACAGGTGACCAGTGATGTGCCCCTGCAGAGTCCGTATGCTGCAGACTCACTCTGCCAACCTCTCCACGGGGGAGGCTGGCGCAGAGCCCCCTCCCTGCTCCCAGGGGCACCCTGGGGCCACTCACTCTTGCCTCTCCTCTGAACTGCAGATTTGGTCCTTGATCTTTGGAGACAGATTTTCTTTTTATTCCACAGAAAGGAATGTTCAGTGAGATGGCTTTAGAAATCAGAGTTTGAGGTCTTCACCAAAACCAGTTGCCCATGGAGTCTGGCAGGGGCAGAACCCTCGCTGAGCTTTCTCTGGCTGGATCTGTTCCCGCTGGTGGGGGTTTAACCTGCTTCAGGGCATGGTCACTGGAATATTGCCCAAGGGCCCAGAATCTTGCAATAAGTGAGAGGTGGACATGTCTTTTGTAGGACAGGACTTGTCCCTGCTCATGACTGCCCTGGGCACTTCTCACAAAGGGCCCAAACCTCTCAGGGCAAGACAATGCCACTCACTAAAAACCTACCAAAAATGTTGTCTCAGCTGCAACATGACAATTTAAGAAAAAATAATGTGGGCAGGACACTGACATTTGGAAATCATGGTACACAGCATAGAGCTTGCTAGAAAGAAGACACGTCAGGCAGCTAAGGTGGGTTCAGAGATGGACACACAGCCTCACTCAGCCAGAGGCACAGTGGATGATGCTTACGCTCTGGTTTCCCTTGGGAATACCAGCAAGATGTATTCATCGAGCAATTAGAAAGTCCAGCTTTCGTATGGAGTGCACCCGTTATGTTTTGAAATAGCGACACTTACTGATCCAGGTTAAAAGTCGTACTTGCCTGCAGTGAACAATGATTGGACAAGAACGGCCCCTGTAGCACTTGTTTACTTTTCTGAAATAAAAAGAGATATAAAAATTATAGTGATACACTAAGACTCTGCTATTCAAAATAACCAATCACCAAAGCAGAAAGTCCATATCATTGATATCATTTTAAAATAGTCTGTTGGACAAAGAAAATTAAAAATGACACATATCAGTTTAAAGATTTTTCCTTTCGACATAAACTCGTTGAACAGAGCTTTGAAAACAATTCTCAATCCTGACCCCCTTTCCAGGTACGAGCGCCTGGGAGGGTCCTGCCCTGGCTCTCGCCCTCCCACGGGGCCTCCTCCCCCTTCTCCTCAGCTTCGGGGGGGGGGGTCTGACCTCCGTGTGACACGGTGTCTTGATGTTCCACTAAGACGGGGCGGGGGGGTTTGCAAGTCATGCTCAGGATTTCTCACAGTCTGAACATCCTATCGGAATGTGATATTACCAGATGGTCTGAAAGAAGCATCCAAAGATCCTATCTGACCTCTGGGTTTCAGGTAAGTATATCTAAATGACGGAGAAATCACCATGGAGTCCAGACAGTCTTTTCCATTTTTATAAATTTGAGTATGTATAAAAATAGCTCCATTGTGCAGCTTTTAGATTAGAAGTTATGAAAATTAATAATGAGAATATATTTAAGATTTCATTAACTAACCTTTGTCCAAATCAGAGGGCTGACTTAAAATTGACTATGTAAGATTCTAGGGTTTTTTTTTTTTTAATTCAGTAAAACAAGGAAACATGTTCACATATTTCTTACTTGAGAAAATTAAAGACAGGATCTCAGTTTATCGGAAGGGAAAAATGGATGAAGGGATGTTTCTAGAATGTACTGCATGAACTCAAACAATGTAAGACTAAAGAAAAATGACAGTACAGAAAAAATGTTTTCCCCTTGAACCAGAAATGGGAAAATCACTTTCTTTGCAAAGGCTTGCCTGTGGAGCAGCGGGGTGGCCAGCTGGAGGTGGAAATTCAATCGATGGCTGCCACAGAGCACCGGGTGGAGGGAGGGAGGTGAGTGCCGGCAACTGGCACTGAGTAGAGACTTCAATACCAGGCAGCCCCGCCACCAGAGGGTTCCTTTTTCCTACTTCCTCCACAGAGTGATAGGACGAGGTACTTCTGACGGGAGTTGGAGCCCCCAACCTGGACAGCGTAAGGCGAGTTGAGGGGGCAGGCTGCAGAGCCTAGATGAGATGCGCCCACCTGCAGATAGGTCGTGTTCAAAGCCTGTTCAGAGCACTTGATCTCGGCTGCTCTCTAGCCTGTGGAAATGGGCAGCATCTTCGTGCTGGTGGACCACCCAGAGAAGCCTTGGAAAAGGGAGGGCTTGGAGCGTGTAAGGCAAGCCAGCACTCTGGTGGTCAGGTCCTTCCTGCAGGGGCCCTTCCTGGCTTTGTACCCTGTGATGGTAAGGCTGGGGAGGCGACACGTAAGAACGAAGCCACTGTGATCAATAGCACGTGCATGCCAGAACACCTCCAAGTTCTTCACCTTTGGAGACTAGACTGGGAGACAGAGCCATGTGGACCTGCTGCTAAAATCTTCCACTGCTGATGTGGCTGTAAAGATGTCACAAGTGCCAGCTCTGAGAAAGCAAGTTCTGGCCCCAGACATGCACCTCAAAAAGAGGAATGTGAAGCTCATAGCTCATGAGAACTGTGCATGGGGCTGGGCATGGCTGGAATGTACAGGGCCCTGGGCTGCACCCCCGGCAAAAAAAAGACTGTGTACACGTGCCTATGTAGGCATGTGTGTATGCATCTGAGTATGTGTGCACACATGTGTGTATGTGTGCACATGCCCATGTGCACGTGTACATGTATGTGTACTCAGCCAGAGTGTGCATGCATGTATGTACACACATGCATGTGTGTATGTATGTACCTGTGAGGATGTGTGCATGCATGTGTGTACAGAAGCACGTGCACAGGTTTGCACACACACATGAATGCATATGGGCACACAAGTAGGTGTGTACGTATATGCAGGTGTATGCACATCCGTGTATATATGCACACATGTGTACATGTGTGTGTGCAGGTGTGTATATGTATGTGTGCATGTGAGTACGTGTGCATGCATGTGTGTGTGTGCGTGCATAGCATCAAGCAAGATCAACTATCAGCCCTCTTTGGGGCTTCACTTTTAAAGTCTTTTCTCCCTCAGACAAATTTCTCAGTGCTGCGTCTGGCTAACGTGAAGGCCTCAGCTCCACACCTGCAGGACCTTCTGCTCTATTCCAAGCTGGGCCACTGCTTGTAAGATGGAACACACTGCTCCTCAACAGGTTCTCTCACTCTGTCCTGACTGGGTCAAGCACAAAGAGAGGCTTGTTAAAAACAAGAGCCTGACACCAGGGCCTTCTGCAGCTGTCTGGGGTAAGGATGTGGGTCTGGGGGCCAGCAGCCATTTGCATCTGCTCAGCTGCCTGTCTGGCAGAGTGCTTCTGCCCTGGCTGGGTGAGGGGCATGTGAGCAGGAGCCGGAGGATGGGCCATGAGGCAGCGTCTCTCTTCTCCACCCGGGAGCCCTGTCTTCATTTGTGGCATACGAGATGTCCTTCTCTCCAGCAGATTGTCACCAGCTGCCTCTGCAGGCCTTTGCAAGGGTTTGCTGTAACTTTAATGTCCACACCAGCTCCCTGCCCTGGGCCAGACTATTACAGCCACCACGAGTGGTCTGGGGGGCACGGGTGGGAGAGAGCTGCAGTGACATGGCTCAGATCTTTATTTACAAAGAACCATGCACTCAGATCAGGGAACATCACAGACAGGAAAGCAAAACCATCGCATGTGGACCCTAAGGGCTCATCGGGTGGACCCTAGGTGCAGATGCAGATCGTTGGAGGAGATGAGCAACACACAGGGTCTCACTAGTGTCTCAGACACATCCTCAGTCAGCAGGGGGTCTCCACATCCAGGAAACTGGCGTTACTTATGCTTCCACAGGAGGCGTTTACCGAGAAGGAGCGGTTAGTGATACAAACCAACCCTCGGGCCACTGAGTGAGAAGAAACCGCCATGCAAACCAACAGCAAGCAAAGGTGAGGCCGTGAGAGGTTCAGAGGGTCCCCACATGTCCCTGCAGCAGACACAGTTTCCAATGATCACTTTTGTGACTATGCAACTGGGCTCATATTACTAGCTGCAACATCACAAAAATGACACTGGCCACCGCTAATGAGCTGGCAAAGTAAGGCTTTGTCCATGTTTACAGTGAGCAGCGTTAGTGAATGCTATGGCACACAGCAAGAGGTGCAGGAGAGAGGGAGAGAGGACAGACAGCGGGAGAGAGGTTCTCCAAGCGAGGCCTCCCGTGTGATGCTAATTACCCCTTAGCAGTTCTCTGTAGAGTGTAAATGTGCTCCCTCTGGGCTCCAGGAACAGTTAATTACACATCTCAGGAGCCTGATGCACACACCAGGCCGGGGAGAGAAGCTCTGCCTGTCGCTCAGAGGGGAGCAACCCTGCACCCTGCCTCGGAGGCGTCTCCAGACACAGCTGCTGGCACTCGGCTGCTGCACAGAGAACCACCTTCCAGAGATGCACATCTGGGTGTGTCGCCACTGGTGCCCACTGTCCAGGGAAGGTGCGGCCGGCCTGACTGGACTCCCAGTCCTGCCAGACACGGCCAGTCAGGACGGCTGATCCTCCCCAGACGGTCATACTGGGCTAGAAGTTTGCTTTCTTTTCGATTTAACAAAGACTTTTGGGGGCCACGTGTTCTCAGACCCTGGAGCAAGGGAGTTTGGGGAATCCATTTTTCTTTGCGATGTGTTTGGAACCCTGAGGTCTGGGTATGGGTATGTTCCATTCCATATATGGATACAGACACGTGCCCATATGCATATATGTCAACCACACAGGATGAGCCTAGAGGCAGAGTGCCGGCATGAGTGGCCGCCTCTCAGCTTCATCCGTTTTGCTGGTGATGACTGGTTTGAAGATGACCTCAGGAACCCAGCTGAGATTCCACGTGGCACGTCTCTGTGCACTGAGGAGACATATGCAGTGGCCAGGAAACTGGGGGATGGGCAACAGCTCAGGGTTCTAGGTCCAGCTCTGGGGTGGGGACAGAGTTGGATGGGAGTCACTGAGCGTATGTGACAGATGTGGCACCAAAGTCCCTCCTTGAGCTCTTTCACATGCTATCTGACCCAAAGAGCCATCGAGGTAAAAATGTTGTGATTATTTCAAATGGACCAGAAGGCAAAAGAAGTCGTGTCACAACCAACTGTAGCCTCCACCTGCAAAATCTGCAGAGGAGCTGGCCCTGTCAAGGTGACAGTGGCCCAGGGCCTCACAGAACACTGCTAGTGGGGCTGCCCTGCGGGGCTAGGACGCGCCTCGTCTTCACTGTGCTCCTTGCCCGAGTGCCTCCGAGGAGGGTGCTGCCTGCCCCGCGCCTGGCTGCGGAGCTGCTGCCTGGGGCCACTGCAGGCCCCACGCTGAGCGACCGCGGCCCCCCTGAGACTGCAGCCCCACTCCGCGCGCGAGGGCTTGCTGTGCTGTGCTGCTGACCTCTTCCTGCCACAGCCTCGCGTTTGTGCAGCAGAGCAGCACACGCTTCAGGACAGGACAGCCCGCGGGGCGACTGGCCAACTGTCCGAAGGACAGCCACTGAGAACGCAGCCGCGAGCCCCCCGGGCCCAGGCTCTTGCCTGAGACAGCCCACCCCAGAATCCAGCCACCTTATGAAGCCTCACCCCAGCCGCCGGGCGAGGGCCCAGCTCGCCACACAGGCCTCACATCTTCACGTTGGGGCTGCCGGCTGAACCAAGGGCCACCTTCCCACCATGTTAAGGTGTCCGCCTCGCCACTAACCAGCACCAAGGCTGGAGGACAGCGGCAGGTCCCCCACCTCTTGCCCCAGAGGATGCCCACAGCTGGAGCCACCCAGACACGGGATCTGGTGCCAGCCCGTGCCCTGCTGCCTGGTGTCACCCTCTGGCTACATTGGCTGCTGGCAGCTCTTTACCTGCGGAAGTCCAGGAGTGCCCCTGTGGAGGAGGGGACGCCCCCGTCATACCAGCTCAGGAAGTGGAACTGGGTCACGGTGCGCGTCTGCCGAGTCTGCAGGTTCTTTAGGTAGAAGCTCCTCACCAGGAAGTCCTCGCACCAGATGTGCTCCGAGACCAGGTTGACCTGAGGGGGAGGGGACAGGAGGGGACAGGACAGGCCATGCATCGTGAGTCACATGCGCCTGCACCTCACGCTGCCGTTGGGGCGGAGGGGCGTCTTACAACATGACAGCTGCTGCAGCTCAGCCTTGGCTTGGCCCGATGCTTCCCTCTGCTCTGAAATCACCTGCACAGACACCGGGAAGCCCCTGGCCCAGGCAAGGAGCCCCTCGGTCCTCGGGACAGTGGCAGTGCTCTCTGTGGAAGGAGGTCCTGCCTGGGTGGCTGGGAGCAGGATCGACCATCCTGGAGGTGGGTGTGCTGCTTATCCTGCCAGCGCTTGGGTCTGCACTTCATATGTGGAGATACACGGTGCACCCCAGAGTCCGGGCCACAACCACACAGCCATGTGGCACCTACACCCCTGAGAACCTGTGGTGCTGCCTGCCCCGTGTGGCCCTGCCTCTGCCTAGTGGACAGGACTGGTCAGCTGCTGGCAACCTCACCCAGCAGCGGGGCACATGCTCCTCCCTGGGGACGTAGGCACCCCTGCCTCGGTACCTCATAGAAGTGGTAGAGGTTGGCGCCTTCGTCCGGCCAGTAGTGGTGGCTCTGGCGCACCCCGTTCTCCGTGAGGGGCGTCAGCATGACGATGACAGCACAGCCGCTCTCCCACACCATCTGCGGACAGAAAGGCGGGCCCAGGTGAGGCTCCGTCACACGTGCCGCACTGTGCTAAGGGACAGGCAGCGAAGGGACACTGCGCTCACAGACACCTGTTGCCATGGGGCAGCGTCTGCCCTCCGCTGCTCTGGTCTCGCCACGCGTTCTGTGGGATGTGGGAGCCAGCGAGTCCCCCCATGTAGCCCCTCCACGGTTCCACCCCAGCCATGTGCCTGCCCAACCTTCGGTCTGTAAAGGACACTTTCTACCACGCGACACAAGCAGAGATCTGTCACCACAGTTATTTTTTGGTGGTTGTCATTACTTTGCTGGGCCAGAGAAACAGTTCACCCGGCGGACCTGCAGAGCCATCGGCAGCGGCTGAGAGGAGGCTTTCCAAAGCACACTACAGACTCCACAGCAGCATATCTCAGTAGGGTTCAAATCAAAGCAGACCCCAAGCTGATTTTGCCATTTGTCCTGGCCACACGGGACAGCCCCAGACCCGGTGAACAGAGCGTGCCCGCCACCTGGGCTGCACAGTCCTCCCGCGCCCTCTCGCAGACGCGGCCTGCCACTGGGGGCGTGAACCTGCGTTCCCGGCCCAGTGTGTCCAGGGTGGCCGGCTCGTCCCCATCACGGGAGGACTGCTCTCCTGCACGGGTCACATTTCCCACAAGACTTCACAGAGATGTTGACAAGCATTTGTGCTTGGACGCGAGTCCATATCTGAGAGCTTCCATTCCTTTGAAATACAAATATAAAAATCCGGTTATGATCTTGTTATTTAAGAATCCACATCTCACCTATGAAAAGGCTTGTCCCTCATAGTTCCTGTTACTGAATTCCCCCGTCAGATTACATTTTAAAATCAGGCTTGTGCTTGGTGTTTTCCTCTGTTAATGCTATTTATTTTCCCGTGGGATAGAAACAGCTGATTTCCCTGGGGTGCCTCACTGCCTGCTACCTACGTTGGGATTTAACGGGACCTCCTGAGATATTGGCCAAAATCCCACAGTAGATGTGAACCTCGCGTGAACCAGGAGCTTCCCTCGGCCTCTGTGCCAGTCGGGCAAGAAGGGCCGGGCGTGCTCTCTGCCTTCAGACCTGCTCCCCGTCTGCACGCCCGTCACGCGGCAGTTTAATGTGCCCTTAGAAAGCGAAGAAGCTCGTCGGAGCCATTACGGAAATGAGGAGAAACACGGGTTTTATGAGTGTAATAAAAACACAACGATCTAGACCATAAACTAATCACCGGCACCCCGCTGGTGCCGCCCAAGTGTGACGTTGGGGACCTGCCGCGGCAGAGGGGCCTTGCAGCTCACGGTGGCAGCCTTGGGAGCCCGCCTGGCTCTCTGAAGAGGTGCTCAAGATTAAATCCAAACAAACTCCATAAACTAAGGTCCCAGCCTCCCACGGTGCCCTGGGGGTGACGCTTCTCCTTAGGTCTGCGTAAGAGCAGAGAAGGCGTCACCAGACACACAGGCAGCTGTGTTGGGTCCCAGGGCCACAAGCTGCTCAAGAGCCTGACGAGGTTTTCTGGTGTCCCAACCTGGGGGAGCCAGAGCACCTCTCACTAGCTCCCACCGTCACCCACATGCCGCCCACTTAGCCTCAGAGCATGTTGAGGGAACTTGACGGTTGGCGAGAACAGAGAAAGAACCTGGTCCACCAGGTCTCACTTCCGCCCTCTTCACCCCAGGCTTGGTCTGCAACAGGCAGGATGTGAGGTGCTGCTGCCCGTGGCCGGGGAGGGGGACACTGTGCCATGCACCTTGAGAGAGCTGAACTTCCTCCTTGGACATAGGCGATGACCTGGAGTCCCTGTTCAATCTAGCGCCGTCCCCTGGAATAGGCCGGAATGAAACTAGAGAGCGACAGGCTGGTTCAGGAATGGCAGTTTCGGGGCTTCTGTTAAGTATCTGAGAACACTTGTGGTCTGCACTCTGCTATCTGACCTCTGACTGAGCCATGTGCCAGGCCTGAGGCTGGAGACTCGATGGGGACAGACAGGGCTGGTGCTATGTGTGCCTAGAGGCACCTGTGGTGGCCCTCAGACCCCCTCCGCTTGCAGACTTTCAGGGGGTTACTTTTCCCAGGCAGGAAGCAGGGTCCTCTATGCCCTGATCAAGATGAAGCTGCGATGTAGGCGGTGAGTGAGCTTGGGCACGGACCCCACGTGTGAATGGCTGGTGCTGTGCTCGGAGGATTGAGATCCCCCAGACGTGCCGGCTCCTCTGCCCAGAGCCCACCTCTGTGAGCCTGGGCGGGGAAGGGGCAGAGGGTCTTCCCCCCATTCCTCACAGTGGCTGGGTTCCAGGGGCTCTCTTGGTGTGAAACCAGGGCTAAGCCCGCTGCCAATCCTGGGGAACCGCCCAGGGCCAGAGACTGGTGATGGATGCAGAAGAACTGGAGTAGCTCAGACAGTTCGTCTGTGCATGGGAAGTGTGGGCTGGTGCTGTCCAAGTGTGACGTTGGGGACCTGCTATTTGAGCCAGCTCACTGGCGATTAGAGCCCTGGAGCTCCCTGCTGAGGCTGGACTATCCTCTCCAGTGGCGCTGAAGTGGCGCCTGGTGCCTGTGTGTGGCCCCTGGAAGGCCATCTGTTTGTTTTGGTACTGAGGGTGGACTCCGGGCCATGCTGCCACTGTGCTGCCACCCTGGCCCTTCAATTTTATTTTGAGACGGGTCTCCCTATGTTGCGCAGACTGGCCTCAAGCTTGGGACCGCCCTGCCTCGGGCCCCGAGCTGCTGGAGTCCAGGCGTGTGTCCCTGAGCCCGGCTAGAAACAGGGCGTTGCAGGTGTGATGAGCTGAGACGAGGCCCTACCAGAGGGGCTGGTCCTAATCCAGCCTGATGTCCTTCTCACAAAGAGGGCCACACCAGGCCAAGGCAGGGCCCAGGGCGGACCACGCCAGGGCCGGCACGGACGGGGCGATGCTGCCAAAAGCCAGGGGCCCCTGCGGCCCCTGAGCTGGAGGTGCAGGACCTGCCCTAGGGCTCTGTAGGAGTGCCCTGTCCACTCCCGGGTCTGGGACTTGGGCCTCCGGCACTTGAGAATGCACCCCGGTTGCTGTGAGCCGGCCTGTTCACTGTCCCAGCAGCCCGAGCCAACCAGCACACCCCGGACACTGCCGCCCAGCAGACCTCGGCAGGCGGGGGCATCAGAGTCGGGGAGCAGGAGGGGCCCGGGTCCACCTGCTCAGAGTCCTCCTTGAGTACTGAGTATCTCACCAGCAAACACAGAGGAGCCCGCTAGAACGTGGCCCAGGAACCCAACCAACACTCCTCCAAAGGAGACCCTGGTGGTGGCCACCAGTGCTGCATACAAGGGGACACCAGGCGGGCGCAGACCACAGGACTCCACTGCACCGTCTGAGGCCAGGAAGCAGCACAGGCCTGAGGTGCAGAGAACAGGACAGGGCCCGGGAAAACTCAGAGGCTCCTCAGGGCTGTGGCAGTTCTGGGTACTTGTGCAGCAGCCCCAAGTCCCTCCCTGGAGACAGCTGCCTCCCACGTGCACCGTGGCCACGAGCAGATGTGTGGGTGGGCGGTGGGGGGCACAGCAGGATGCACCTGAGCCGCAGGGGCAATCCTGCCATTCAACACGGTGGCCTGGAGGGCCGAGCCCGACCTGCCAGGCGGAGGGTGGAGGACGTAGGCCCCGGCACAGAAGAGAGCTGAGCAGGCCACTGGCATGGCGGCAGGGGCCGAGGCCGGGCGGAGGCTGGGCGAGGGAGGTGGCCGCAGGGTAGAGGTCTCGGCTGTGTGAGGAGCAGGCTCTGGAGACCTGGTGGCAGCGGGACTCCTGCTCAGTGTCGGGTCCTGGGCATCTGTGAGCAGGTGGACTGTTCCGCACCCCACACAGCCAGGGGAGGAGAGGGGCCTGTGGGTGGGTCTGTCTGCACCGGCCTCACCAGGTGCACCTACATCAAACACACTGCCTAGACTGTGTGTGATGCGCCCCTCCCCCTTGCCTTATCTCATCTGTGTCTCCACATCTTTCTTCCTCCAAATTGCTGTCTCCTGAAGACTCGTTCCTACTCTGGAGCATGCTCTGGAGTGATTTATTACAGCCGACACTTAATTGAAAGAGAGGTGACTTGAGGCCAGGCCATCAGTGGCCTGTGCACAGGGTCCTCCTGGGCTGCTTGAACGTAGAGACTGGCTCTGTTCTTTGAAGTGGGAGCGCCTGCCTGTGTGCTGGAGCTGCTGGTGGGGCAGACAGCCCTCGCCAGAGAAGGCAGAGTGTCCCCAGGCCCCAACCTGGCCCACTCTCCTGCAGAGAAGCTGCTTTCACAGGTGGACGCAGGGAACTCTGAACATCAAGGTGTGCATCCTCAAGGGTCACAGACACGCTTGTCATGCCCGATGAGCCCACGGTAGCTGTGTGGGCAGAGCACACAACCCCTTCCCAGCCTGTATAGTCAGCCCAGGCATGCAGTCCAAGCCTCTGGGGCCCTGGTCCTTCCAGGACTGAATTAGGGTGTCAAGCCCAGAGTTTTGTAGAGGAGGAGGGTTGAAGGGTGGGGTGGGGGAGAGAGGAGGGGGAAGGAGGGAGGAGAAGGGGGGTGGGAGGGAAGGTGACAGGGTGGGGTGGGAGAGAGGGGGAGGAGGAGAGGGAGGGAGGAGGAAGAGGGGGGAGGAGGGAGGAGGAGGGGGAGGAGGGAGGAAGAGGAGGGGGAGGGAGGAGGAGGGAGGGGAGGAGGGAGGAGGGGCAAGAGGGAGGAGGAGGAAGAGGGGGGAGGAGGGAGGAGGAGGGGGAGGAGGGAGGAAGAGGAGGGGGAGAGAGGAGGAGGGAGGGGAGGAGGGAGGAGGGGGAGGAGGGAGGAGGAGGAAGAGGGAGGAGGGAGGAGGGGGAGGAGGGAGGAGGGGGAGGAGGGAGGAGGAGGGGGGAGGGAAAGGAGGAGGAGGGGGGAGAGGATGGGAGCTCCTGCCATGTTTCAGCTGTGAACCATAAAAACCAGCTAAGCAGGAGTCTTGGGAGATGTCTTTCTAATTCCAATTCCCATGTCCACAGGAGGACTGCCATGGCCACCAAGACAGTGGTGGACACGTCCCAGGTCACAGTCACAAACCCCAGCCTCGGGTGAGGTGGCGGGACCAGAGTTTCCTCCGCTTTCCCAGGTTTGGAGATGTAGGGGGATCCAGCGGGGCCACACTGGAGACGGCCGGTCCTGGGAACCCGGGGGCGCGGCCAAAGCACAACATCGCAGGTGAAGAATCCAGTTTTCCTCTGTCTGGGCTCCCCTGATCCAGTGACGTCCCCACATCAGCCAGCCTGCTCCGGGGAGCCTCCCACGCTTCTTCCCCTAGTTCCTCAGAGTCTGCCCACGGCCAGAGGCCAGATGAGAGAGCACCTGAGCTGACCCCTGAAGAAAGGGCCTGGGAAGGCTGGGCAGCAGGACAGGCCTGGACGCTCCATGTCAGGCCAGGCCGCCATTGCAGGCCGCCGTTGAGGCTGCCAGAGGCCAGGTCTGTCCACTGAGGGGCATCAAGTGCAGCTGCAGGTAGGAGGCTGTGAACTAGCCCGGCAGCCTGGAGGCCACCCCAGTGGGAGGGGCCCTTGCCCCCACCGAGGTAAGCAGCCTTCTCTGGAGGCCCGACGTGAGGCTCCCGGTGGTGCTATTGACAGTAGCCACACGATGGTCATCTCTGGCTGATCAAGACAGCCTGGCCAGCAGGGGTGCACACGGGAGACCCATGCCACAGATAACGGCCACAGGGCACAGAGGTGGCTGGCCCTGGCTGTGGGGACTGGTGCGCCGAGGCTGTGGCGACAGTGAGCTCTTCACACTGTGCTTTGACCCTGGGAAGAAGGAAGGTCCTCTGGGTCTCCCGGGGCACTCAGCTCAGGTGTCATGCCTCAGCTGGGGCTGTGCAGGAGGACCCGGAC
The DNA here is from genome assembly GCF_021218885.2 of Marmota monax. Taxonomy (NCBI): domain Eukaryota; kingdom Metazoa; phylum Chordata; class Mammalia; order Rodentia; family Sciuridae; genus Marmota; species Marmota monax. The sequence continues at coordinate 205,290 of NW_026691942.1, forward strand.
TCAGCAGGCTCCGGCTCTGGGAGGGAGAGAAGCCAGGTCCACGCGAGCACCTCACAGGATGCCTTCAGAGGGTGGACACTAGAGAAGGACGGGGGACTTTCTTCCTGGTGAACCGCTGCTGGTGGCAGTAAGAGCGGACCCTGACTGGGCACTGCTGAGTGCACTGGCCGGGAGAGGGCCTCGTCCCGCGTCGGACTGAACCAGCCTACCTGCACAGCGCTGGGCAGGATGACGCTGGCGTCTGGGCGTGACTGCCCGGTTCCTGCCCAGGTGCCTGGGATGATGCCCTCCGGCATCCCCGTGTCCTCACCTGCCCTGACTTTAGGCTCCACATCTGCAGACACTGGCCATGCACCCAGGTGGCAGGCCACGCTGCCTCCACCCTGCTCAGACCACTGTGCACCTCTGGGACACACCAGGGTGATGAAGCCACCCAGCACTCCACTGCCAGCTCACCTGCGTGTGCAAGGAGGAACAGCCCACAGCCGGGCCTCCAGCCACGTGGCTGCTCTGGCAGGTGAGGGTGGCCACAGATCCGGAGAGGTGGAATGACAGAGCCTGGAGGCCACTGGCCCTTGCCCGCCCAGCGGTCCTGGGGACACCTGCAGAGGCCTTTCCACAGGCGCTGCCTGGGCCTGGGAGGAGGCTCAGCACCTGGGTTGTCAGGTGTAGCTCAGGCATCTGGCCAGGAGCAGGGTCTGCAGCCCACGTGCGGCACTGTGCGCTCTCATCCTGTCCCTCTGGAGCCCCGCCCCGCCCAGTCGCTGGCCTCTCCACTGCTAGGAGCCATGTGGCAGAACCCGTGTCACAGCTGCCCTGGCTGCTGCGGCTCCTGGAGCCTGCTTTCCACGGAGTTGGCCGCGACACCCGCTTTGTCCTGTGGCGAAAGGCTCTGCAGGCTCGGTCGCGGCTCCTCAGCCACAGCTCAGAGGCCACCTCTAGAAAGTCCTCACCTTCCCACACCCAAGTGCCGTCCCGGGAAGGGCCGCTCCCACCTGGTGCCCACATCTGCTTCCTACCTCCGTGGGCACCCTCGTGTGTGCCCTCTGAATGTGTCCTCCCCGTGGGGGCACTGGGACGGCTGGTGCCCCTTCCCCATGGGGCCAGGCAGGACTACAGCAGAGCCAGGTGAGCATGCACACACCAGGGTGACGGGGACTCAGGGTGATGCTCCTGCCCGGACCTGAGGTTGGCAGGAGCGAGCTCCCTGCAGAGAGGGCGTCTTTAGAGGAAGGTCACAGGACCCACGTGCATTCCAAGCACAGGGATTGGGTCAGCCGCCTTCTCCCTCTCCCTCCCCTCACTCCACAGCTGGGGGACACCCATGGAGTGCAGGTGCGGCCCTGGGTGTCGACCCACCTGGGAGGTACTTTAGAAATCCTGGATGAAACACCCCCCCCCAAGGCAGGCAGACGTGCGTGACCCGGAAGGAGCTGGAGTACAGCCCGCCATCCTGCAGAGAGGGTCAGGTCTCGCGCTGGGCCGTCTCGAGACGCAGAGGATCCCACGTCCTGTGGCCCAGGCTGTCCCATGTCCTTATTCCCCAAGCCATGTGTGTTTCCTTTAAAATACAATTATGTCTAAGCAGTTTACTCCTTTCTGGGGAAGCCCGGCTTAGTGGCTCTGTGAGGAGGCGTGGGGTTCAGGGGAATGGCTTACAAGGGATGATTGGGAGATTTCTCTTCCTCTGTACCAGAGCTGGCCCTCGGCACCTGTGGGTTCTGCATCTGAAAATTCAACCAGCCACGGACAGAAACTATTTGAAAAAAACCTGTGTTTGTGCTGAATGGGTACTGAGTCTTCCTGTCACCATGTCCCAACAACCTAGGGTGACATGTGTCTACGCAGCCTGCATACTGTCCTGGTGTCATAAGTAGCCCAGAGATGATCCGGAGCATCTGGGAGGACCTGGGGGTCATGTGAGCACACTGTCATTTACACCAAGGACTTGAGCCTCCATGGGTCTTGGTACCAGGGAGATGGAGCCAAGTCCTGCCCGATCCCGGTGGGAAATTGCACATCTGTTCTTGGCAGTCTTAAAAAGATAAATCAAACTTTTGAAAATAAAATTCTTGACATGCATACAGTGTATGAGGGGAGATTCTATAGCTAGATAACTGATGTTTTTTTTGGAGGAAAAAACTGGACTGCAGAGTCAGTGGGGGCCCCTCTGTTGTCTTCTAGAACATTCTGGGTTTTGCTTCGAGGCAGCTGTGCCCAGCAGGGGTCTGGGGACAGGCTGCTCAGGGGGCTGAGAGGGGCCCGGCTGGTGCCTGAAGCCCTGCAGGGTGGTGAAGGTGGACACCGGCCGTGCTGAGCGTGAGCACGGCATAGTGGGGAGGCCGTCCTTCCAACTCTCCTGTCCTGGCTGCTGGTGTCGTCCTGCTGAGGGACTTGGGCACCTAGGCTCTGCCTGCGCCTCCTCCACACCCCGAGACTCTCCCATGTCCTGCGGTGTCCTGTCACGTGGTCAGGTGGTACCTTGGGATGCTCAGTACAAGTCTTTCTTCCTGCTGCGGCCTTGGGGAGAAGGGGTCCAGCCAGGACCTGTGGATGGATCTCATTTGGGAACGACATCTTTGTAGACAAGGCCAAGACAGAGCCACAGTGGTCAGGATGGACTCCAGTCCAATGACGGGCGTCTGCCCACAAAGGGAGACCTGGACACACAGACGCAGTGGGAGAGACCACGCGATGTCAGAGGTGGAGAGGGGTCCCCAGCAGGCCTTGAGGCTCATGGAGGCCAGGTAGCTGCTCCCTCAGACCACCAGAGGCGCCAACCTGCAGCCCCTTGGCTGGGGCCTCTGGACCCGATTCCTGCTCCTGGTCGGGGGCTTTCTCCAGCAGCCTCGGGGAACAGAGGCAGCTCTCCCGGACCAGGGCCTTCCTCAGCCCCATCTACACCGGCCTCCTAGGGGAAGTGCTCACCACTGACAGAAGCACCTGCTAGCCCCAGGAGGCACTGGGGTGGACATGAACCTGGAGCCCCTGGGAGCGGCTCCAGGTCCATTAAAAGCCTCAGACCCACAGAGTGAGAGGCGTCGGCTCCACAGCCCGTGGTCCACCACCCCCAGCTTCATGTTCCAATCAGGCTCACTCCTAAGGCACCGACAGGCTGGTGGGTTGGGAAGTTCTGGTGTCTGAGAGAGGTCCAGGCAGGGGCCGCTTCCGGAGTGCAGCTGTAGAGCTGGCTGCACTGGACAGTTGGGCGGGCGTCACAGTGCTCAGGATGCGACGCTGGGACTGCGAGGAAGAGCTGTGTTTGACAGGCGCCCATGTTTCCAGAGACCAAACCGTCAGCCGTGGCCGGGTAGGAAACTAGTGCACTGTGGGGTTTGCGGCAGAGTAGTATCCCTAGGACAGGGACTAGAGGAGAGGGCAGTGTCCTGTGCAGAGTGCGGACGAGGCGGTGAAGCTGGCTACTTTGGAATGGAACTTCATAGAGGCTCTGAGGCCCTGAGGCCCTGGAACCTCGAGGCTCTGCAGAGCCCCCAGGGCTGGTCTCCGGGCCCCTGGAGGGGTGGGGCTAGAACCTGGGGAGCACTCCAGCCGGTGTCCCCGTCCTCCGCAGGTGGCAGGGCTGGCGGCTGAGCTGAGCCTCAACTACCCTGCACTTGCCTCTGTCCCACTCGCCTCTCAGGGCTCCATCCTCAGGCTATTTCATGTCCCCTGCACACCAGTCTTTGAGTGAAATGTCACAACTCGAGTCCAGCGCGTGCTGGAAGCCTTGGCTCCTGCCACTGGTTGGGCAGGTGCAGAATTCCTCAGGGACTCACTTGCCCTGCCTGCTCAGGGGAGGAGAAAGGCACTCACGTGCCCAGGAGGCCAAGGGCGCCAAGCGCCCTCAGCACAGCCTGGGCCCTTCCTTGGGTTCCAGAAAGGCAGGGAGGAAGGCCCCCTCCTGAGTGCAATAGGGAGGCTGGACGGGGCACTGGGGAAGGGGACAGAGAGTCTGGAGCCGGGGGACTTCCTGACCTGTCCGAGTCTTCTCCTCTCCTCAACCACTGAGCAGCTCCATCTCCAGCTGCTGCCTCCTGGGGCTGCCCTGGCGGCCGGGCCCACCCACCTCCTGGGTCTCCTGCGCCCGGCTATGGTTTCGCCTCTGGGTGGTGTGCCTGGCCGTGGCAGGAGCTGCGACCACTGTGGCGCTCAGTGCCACTTCCCAAGCCCATTCCCATCGAGCTCTGCAGGGGCTGACTGCTGGGGGGACACGGCTGGGGAAGGGGGGCCCAATCCACAGCACCCCCATTCCTCACATTGGCAACTGTGTCAGTTCTCAAGGCCTGGTCTGGTCCTGGTGACCCAGGGTGACGCTGACTGAAGGCTCCTGCCTTTAGGACACGGTGTCGGGTCCTCACAGAAGACAGAGCTCCGCCTCCACCTTCCTAAGAATGGAGCCACAGACAGGCCCGGGGAACCCACGCTCCTTACACACACATTCAAAGGTGTGCTGGTTCCGGGGGGAGGGCAGGGGGTGGGGAGGTCAGGTGGTGGAAGGGGGTGGACATCATCACCCTAGGAACACGTACGACTGTCCAACTGGGGACTCTGCATCGTGCACACCCAGAGAAGTGAAAGGCTGTGCTGCATTTGTGTACAGTGAAATGAGTGCGACCAATCAGGAAAAACAGAACATCAACACAAGAAACAAATACGTCACAATAAACCACATAACTGTGTAATTATAATTGAACTAAGTATGATTATGATTAAAATGTGTTAATTTCATTTCTTTATATTTTATAAAATGACATTATAAAGTGGCTAAAAACTAAAGATCTCTAGGCACTGAATCTCTCAAGGTGAATTTTGATACTAAATTTGAAAAGAGATTAATGATAAAAATATCAAAGAACTCATAAATTCTGAAATCAAGTAACGTTTAGTGAACATCCTTTAGTAAGTTTGAACGGGCTTATCTGAATTCAAGGCATTATTCACAACCAATCTATTTAGATCTCGTTTTTAAAAAACATTTTAGGTAAAAAAAAAAAGAGAGTCACCTGCCAGAAGTCGGCCACAGTGGCGGGCAGGGGTCCTTGGGTGGCGATGTAGGCAGGATTCCTCGGGTCATGATCCATCTGTGGAGACAAGGCACACAAGACGGTCAGCCACAGGTCAGAAGCATCCAGAGGCCGAGCCTCGCTGGGGGCGTCTGTGCCCCATGGTGTGACCCCCACCACTGTTCACAGATCCCAGTGGGCACCTGAGTTCCAGCAGACTCAGAAACCACAGCCAAGATGCCTTCTTACACCTGATTGAGGTTACAAGAGCAGGTCACAGAAACGGGGGCCCAGTGCCCAAGGAGACCAGGGCAAGCCCTTTGTCCCAGCGACACAGCACGTCCTCACGGGTGCGTGTGGAGGATCTTCCTGTACCCCATGGGGCTGTGAGCCGCCTGTTAGGACCCAGGTGGTGGGCTGCAGAGGGGTCAGGCCTTAGCCCCAAGCAGGACTCTCCATGTCCAGCCCCCAGGGACAGACTCGCCGGGGGCCAGAGCTGCAGTGGCTTCTCTCAAGGAGTTAGTGCGTGCCCTGGGGGCTTGTTTCTGCTCATCCTGAAAAGGGGGCTTAGGCCGGGCTGGTCAGCTTGGCCGGGGCCTTGCTGGGGGGCATCATGACTGGGCCAACCTCAGAGGGCCATTTCTCTTCTCTTTCCAGCAGACGACGGGCTGAGAACGGAGACTGTGGCCGAGGTCTTCCTGGCTAGCTGATTGGTCCACACCCTTGTGCTAGCCCCAGTGGGGAATTTGGCTTAAACGACCTTCGTTATGACATTTCACTCAAAGACTGGTGTGCAGGGGACAGGAAATAGCCTGAGGATGGAGCCCTGGGAGGCGAGTGGGACAGAGGCAAGTGCAGGGTGGTCAGAGGCTCCGCTCAGCCGCCAGCCCTGCCGCCTGCGGAGGACGGGGGCACTGGCTGTCATGCTCCCCAGGTTCCAGCACCCCTCCAGGGGCCTGGAGACCAGCTCGGGGGGGCTCTGGACACTGTGTCGGGGTCCAGCCTCAGGGCGAGACAGCTGCCTGCAGACCCCCACGGCTGGCCGAGCTCCTGCTCTCTAGGCTTGGGGCTGATGAAAGATCTGAGATGCTCTGTATTTCAAGATAACGGCCAGGAACACATTTCTCAGCAGAGTGAAAAATGAGGACGTCTTAACCACATGTGCTCTGAGGCCACACGCAAGGTCGGTGGTGGACCCAGCCGCCACCTTACACACGGCTCTGCGGGAGACCAGCAGGCCTGGGCAGGGAGGGTGTGTCCACCCGGGGCGAGCCCAGGGAGCCGATGCCATCCTCCCACCTGGACAGAACCATGCGGCAGGAGGCTGGAGCGAGGAGCTTCCCTGCGTCTAGTTTAATGGTCTCTAGTGAAAGTGGACATTGTTTTGAAATTCACCACAACATACACCATGCAGGTAGATTATGGTACTCTCACTGAAAGCCCCAACTAAAACGTTTCAGTGACAAATGTTTAGTTTTGATTTTTAAAATGTGCATTTGCTGCGGTGACTATTTATGGAGACCCCGTCTCCCCGCTGTGCACAGGTTCGTGTAAGAAGGAAGACCCACCTCCCCCTCGGGACGGCCCTGCCCGGAGCGCCTCGGCAGCAGCACATGTGGATCATGAGCATTCAAACCAGCTTCAAAATGCGAGGGCCCTGGCCCCGATGACACGCTGCCAGGGTCCCAGAGGGCAGATATGCCAGCCTTGTGATAGGTCTTAACTGCTGAGTTTTAAAATTCCTTAAACCATCACCTGCTTAGGTGCCCTGGACAGAGCCGTGGAATCCAGGGACACGGGCAAGTGCATGGGGCCTGGCCGCAAGTCGGGCCTCACAGCTCGGGCCTCGGGCTGCTCCGGGAGGTGCCAGGGCACAGGTCACATTGGTGAGGTGCACTCGCCAACGCAGACTGGAAGGTGGCAGGACGCCTCTGTGAGCTCTGACCCTCAGTGAGGCCGGGGCCGTGCTGTCCTCCTGCCTCTCTGCTGGCCTGGACACAACAGAGTCTACTCGGGCCACCTCTGCTCTGTGCGCCTGGCCCTCCCTCCTTCCTTCTCACATTCTCTGTCTCTCTGTGATATATCTTGGTGTCCCATGCCACTGTGTGACCCTGGGAAGTCTGTCATGCCTCTGGACCTCAGTCTCTGTGTCACCGGGTGGGTGATGGGGAGGGGGAGGCAGGACGGAATGACCTCCAGGTGCCCTTCAGCCCAGGTCCCAGGTAGACATGTGTGTGTCTGCATGGCAAGCCAGAGACGTGCCTGCATGTCCTGTGAGCCCCTTTGGGTGGGAGGACCCTGTCCCCGTGATTGCAGTGGTGCTGAGAGTCTGGGCCACTGGAAGCACTTCCCTGGCCAGAGCTTCTGTGGTGACGAGCTGGCCCAGAGAGGCTGGTGTCCATTAACCCACATTTAAGTGGTAGCTGGAGGGTGGCAGGACCCAGGCACAAATGACAGTGTGATTTTGCTTGTACTGTTTTCCCCCAGAAGGAGGAACGCCATCTGTTGGGTCCGTTGTCCCTGGTAGACTGCTTCTTGGGAAGATGTCACGTGAAATGGGACACAAAAGGTGTCCCCTAAAGGGATGCTTGCAAACAACCCGGTGGTGTGCGGGGGCTGGGACACACCCGCGTGAGGCGAGCGTCAGGTGGCTTCACCTTGAAGAAGCCCAGGCTGCTTGAAACCCAGAAGTCCCTCCCCAGTAACTTTCAGCCTCCAAGAAAAACTGCCTTTAGGAGGAGACCCAGGTTCTGAGCCCCAAGAGCTCACCAGAAGCGAGAGTGGGCCGGCCAGGGGCTTGCACAGCAGCCCCAGACCCACCTGGCCTCCTCGGCCTGCACCAACGTCTCAGGGGTCCTTCAGGGAGAGCGTGCCGGCACCTGGGCCTCCCTGTGTTCCTAGGTCACCGTGGATCTCAGACCTCCTCCTCTCTCTCTGCTATTCCTTCCTCTGTGGTGCAGGGGATTGAGCCAGGGGGCTCTGCCATCGAGCCACACCCCGGCCTGGCACAGCCTGAATTGGCAGGTGTCCAGACGACAGGCTCTGGGGAGGGAGGCCGACCTTGAGCAGTCTTCACACTGGCCTCAGGCATCAAATTGTTAAAGTGAGTACGAGGGTGAGCCACCACTGCCCACAGGTGCTAGCTGTGGGGACTTTCTGAGCCATGCTTGGCCACCTCCTCAGGACACTCAGGACACCTGCCCTGCCGTCCATCCTGGGCAGCCGCTCTGTCCCCAGGTGCCTGCCAATCAAACACCAGGCCATGTTCCTCCTTTCCCAAACGGTGGAACCAGGATGAGGCTGAGCTGTCCCTGTGGCTGGCACCGTGGGCTCGTCCTGGTCACTAACCCACATGCTCTGCCTGTGCCACTGTCCACAGGTGACACCCTCAGTCTGCCCAAGTTCTTAAATGGAGCCCACGGGTCTCCCTGACTGCCTAGGGGACACGGCTCCTGTGGACTTCCAGGACCCCTCTAAAGGCAGACTGGCATGGCTCGAGCGTGTGAGGACCGAGTGCCAACACGGCAGGCGTGACGATCATGGTCCGACACGGTAGGTCGTGCAGCTGCTTCTCACTCAGAGGCTGCTGGGGAGGCCATCCTGGGCCGCGGGTATTCAGAGAGAAGGGGAGGCGGGGATTTCCTAGTCCCCTCTCACAACCAAATTGGAAAAAAAGACTCGCACTATGAAGCAAAGGGAAAGCCACGAGGTGCCCAGATCCCGTCTCTCCCCTGGTGTCCCTTCTGACCCTAGCCCCTGGCCAGCAGCTGGGAAGGTCACCCTGAATCTGCACTGCCCAGGCCGAGGAACCGCAGGATGCACCCCCACCCCTCAGCACGTGAGCAGGAAACCATCCAGGTCCTGCCCTGCTGTGGCCACTGCATCCAGCAGTGCCCACGGGAGATGGACCTCCAGCCGGGGCACCCTGACATGCAGAGTCCCACAGCCCGGCAGGGACCCGCACCTCTTGGACTGGGGAAGGGCTTTGCCTGGCCTTTCTGTTTGGTCATTCCGGGAGAGGGACCACAACAGGCAGGGCCCGGATCCTCCCTCTCTTCAGCCACCAACAGTGCTGCCCATCACCCTGGGCAGGACCCAGCACTCACAGGCCTGCCTCACGGGGCATGGGGTTCTGCTCGGGGGACAAGAGTGGCCAGCCAGTGGGCTTTGACTAGAGACTCAGAATCAGTCTTGATGGGAAGACCCAGGGGACGGCCCCCGTGCAGGAGACAGGCCCCGCCACACGTCACACCTGTGTGAGGCCTGGGCCTCACAGCCCCCTCTCTGCACAGACGGAGTACCTGGAGCAGCCACTCCTCCAAGTCACTTTTTTTTTTAAATATAATTTTTTATTTTACTTGTAGGTGTGCGCAATATCTTTATTTATGTGGTGCTGAGGATCAAATCCTGTGCCTCACGTGTGCAAGGCAAGCGCTCTGCCACTGAGCCACACCCCAGCCCCCTCACTTTTCAAAGCTGAGTTTGTGCACTGTGTGGGTGTGAGGGGGCAGGAGGCGGGACTGGTAGCTGCACAGCAGGGGCTGAACTGCCCCCCAGAGGTGCTACAGGGGGCAGCCCGGGCAGGGAGGATGCCGGCCAAGGGACGCCACCACGTGTCATCTCCTGCTGAAGGGCCACAGGATCTAGGACTCGGTGCGTTTGTGGCCCTAGGGCTGGCCGGCACGCTGGGTCCTGGGTATCCTGACCCCGTCAGACACACTGTGTTCTGTAGGCCCTGTGTTCAGTGGCTGCAAACCTGGGATTTCAGAAATTACTGATGTGTCCCTTAGACCGACACCAAGGAAAGCTGTGGGAAGGGGTCAGTGCACCAGCTGTCCAAGTCCACACGGAATCCCGGCCCCTCTCTGCACCCCTCCCAGCCCCTGGCTCCACAGGCCTGGTCCCTCCATCCCCACCTGCCCTCCCCACCTTGGCTCTGCAGGCAGCTGAGGCCCAGGGAAGCCCGCCCCAGCCTCCCCTGCTCACCCCCAGCTGGCCTCCACTTCCCTGTGCCAGCTGCCTGCTCTCTGCAGAGCCTGAGCCAGGGACAGCACTGGGGTGGGCGGTGCCCAGAGCCAAAGAGGCTCCAGGAGGAGAGCCCCTCTGAAGTCAGGGGGGCCTGGGGCTCGAGCAGCACTGCCTCCTGCCATCCTCCCCAGGCCCAAGCCTCCACTCCCCTCTCCTCCAACAGCTGCTGGGAGGCACAGCCGCAGGCACCTGCTTTGTATTCAAAGACCCCAGACACCCGACCACCCCAGGCAGCAAGCCTGCTGTAGCAAGGCCTCGGGGCCTCCATGTTAAAGGGAGGCAGGTTGGTACCTGGGTTTCCGTCTCCCAGGAGTCAAGGAAACGGCACCTGGGAGAGGCGACTGCCAGGGGCAGGAGCCACTGCAGTGTGGGTTCCACTGTAGCACCCTCCCAACTACTGGCCTGTCACCTGCCCGAGCACCAGGCCCCCTGAGGCCCGGTGCAGCACCCTCCCAACTACGGCCTGTCGCTCGCCGAGCACCAGGTCCATTCAGACTTGAGGCAGCTGGTGTACCTGGCCCAAGCCAGTCCCTGGTCACCAGCCAGGGCAGGCACTGCGAACCCTCTTGAAGCTGAACTTTCTCGCCCACAGAGGAGAGCCGCTGACCCGTGCTCTGGGCTGTGTACTTACAATGGGGCTGGCGTTGATGTAGTCCGAGTTGCTGTGACTGTTTTCTGGTTTCAGCAGGATCCTGGAGTGGTCATCTGCAAGAAACCCATGAGAGGTGGTTAGGAGCTGGCCCAGTGCTTCGTCCAGGGGCGTGAGGGACCCGTCTAGGCTCACACCACCCCAGCTCCAGCCCAGGGTCAGCGCCAGCCTTGAGCACTCCTCAGTGGAGTCTTTCCTTCCTATCCTCCAGGACGACCCCGTGGCCCAGCCCTCGGAGGGCAGAACAGAGCCGCTCTCTGCCCCTCGGATGCAGGGACGCCCCCCCCCTGCCTTCACAGCCCTGCCGTAAAGAGCAGACACACACCAACGCATGGAGGACGATGCACCCGTGGATATCAATCAACAGGCCACCATCCAAGGTAGAGTCTCGTAGTTGACAAGTGGCTAAATCCCTGAGATGACTGGAATTTAGTTTCAAGGGGAGAGTGAGAACCACAGGAAATGCAGATAGGGAGGAAACAGAGACGCCCGGGAGCCTCGGGTGGACACGAGCTCTGCACAGGCAGAGGCCTTGCCTGATGAGGGCCAGAGCCGGCAACCGTTCCTGGGGCTGACCAGGAGAGCGCATCCCCGGTGAGTGCGTCCCTGCCTCAGTCTGGCTCTGGACGGACCCCTCTGCCTGACTCCAGGAGCTTCGAGGCGTGGCCCCAGGGAAGGTGCAGGGAGCAGTGGGAGGTGTGTACGCTGGCCTGGCCAGAGCCTGGGGTGGAGCCTCAAACCCCCTCGTCCTCCATGAGGGGCAGCTGGGGGCACGGCCAGCGGCTCCGCTCTTGCTCCCGGGTGAGTCCCCCGGGGACACGCAGCATCCTTGGCCACCGGGTCCCCCGTGGCTGAGAGCTTGCTCAGACTCAGGCTTGTTTCCCCAGACTCGCGGGGGGCCCCTTCCTGCAGGAGGGGAGGCCTCCCGCCACGGGCTGCGCAGGCGGCACAGACTTGGGGACTTCACTGTCACTGGTGTTTCTTTCATTTCTCTCGGAGATAAATTTACCTAATGCTTTAAAAATAGCATCTCAGGGCTTGGGAAAGGTGAGAGTCCCGACGGGCTGAACTTGGCCGGCGATGTTGGGGGTCGGGGGACGGGCCTGGTGGGCCAGAGTCGCCCATCAGCCATGATGTCCAACTAGGGGCACTTTTCCATGGAGACAAATTGGACAAGGAACACTGAGAGATGTCACATGTCACATTTATATACACCTATTTACGTGTGGCCAACGTAGTGGAATGTCACGAGGGTGGGTGTGACGGGGTGGTGTGGCTGAGCTGTGGCTGCAGCTGTTTGTAGGGTGTTGGGGAGCCCAGCCAGGGCTCTGCCTCAGAGCTGCCCCGGCCCCCCACAGCGGTCTTCAGCGGAGGCACGACCCAGTTCCCAGCAGACGACTCCACGGCCCTCCTGCACAAGCGTATTCCCGAGAGGGCGGAAATCCGCAGCATCAGAGAACAGAAACGACGTTGACCAGGAAGAGCTGGTCCACTCGGACACCCTAACATGCCATGAGCACTGCCCACACCAGGTCCCAGAAGCCCAGGTCCACGGGGCCTGCAAGGTCCCAGCCGTGCTCACTCTGCTCAGGGGGCCTGACCACTGCAGCTCACAGAGCTCTGGAACGGGGAGCCTGGCTTCTAGCTGTTTCCAGAGGGTTCCGGGTCGCCTGGGCCTCACTGTAAGCATTTTTAACACACGATTTAGGCACTTGTGGCCACCCGTCCACCTACTTAGGAGGTCTGTGCTGCAAGGCAGCCTTCCAGGTAAAGAGGGGCGTGGACAGGACAAGGACAATTCCAGATCCCAAGTCCAGGAACCCCCTCAGCACCCTGTGTGGCCGCCACCTGCCCCGGTCCAGGTAGCTCGTGAGAATGGCTTCCCACTACTGATCAGCAGGGCGCCGTGCTCACATCTTGCCAATCAACAGACTGGTTCAGGGCCCAGTCCCCAAACGCAGGCTGCCTGCCAGCTGCAGGTACCTTTGCCATGACGGTCCTGGCAAATTTCAGCACAATTTTAGGCACTTGTGCTCTGGACACTGGGAACCGCTCCCAACTGAGAGACTTGAGAGCAGGGTCAAGAGGGACTGGTGACCAGGAAGAAAAAGCCACAGCTCGCCATCTCCTGACCTCAGAGGCCTGAGCATGGAGTGGGGCAGACACAGGCCCTGCCTGGGGCCGAGAGGCTCAGCCACTGCCGGCCCAAGTGCCGTGGTGCCTCTTGCCAAGGGAGCCATGGAGATGCCACGCGCTGCCTCTGCTGGCCCGGCCTGTGAGCACCGTGGGAGAGTCTCCTCTGAAAACTGAGGAGGTGATGCCCAAGTCTGTGAGCTACACCTGGGTGCAGACGGAGGGCGCCATCACAGAGAGCGCCATGGACCCTGTGCCCTCAGGAGCCCCTCCAGAGTGTGGGCTGGGGCAGGGCAGGGAGGCCTCCCACCACGTGGTGTGTGTGGTCGCGCAGCACGTTGCTTCCAGGTTGACGGTGAGGGGATTTTGCTTCGGTATTGGGCTACTTTGAGACACATAGACCTGGAAGGGCCGGGGCCACGCTGGACAAGCTCAGGATGGGGGATTGGTGGCTTGGCCAGCCCAGGCTCCGTCTGGGGGAGAATCTCTGCACCATCTGTGACTTGTTTTCCCTGGTCATGTCTTAAGAGGTGCCATAGAGGCCAAGGACACGGTTACCTTGAGTTCTGAGTATCCCAAGACGGGCTCCCAGAGCACGAAGTCTAGTGAGGGAGGTCGATGGCAGGTAGGAGGGGAAGTCCCCACGGGTCTCCGCTCTGCCCGGCTGGCTCAAGGCGATTCCCTCCTGTTTGCCGAGCAACATGTCTCCCCCCCCACCCCCCGGGAGCAAATGAAGTGCAAGGCAGGGACGGCCCTGGACCTGAGCGCGGGCTGCGGACGCCGGGCTGAGCGGGCGGGCTCTTCGCACCTTCTCCAGGAGCCCAGGGGCAGGAGCGGGTGGAGTTCGCCTGGCTGCCTCCTCCTGCACTGGCCTGGGCCCGCTGCGTGGTGCCGCCCTCACAGGACCCACAGTGCAGGTCCATGGTGGGGGGCCTTTGAGCCCCCGCCCACCCTCCTGAGGTACAAGCAGGCCTCCGTGCCTTCGTCAAGGCTGGCACGAGGGTCCCGTGTCCCGTCTCTCCACACACAGCTTCGACCTGTCACCTGCTCACTGCAGCTCTGCACCACCCATGAAACGGGGACATTCCCATTTTACCCTGGAGAAGACAAGGCCCAGGAAGATCCAGAGAGGTCCTTGGTGACAGCGTGCCCTCAGCAGCAGAACTCAGGGCGTGAGCTCTGGCCCTGCCACTTGCTCACCAGGTGACATTTGGGCAAGTTATTTGGTATTCAAAGCCTCAGATTTGTCTTCCAAAAGGCAGGACAACACTCACCTCAGGACCGTCATGGCAAAGGTACCTGCAGCTGGCAGGCAGCCTGCGTTCGGGGACTGGGCCCTGAACAGGCTGTTGGACTGGCAAGGTGTGAGCACGGCGCCCTGCTGGTCAGTAATGGGAAGCCATTCTCACGAGCTACCTGGGCCAGGGGCAGGTGGTGGCCATGCCAGGTGCTGAGGGGGTTCCTGGAGTGTGGCCATCAATGGACTTGGGATCTGGAATTGTCCTTGTCCCGCCCAAGCCCTTCTTCACGGGCCTCTAAGGAGGTTTTCCCAGGCTCCTCCTGAGTAGGTGGACAGGGGGCCACGCCCCACCTCACTGGGAGATGCCTTCCTTGGAGGCATCTATCTGCAGGGCTCACGGAGCTGGCACTCGGCACGGGGGGCTTCTTTGACCGAGTGGTGGGCTGTGTCCTCCTGGGCTCTGCAGCGGTCTCAATTTTCTGTTAAGATTTAGATCACACCTTTTGTGCTGCACATTCTTTCTTTCGATGGTGTGGGTCTGCAGTGTGGGGACATCTATGACGGGCTGAAAGGCTGCTTCTGGAGGGTCGCAGCTGAGTCTTCAGTGGAGACATCAGCACCCGTGACCACAGGCTCCTTCTCCAATTTCATGGGTCCATGATGGTCTGACATGCTGCGGAGAGGCAGCCTGAGATTGCTCACCCTCAAAAGCCAGTGGTCAGTGCCGGCCCAGGGATTCCAGCCAATCACACAGGAAAGCCTTTGCTGGACCCGTCGTAGCTGAGGCACAGGAACACATCAACATGCCACATTTGTCTCAAGTCTGAGGCGCTAAGCAGGCGTGACTGCAGATCTGGAGCCTAGGACAAGCCACAGGGTGGTCACCGGCACGGCTGCTCCAGGGGGCACATCCTGCTTGGCTGCACCACAGAGGAGGCTGTCTGCATTCCAGAGATGCAGCCAACGAATTTTGGCGTCTTGGTGCCTAGAGCTTTGAAACAGTTCAGCCTCAAACAAACTCACCAGCGTCACGTGGCGCGGAGCGTGCCCGGGGTGAGCCCAGGTGCACTGCGGGGGACCTGGGCACAGGCTTCAGCCTGCAGCTTCAGGGTGCTGGTAACAGGTGGTGTGGGTACCCTGCCAGGCCTGGAGGGAGACCCGGCAGGAGTAGGGGGGCTGGCACTGGGCTGCACAGGCGTGCGGCCTCTGGGGACCTCTGCCCTGGGGCAGGAGGCTCATCCTCCAGCCGCAGCTCTGCATGTGCCCCAGCACACAGGCTGCAGGAGGATGGCGGGGTGGGTGGCCGGGCGCCTGGCTGCAGATGCTGGGTGAGCTCCTGGCAGCGTCCTTGAGGCCTAGTGGGTGCGGCTCAGCTCTGCACCATGGGAGGCTCACAGAGAGGTCCTGGCTGGCGTGGAGGGACGATGGGCAGCGGGGCCAACTGAGTGACTTGAAGACGTGAGAAATGTGTAAGATGAGCAGATGGCAAGACCCGGGGGCGGCGGGAGGAAGGGGTGGGGGTGGCGCCTGGGGTCCTGGAGCACCAGCAGTTCTTACAGGAGAGACCCCCACTCCAGCGAAGGCAACTCAGCATGATCACCATGGAGACGTGCCCACTGCGACTCACACTCGAACCTCGGGTGAGAGCGCCAGTCCCAGAGGGAGCAGCCTCAAGAGCTGCCCCTGGCCCTGGCACCGGGGAACCTGAGTGGGACGCCTGCTCCGAGCTGCACACAGGCGGGGACAGGAGGCCAGGGGGGGCCTGGGGTGATGGCACCGAGGGAGCCCGAGGAAGTCACAGAGAAGGAGCTGACAGGCTGACGCAGAGCGGGGGCGGCACTGTGGCTGGGAGCAGGCGGACTCTCCGGGTGTCGGAAGGCCTGAGTCATAGAGCTGGCTGAGGGCCTGCTCCCCCAGGACAAGCGCAGAGCCACAAAGCAGGATGGAGGGGGACAGGAGCGGGTAGACCCTGGGGCCACCCCTGCTGGGAAGCCTGATGTGAGGTCCTCTGAAGGAGGAGCCAGCAGACCCCCCCAGCTGCTGGGGGGACCACCTGAGCAGGCCTCCCCTGCCTGGCTCCGCCTCCCCTGCCTGGCTCCGCCTCCCCTGCCTGGCTAAGGGTCCAGGGCACGGCCCTGATGCCAGGACCCCAGGAAGGCAGCACAGGTCCGTCCAGGCACTACGGGAGGCCTTCCCTCCTCAGCCTCACTCTGGTTGGGACCTGGTAAGGTAGAGTCCCTGGTCCTCCTGTGGCCACTGGGGATGGCGTGCACCTGGGGAGGACTTCTTGTGTTGAGGCTGCTCCCGCTCAAGACCCGACCCCAGCGTGCTCACCTCTGGACACTGGCCTCTGAGCCCCGGCCCCTCTGCCCCCGTTGGAGGGTCCAAGAGCCAATCTAGCCCCAAACCTCCCTGGGCAGCACACCCCAGGGCCCACGCGTGTCCGTGAGGCCACCCCTCCCCCACACAGTGACTCCTGGTGGAGAGCAGGTGCTCAGGGACCTCCACTGCAGCCACCGCGAGGCCGAAGGCTATGATGGACGCAACCGTGGGTGCCCAGGATGCCCAGGTGCTGTGCCGGGTGCTGCCACTGCCCAGTGGGATCCAGGTGCAGATGCAGCAGGCCCTGAGGGCAGGCTCAGGCCTCTGCCCACGCCTTTCTTGCTGGCCGTGTGCCCCAACCCACAGCTTTAGGACCCTGCCATGGGGTTAAAGGGGGAGCTGTCTCTGAGCTGCCTGGCTGGGGACAGCTACGGGGCACAGGGCACTGGTCCTCAGTGGGTGCATGTCTGCAGGTTGGTAAGAGGAGTGGGCTCTCAGACCACAGGGACGGGGCCCAATGTGGCCTCGGGAGCATGCAGCCTGCTTGTGTCACCTGCCCCTCACCCCCGCAGGGCCCCCAGCTGGGTACGTACAGGTCAGCACTGCCAGCGAGCGGTTCTTGGGCAGGTTCTCCTCCCTCTGGGCCACCAGGGAGCTGCTGGGCTCCGCCTGGTAGGCGCACAGCGCGTCCCACTCCTTCTCCAGCCGGTGCTTGTTCTTCAGGTGGTCCTCCATGTAGGCCTGGAAGGAGCAGAGCGTCAGGAGCCCGTGCACAGCAGCTGCCCGGGCCCGGCGTGGCCAGGAGAGGCCGGCCTGCTGAGTCAGGACAGCACGCTCCCCGTGACTTCCAGGCTGCCAGGAGGTGCCCACCACGAGGGCCACACAGCCTGCTCTGGAACTAGAGGAACTGCTGGGGAAGGTGGACGACCGTCCTGGCCACAGGTGACCAGCCAGCCAAGGGGGTGCGAAGCCACACCTACGACCCAGGGAGGTGGGCTCAAGCAGGCAGGGTGGGCGGGAGAGTGCTCACCGGGGGCAGGGAAGGACAGGCATGGGACCCGTGAGTCATGGGTGGTGGCTGTGCCAAGTAGCAAGGAGAGATGCCAAGGCTGAGGGCAGAGGTCTGCACATCTGCAAGACAGCCGGGCCTGGACAGCAGGAGCCCGGGAGGTGCCTGTGCAGGCCGCAGCGGGCACCACTGGGCTCAGAGACACCCTGAGGACAGTGCTCCCCGGGCCGCGAAGGAGCAGAGACACGTTCTGGAAGTTGTGCAGGTTTCAAAGGGAGGAAGTGGCTGCAGACAAGCTAAGACACCCTGGATCCAACACTCCCATGACCCCAGGTCTGCAGAGCATCTCCCTGGGTGTCACATGAGCTGCCGACAAGTGTGGCATGGCCATCAGCCTTGGAACTATGCACCCGAAAAACAGGAAACATGCGTCTGGAAAACTGCCTCACGTCCAGTGCGGGCGTGCCCCTGCCCACACAGATGCCTGCCCCTCCACGAGGAGAGTCCTTTCCTCAGCTGTGTGCTAGTGGTGCACACGCACGGGACAGGCTGTGCCTGGGTGTGTGAGCCACGTGCGGGACTCCCGGCTGCGTGGCCTGTGCAGCATTGCAGGGACAGCAGGGCCCTTGGCGCTCTGCATTCTCCTGGCACTTGCCTGTGAGTACAGGTGACAGCAGCAGTCGAGGAGCCCGGCCTCTGGCTGTTCCCTGCCACATGCAGCCGTCCCCATCGATGCCTTCAACCAGAGGTGGCTGAGATGGGACGAAAGCTTCTCAGAGGACCAAGCCCAGCTGCGGGCCGCATGGATCCGTCATCCCCATAGGGGAGTGAGTTTTCAATGTGCCACGAGCCACGGGGTTTGGAGTGGCCAGCTCTCCCATGGCCAGCACAGTGCTCAGGCCCTCCTTGCTTCAACCGCCTCCCTGTCCGCCCACCTTCCTCTCACCACAGCCCCGTCTGTGAGGAGCCTGGACGGTCCTCTGGGCACCTCCCTGCCCACAGGCAACAGGTGGAGGAACAGAAGCACAGGGAGGGATCTCAAGTCAGACACGGCCTGCCCGCTCCAAGCCACTCCGCAGGCCCAGGTCTGCCCCACTGGTCTGCCTCATGGCAGCTCCCTGGACTATGTGGGGATCAGGTGTGCGAGCTGATGGGCAGGTGGAGCCCCTGGTGGGGAGGACGCGTGGGGCCCACCTCACACCTGCTGTGGAGGCCTGGCTGTCACTCACCCCCACAGCCAGCACTGAGCTGAGCAGAGGTTTACCCTGTGAGCCTGTCCATGCCCACAGTCCTGGGGCCTCCCGTATGAGCAGTGCCCTGAGGTGCTGGCCCACAAGGCCAGGCAGAATCCAGACGGCTCCACTGAGGAGGCCACCACAGACAGCTCTGAGATGGTCGGTGTGGATTCAGGCACTGCCTGTGAGCCAGAGGCCTCAGGGGAGGCACGGGGGCTCCTGCAGCCCAGGACCTGGTGGGGGTGGGCACAAGGCCCCACCCAAGGCACCGCCGGGCTGTGCCTGCAGCGGCCGCCCACTCTGTGGGAGCTGGTCCTGCCCTCCTCACAACAGGCACTCAGTGCTCCCGGTGGGGCAGCTGGCCCTGGCTGCCAGGAACAATGGGTGAGCAGCTCCTTCCAGCCAGAGGCACTCCGCGAGACGAGCCTGGCCACTGCAGCCCGACCTGACCGTCACTGCAGAGGGGCTCTGGACGCGTCCTAACCCCTCCAGGCTGCAGCGGGCTGGGCTCCTAGGCTGACCTTAATCAGGGGAGCGGCACCAGAGTCCACGCTCACAGTAACTCCTGGCCTCGTGGCAGGTCCTGCAGACAGGGCTGCTGGTCAGCAAGCTCGCAGTGGGAGGGGAGGCGGAGGCTGCTATCACGACTCCCCCGAGAACCGTCGCTGCAGATGCATCGGACTGCACCGAGCTGGACGCGTTTCTCGAGTCTTTGTGCGCAGTGACCTGCAGGCCCTGCCCTGGTGCACCACAGATGGACCTGTGCTGGTTTCCCACCAACATCTTTATAATCGCTGTGCGCCGTGTTAAAGTGCTGCAGGCTCCTGCGCCGCATCCCCATCTGCCCTCTTTTGTGGTCTGCGGACGAGACATTCTCATCTGGGAGTCTATGGAGAAGCCTGGCCTTTGTAGCAAAAACCCACATTTTAATCAATAAAAGCAAAACTGAAATGACTTAGTCCTGCTTCTCCTGGGTGTGAGGCGCGAGGGTAGAGCAGGGCGGCACTCTGCCCAGCGGCTGCAGGATCCCCAGTCTCATCAGCGTGGCTCCAGTGGCACTTGACCCCCAGCGGGCACCCAGCGGACATCTGAATAGTGTGTGCTGCCAGGGAGGTGGTCGCCCGAGAGCTTAATTAAAAAAAAACACAAACCCTGCAAATCTGAGTTCCATAAGTAGCCCTTGTAGAGAAGAAGAAAATGAAAGTGAAAAGGAAAACCCTCGTGGCTCCAAGCCCCAGGAGGGGCGCAGGACTCGCTGCCGGGCTTCTTCCTTCAGAGCCAACGGCCCCGGGGCCGGCCTGCATGCTTCTGGCGTTATGAAGACGGAAGCTGCCCAGGCGAGGAACCAGAGCCCCGGGAGGCTGGACCACTGATGGCTGGACCCTCGGCTCATGGCTGCGGCCTCCTCCAGCACTTCCTGCAGCCACGCAGCCTCCCTGCCCCTTCTGCACAGTGTCCCCTACCTGTCTCCTGGTGCCTGACACTGAGGACAGGGCCAAACCCAGTGTGCTGTGCTTTCCCCAAGCATGCACACCCGTGATGAAGTCTAACCTGCAGATCAGCACAGTAGGCGATAAACGACGACAGTTCTCTATAGATCTTAGCAACCTCAGCATGCCACTTTTTTCTTATTAAGTCAGGAGCTGTCACTTTTCACTTAAAGGAAGCATTTTATAGGTTCTCTGTGGCATAACTGAAACTTCAGCGTCATGACCCTGGTGCTTTGGGGTCATAAGTAAAGTCAGGGTGATCCAAACACAAGCACTGTCAAGTGCAACAGTTGGTCGGATAAGATGGCTACTAAGTGACTAAAGGGTGGGTAGTGTATACAATGTGGATACTCTGGCCATGAGGCGGTTCACATCCCAGGTAGCACAGAGTGGGAAGGCTTGAGATTTCACCATGTGCTCAGAACGGTGTACAATTCAAAACTTCCAAAGTGTTTATTTCTGAAATTTTCCACATAATATTTTTAGACCAAAGTTGATCACAGGTAGTTGTAACCTCAGAGAATGAGGCTACGGATAAGGGGGACGATGGTATTTCTTAGAAGACCTTGCGGGTGTACAGACTAGTGTTGTCCCCTGTCCAAATCCCAGCTCCTCAGCGTGTTGCTCTCTAGCCTGTGAAGACTCCATGTCCCACTGTCTGCCCCCTTGTGCTCATCTGGTTCCCCTCCCTGCCGCTCCACTGTCATGAACCCCCAGATGAGGCCCAGCTCAACTCTGCACCCACACATGGGCCTGGGGGGGACCTGCCTTCCCAGCCCCACCCCTGCACCAGACGCTGTAGCGAACGCGTCTCTCTGGCAGTCACGGCTCTGCTCTGGGCTTCTCTGTGGGCATGACCTCTCCTGGCTGCTCTTTCCCGCCCGGGGGGCGGCAAGTACCGGACGGTCACGAGCACCTGGGGAATCTCTGCAAGTCATTCTGCCCAGATTGAGATTTCCTGTGGATGGCAGCACCCAGGGAGAGTGCTTCTGAGTCCCCTGAACTCAGAACACGTCCACAAAGCAGCCCAAGCGACCTGGGGCACCTCACGCCTCTCCCTGTGGCCTTCCTCCCTCTGGTGACTCAGGAAACACTCCAAGCTCTTGCGGAACACAGGCTCTTGCCCCAGCACTCCTGTGACAGCCAACCCCATGTCCATCTCGCCGGCGTGGAGAAGCAGCAATGGCTCAGAAGACTCTTCTCCCCCTAGAGCCCGACCCTTCCCCACGGTCCCAATCCCAAGCAGGCGCTGTCACCCTGAGAGCCTCAGAGGGCTGTGCCTACCCCGTGGGCTCAGCGCACAGCCCAGGTGCCCTCCTCTGGGATGCAGCACACCTGCAGCTGGGGCCCCTGCACAGGCTGTGGGCTCCTGGGGCCAGGGACCGTCCAGCCCTGACTCAGCCCACTGCACAGTCCACGTGCGGGGCACTGTACAGCCTCTGTGTGGACGCTCTGCCGAGGGAGCGCCAGGGAGAGCGAGGCAAATGGGGTGAGGCCTGAGGGGAGGTGACGGGGATGCAGCCCCATCGTGACAGTGACAGAGCTCTGGAATGCAGACACGGGGACTTCACCCTTGTTGACCACCTGAGCTGCTGACCAGCGGATTTTGAGAGCTGCCCAATTCTCAGTGCTCCTCTTAGCAGCCACCACCTTCCTTCCCAAGCCATGGCCCCTTCCGAGGCCTCACCTGGCGTCCCACATAAGAGACAGTCCCCAGATCAGCCACTCGTGAAGCGAAGCCCAGGTTTCAGGATGGGGTCTCCCAAGGTGCAGCCATCGCATGCCGGCTGGTGCCCGTCCCCCCAGGCTGTGAGGCCGGGTCCACGGTGGTGGGGGACACAGCTGCATTTCCTTGGATTCTTCTCCCTTGAGAACGACATCGTCAGCTTTCTGTCCTCTGCAGCCCCCTCAGATCTCCTCCTAGTCCACACTGGCAGAGCTTCTGGAGTGACACTCTCAAGCCACCTCTGGGTCCCCGGAGCTTGGGGACTGCCATGAGGACAGCTACCAGGTCAGAGCGGCCCTTTCACATGGAGCCCAGCTGGCCTGGCTACAAGGTCAGGCGGCCGACTCCCCCAGGGCGGGGAAGTGGCCTCCCACAGGGGAGCACAGAGGCTGCGTGTGTTGGTTCTGTGGAAGTCACCGCAGCCCAAGCTGTGCCCGCCTGGCACACACAGGCCTTCTGACCTGCAGGGGCTTTGGCTGGGCAGGATGGGGGTCTGAGACAGCGCTGGCCTTGGTCTAGAGACTGTTCTCTCCACCGGCCAGGAAGCTAAGTGGGCTTGGCTGGGCGCTGGCGGGCACCTGGGGCAGACATCGCTGGCCATCTCCTCTACCCTCACTCTGCCCCAATGTGAGACGGGAGCCCCTTCCTAGGAGAGGAAGCGGGAGTGCGCTTCTAAAGGTGTTCTGAGGTTGACCAGGTCACATATGGTGTGCTCTCTGGACAGATGTGCACAGATCGGGGGTCTCGGCAGAAGGAGGGAGGCGGGCAGCCTGTGGCTCTCATGAATTCTGTGGCTGCACCATGGCGCTGGGGATACTGGCCCTCACCTGGGGAGAAGTAACTCACTGAGCTGCCCCAAGTACCAGCGTCAGACTGTGGCTTGAAGGCGGGGCCAAGGGGTGACGGGGGGGGGGGGGGAGCTGTCAGCAGGCAGGGAGCCACCGGGAGATGCGCGGGGGCCACCAGCAGGGCATCACTGTTCACACTGTGGCTGAGGACAGTGGGATTTCTACCAAGTTCACATCGCGCGGCGGGTTCACCAGTGACGTGTGCACAGCCTGATGCCCGGGGTTCCCTGTCTCCACACCAGACCACGACCCCGGGTGGTTCCGGAACATGCTCCCCACCTGTCCATTCGTCCTCTGTTGACTATTTTCAAAGAAGGGTTTCATGGTTACCCAGGGAAGAGGAATTACTGGGGATGCTGCTCGAGAGATGACGAGAAGCTGAAGTGCCCCTCAGGGCAGGTGACGACTCAGCTGCAGAGTGTCACCAGCAGCAGCACCCAGGGTCTGCCAGGAGCACAGGACTGGAGCCCACGGTCAGGCTGAGCCCCGACCACCCCTCGCCACGCGCAGCTCCAGCCCATGCTGGCAGCAGAAGCTGGCATTTGACGTGCCCCCGGGAGAGCAGACAGAGTGCCTGTGGGCCCACACCAGTCAGCAGGGGGGTGCCGTCGCCTCCGGGGTGGGGGTGCAGCGTGGAGAACAGTGGGAGGGTCACGCGGCTCCAGACTCAGGCCTGGGGACCCCTAGGCCCTGAGTGCCTCTGCCAAGGTGCCCCAGAAAACAAGGTGGAGCGTCAGGTCTCACCTGCCCAGGGGAGGTCTCACCTGCCCAGGAACCTCCCTGCTGAGTGTGCAGATCCCAAGGAAGGATGGGATGAGGCCAGCTGACCTGACCAGAGCGTGGGGAACAGCACAGTGCTTCGTGAAGGGTGTTGGTGTCTGTGGGTGCTGCATCTGGCCCGTGGTAAGCGTGGTGTGGGATGTAGGGCAGGCATGTCAGAACACGGGACTCAGACGCGGAGAGCAGCAGGGCAACCTGAGTCCATCGCGGGGGGGCCTGGAGGGCGGCCTCGCTGTCTCAGCCTGGGGAAGTCTTGCTTAAAGCGGGAGTCACAGGCCACCAGCAGTGTTCAAACTGCCATCTGGCTGACCCAAGGTCCCTGGCCCTCCTGCTCCTGAACATGCCAGCCACCACGGCCAGTGAGGTGGGCCCAAAGCGGTGGGCTGGGCCAGCTCACCCCTGCTGTGGCTCCAGGAGGGAACTTCAAAGGTAGAGCAGATGCGCCCACAGTGCCCAGGAGCCCACTGGGCATGTGCAAGGGTGTGCCAGAGTTTGCTTGGGAAAAGCAAGCGTGGGGTCTGGAACTCAGCCTCCGGCTCTCTGTGCAAAGCCTGAGGAGGAGCGATAGGACCCAAGGAATCAGGAGGACCAACGAAGGACCCTCGTGGGGCCCGTTCCCTTCCCCTGCACCTAACAAGGGCTCCTGGGCTGGTCTCTCAGGAGGAATCACTCTTGTGTGGGTCCCCTGGCTTTGCCCAGCCCAGGGTACTGTGCAGGGCAGAGCTGGACGAAACTGGCCAGCAGAAGCCTACGCAGCGGGAGACCCGGCCTCACCCACCCGCAGTAGCCGGTGTCCCTTGCTCTGAACGGTGTCTTTCCCCAGCTGCAAGCCCAGTGGCCTCTGGAAGCCATTCCCCAGGTGGCCCAGGACGAATGGCAACCAAGCTGGACAGAAGGTCCGTATCACTGGAGTAGTGGAGAAAACCACTCTGCAGGACCTGAGACCTTCCAGAGAAGGTCCCCGGGATGCCCGCTACGCTGCAGAAGGTGCAGCCGTGAAGGAGCCGCCTGAAGAGCGGCGGGCACCGAGTCCTCTGCATGGTGTTGAGGTCAGAGCCCTCCAAGCAGTCAGCTTCGTGGAACCCGTCCTTTTCAAAACGGAAGAACTCAGTCCAGTCTGAGAACCCCTCTTCCTCAGACTACGCCAGGCCACGGCACCCCCTCCCATTCTGGTTAGGAAGGGCCTCAGGAGGGCCTGCTCCTGGCTCTGCCAGTAGGAACTGAGGCCGGGCGCCTCCCGAGAGCCTCTGAAGAGGGGAGTGGAGGAAGGCCTTCCTGGAGAGCAGGGCGTCAGGGACAGCGAGGACTGGCGAAGTGGACGCGCAGGGCTCCACTGGAGCCTAGTGCATCTTTTACTTGATTCTGCTTTTGGATTATCCGTCTAGAGCGAGCCCAGAGTTGGGGAAGTCTCGCTGATGGAGGGCTCTGCAGGCGCTCCCCACAGTCGCGGGCAGCAGGCCCAGCCGGGGTCTTGGTTTTTTGTTTTGCTCTTCTGCAGGGCTGGGAAGGGAACCCAGGGCCGTGCCAGCTGGGCAGGGCTCCGCCACCAGCCTCACCAGCCCCGGGGTCCTCGCTGGAGGGCACCGTGTGATGTGAGCGGGGCCCAGAGCGTGGGAAGGCACACCTTGCAGGTGAGCTGGTGACCCTCGCCAACCTGGGATGAAATGAAGAGAAGGAAACCCCAGCTTGACAAGGACGCTGGGCCCTGACGGTGGACGCGCACTCTGACCCAGAGCTGTTCTAACTGGCAGACGCTAAGCACGGAGCCGCCTTGTTCTCAGCCCCTGCTCTGGGACGCGGAGGCCTGCTGCAGGACCGGCCGGCCGTCTCTGCTGGGTCCTCTTGGTGTGCCAGGCCTGGGGTGTGTGGAGGGCCGCAGCGGTCCCCATGGGACGGTTAAACGGGAGCCATCGATGACAACTGTGACACAGGCGGCACAATCCTGTCGTCTTCCTTCCCATCATACAGGCAGGTGACAGGAAATGCAGAGAGAGATGCTTTAAGGAGTGGCGGATGATGAGGGGGCGCAGGCCAGCTCGGGTCCTGCTAAGAGCCAGGCCCCACCCTGCGGGCCGCTCCCCACCCCAGTCTGACCCAGTGCCTCCCCCAGACTGTAGGTCCGGGGCCCAGCCACTGCTGAAGGAATGCCCTGGGGCTGGTCTCCAGCTGCAGGAGAGTCCACAGACACCCGGATGGCCAGAGCCAGAGGACGACTTCAGAAAACAGCCAAGGCAAAAGGGGGTGACCCCCGGGACCCAGGCTGCCAGGGGGCCCTGGCTGGGGTGTGGGGCGTGCTTGAGTCCATCCTGGAAGATGGGCAGGCCAGAGAGCAGCAAGGCCAGGGCCCCCGTGGGAGTGGGTTTGGAACCTTCCTGCTGCCGTTAGGTGGCAGAGCCTTCAGACCTCGGAGGGCCTTCGGCCTTCCTTCTACGCCCCCTTCGCTGCTCCACCGGCTGCCCTGGTTCCCCGACCTCCGAGTCGGGTGTCCTGGACCCAAGCAGGTGGGCCTACCGTGGGGCAGAGGTGAGGGAACCGGGGTGAACTGGGGGGCCAGAGTCCCCTGAGCAGCTCAGGAGCCTTCCTTAGAACTTCTGTGTCGCCTGGCAGCAGTGGGCTGCTTCTGCACAAACGGACACTTGCTCCAGCAAACGGTTCCAACATGGACGTCACTGTCTGCAGCCGGACGAGCCTCAGGGGCAGGGGCACCTCTGTGTCCCACCAGACATTTAGAGGGGTTTAGGAGGTTCTCGGAACCCGTGCTTCGGCCTCAGTGCTGTGCTGGCTCCCAGGCCCGCCCCGGGGGATGCATGGGGACCCGCCGGGACCCGCCAGACCCCGCCTGGAGTGTCCGAGCTGCCCCACGCCCTGCTGTTGGAAGCAGACAGACCCCCGTGGAGCGGCAGGAAATGGCCATTTTAACAGTGGAGGCTCTCCTCAACCCTCTCTCCCACTAAAACATTTTCTTCAAAATTATTTTCATAAGAAAGATTAACAATTTCAACCTGAGCTGCTAATCCTCTTTCATTTAAAACTCTGCTGATAAAATTCTTTGCTTGTCATTCAAATAGTAATAATTATAGATTTGAAGCCTCCATCTCGGGCTTCATTAATGGCCAGTTGTATGGAAGTGTGGAGCGGAAGTCAGCTTGGGTACACCTCCGAGTGCCGTCCGCTGGCTTCCCCTGGCTACGGACCATAATTCCACAGTGATAAGGGGAATATGTTAATGAGAGGAGCATTATTTATCCACAGCACCTGCCTTTACCAAATATCTTTTGTGAGTCTCTCCTGTAATTTTGGTGTACAGTTAAAAAATTACAATGTGATGATTCTAAATGCTAGTGAGCAGCAACTTCTATAAAACAAGTCTGAAAAAAAGTTTAATTCAACTTTATGATATTTCTACTGATTTCTGCCTTTTAAAAATTTAAAGTATCTATCCATGGAATCTTGAACTCCCCAAATAGCTATTTATCAAAGAAATAACTTCTGTTGAGTTAACTTATTTCTATCAACAACACAATTACCTTAATAAATAGGAAACACTGGATGGTTAGAAGAAGCCACGTGGAAGACAGAGATAAATCTGTCATTCTAAACAGATTAAAGTCTCCTGATTACTTTCTCATCCTTCTAAATAATTAAATCCCCTCACTCCATCTGGATAATCAAAGTTTGACCACAGTCAGTTAACAGAAAAGCCCACCAGCCCTTCATGAGGAGAGAGAACCTCACCTCCGGCTTCGACGAGGAACAGAAATCAGGTCAGCACAGGCAGAGGGAGGAGGACCCTGGCCAGAGCGGATTTCTGCTCACTCCTATAACTTACTGGACAATAGAGAAGGGTCTACCTGCAAATATTTGTTTTCCAACAGACTTTTATTAACATAAGTCATTATATAGTCTTTATTGAATGAGAAAATAAGAATTTGATTTCAACCTGGACCTTGCCCCTTTGACTGACATAGGAAAAGCACTTTAAGCTATGATTTATTTAAAAATTCCAATAACATACAAAACTCATTTTCTCAACTCTGGATTCCACAGAGTTAACAAAAAAGGCAGGGGTAATTGGATATTTTTAAAAGCCATTCATGAGGATGCGATTTTAAGACAACAAAGCCCTGGGGAGACCAGCTACCCCGATGACAAACTCTAAGAGAGACAGACCCCACTCTGCGGGGCGGGGACAGACCTCCGGCCACATCCACACTGCGGGTGTCCCAAGACGCTGGCCGCCTCAGTGCATGGACGCCTCTCCCTGAGTGGCCCTGTGGAGCACTCCTGTGTGCTGGGCACAGAGCACTCATCTGTTTACACGGCTGCCCACCCACATCCCCCAACCTGGCGGTCACCTACGGGATGCAAATGGCCAATCCAAATTGCAACCCTAGAAGCAGATTCTCTCTTAAGACTCAGCACCTTCGTGGGACACAGCCAGCATAAGAAGGCCCAGAGGACACAGCTTCCCTCCATGGATGACGACTGCGGTTACGCCGGGGACCTTGGGGAGGAGGAGAGAGGAGGGTGGTTGCCTAGCAACCCAGTGGCAAGGCTTTTCTTAGCAGCAGCCTTTTTGACATGCTGCACCACGGTGTGCTCGTGACGATTTTCTGATGAAGTTTCTAGGGGTAATAAAGAATTCCAGCAAGAGCAGGCGGGTGGCCCGGGACGGTGACACAGACGTGACTTCCTCCCATAGCAGAGGGGAGACACTGGGTTCCACAACAGGTTATTAGAAAATATCTGCAGGAATTCTATAAGCGCGTGCTGAGAGGAGAAGGCTTGATTCAGTCTTCCTAAGACTGTACCCTCACGAGGAACAGCAAGCCCAAGGGACAGCACCCGCACCATGACCCAAGCTCCCGGGGAGGCCCAGGGCCGCCCCTCCCCAGCCAGACCTGCCAGGGGCTGCTGCCCTCTCCGTCTCCCAGGCCCTCCGAGAAAGGGAAACGGCTGGACCGAGGGTGAGGGGAAAGCCAAGGGCAGGGCGATTGCTCACTCAGCTGCTGGAAGCGAGGAGCGTGAAGGAGAGCAAAGGACGCTGAGTGTTGGCCAGTACTCTCACAACTGAGGGTGAGACGCGAGCCGTGAGACCACCCGTGAGTTCCCTCTCTCCCAGCTCAAGGCCAGGCACAGTGTGGCCTGCGGCAGCCGCAAGCACAGGGCAGGCTCCAGGCCGGTGGTGGAGAGCACCTGCATTTGAATCATCCTCCTGCTCTGCGGTTCCAGCCCACCCTCCCCCTAGCGCTTCCTCATCACCCCTGGGCAGGCCATCGGGGATTTCCCCACCGCCACCGGCCACTGCACGTGGGGCCCCTCTCCTGTCCACACCTGTCGGCACCTGCCTGGATCCAGAGAGGCGAGTCTGAGAACCAGGCTGCTGCCCTGCCCGCTCTGGCCACAGACCGCCACGGTACGACGTCTCCACTGTGCAGAACACAGGTGGTTCTTGGCGGTGACTGTCAGGGTGACGTGGAGTCAGACCACAGTGCACGGCTGCTCTGCTTTTCATGTCCCATGGGCACTGGGTATTTGCGGTGACAGGGAAACAGGTACCCCAAGGTGTTATCTTCTACAAGACACCTAGAGAGCCTGGCCTGAGGGTCACTTGCCTTTCACAGAGGAAGGGAAATCCCAGGAGTCAGAAGGCAGAGGAAGTGACACCCCAAGTGGAGATGTGGCCTTGTCCTTGAGCTGCTCTGGGACCAGGCACCTTCCTGTACCTACAACCAGGGTCCTGCGGGGCCAGAAGGGAAGCCCTGCTCTGCAGAAGGCAGGGATTGCACCAGAGACCCCCCACACCATGCACACCTAAGTCAGGACCCTCTGCCAGCGGCACTGTTGGGATGGTGTGCACAGGTGGGGCTCATTGTCTCCACAGGGGCTCAGTCTGGGCAGGTATTTGAACCATGACCTCATCTAGAATTGAGCTCGAGTGAACAACACAGGTGTGATCTGGGGCCCCAAAGGTGAGGAACTATAGGAAAGATGGCCCTGGATTAAGGACAGCCCACAGTATATGACAAAAGGACTCTCAAAACCTCTTGAAGTCAAATCCCCTTAGCATAGGGCCCCACAAATCTAGTGATCAAGCCCCACTGACCAGGAGTTTGGTCTGAATATAATCAGATGGCTCCCAGACAGCAAACCACCATGAGCAAATCCACAAACATGACAGCAGGATTAGCCCCATGGGAACCTAACAAAATGTCAGATAAAAAATTATATGATACATTTGAAAGGATTGATGGATTAAGAGGAAACCACCACCACCAACAACAAAAAGAAATAAAAAGAAAAACTCAGAAGGTAGGTTTGAAAAAGAAAAAAATAGAAAAAGTGTAATTGAAAAGTATTCTCCTTGAAATTATAGATACAATGGGTGGATTATATAGTAGATGAGACACTGCTGAAGAGAGACATGCATAGTGGAAGGCAGATCTGAAGAAAATTCTTTGGAATTCAGGACAAAGAAAAAATATTTAAAAAATTGAGAGACTTGAGAATCAGAATTCCTAACATATTTCTGTTAGAGGAGAAAAATGAAAGAGAAACAAATTTAAATTATTAATGGTTTATGAGTGTCTAGAATTGATAGATGACAGGAATTCTCTGGTTCTAGGATCCTGGTAAATCTGGAGTGAAAATAACAATAAAACATGTCCATTCCAAGAGAGAGCATGAGGAAATTTCAAAATGACAAAGGCATAGAAATTAGAAAGAAAGAAGAGATGAGTCACAAGACCAGCCCTCAGATACAGCTCAGGATCTCCTTGGCAGCAGGGTGTCAGAGGAAGTGAACAGGCTCTCTGAAACCATGAGACAACACTACCTAGGGTTTGATCCCTGGCTGGTCCTCAGAGTGTGGAAATCAAAGACTCTCGGGGACTGGAGCACCTTCCCACTAAAACACTGAAAGATGTACTTTAGGAAAGAGGCAACTTGACCCAAAGGAGAACTAAGAAGAGGGAAGGTAAGGGAATTGTTCTGGTAAAGTGAGGGTCAACCTAAGCACATGCTGGCTCTGAACATTAATGGTAAAGGTGTTCTACAGTTGAAAGGCAAAGAGGACCTAAATGTCACACAAACCCACATGCTGATGTGCAGAGCTGCGCCTGGGCCGCAGGGGATTTCTGGTCCTTCCACATGGGTCTGTCCATATGGGTTGCCCTGTGGCTCACATGGAGTAAGGGTTGCCCTGCCGTCTTCCACCTGTCCCAAAGTGGCTGCTGCTCACTAACGAAGACCTTGCATCACACACTCACCTGGCCCACAAGCCCAGGTCAGGACTCCCAACCCTCATGAAGGACGGTCTTCCAGGAAAGAGCACCAACAGGTGTCTGGCCAGGACCAGTGCTCCTTGGCTATTCACCCCTTCCACCCCAATGGACATGAGCTTCTTATGGGCAGGGCAGCACCATCTCCATCCAGGACACTGTCACCGACCACGTCCAGGGCCGTGAGGTACCAGGTGCATGTTGTGCTCTAAGCCATCGGAGGGCCGAGTGAGTCCGTGAGTCTTCACAGCTGTGTTCTGCAAGTCAGGCACAGAGCCCCAGATGGTCCCACCTGCAGAGAGCTGCTGTGGGCCAACTCCTCAGAGCACCAGCTGCACCCTGGCAGAGGTCAGAGTCACCGGGTCTGCTGGCCGGGCTGGCCCCCAGGGAGCCTGTGCGCTACCTGGCTGTCGCAGGTCCAGCCTCAGAAGACGCCTGGCGGGTGAGTGCCTCCAGTCCCTGCCCTGGTGCCAGCGCTAGCAGCTCCCCAGATGCTCAGCACGGGCAGTGGCCACCAGACAGAGCGTCGGTGACTCAATTCAGCAACTGTCATCGGATGCTGGAGGGTACTTACTTGATGTCACCCCTTCCACCCGCAACGGGAATGTCTGCCAAGGAGGACGTGGCCATCAGACAGGATGCAGAGGAGAGGGGCTGCAGCCCGCTGCTGCAGGTGGGGCGTGTCCCAGGAGGCCGCACTTTGCTGCCTGCAGTCCTCTTGTGGGGGCTCGGCCATCTCATACCCCTCTCTAGGGCAAAGGCCGACGGAGCCAGCTTCTAGATGCAGAGCCGAGGAACCACCCTCACCCCAAGGCTCCAGCACGTGTCCCCGGTGCTGGGCCTGGTTAGATTTGGGTCTCTTGACGACAGACAATCCCACCGACCTGCAAGGGGCTCAGTGTCCCAGCCCTCTGGGGGCTGTGGAGCAGACCAGCCCACTGTGCTGCCAGGAATGACCACTCTGGCCGACGCCACTGTGCCTCGGTGAGCCGGGACTCAGGTGGAGTTCAGTCTGCGTGTGTGTACGCGGCCGGTGCCGTGGGGGGGGGGGGTCGTCTGAACTGCCTGCTGTTTCCACAACAGGAAACTATAAAGAAGCTGACGCACACGGACAACAGGACAGCGCACTGCAGGGAACAGGGCTGAGCCCACACCCACACAGAGCCTCCCACGTGCCGCCTCCTGGGCAGGTGCGTGGCTTCCCTGAAACCAGTATCCACTCCACAGCACGGGCCACCCTGTGGCTCACATGGAGTAGGGGTCACCCTGCCGTCCTCCACCTGTCCCTGACCTGGGAGAGGCCTAGGTGGGAGGTGCTCCTGCAGCCCGCCTCCCACAAGCACAGAGCCGTGCCAACGCTCCTGCGCATCACGGGCAGCACTGACAGTCCCTGGACCTGAGCGCTGGGCCTGCTCCGCCGGCTTGGCAAACACGATGGCGTGAAGAAAACCGTCAATCAGGGCACATGACGCTGCCTTCAGAAGGGGCCTTGCGGCTGGAAGTCCTGCTCACAGAGCCTGGAGGGCGTCCTGCTTCAGGTAGAGGGTCGTCTAGCGCGCTCCCCCACACAGCGCCTGGCAGTGCTGCAGCCCCGCCCTGTCAGAGGCCATCTCCAGCTCCAGGGTGGGCCCTGGGGCCAGGACCATTCCCCAGGCCACAGAGGCCACGGCAGGTCACCTGATTCTCCAGCCTGGACGTTCCCCGCCTGCCTCAGTCACCTAACTGGCTCTCCTCCTCTGGGCATCTAAGGTGGCCTCAGGACACTGTCCAGTCGGGACAGAAAGGGAGCCCTTCTGCAGGAGGAAGTTCTTAGTGGCCCCTCCTGATGCCTTTGCCTGTGCCCGTGATGCCCAAGAGCAGACAGCGGGAGTCTCAGAAACACACGGGGCTCCTTTTACAGATAAAAGCACCCAGGAAGCGCCTTCCAGTGGCTTTGCCTGCAGGGGGGACGGGGGGGGCAGAAGCCACCTCTGAAGGGTGCCTGCTGGTCACGCAGTCGCTGCGTCTTGCTACAGGTGGAAAGGTGTGCGGACAGCGGGTCTGAGGGGCTGAGGTGGTGACAGCGGAGGGTCCTCAGGCACACAAGAAGCCAAGACCAGGAACGGGGGGCGAGGTCCTGGGAGAGCGGCACCTGCCCCCCTGCAGCCCAGACTGCCAGCCATCCTGGTGGGGGGCTCGTGCCGCCTCGGGCTGGGGTCCTCTGTGGGGAGTCTGAGTGTGGGGGAGGGGATGGGGCTGTCTTCTCAATGTGGGGCCGTGGCCACTGGTGCCGCCCGGCCTCGGACTCCTTCACCTCTGAGCCTGCAGTCCACCCTGCATCTGAGGAGTGGCCCGAGTGCGGTCCCATGCTGGGTTTCCCGGGACGAGACGGGGAAGTGATGCTCCTGGGACAGGAACCTGCCCCTCCTCCTCCAGAGGCAGGCAGGAGGCCCCACCCCTTGGCACAGTGACCAGGACGGCGTCCTTTAAGACAGAAATCAAAGAGATTCTTCGACTCACACGGAGGCGGCAGCACCCTGAGGAAGGCGTGGCCTGCACAGAAGTGCAGGGCCATCTGTGACAGCTGTGAGGCTGTGTCCACCACGTCACTGGCTTCTCAGTGACTGAACCCACGGAACCCAGCAGCAGCACCTGGCCAGCGCTCTGAGGGAGGGGCGGGTTCCGGAGGGGCGTCCTCTCCCAGCCCCCCAGTCACTCCACGGGTACTTATGAGGTGGCGCCCGGGCCCTGACCCATGCAGGGTTGTTCCCTGTGGGGAGGCCTCGCTCAACGGCAGCAATGGCCCTCTGAGGTCACACAGCGTTTGGCCTCCTCCAGCGACTCCTGTAGCCAAGGGCTGGCCTCTACAGAGGCTCCTTCCCCTGTGGGCCTCCCTGCCCTGCCCACCCTGCTCTGCCCTAGGGGGGTGTCTCGAGCAGAAACCTGCCTGGGCTCCGACTGGCACCTCAGTGCGTAACGCAGCAAGGCAGGTGCGTGCCCTCCCCACAGGGCCCCCAGGCCAGCTGCCCATCACCTCAGGGAGAGTGTGGCCAGCAACGGTGCAGCATAAGCCTTCCCCACGGCCGTGGACGCCTCCCCCTGGCACCATGGGTGCCCCTTGCTCCCACCCTGGCGCTCAGATGCCAACAGCTTTCCCTCTGTGTGCCCGCGAGCGGCTGTTGGAACACCATGCTCTGCCGACGCGCTGCTGACCACCTGGAACAGTGGTGCTGGGGTCGCCTGGACGTCACGTCTGCACTCTGTGGCTCCGTCGTCACCAGTCAGTGGTCTGATAAGGATAGGCAGGTCCCAACGAGGCCAGGGTGACCGTCACCACAGGATCATCTTCCTTGCAGCGTTAATGAGTGGGAAAGTCAGCTCTTCCAGCACCTTCTGAGGTACCGACACGCAGACGTCCCGCAGCCGGGGCCGAACACAGCGTTCACGAGGACCTCGGCCGCCCAGTCCGGTCTTCTCATGCTGTGCTCCCCTGGCCTCCCCTGAGGGGCCTCGCTGAGCCCCAGGGTGAGCCGCTCCGGCTAAGCAGGCCCCACACTGCGCCAAGGAAACGCCCAAGGTAGCCCCTGTGCTCAGGTCAGAGGAGAGAGAGCAGGACTCCCGAGTGACGAGAAGACGGGTCTCCCGCACGGCCACGCTGGGCCTCCTCCTCCCTCCACACACCAGCTCCTGCTTGCTTGCAGCTGTCTGAATTCTCTCTCTCTCTCTCTCTCTCTCTCTCTCTCTCTCTCTCTCTCTCTCTTGTTTTTTTTGGTATGAGGGATTGATCCTGGGGTGCTTGACCACTAAGTCACATCCCCAGACCTTATAAAAGCTTTTTATTTTGAGACAGGGTCCTGCTAAGTTCTTTAGGGCCTAACTTGCTGAGGCTGGCCTTGAACTTGTGATCCTCCTGCCTTGGCCTCCTGAGCCATGGGCATCATAGGCGTGTGCCACTGCCCAGCTAGCCGCCGCACTCCTGGAGCCTGGAATGTGCTCAGTCACAGTGTTCTTTGCACACGGCACTGACCCAGGAAGGCCCAGCTCCCTGGAGCTTAGGTCTGTGGGATGGAGTCAGGGAGCTGGCTGAACCTCACCCGAGGCCTGAGAACCGGGTCCAGCCGTGGCGCTGCAGGGGAAAGGGCCCGATGGGAGTCTGGTGGCATTCACTGGCTGCTTGAAGGGACCCTGTTGGACCTAGCGAGCATCTGGCCGGTCGAGGGGTCTGTTCTGGGACCTGGGTGCTCTGTGAAATCGCACTCGAGCTGCACTCTGGCGTGATGCTGCAGCCCAGGCCAGCTTCCCACAAGGGGCACCACGTGTCCCTGTGCCACGTGGACTCTGCGTGACACATGACACTGGACACTGGGAGCTCCAACAGCCCTGCCGAGTCGCCCCCACACTGAGCCTGGCTGCAAGTCGGAACTCCTGGTCTCGGCTGAAGGAGACACACATCAAAGTCCCTGAGAGGCCAGGTGACGGTGACCTGCCAGCCACTCATGAAGAGCAGCTTCTCTGTCCACGGGCCACCTGGGCGCACAGCAGGAGTGAGGTTTGTAAGTGAGCGATGAACAGCTGGCCCCACCTGGACACATTGACACTGTCCCTGCTGCGTCAGAGGGACAGCCTTTGAGGCATCCCCTAGTCCAGCACTTGATGGGGGAGACCTGGACCCTGTCCTGTGCTACAACCTGGGAGGCCGGCTGCCGCCGCCTGGGTCTCCCCACCCACCCAGTCCCACAGGATAGACCTGAACCCCCGCTGCCTTGTCCAGTGGTCTTGGTGAGCAGCAGCCTCTGGCTCCGTCTCTGGCTCAAGCGCCAGGCCTTGTGGCCCTCTGTGGCCCAACTCCACCAGTGCATGCCACCGTCAGGGGTCAGGTAAGGAGGGCTTCCCAAGTACACGGTGACAGTGCGCAGGGCCTGCCTGAGTCCAGGGAGCTGGCTGCGCACAGGACACATTCCTGCCCACATTGCAGTCGAGGCAGGCAGTGTGGACAGTACCATGGCTGGCCTGGTGTCTCCGCCTCCCTGCCTGGGCCAGGGACACAGCAGGAAGCACCCAGCGACCAACACGGCTCCCATAAGACCCGGCACTCCTTAAGCACCAAGTGGCAACACACAGCCATGGTTGTGGTCCCTCCCTGGGGACCAGGATGCGGGGACGGTGCCTCCCTGCTGAAGGCACTGAGGTCTCCTGCTGCGCCGCCCACAGGCAGCTCTGCTGGGCTGCACCCCAACCAATCGCCTCCAGAGGGCCGTCCATCACAGGGACACACAGGGACACACAGGGACATCTATCTGCTGAGATGCGCTCAGTGGGCTGGGAACCCAGGAGGAGGGGGCAATTGCCACTCGTTCTTCAGAAAGCTAAAGAGTGGCGTGTACACAGTAGGCGCTAATAGATGTGCGGCTCCTCAGCTGAAAACAGGTCAGTCTACGCACGAGCTTGCACGTGGCGAGGCATGTGGGATGGCACCTCTGGGCAGCGGCACGCTCCCTTGTGGGCCAAGGGGCCCGGGGCAGTGTGCAGGGGCTTCTGGGAGGCGTGGTGCCCACCCCGTCCTGGTGCGAGAAGCACACTGACGGCCGGGCCCCCCAGGGAGGCTCTGGGGCTCCCTGTCCCTCTTCGACAGAGGGTTAGTGCTGCCGTGTCCCCCCCAGAGGGTGTGGCCTTACCAGGATCATGTGGCCCGTGGAGATGTCCATGTCGGGCTGGACGGGCTCTTCTGACCAGGACGAGGTGCTGCTCCGGGCAGAAGGGCTGGGCATTGGCCCGTCGCTGAACTGGGACGAGACGCTGTTGATGCGGGAAGTGTGTGGGCCCTCGGGGCGGTCAGGGGGCCGGGGGGCCATGCGCTGGCGGCACAGCTCCTGGAAGACAGAGGCAGAGTCAGGGCGTCCAGCCTCGGGGAAGGCCGCAGGCTAGGAACTCAGGCAGCAAGAGAGCCAAGGCTGCTCCCATGAGACCACCCCCCGGTCACTGGGACCCCCCTGCATGGGTGCCTAACTCAGTAGCCCTGGACATCCTGCCCCACAATGGGGCAGGCCGGTGGGAGACCAAGGACACTCACCCCGCAGTCTCGGGAAGGGCTGGGCACCTACTCTGTGACAGGTGCCCGGGGCGGGGGGTCTCTCCCCTGTCACGAGTGCGTGGCAGGGCTTCGCGGGTGCCCTGACCCAGGCCACAGGGCTGGAGCGCGAACCTCACTCCAGCGCTTCTTTCTCCTCCCCAAACAACTGCCACACTGCGTGTGGGTCAGGGACCATGGCAACCCTGCTCCCTGGCTGACAGTGACCGTCAGATCTGCCCTGGGGGCTCCGTCCCTCTGGGGGACAGGGTGTCATTCTGGGACACTGTGACGGCCCCCACATGGGTTCCGTCCCTCTGCCCAGCGAGAACGGCCAGAGGAAGTGGGTGAGGGACCTTGGCCATGGATGGGCTGGAAGCGCTCCAGGGACGAGCGGCTTCAGAGCAGCCAGGCTGTCCCTGTGCACTGTCCACTTCATTCCCATGGCCCTGCCAGCTGGGGCGAGGCTCACCAGGGCGAGGCTCCCAGGGTGTCACTCTTCCGCTTGCCCTGGGCTGCCATTTTCCTTGGCTTTAGAGTCCGGGGAACCTGCTGGTCCCCTGTGGAGAACATGCCCTGCCTGCTGGGCCGTCTGAGGGTGGACAGCTGGAGTCCTGGGCCCTCTTCCCAGGTGAGGCACAGCTCGGCCCAGTGGCCTTGAGAAGGGGCCCCTTATGGGGCTGGTTCTCACACCTCGCCCTGGTGACGGCGAGGACCAGCATGGCACTGGAGGAGGCGGGGAAGGTGAGCCCCAGAGGTGCCTGCATGTGCAGGACACAGCCAGCAGGGTCACTCCACCGGCTCTACCCCGCGGACAAGTCCCTGTCAGCTCCCCACGGAGTGTATCTACGGAAACAAAACAGGGTCAAGAGTCCTCAGAATCTCAGAAGCAAGGAAAGCAGACTCGCAAAGCCCCCCCCCTGCCGGGAGGGCCCAGCTTGGCCCCTGGGGCAGTGACCAGCCTGTGGGCGCTGCTTGGCCTGGCTAAGGGCACACCGGGGTGCTCCAGAGGAGAGTCCACCTGGTCAGCACCTGCGCAGCCACAGCCCAGGCAGGCGCCACAGCCCCGGGTGGGAGACGGGTGGGGCTGCAAGGCGGGGCCCGTGGCCGTCACCCAGCACAGCCTCTGCTGTGCACACCAGGAGCACCCTGTGGCCTGGGCGTCAGTCCTTCCCTCCACCCCGGAGAAGGGAGTGCAGCGACCCAGGGCCCGGGTCTGGGGCTGGGGTCCTCGCTCCGCCCAGTCTTTCGACCTGGTGTCCTCAGCTTTCCCTTTAGAAGTGGAGACAACAGGGATGCTGCGGAGGCAGAAAGCTCCCTGTGAAAGGCTCCGCGCTGCCTGCTGCCGGGGAACCGCGGCCCCAGCCACGGCACGGAGTGTCAGGGCGACAGCGTCCCAACGCTCTTGAGCGTGGCCGGCAGGCTCCGGCTCAGTGCTGCGGGGCACTGCGCGGTGTGTGCTGTCCCTCCTGGTGGCTGCAGGGCTTGGCGGTGGGAAGAGCACTGTGTCTGGGCCGGCTCTGGGAGCTCCTTCCGGGGACACTGGCTGCTCTTCTCCTTGCAGGAGTGTGAGGCTCAGGGGAGTGGGAGGCTGGCACCAGGGCAGCGCTGGGCGTGCCCAGGATGCCCCTCCCTGCACGGAGCACTAGGAGGAGGGTGCCTTCCCAGGTGAAGGCACCTGCCCGGGGCCTGCTCCCTGGGCACGGGCCCGTTTGCTGCCAGCTCAGGGCTGGCGTGTCCCCTTGAATGCGTGTCTTCACGGCAGGCTGGGGCAGCAGCCCTCCACTGTGGCCTTCATGGGGGCCCTGGAGCAGCTGGGTGCCGATGCTGATGGAGTCGTGGGCCTGCTAATTCGGGTTTCCATCCAGAAGGACGCAGACAGCTGATCCCCGACGTGAGGAGCTGGGAAGTCTGCCCAGGAGGCTGAGGGCGGCAGGAAGGTGAGAGCCGGCCGACGGACTCCTGAGCACTGGGCCTCCTGAAACTGCCACTGGCCCCCGGGGACAAAGCAGGAGACGCTGTGTGTCCACCTCCTCGGGCTGAGCTCCTCTGCTTCCAGCTGGTGGACAGAAGGCAACCTGCCACCTGCAGACGCTGGCCGACGGGGCTCCTGGAGGCTGCAGGGAGCAGGCCAGGTAGGAGAGAGCTACACCTCCACCCAGATGACCTGGGCCAGAGGGAGCCAGCAGAGCCCTCCAGGGGCTGCGCACTCAGTGGGGCCCCTTCCCCAACTTCCAGGGCCTTCCATTCGCTGGCACACTGCCTCAGCTCCATGCCCTGGCTCCTCACTGAGGAATGGAGGTGACGGCGCCAACCTCACGGTCATCACAATCACCAGGGGAAGAGGAGAGGCTTGCTTCAGAGCAGCTGGCCTAGGCTGGGCATCACATGTCCCTCCCAGTGCCCATCTGTCCAGCACACCTGTGCATGGCCTGTCTGGACTCCAGAGTGTTAGGCTGCAGGAGATGACCAGGCCTGCCTTCTCTGTGCTCACTGTCCTCCTGGGACCGATGGTGACACTCGACCACGTCCTGGGAAGGGTGGCTATGGGACCGTCGGGGCTCTCCCTGCCTGGAGGTCAGTGTGGGAGGGCTGGGCTGGGCCTCAGGTGGGATTCTTCCTCAGAAGGAGCTGTGGGCAGCTTCCAGACGGTAGACCTGCTGCAGGGAGGCGAGAGGGGAGGCCGCTCCTTGTTGGCTTGCGGACACTGCCGCTCACGCTTCCTTTGAACCTCGGTCCGGGGCTGGAGCTCACGTGCTGTCTGTGGACGGAGTACTTCCTGGAAACAGGCCGCGCCAGCCTGCCCACTAGTGCCAGACGGGACTTGCCCCATGTGGCTTCTCTTCCCAGAGGCCTAGCGGGCCCAGCCCTGCCCTCAGATGGCCCTGAAGAGATGGTGTTGGTGGGCCTCAGTGTCTCTGTCAACCTGGCTGTCACCTCAGGGTGGACCCGTGACAGCTTTCCTGGTGCTACCAGAGACTCAGCGGCTTCCACCTGCTTGGGAACAAGGAGGTGGGAGGGAGCCAGGGTGTCCTCGTGCTGTGCCTGAGGTGGAAGGCACTGAGGGCCTCCACGTGGTTCCACAGTGGTGCAGTGTGAGGGCCGAGCCTGCCCGTCTCTGTACCGCCCGTCACAGGTGGCATGCTTGTCAGGGCAGAGCCCCTCCCGCTGAGTGCAGAGACAGCGGTGAGGCTGCAGGCTGTGCCGTGGCCTGGCGAGGCTGAGGGGTCCCTGGCTCTGCTGCGCTTCGGCATCCCGCTCCTGGGACCAGAGCTGGCCCATGCATTGTTGCACGCCTCTCCCCCAAAGCACCCATGCCTAACAGGGCCATCGTGCCCCCAGAGAAAGCCTCCAGGGCACGAGCCACTGAGCCCGTGGGATGGCAGGGCTGGGGTGTTCAGGAGGAGACGTGATGCCGATGGTTGAGCCTCCCTCCGGTGGGCGGTGCGGCTGGCCAGGCAGCCCTGCTCAGGTGGCCCCTGTGCCCTGGCCTCGTGCGGAGCCCCGCAGCGCATGGCAGAAGCCCCTGCCAGCAGGCATCAGGAACAGTCCTGGCCAACATAAACACTCTGAAGTCACTCTGAGAGGTGAGCTTAAAATAGAGCTGCGATCCAGAGAGTGTCTCATTCGAGCAAAAGATAATTGATAATGCTGAATCAACAATGCAGGCAGGCCCCGGAGAGACCTGGAGACCGGCCCAATTACGGTTTGAATTTTCCCTCATTTATAATCCTGGCAGCAAGCAGAAAGGGCACAGTCAACACCCACAACAAGGCTCCCTGGTTCAGATCACAACGCCCAGGACGAGGGCTGCGGCCTGTCGCTGCCATTAGCTGGCAGAGGAGCAAGCTCGGGAGAGGCCCGGTCCACCTCCGCGCAGCCCGCGGGGGCCCCACACTTCCCTTGCACAGGCTTTGTCGTGGACACAGGGGGCATTGGAGGACAGGTCTTCACTCAGCTGGACAGAGGTCCAGGACCCTCTAGCCACCTCACTCTGAAAAAACAAAGCAACCAAGCAGGGTCCTAGAGGAAGCCCGAGATCCAGGCCAAGTCTAATAAGGAAAAAGAAGGGATCTGTTTGTGACCTGGGGTGACCGACACCACTTTAATCCAAGTGATCAGAGCATGTGTCTCGCGACCTCGAGTTTATGAAGCCCACGGTGGGCTCTGCAGCCGTTCCCAATGGCTCGGTGACCACAGGTGCGTAATTAGGAAGGGAGAACACAGCAGCTCTCCTGGTCCCCCAGGCCAGCAAGGGTCGAGGAGAGCCCACGGGAGTCCCTCTGGACGCCTGCGCCACGCTAGTCAACGCCTAAACAGTGCTCACGCCGCACCTGCTGCCAAGGCCGACTCCAGCCTTCCTACAGTGGGGAGTGTGACCCACCGGTTGTCTTGTCTTGTACCAATCCTTCCTCTTCAACAGGCAAGAGGGAGGGGAACCCAGGAGTGTGCACACTAGGAGTTTCTAGAGAGCAAAGGAGCTTCCTGCACCTTGCTGAACCTCAGCTGTGTGTCCCTGGAAAGGGCGCGTGTCTCCAGAGCCGTGGCCACCCAGGACATCTGTGCCAGCTGTGGCTGTCTGGACTCTGTCGCGTGTTGAGAGAGTTGGAGGATGACAGATGCCTATCACCGCAGTTGCTAATGGGAAGGCCCGTGGACAGTAATGGGGCATGTGACCCTGCAGGTGGTGTCTGCAGGAATGGCCTCTGTTCTCAGGAAGCAAGTGTCCCACAGATGTTGGTGTCTTAGAAAAGAGTCCCATAGCAGAAAATGAAGTCCCCTGTTGGGAGGGAAGACAGGCCTGGGCGGATCCAAGGGTGCACCAGTAGTAGGTTGTCTGGTCTGAACCCCAGCTCTGCCATCACAGTGGGGTGACACTGGACAAGTGACTTGGTTCTGGGATCTGTAAAATGGGCACAACAGAGCCATTCCGCCTGGGTGCCGGGTGATTCCAAGTTGCTACACCTGATGCAGGTGACGCACGCCCCCCGTCAGGGCTGGGCCACCTCGTGCTGGTGTTGGGACCCACCCACCAGCTTCCCTGTAGGCAGCCTGCAGGCAGGGCTGAAGGTATGGTGACATCTGGGGACCTTCATTCCTGGACCCACCAGGGCCATGCCACACCAGTGTGACTTCTGACTCTTCCTCCTCCAAGTAGGCTCCTCCCCATTTCCAGGTGCAGCCAGAGCAACTGGGATTCTAGAAAGAATAGTGCTCCCCTCAACCTCTCACAGCTCAGTGCCCATCACTGAGGGACTCAGGAAGCTTGTGCCGCACCACTGGGACACCCAAATGGGACAGGAGGTGCCAAGGAAGACAAGATGCAGGGGTCTGCACCCGGCACCAGGCTCTCCATTGAGAACACGCGTAAGACAGATCTCGGCACAGTATGGTGCTACCTCCAACCTGAGCCAGCCGGGAAGGAGGGGGTGCTCCAGCCCAGGCCGCCAAAGCCCACGGCCCGATGCCTACAGACAGAACCTGCATCCTATAGGGCTGGACCCCCAGAGCAGCACCCGCACAGAGCCCACGGCTCACGCCAGCAAGGACTGGCGGAGGCCTGGGAAACTGCCCGCCTTCAGATAAACCCTCAGAGTGTAAGGACACAGATTCAGCAGAGAGAGATGCATACACACGTCCTGACTCCTTCGTCACGGCTCTCTGTACAACCACTTGCTTCTGCTGCAGCTGAGCCGAAGCCCTGGGAGGTTTCTACAGAGTCCTCCATGTATTTTATACTTCTTTACGCCACAATTTGCAAAATAAGCTGAATAGGATTCTGGGGGCAGAAATTCATCCACACACAATAATGCAAATGTCTCATTTCTCAACTCTGCATCTGACGGGGGAAAATTACAGAGAGCGGGATCACTTGGAGAGAAAAGACCTGTCATTCTCAAATTCCACCAATAGACCAAGACTACAAAGGCTCAAGGGAAGCCCTCCGCACCTTTCCAGGAGTGGTCGGAACAAAGCCGCGCGCTGCCCGAGCATGCACACAAAGGAAGCCTGGGATATTTAGGGTTATTTGCGGAGCATAATTAGTAGTAACAGGACAAAACTAAGGAACAAGCGCACAAAGCCATGGGGCGAAGAAGGGCTCATTAGGGTGGGCTGGGAGGGACGAAGGCCAATTACTTCCAGGCTGGATAAAACACCAGGAGAATGTGCTGCATGGGAGCTGGCCCTGGGGAGGGACCCGACCTCCAGAGCCTGTGGCCGGCACAAGCCGCCCACAGCTGCAAGCCCCACCAGCTTAGGGGCCGCAGAGCACGTGACCACAGGAAGCCTTATCACAGAAAGTCAGAGCTCACAAGTAAATACGGCCAGGAGAGACCCTCAGTGGCAGCACTGGATTATTCATGGTGGCTTTCCATCTCGGGTGGAATCACAGGTGGCTTTTATTTTATTTTGCTTATTAGTATTTTCTATATTGAACATGTACTACTTTGATACAAGGTATGCTTAAAACATAAAATTCTACATTCAGTGTGATGAGAACCAAGTGATCTGCTTAGCCAGTGCGTGTGGGGAGGTGGAGAGAAGACGTCAGTGGAGAGGCCCAGGGACACTCGTCCACTCACCTCTCCTGCTCACGGTGCAGTTCTCTTGGAGCAGCCTTTGTGTCCTCATGGACCAGACTGACAGCAAGGACTGCTTGGGCTCCAGGCTGTCTTCCCAGGGCCACTTCCCAGCATTGTCCCCACTGTGAGCGGCCCGACTGGACTGTCCTGGAAGGGCAGCTATGGCCAGGCCCTGCTCTGCATGTGCCAGGAGCACCCCGGCACCCAAGGAGACATGGGGATGCAGGGTGCATCAGGACAGTCGAGGGAGCCCCCACCTCGGAGTCAGAGTCACAGCAGAGGGCGATCTGCCCCTGAGCTGACCAGGCAGCACTTGTTTCCCACACACAGGCATGTTCCATGTTCGTGCACGATACTCCAGGCGCACACATGCACAATGCCGAAGTCTGGCTGGGCACAAATGCCGCAGTCTGGCTGGGCACACAATCACGAGCCACCACACAGCTTGTAGATTCAAACAGCAACTCTTTATTCCCGAACTCACACCAGCCGTCTACAATCACGTTCTGGGGAAATCCACGTTCTCTTCCCAAATCCACGTTCTCTGCCCAAATCCACATTCTCTGCCCAAAATCACCTCCACTGGGCTTCTGTCTCCAAAATATATATTGTCTAAATCCCGTGAGAACTCAAGGGGAACTCAGGCAGCAAGATACGCCCTATTCCCAGCAGGAATAATCTTAAACCTTAAACCTGGAACCTAAACTGGGAACGCCCTAAACATGATTATCTTAAAACCGGGAACACCCTAATCTGCCTTGGTCCTTGAGCAAGGTCACTTACATTCAATGTCACTGCAACATGTCAGCAACATGGGGTACGCTGGCAAGGAAATTGTCATACCTACTTGGCTAATGGCTCCCAGCATCTCCCCCCTTCTGATTAATTAAACAACAAGCAATGTGGCTTAAGGACCGTGCCTGGTAGGTTGTCCAATTCAACATATGGTTCTTACCCGTCATGGGAAAAACTGACCTTTAGGCGTCAGCCTCCTGTCTTAGGTTGATACCACTGCAATTGAATCATACCCGTCACTGACTACCGGTCCAGCATACAGCCATACTTGTGGATAGGTCTATGCACCAGTGGGGGGGTGAGGTTCTTTGCCTCACCTCTGTTGGCCCCCAAATTTGGCCTTGGTGCCAGTGGGGGAGTGAGGTTAATGTGGCTTATGGACCGTGCCTGGTAGGTTGTCCAATTCAACATATGGTTCTTACCCGTCATCGGAAAACTGACCTTTAGGCGTCAGCCTCCTGTCTTAGGTTGATACCACTGCAATTGGATCATACCCGTCACTGACTACCGGTCCAGCATAAGCCATTGGCCCCCAAATTTTAGACCATCACTAGCAGAAGGGAGGAGGATACAGAAATGCCACGACACCAAGCCAATTGACGGCTCCTTGGGAAAAATTGCATCACTGGTGACACCATCA
Source organism: Marmota monax (assembly GCF_021218885.2). Taxonomy (NCBI): domain Eukaryota; kingdom Metazoa; phylum Chordata; class Mammalia; order Rodentia; family Sciuridae; genus Marmota; species Marmota monax. The sequence goes on from NW_026691942.1 coordinate 250,098, forward strand.
GCAAAGATATGTCAGCACTACCACAATTAACATGGCTCCCAGCAGCACTCCACACACACCACACACCGCAGGGAAAGGCCTTCCTTAGGGCGGCTCCTGAGCCAGGTTCAGAGACCTGCAGGCCACAGCATAGAAGAGCCTTTAGCCATCCCTGGGCCATCCCCTGCCTACCACCATCCCCTCAGCAGCTCACTGAGGACCCTGCACACTGCGCACCTAGGCTCTGCACACCTGGGCACTGACACCTGAGCTCTGCACACCTGGGTGCTAACACCTGGGCTCTGCACACCTGGGTGCTGACACCTGGGCTCTGTGCATCTGGCTCTGCACACCTGGACTCTGCATCTGGGCTCTGCACACCTGGGTGCTGACACCTGGGCTCTGCACACCTGGGTGCTGACACCTGGGCTCTATACACTTGGGTGCTAACACTTGGGCTCTGCACACCTGGGTGCTGACACCTGGGCTCTGTGCACTTGGGCACTGACACCTGGGCTCTGCACACCTGGGCTCTGCGCACCTGGGCTCTGCGCACCTGGACTCTGCGCATCTGGGCTCTGCACACCTGGGCTCTGCGCACCTGGACTCTGCGTACCTGGGTGCTGACACCGGGGCTCTGCACACCTGGGTTTTGTGCACTTGGGTGCTGACACCTGGGCTCTGCGCAACTGGGTGCTGATACCTGGGCTTATGCACTTGGGCACTGACATCTGGGCTCTGTGCACCTGGGTTCTGCGCACCTGGGCTCTGTGCACCTGGGCTCTGCACACCTGGGCTCTGTGCACCTGGGGCTCTGCACACCTGGGCTCTGCACACCTGGGCTCTGCACACCTGGGTGCTGACACCTGGGCTCTGCGCACCTGGGCTCTGCATACCTGGGTGCTGACACCTGGGCTCTGCGCACCTGGGCTCTGTGCACTTGGGCTCTGTGCACCTGGGTGCTGACACCTGGGCTTTGCGCACCTGGGCTCTGCACACCTGGGTGCTGACACCTGGGCTCTGCGCACCTGGGCTCTGTGCACTTGGGCTCTGTGCACCTGGGTGCTGACACCTGGGCTTTGCACACCTGGGCTCTGTGCACTTGGGCTCTGTGCACCTGGGTGCTGACACCTGGGGTTTGCACACCTGGGCTCTGTGCACTTGGGCTCTGCACACCTGGACTCTGTGCACTTGGGCTCTGCACACCTGGGCTCTGCACACCTGGGTGCTGACACCTTGGCTCTGTGCACCTGGGCTCTGTGCACTTGGGCTCTGTGCACCTGGGTGCTGGCACCTGGTTCTGCACACCTGGGCTCTGCACACCTGGTTATTGACACCTGGGCTCTGTGCACTTGGGCTCTGTGAACCTGGGTGCTGACACCTGGGCTCTGTGCACTTGGGCTCTGTGAACCTGGGTGCTGACACCTAGGCTCTGCACACCTGGGTACTGACACCTGGGCTCTGCACACCTGGGCTCCGAGCACCTGGGATCTGCGCACCTGGGCGCTGACACAAGGGCTCTGCATACCTGGGCTCTGCACACCTGGTTATTGACACCTGGGCTCTGCACACCTGGTTATTGACACCTGGGCGCTGCACATCTGGGCTCTGAGCACCTGGGTGCTGACACCTGTGCTCTGCACACCTAGGTGCTGACACCTGGGCTCTGCATACCTGGGCGCTGCACACCTGGGCTCTGTGCACTTGGGCTCTTTGCACCTGAGCACTAATACCTGGGCTCTGCACATGTGGGCACTGTGCACCTGGGCTCTGTGCACTTGGGTGCTGACACCTAGGCTCTGCACACCTGGGTATTGACACCTGGGCTCTGCACACCTGGGCTCCGAGCACCTGGGTTATGCACACTTAGGCGTTGACACCTGGGCTCTGCGCACCTGGGCTCTGTGCACCTGGGTGTTGACACAAGAGCTCTGCAAACTGGGGCTCTGCATACCTGGATGCTATGCACCAAGGCTCTGCACACTGGGGCTCTGCACACTTGGGCTCTATGCACCTGGACTCTGCACACTGGGGCTATTCACACTTGGATGCTGCACATCTGGGCTATGCACACTCAGACGCTGTGCACTGGGACTCTACACACTGGGGCTCTGCACACCTGGGCTCTATTCACTGAGGCTCTGCACACTAGGGCTATGCACACCTGGGCTATGCACACTGGGGTTATGCACACCTGGGCTCTGCACACCTGGTCTCTACACACCTAGACTCTACACATCTGGGCTATGCACATTTGGATGTTGCACACCAGGACACTGCACCCTGGGGTTCTGCACACCTGGGCTCTACATACCTGGACTCTGCACACCGGGGCTCTGCACACCTGGGTGCTACACACCTGGGCTCTGCACACCTGGGCTCTGTACACCTGGGCTTTGCACCCTGGGGCTCTGCACACTTGGGCTCTGCACACCTGGGCTCTGCACCCTGGGGCTCTGCACACCTGGGCTCTGCACCCTGGGGCTCTGCACACCTGGGCTCTGCACACCTGGGCTCTGCACCCTGGGGCTCTGCATACCTGGGGCTCTGCACACCTGGGCTCTACACACCTGGGGCTCTGCACTCCTGGGCTCTGCACCCTGGGGCTCTGCACACCTGGTCTCTGCACACCTAAGGCTCTGCACACCTGGGCTCTGCACACTGAGGCTCTGCACACCTGGGCTCTGCAAACTAAGGCTATGCACACTGGGGTATGCACATGGGGCTCTGCACACTGAGGCTCTGCACACCTGGGCTCTACACACTGAGGCTCTGCACACCTGGGCTCTGCACACTGAGGCTCTGCACACCAGCTCTGCACACCGGGGCTCTGCACACCGGGGCTCTGCATACACAGGTGCTGCTAGTGGAGTGGCATCTCCCCATCTAAGTGCCAGGCACCACATTAGTGAACTAACAGAGCCACTCTGGGGTGGATGGTGCCCCCAATTTCAGAGGTGTTTTCTCAAAATGAAACTTAAGAGCATAGACTTATTTTAACTGATATAAGTCTTCACTTATTCTTCTGAATCTAGAGGACAGCTGCCCACCTCCCTGGACCTCCCACCCTGTCCTCTGCTCTGGTCTAGTCTCACACTTAGCATGAGCTGCCTCCCAAACTGCAGCACCCTCTGGCCTTATTCTGTCCTCTTCAGTGGCCCCTGTGGGCCTCAGGGGCGTCAGTAAGCACTGCTCTCTGTCACTCTGGTGCCTGGGTGTGAGCCCACCAAGGGTGCGCCACCAGGGATCTGGGATTGGGTCCTGCTGCCAAGGGCTCCCTGGGCCGGGATGTGAGCGCTGTGTTCTCTTCTCTCGACCCTGGGAGGTGGCTGGAAGGGGTCACCATCCTGCCTTGATCCTCTGCAGTTAGCAGGAACCTAGAGGTGAGGACTTGACTGTTCAACACAGTGACCTGCAGCTGGACATGCTGATGTACCTAAGACGGAGGCCACTGAGTCCCTTTTACTAAACAACGGTCTCCTTAAGGGCTTCGTTCGCTTCTACTGATGATCAGATTGAAATCGGGAAAGAGTGTAAAACGGGAAGCACAGGAGGGAGACATGACTTTAGAAGCACTCTCACCCAGACAGGCATTTCAAGGTAGGTTTCTGGACTATCTCGATGCTTTGATTGGAGGTGGAAGAAGGACACCTGTGATAGTCCCAGCTACTCCTGGGGGCCTGGTTAGCCCAGCAAAACCCCTCCAGCCAGGCTGCCACCCACAGGACAGACCACCAGGAACTCAACTCCAGCCCCCACAGCTGAAGGGCTGCCCCGAAGCCAGGGCTGCCTCCCAAGGTCACGGGTCCTTGCCACTGCTGCAAGCCAAGCCAGTCTTGGTGGCCCCCCATGGCACAACTGTCATATTCAGGCAATTTTAAATAGCCAACTCAGCGCAGCCTGGGCCTGATGTAGGACAAGACAATGGGCAGCCATTCTCCACATAGGCTTCTGCCACCTTCCTCACACTCTTTTTGCTCAAGAGGTAATGAATGGTCATCATGTGTGGTCACTGTCACAGTCACTGGCCACATCGACGGCACACTGTGTATGCCGACTGCTTCCTGCACGCTGGGCACTGCTCTGGGTGCTGCAGTCCTGTGGCGCAGGGTCTAAGAGTTCTAAACAGCCCCCAGACCAGCTCCTCCCATGTCAGCGTCTAGTTCAACTTGCCAATGCACCCTGAGGGCTGGGGGACGGGGGACTTCGGGCAGGTTTTTATCAGCACCCTGTGGGGCCCAGGGTGCTGTAGGTTACACAGAGCGAGCAGAAGGACTGGCTGCTGCTCACCAGGTCTGCTCAGCCCAATGCCAGTGGAAAGTCACTTTAAACAGGAAAGCCCCATGGGCTGGGCCAGGGTCCCCACTCCAGGCTTGACAGATGGGGATGGTCTGGGAGAGGAGGGGGCAGGCTTTCTAAGTGCGGAGCTGGGAACAAAGGCTCAGGAGGCAGAGGGCACACGGGCATTTCAGGCTGGAAGGAGCCGGCTGGGACACAAAAGGTATTCAGTCCTTCCATTCTGCCACTGCTTGATGAAGCCAAAGGGCAGGCCGTGGGGGGTGCTGAGGCAGCTGCCTCTGTGTTTCAGGAACTGCACATCATTTTGGGGCCCAATTACCCTATCTAAGGCTGCCTGAGTGACGATCTGACTGTGCAAGGCATGAGTGCACCCTGAGGGCTGGGGGTCTGGGGACTTCGGGCAGGTCCCTTTAATCCTGACTCAAGCAGCTGGCCCTGACCCTGGGGGGCACGGGGCTCTGAGCTCAGGGCCCACCAGTTTCTAAACATCTGTCCTGTGGCCCAGAGGGGCAGGCGCTTCACCTCCAACTCCAGCCAGCGGCTGCATTTCCAGAGTGAAGGTCCGTGGGGGGAACCCCGGAGGCAGGCCGGGTGGGGGGGCTTCCACACTCGGCAACACAACGCCAGGTCTGCCTGCTGTCTCACTGGCAGCCCATGAGCTGTGCAGACTCACAGAGCCTGAAAACACCCGTGTCCAACCAGGAGTGGCAAAGCCTGGGCAGCACGGTGCTCGCCATGACGACCCCCCGGGGCAGCACTCAAGTCAGCGAGGAGACGGATGCTTCGAAAGCAACCAATGTTTTTCTCACATGCCAAACGTGGGGCCAACTGACTCTCTGTATTTTTATTGCTGTTGAATCTGGTGGAGGAAAGAAAGCCGTGGGGGTGGGTGCATAACCCTGAAGCCACACACCAGGTCCAACTTCCACCTTAGGCATTTTGTTTGAGAAGCAAGTCTGCATTTTATTTTCTCCCACTTAAAAACATCTTTTAAAAAATATTTTTTGTGTGTGTGTGGTGCTGGGGATCACCCAGAGCTTGTGCATGCTTGGCAAGGATTCTACCACAGAACTGCACCCCTAGTCCCCAAGCATCTTGATGTCTGGCTTACGTGTCTCAGAAGCCAACAAAGGGGTAATTTGGGGGTGCTCCTTTATGTAAATTTATTCTTCTGCTTCACTTTCTTTGCAAAAATGGGGGAAATGCTGTGATGCTTAATTACAGAACAGACCCACTTTCCTCCTGCAATCAGAGGACCCAAGCCTGGTTCTGCGCTGGTGTGATGACATCCTGGGTGCAACTTGCAAAGCTCCATCTGATTTGCTGCAAAGTGTCACAAAGTCAATCCAAGGTTAGGCCTGTTTCAAACCTGTATTCCTCAGTCAGTTTTCAAATACTTACCTTTATTTGCTCACATAACCCTAATGACCACATCAATTGTGCACACACACACACACTCATCAGACAGTTAATTTTGTTGGTTGTATTATTTTCTGCCTGTTATCCCTGCCATTCTAGTCAGAGCTCCTCTGCAGGAGCACCCAGCTGGTACTGAGGGGAGCACTGCCCGGTGCTGAGGGGAGCGCCTGCCGCCTCACACGCCTGGCTCCCACATCTTCCCAGAGCCCCAGGCTCGATGGAGAGTCACACCAGGAACAACCACGCTTACAACAGTGAGCAGTGGAGCAAAGGGACCACCCCAGAGCTGCTGCAGGGAGCAAGGCAGGTCCTCAGACACCGCTGGAACCGTGAGGCCCACAGATGGCCCCACCCAGTGCCCGGAAGGTCATGGCCTGCTCTGGCTCCACCGCCTGCCTTAGCCCTGCCCAAACTTCCTTCTCTCCTCTTGAACAGAAGCCTCAGCCTCGGGAACACTTCTCCCCCGCCCTCCTCCCACTGTTCTGGACCTCACCTGCTCCAAGGCCCCTGCCTGGCCACCCTGGGTTCCCCAGGCATCACCGTGGTGCCACCTGGCCTCTGTCACACAAATATGGGCTGGTCTTACGTAAGGCCAGGTTCAACAAGACCCCGTTTGTTAAACGTGTCCTTTCGTCATCACCCTAGGGACACGTATGAAGACCCGAATGGTGTGACTATGTACAACCAGAGACATGAAAAATCGTGCTCTATGTGTGCAATATGAGTGCAAATGCATTCTGCTGTCAAGTATAACAGATTAGAATAAAAAATAGGAATTTATAAAAAAGACAATGTAAACGAAGGGCAAAATGGTGATAGATTGGGAAAGAGAAAAAAAAAAAGTAAAAATAAACATTGATTTAAAAAAAAAAAGTGCTCCTTTGCTCCACTTCTGGGCTCTGCAGTCCTGAGGGCCCTAGGCTGTCTGGGATCCCTGAGACCTCCACCCGCAGGGGCAACCCACATGTGAGCAGGGTCCCGGGGCAGAAAACAGCCCTGTGCAGCTGCCCGCTGGGCTGGGAGGAGAGCAGCTCCCAGAGCTGAGGGCTGAGGGAAATGCTAACCCTAGGGCCTCCAGCCGGGGCAAGAGCAGGGCTGCCAGGCGCCTCCTGCCTGGGAGGAGGGTCGCCAAGGCACAGGGCCCTCCCCTGCTGGAGCTACTGCAGGGTCCTCCTCCTCTGGGCCTTTGTGAGCTTCTACGCAGACGCCTGGAAGTGCCTCCCCATTCCACTGTGCCTCGGCTCTCCAGGGCTGCCTTCCTCGTGGGTTTGCACCTACGGCCGGGGCTCCTCACCCCCCCACCTGCAGTGTCCCACCTCCTCTCCTGCCCACGCATGTCGGCGTCCAGAGCAGGGCCGGGCTGTTGCTGGAAGGCTGCTGTGTCCCACAGCGGACCCCCATAGCAGCACACCTTCTCCCACCCCTGGGCCAAGGAGAAGCTTGCTCCCCTACAGGGGGCCCGAGCTCCTTGGCCCAAGGAGCCGGCAGCTGCTCCAGACACCAGTGGGTTCCGGGCTGCAGCTGCCTGCACGAGGCTGTCACCTGGAGGAGATTCGGGCCCTTGGTGCTGCACCCCACACGGGAAGCTCTTCACCTGGGGGAGTTTGCTGGCCCTGGACAAAGGCACCCAAGGAGCCCCGGCCCGGCCAGGCACCTGGCCCTGGGGAAGGCCCAACAGGGGCAGCTGCAGAGGGAACCCCAGAGCCAGAGCCATGCCTGGGTCCAGTGTGCTCCTGGGCCCTGTTCCCCTCAGGACCCTTCCCCACCTGCCCAGCATCTGTTTTTAAGCCCATTTAACCCACTTTTCCTCGTCCCTTTGCTCCCCCTCCCACCCTGCTGCACCCCAGGCAGCTCGCCCTCAGGACCCACACGCGTCAGGAATCTCTCGGCACTCTGGCTGTGGACCCTCACCTTGGCTTGCCCTTGGATGGGGCTGAGGTAGATCCTTCAGATAACAGGAGGGACTGTCTTCCAGGAGGCTATGTCACCTAGGACGCAAATCTGAGAGGGATTTTGCCCACAGCCAATTGCAGGACACTCACTCTCATGGGCCTTCTCTGACCACCACACAGAAAATGCCTAGGGTTCTGCAAGAGTCTAGGGGTGAATCAGCCCAGTGGAGGGTCAGCTGGGGGTGGAGGGTCAGCTCAGGTGGAGGGTCAGCTGGGGGTAGAGGGTCAGCTGGGGGTAGAGGGTCAGCCTGGGTGAAAGGTCAGACTGGGTGGAAGGTCATCCTGAGATGGGTCAGCTTAGGTGGAAAGTCAGCCTGGGTGGAGGGTCAGTCTGGGTGGAGGGTCAGTCTGGGTGGGGGGTCAGCCCAGGTGAGGGTCAGCCTGGTGGAAGGGCAGCCTGAGGTGGGTCAGCCTGGGGGCAGGTCTCCCCTGCTCTCCCAGGGTGCACTTCCTTTGCATCTCACTGTGGAGGCCTCTCTCCCTGCATCAGGGCCTGGGGAGAGGGAGCCCCACCTGCACAGAACAGGCAGGAACCAGCCCTGGAAGGGAGGCGGACAGGAGTCCGGCACTAGGTGTGCCAAGCCCGGCCCTCAATCTGCCACAGGAAAGACATTTACGAAGAGAAAAGCACAGCCACGGGAGGCAGACAGAGATGGTGGGAGGAGGTCTGCTGAGGTCCCCTCAGGACACAGGAGAGGAGGACCCAGGGAACACCGTAGACAGCACACATTTTCCACGTACCACACTGTCCTCAGCTCCATGGCCCAGTAGGGTCCTCCCCAGGAGGCCACTCATGGGCCCTGTACAACTGCAGGGTCCCTGGACTGCAGCTATGGTTCTCCTGTGGCTCTGCAGGATGCCTACACCATGGCCACCTAGTACCTGGCCGATGCTCCTGCCCACAGCCTGCCTTTCATCCATGGATGCTCTGCTCACCTCTGCTCTGCCCTGCGGCCAGCCCAGCATCCAGGAGCTGGGTCCCACAGTGGTCCCCCCCCACTGGAGACTCAGGCCACTCGCTATGCTTCTCCTAGCCATATCCAACTTCCTCATCTCCAAGAAACCATACAGAGAGGAGACGGGGGTCCCCAGGTCCCAGTCTCACGGGGCCTCACATCAAAGGCGGAGTCAGTGTGGAGCACTGTGCATGCCCCACCACCTGGAATACAGCTTGGACCTGCTCCTTGAGGCCACAGCTCTCTGCTCCCTTGGGAAGCAGGTGGCCGCCAGGAGAAACGTGGTGACCTCAGTGGGCTTGCAGTGGTTGAGGGTAGTGGGCCACTGAAGGGCAGAAACCCTAGAGGGCCTGCAGGGTGGCCTGCTGGGCAGCTGCTATCCACTTGGCAAGAGGGCAGTGCACTCTGTCTTCCTGCAGTGTGGAGTACCACCCCATTGCCTTTCCCTAGGTGCCACCCACACTGCTGGGCTTGGTGCTGACCTCACACCTTTTCCTATGAGCACCGAGGCCCTCCCACCCCTGGGCCACTGGCGAGCCAAGGGAGGTGGCTGGGGATGCGGCCTCCCAAGAAGGAGAGGCTCTTCCCTGAAGAAGCACCCCAGGAATCATGATCTAAGAAACACCCAGCTCTGCTAATCAACCATGAAAACACAGTCACCACAGTGAGCATCACAGGGACAGAGTGTTGTGTCCAGGCCTCGGGTTGGAGAGTGTTAGGGCTCCAGCCTCTCGTTTCCAAACCCCTCACCGAGTGGGCTGACTTCACTGTTCCTGTCTGGTCCCAGGAGGGGCCTGCTGCACTGGGCAGGCCACCTGCTTTCCTGCATGCTTCAGTATTTCCTGAGCAGTCGCTCCAGACCTCAGTGATCTCAAGGATTCCATTTCCACTCCCGGGAGCTTTCTGAAGAACGCAGGAGCCGTGCTGCATGACCAGCTGCAGAACATGACCACATACTCGAGTGTTTAGGGTCACAGGAGGAAGGTACTACAGTGAACACCTTCCAGGAACCCGCTCTGCTACAGTCAGAAGGCACTAGGAGATTCACCTGAGCTTACAGAAACCCTCTGATCCTTTGAAGCTGAACATGTAAGCAAACACAGACAGATTCTTTGGATGTTGGGGACAAAATTGCTTCTTTCCCCTCAGCAAGGCCAGAGCTGGCAACTGTTCCTTGCCCAGTCACATTACTGCCTCAAAAGGCATGGAATCTGCACCAACTGAACAATGATTTAGCATTTGCTGGATTTGCACAGGAACATTTCAGGGCAGCATGGGCCTGGGAAGAGCAGAAAGAGCTTCCCTCCAGGACCTGGGCACACCTGAGGAGACAAACTCACTCTTGCAAACCAGCAGTATTGGGAAAGAGGAGCAAACTCTGCCTGCAGACCATCTGCTAGCTTTGCAAAGGTGGAACTAGAAAAAATTCCCATTCTCAGGCCTGACTACGTTAAAATAAAAGGAAAGTCCTTTAATAAAGGACTAGGGCACCTTCCCCTTTCAAAGCAGGAGAGATTTTGCTTCTTGAATATTTGCCAAAAATAAATACCTATATTATTTCAACCTGAAAGTGTAAATGTAAAGCCAGGACAACTGCTTGAAGACACAGGGTTGACTGAAACAGAAAAGGCTTCTGAGAAACAAGCTCATTGTTTCTCATCCTATGCTCTTGCCTTCTCTGTGACTAGTGATCTCACCAACTGGGGGAAATTGAGCTCACCTAGAAAAAGGAGGGTCTCTTAACCCACAAGGGCACGTGCTCCCTGTGACCTGTTCTTGCCTGAGAGAACTCCACTCCCCGCGGCAGAGGTGAGCAGTCAGGGTGCATCTGGACCTGGTCCATCAGCACGGGCCCAAGAGCGTCCCAAGCAGCAGCCACCTTGCACACTGTCGTCACATTCACAATAACTTGCTAATGGGAGTGGCGGCAACCAAGACTCGCACTTAGTGCCTGTTTACAGGCGGTCCCTGCAGCCCAGCGCGGGCTCTCCTCTGGGTTTGGTTCCAAAGGCTTCCAAATACACAAGGAAACCTGCTGGGTATTGTGAAATGAACCATCAAAAGAGAACTTGCTGAAGATTCTGCAGGAGTCTCTGCCCTCGTGTCAGGGAGGGAGAGTGGGCAGGCAGAATACTAAACTTGCTGCTCAGAGATGATCAAAGCCTCAAAGAAATGGATGCAGCATTCAAAGAGACTCAGAGAGGAAAGGAGAGGATGTCTTCTAATCACCTAACAACTTATTTTTGGCACAGTTTTTACCCAATCACCTTCCATAGAAATAGGACACCGACATGCAGGAGGTGCATGAGTGCTAGCCCCACATGGCAGTCGCCGGTGCCCACAGCATACCCATGAGGCTGTGCATATGTGCATCCAGACGCAGGCATGGCACGCAATGTGAAAAAAATAGAAATAAATGAAATTTGCTTTTTAGATAATGAAGTATAAGTTTAATCCAAACACATCATATTCAACTCATTTAGAAGAAGAAAAAACAGTTACTAAAACATTGGGAGGAAGTTTGGTGGAAGAATCCCAATGAAAAATATCCTTTAAAATACATTCCAGTTATCCTGAAGTCAATGTGCCAATTTTTAAAAATATGAGCAAATTAAACTTTGCCAGATTATCTGATGGGATTGGTAGTTTGGAAAAGCATCAAAAGTGAGAGTCTACCAAAGGGACGGAAAAAGATCTGGTTTCCAATAAGAACATCACCCACCAAACACACGTAAGCCGAGAGCTCTGTCAGGCCTGACTCTGTGCAGGGTCCCCTCTGGTGCAGGAGGGGAAACGCACAGATGTTTGACTTAGAATCGAAGAGCTCAAGCCATGGATTGCTCTGGAACCGTGCTGAGGAGAGCCAGATGATGTCTCAGGGACCCTCACGCTCCACAGCCACCCAGAGCCCCCACCCCCATGCACACAGGGCAGACCACCCATGCTGTGGCACAGGGGCCTTGGGGGACAGATGCTTTCCCAGGGTCACGGGGTCCCAGCTCCTGGTGTGAACTCTCAGTGACACTGGACTCTCCTACTGGCTCCAAGGGAGGAGCAGTGCCACCAGAATTCCCCAGTGCTGCCCAGAACACCACCCAGGCACCCCCAGAGCCTCTGCACCTTCCTGACCTCACTGCGGTCCTTTGCCCTGGCATCCTGCCTTGCCAGGTCGCAACCTCTGGCCTGACTCACAACACTCTGTATTGGAAACTGTAGAAGAAGAGCATCCTGCCTCCTACCCCACTGTCCAACACCCCGGGGACCAGTCAGGGAGTCACCAGGTCTGTCTGAAGTCTCACGTTGATCCCAGAACCAGCCAACACAGACATTTGGTGACTCTAAAGTAATACCCCATGCAACAAGCTCCTTCCCTGAAGTTTACTGTTTCATGTTTGTAATATATTAAAAAAAGACTTTTCAGAATATTTTTAATGTTGAGGAGCATCTCAATGGCAGGTATGGTCATCCCAGAGAGATGTGTACCCATCAGTGAATCAACATCTGCTCCGCCTGCCCACGTGGCTACTCGACCTGTAACTATGTCCACCGAGGCCTCCCTAGCTCCTGACACAAAGCTGACCCGCAATCCCCATCCTCTAGGAGAACACAGCCCTGGTAGCCCAGCGCTAGGACAGCCTCCCACGACATGGCCCCTCTGTGGGAGCAGCCCGCTCACTACAGGAGCTGACAGGCACTTGTTTTCAGAGCCAAGCCCAACAGAAAATCTTAACCATCATTTCATTTCCAAACTTTCCCAGATCATATTTTCAAAGGGAATGTTTTTTCCCTGTCTTTCCCCCTTTTTATTAATCTGGATTGAAGAAAAGCACACATTTAATTTATTGTCTGGATTACAGATTCTTATTAAACAAACCAGAGCTCATTATAAAATCAATATCAACTTAACCACCATGCCCCCAGGAGGGACACAAAAAGGTCATTCTAAGAAATTCAAACAATTTTCCTGCTGGAAGGGCATGATTTTAATTACAGATACTATTAATTAGAGCTGTCATTGGGAAGATTTTTTTTTTCTGTTAATTATCACACACTCATTCCTAAGTATGCATTTCAACCTGCATTTTTGTAAAAATCAGTCATTTCTGCATGCAAGTCCAACCTTTCCATTCTATCAATATTTTATATTTGAATTTCAAAGTATATCAAAGGATGCCATGCTTTCTAGAAATCCACGCCTGTGTGATCCCCATCTCACACGTGGCGCAGGACTAGTGTGATGATTTATTTATGTCCTGACAGACGTGGCCTCAAGACCTAGCACCCATATTGATGGTCCTGCTCAAGAGAATTTCTGGGTAAATTCTTACTAGTTTATGTGACATTTTTTTCAGGCTGCTTCTTCAAAGGTGATTTTCCTTTGGCTTTGAAGCAGAGCTACACCCTGCCTGAAATACCATCCTCAACACTTTTGAAGTTGCCATTCCTTTATGAGAAAAAGATGGTTCTGACCAGACGTGTGACCCCTCCAGGAAACCAGGCGTTCTCCACTCAATGACAAGGCTGAGGGTTTTGAAATGGGAGGAAGAGTTATCTCCTGGTCTCTCTTAAGCACAGAGGCTTTATAAATCCACTCCAGCTCCTTACATGGGGCAGAGACAGGGCTGTCCAGAGAGCAAGGACCAGCCAGCTCAGGCCAGCCTGTGGGCATACTCCTGGACACACAGGCACTTTCTGGGAAGAGCCCAAGAGTCCGCCTGGGCAACTCTGACCTGTAACATGGGCCTTACATCGCAAGAGCCACAAGTTGTTGACAAGACAGTGCATGTCATGGTCATATGACTGCAGAGGACAAAAGGTCCAGTCCAATGGAGAGGGTCTTACAGAGAGTGCTCACTGAACTTTGAAAACAGAGTGCAACTGAATTATTTTATTTTCCCAAACATGAATATATACTTGGATTTAAATGATATTTTTATAGTAAAGAAATCAAATGCCTTGATTTGTATATATTCTGGGATTGATTACTATTAAAACTGAAGTCATATTTTCATTATAGAATGTCACTAAACATGAAATGTATGCCACATAACCCCCCAAATTCTTGGATTCTGTTCCTGCCCGCCCACTGCTGGCTCCAGGTGTGTCCGCCCTAGCACAGAGCTGCCCCTGCCAAAGGGGGACAGAGGCTAAGCCCCATTTGTCAGCATTAGAGTTCACTTCATCTGAATAATAGCAAAGGGTGGCATCAGATCAGGTCAAAGGATCTTTCCACATAAGACCCAAGGAAGTCGATGATTTAAGAGCCATCTTCAAACATCTACACAACCAATTCATCTTGCGAGTCTGGCATGTTTCATTAATAGTGGCCAAACTAAGAAAGATAACAGATAATACATAATTCATGGATTGTACTTTTCCACATTTCTAATTAGTAACCCACTTTCAGTGCTAACACGAGAGACCCAAGAACAGTGTAAGATTAATATAAAGCCATAAAACTGTGGTTGCAAGGTATTTACATGAATGCTAATGAGAAGCTTCAGACTGTCCTCATGAAAGAATCCAAACTCTGAACAAGTGAACAAGAGCTAGGAATCTGGAGGCACCAGAGACGAGCCCAAAGTCCGCCTGTTCAGTTGGTAAGTTCCACAGAGCATTTTAAAAGGAGTCTCTTTTTACCTGGTAGGCAGAGGTGGCATCTGCACCCGGGTCACCCCCTAGTCCTGACAGCTTCTCCTTCAGCTTGTCTCGGGAGCTGTGGCGGAGGCAGTAGATGAGGCTGGAAGCCAGGAGCACCCCCATGATGCAGGCGACAGAGAGGAAGGTCAGCAGGATGAACTTGGTCGAGTCTTCCTGCTGTCCCTGATGAGGCAGAAGCGTGAGTCTGCTTTTCTGTGTGACAAGGAGAGAGGGACCTGTCAGTACTGTGCATGACCTGCTAGCAGACCAGCCTCTGCCTGCAATTGCGATGGGCCAAGCCCCACTTGAGACACAGCACTGGTACAGCAAGAGGGCTGTGCAGGGGCACCTGGGGCCAGCGACACCTGCACCCACCCTGCAGTGCGCTCCAGGACAAGAGAGCACACCCTCTCCTCCCTCCAACTTCACCATGTGAGGTGTCTGGCAGCTATTTTGCTTCCTTAGGTACATGAAGTGTGCATCGCTCCTCTACGTTCTCCCAGGCAGGTACAGCAAGTGCTGGAGAACCCAGCGCCTGCTTGGGCTTCCTCCTCCTCCCCTCCCTCCTTAACTCAAGGAGGCCCTGCCATCGGGATGTGGCCCCATTAGCCTCCGATGGCAGTCACTAGTTCCCTCCACCCACCGGGTCACTATGGCTGGCATCTGCTGGCCCCGGCTGAGGCCCTAAGAGTGGACGGGAACGGGTGGTCTGCTCCAGCCGTGAGAAAGTTAAGGCCTCTGGACCCCTCCAGAGTCTCCTCGTCTCACGGAGGGGTGCAAAACATAAGAAAATTCTTTTGTTGCATGTCACTGGTTTCCATGGGCAGAGAGCCGCACGGTGCCCCTCATTAGCTTCATTAGAAGGTGTATTAGCGACAATTAAAAACACCGCAGGAAAATGGAAGGGCCGCCGGCAAATCGCCCACGACTCCCGGCCAACAACCCCCCACAATTACTGGGAAATGAATGGAAAAGCACGCCCCTGCCTCAGTCCTGGTTGCTACAAGATGAGAACAATTAGCGAACTCCTTTCCACCACCTAATTTCGCGTGGTAACAAAATGGATTTTTCCCCATGAATGCCTGGCCGGCCTATTCATTATCTCTCTTCTATTAGTAATTTTCTGCTCCGCATTCAGCCTCCCAACTCTCCATTTCCTCCTGTCTCCGAGTGTACACAGTGCCTCTTATGTCAGGCCGGGCCCATTTTTATCTTGTAATCATAAAGGCCACCAAAGCAATTATCGCCGGTCTTGACGGGAAAAGCTGGTCATTAATTAGCCTCCTTTTGCCTTCGGTGCGCGGATTAGCGGGCGCCGGGACTGAGTTAATGGAAACGCGGGTTAAATGAGAAAAGACGCCCGGATTTTCCTGCCTGGATGCGCGGCCCGAGAGGACGGCGAGGTCCGTGGCGGCGGGAGTGGACTGCGGGAGGGGCCCGAGGGCGCGGGGACCCCGCGGGAACGAGGCGCGCCGCGCACTGTGGCCGCGCGGAGGGCGCCGAGCCCCCTCCCCTCCCCTCCCCTCCCCTCCCCTCCCCTCCCGCCTGCGCCCGGGCTCACTGCCCCGGCGGGAAGGAGCCCCCAGAGCCCCCGCCCCGCCCCAGGCAGCGCAGCCCCCGCCCCGCCGCGCGCCAGCCACCCAACCAGCCCGAGGGGCCCCGCGCGCGCACGGGGGAGCGGGGAGCGGGGCGCGCGCTCTCCCGCGGGCCGGGGTCTCCGCGGCCCCGCGCGTCCGCCCTTCGCGCGGTTCGATGACGGTGGTCGCAAGGGGCTCCCGCCACCATCCGAGTCCTCCCTGGCCAGTCAACTGGGGTCCCGCGGGAAGGGGGGCGCGCCTCGACCCCGGCCAGGCCCGCTCTGTCCCTGGCAGCCTGAGTCCCCACCTCGAGCCGGGACGGGGGCCGGCGCCCGCCGCAGGGCTCGCGGCGGCCTCCTAGGCTGGGAAGGCCCGCGGGTGAGTGTGCTACCCAGAGCCCGCTCCGGGGCCGGGTGGCACCTCGCCCGGCAGACTCCGTTGGGACAACAAAGCAGCCGTACCGCGGGCGGAGGCGGTCCCCGCGCCCGGCCCGCCCGACGGCCACCTAAAGTACCTCTCCCCGCCTGGACGCAAGTGACGGGCAGTCCCCGCGTCCAGCGAGGCGCAGCGTCCGGGTCGGACTCCCGCCCAGACGTCGGAAAACCCGCCCGTCCACGTGGCCCGCCGCGCCCGGGAATTGGGACTTCCCGAATCTTCCAGCGGGCGACGAGAAGTACACATACTCAGTGACCGGGCCAGACTCCAAGTGGACCGGCAGTGCCACGGCATGTGGCGGACGCGTTACTACCCTAGCGACCCGAGGCCCCACTAGCGCCTCGCGGAGCCGGGAACCCGCCTGGGCGGCGGGCACCCGGACACCGCCAGCAGCGAGTCAGGGCACACACGCTGCGGGGTTGTCCTCGTGCCAGTGAGAGGCAGCGAACGCGCAGGAGCTTCCAGGGGAGACAGGTGGCGATGCCCAGGCCAACCGCTCGGGCCAGGAGGGCCCGCAGGAGGGGAAATCACCGGGGACCTCCCCGGGCTCTTCCCAGGGAGCCCGCGCCCTGGCTCACTCTGCTCCTGAAACCGCTCAGCCCACACAGGAAGAAGAATGGGGGGCCTGGCCCACTGCCCCTCACTCCGCTCACCGGGATTTACTCAGAGGTCAAAGAAGAATGTCAAGGAGAGAGGCTGCCCAGAGTTTGCCGTCCTTCCTCCCTGGGCCCCAGCTGGGTCCCGGGTGCCCTCAGAGAAGGGAAGGGGGGACCCCCATCCAGTTCCCTTCTGCTCGGGCCTGAGCTGCCCCTAAGAAGAGGCGACTGTGGTCCCCAGGCTGGACGCAGGCCGCCCCGTCTCCTCCCCAGTCCATCTGTGAAGCCCTTTCTGCAGGTGAGGTGGGGCGCCTGGGATGAGGTGAGGACGGTTTGAATCAGACGCGCTCTGGGCAGGGCAGACTCTGACTTTGAGGTCTCAGGCCCTTGGGGTCGTTAATTTTCTGAAAACCTTTGCTTCCCAATGGCCCGTGGGCTCCTCTGGGGGAACCCAAAAGGCACTCCTGGGGCTCCTCACCCCTGTAAGTTCCATCTGCCCTACTTAGTGTTGGCAGGAGGCGATGCAGGAGAACACTGGCTGCCAGTCAGGCCCTAAGAATCCCGGAAAGAACGAACATATACTGAAGCCCTTCTGGGCAAAGTGATTGCATTTAAATAACTTTACAATTACTTCACTTGCTTTCTTTTTTGTAGAGTTAAAAGTCAAAAGGCCTGTTAACTAGGTGACTTGTGAGGAAAGTGAATAGGCTGGTAGCTGTATGAGAAGCTTGTGCTCAAGCTGACCCAGGCCGGGCTCCTTGTACCTCAGTGCCCCCCTCCTGTTGGCAATTTTGTGTGGATGGCAGGTGCTTTCCTAGGTCTGGGTCCGGAAGAGAGCCCAGACTAATTAGAAGCATCTTATCAGTCTTGAGTTGAAACTGAAAGAAAATCATGTTTAAATATTTATGACTTTGACATTTACAGTCAGACATCTTTTAAAAGCAGAACACCTCCTTCTGTACCCCGCTGGCTTTACTGAAAGTTTGGAGCAGTGAGGAGGAGGAGGATGGAGAAAGGAGCAGGCCTCAGAAGCAGGTCGCACAAGGGGCACTGCCATCTCTGCCTCCAGGAGGTGGGAGGCCACTTATCAGTGCTTGGGCACTGAGTTCTCTCATACAGGACTTTTACATTTTTAAATAGTCAGGAACAATCAGGTCAACTTTGCATCAGTTTACATGCTTCTTGACAGCAGAGTCAAGAACAACACTGCATTATTTCTTTTTCCCAGTCATCTCCACCTGCAACTCTAAAATTCAGAATGTACAGTATTACAAAAGTTGTGATTGAAAGTAAGTGGAATCACAGCTGAGTTGTTGGAACTGCTCTTAGAAATGAGAATCTGCAGACATTGTCCTCACTTGATCTAAACGGTGCTCATAAGACCCGGTGCCGGGACTTCCCTCACACACTTTTCTGAGGAACTTATGGCAAAATGTCTTCAGAACTTTTTCTTAAAGTTGTCCATGTGGTAAGCTTAAAAGGAAAAAAGAAAGGAAGAGTCTATATTCATTATACCCAGACTCAATTGTGAAAGCCAACACTATGACAAAAATAGAGGATTTTATGGTAAATATTTGTTGACAGGTCACAAAATGTATTTTTATAAGTCTGTGTAATGTAACCAGTTCATAAGAGCAGCCCAGAATCAGTTACTAAGTTACAATTTTAAAAATGTTTGTACAAAAAAACAAGCTATAGACACAAGCAGTCACTTCCATCAATAAACTTCTAATGTTGTTGATGCATTTATTTGTATCATTTCCAAGGAATTTGATTCCACCCCCAGCCTGTGTTTGCACTTTTTTTTTTTTTTAAAGAGCAGCAAAATCCTTTATTAGAAATGATATGAAAAGAGGGAAATGCCCCCTCCCTTTCCTCTGGGCATTCAGAGGTGAGGATGGGTGTTTCTTTAATCACAAAGGACTTTCCCCCTACAAAATCCAGAAATTAGTTTTAGAGACTATTAATGATTCACTCTAACAAGTTTGCCTACAGTTATCTAGATGTTCATTATTTGGAATTTTCATTCTAAATTCACAAACGTATTTACTAAAATTAGTAGCTATTGCTTGAGAGCTGGTCCTAATTTTTAGCTATTTTCAGGCCAGGACAAGTGAGCAAACTTAAAGATCTGGGGGACAGGTGTCTTAAAATATTTTAAAAGTATTTTTTAAAGCTCTTAACTGAACTATTTTTAATTTGGAATTTGCCACAGAATTCTAATAAATGAGAGAAGCCAGGCGGAAATAATCATGTATTAATTCTCTGCATTACAAAATCTTTTCAGAAGCTATTATCAGAGCAAGAGGCATTGCGTCTGAATCCGGGGTGGTGAAGTCCTTTGTGCTACTGAAAGCTATTGTTCGTCTGTGCAGATGAAATTGTACTTGCAAATCTGCCATTCAAGTAGCCAGGGGCGGGGGCATATGGGCGAAAGAAAAGAATCTCCAAGAAATAATTATTCTTAACTTTAGTGAAAATAAGTTGGGATATGCTGTTTTAAAATAGGCTTTTGTTGAGGTTTTCCAGGCATACGCATGAAAGTGAGTGTTCAAAAGATAAATTGCTTATTTTCCATCTTTAAGCAGTCCTAAAATATGTTTTTAGAAAAACAACTTTTAAGATATCAGCGAAGATTTACGATTCTGATGTTTACAGAGAGGAAAAACACCCATTGTGAGTTTTTAGCAGGGCTTGATAACCACAGATTGTCTTGGGTGGAGTAGAGCACGACCAACCAGCTGAGAACTGGCCGAAATGGATGGGCCCCCAAAAGAAAGCCTCCCCCCCCATCTTTCAGATTCACGGGCGGCATTTTTATCACTTGAGAGCTCGGACTCGCGGGCGCGGCCATCTCGCTCGCGCACCAGGCCCTGTTTTTGGCGTGCCTGTTTGGTGGCCTTGGCCTGGTGTGGTCCGCGCGTCCTTCACGTGCAGGTGTCTGCTAGGATCACGCCTAGGTCTGGGGAAAGGAGGACCTCACCCGCGCGGTCCCCAGCAAGAAGTAAACCCGCTTCGGGACTGGGATTTCTTGCTGCACCTCCTTTACACAGGCCGGGAAACCCTAATCTGAAGACTGGCCTAGAGTCGCAGCTCAGGACCCCGCTGTGGCCCGAGCCCAGAGCGGGTCTGGGGAAGCGCGCTGCCGGTTTCCAGTCCCCTCCCCCACTGCGAGAGGCGGACTTCGACCGGCCTCCGGCTTTCTTACCCCGGCTTCCCCGGCCCTTCCCCCTCACTAATTCACAAGATCCCCGTAGAGGTCGGAAAGATCAGACCACAGCGCCGGACACAAAGGGTCGAGGGTTCCTGGGAGCCGCGGGTATTCACAGCCGTGAGAGGGGTCCCGGCGCTGCCCGAGGTCCCCTTCCCTGCGGGGACAATGCCGCGGCCCAGCCTCCCTGGGCACAAAGCGCGCCGGCCGCGAGAGAGGGATTAATGTCCCCAACAACGCCCGCGTCCATCCAAGAATCTCTGGAGTTCCACAGCTCACACTTCGGCCTGCGCTACCGCACCACCGCCGCGGCCCTCTCGGGAGCCGAGAAGGGTGTGCTTGGCTGGGGGCGGGTGGGCACTTCATCCTACGTAGGTGGAAAGAGTTCCCATCTCCCTCCTCCGCACAACCTTCCCTTCCTCGCACGTTCGGTGGCGCCCTAAGATCTGGGGACTCGGGACGCTGGGAAGGGCTAGTCTGAGGGCACTTGACCCGCCGCGAGGTTCACTCCAGCGGTGAGGCTCCCGGTACCCGGGGGAACCCGAGGCGGTCCACGGTCTGCGGAATTCCGGTCGGTAATTAACCCAGGGCAGAGGTGTGCGCAGGGTTGGGGGCTAGGGGCAAGACCAGGGACCGCAGAGTTACGGTGCAACCCTGGGCTCCTGGGGACCCTCCCCGCCGAGTTGGCCGCCCTGCCCTCAGGGCTGCCAGGAGCGCACAGCGGGGTCTACCGGTACAGGGCGCTGGCGACGGTGACAGCGACTCCTCCGCCCCCAGCCGTCCAGCCTGAAGCGCTGAGGACTCAGCATAACGGGGACGCAAAAGTGTGGGAGACCCTCGCTCTAAAAGTGCGACCGAGATTTTAACCCCTAGATCTGTGTCTGCTCGGCTGCCAGGGGCTGGGCTTCTCTAACCACGAAGCCGCCGGCGTTCTGAACCACACTGGCGTGAGGGAGAAGGAAAACGAGTCCCCGGTTTAAACAGCTCCGAGCCAGAAGTTTCTCTCCCTGGCGGGCGCGCGGCCGCCTCTCCTGGGGGAGGAGGAGAAGCGCAGGTTCCCCTGGGGCAGGAGAGGTGGTTCCTCCGCGGTGATTCTCCGCCGGGCTGGCGGCCAGAGGACCCTCCACTCTCACCGACAGCCCAACCCGCCTCTTGAACGCCCCTCGGCGGAGGCCCGCTCGGCCCCCTCACTCGTCGCCCGCTGGGAAGCATGCTCCTGAACTTGGGTGAGGGAGGCCAAGAATGAGCCGGGAGGGAAATGCCCCATGAAGCCTCCTCTCTAAACTGGCTGCTCATTCTGTCCTCCGTCCATCCTCCTTTCCCACACCCCTCCCCACCTCCACACCCGCACCACCCCTTATTCCCGTCGCCTTTTCCTGAAGGATCTGAACTGCCGGGAGTGGCCAGATAAGCGAAAGACCGAGGAGAGCTCTCAGAGAGAAGTCTGGCAGGCCATGGTCCCCGCCTCCAGGGCAGTCTCCGCGAGGCGCAGGCCTGGGACAGCTGCCACCCCCTCCCGATCTGTGCGCTCAGGGAGACCTGCTTCCGCGTGCTCCCCCTCAGATAGACACTCTAGACTCAATTGGGGATGACCCCGGACTTGGATCTATCCCGCCGACCCAGCCTCTGGCAGATGTCCTGCGGCAAGTCAGTTACCCCTGGACTGGGCAGGGCGCCCTGTACCCATCCAAGTCCCTCAAGAGCACCCGCCACCCTTTCAGGGCTCAGTTTCTGTGCTCTACCATCTTCACGCCTGAGGATGCCCTGGGGTATGTGTGGGGTGTCCCTCCTCTATCCCTCCTCCACTGCAGCTCCTCTCCCAGCCCCCCAGGGTCCACCCGACCGCCCCACCCATTGGCCGAGCTGGATCCGGGTGTCCCAGGTTACCTGCAGCTGGGCGGGCTCCAGGAGCGGGAGCCAGAGGAGGTGGGGATGTGCGCCTGGCCGAGCGGCCTCGGAGCGCAGCGGCCGCTGGCGACCGCGGCGCCATCATCACTGTCAGCTGCTTCCCTGCGCTGGAGCCACAAATAAGAGGGGCCATTCTGCTTCTGTCCACAAACTTCTCGGGCGGCCGGTGGAGACAAAGGTGCCGCGAGTCGCGGCTCCAGAGGCGGCAGCGGCGCAGCGGCAACCGCTTGGAGCCCGCAGGCGCACGCATTTCTGCGCTGCTTCTGCGCCAGGCTCGGCGTGCTCCGCCCCGGCCCGGCCCCCGGGCTAGGCGCGCGGGACCCGGACGTCGCGCCAGTGGGCGCAGGGCCGGGCTCAGGACGGTCCCCGCAGGGCGGCCGGCCGCGCGCGCAGCTCAAACCAGCGCGTCCGCCGCGCCCCGCCTTATATCCGGCCCGGCGCGCACCCGGCCAGCGGCGGCGCGGCTCGCGGCCCAGCCACCGGTTGCTATAGCGATGCCCCCCCCCACGTGTTGCTGACAGCAATTGGCTAAGGGGCCGCGGCTCTCCATACACCCTCTCCCGCCCGAGACTATGAATGGACATTAGCTTTGTCAGTCATTGGTACAGCTCCGCAGTCGGGCCTTCGATTGTTCTTTCTTTGGGTCTTTCTTTCATCGTTGAGTCGCACTTCAACCTGAGCAAGTTCAGGGTAGCATTGGGGGTGGGGCTGAGGCGGGGGAGAGGGGCCTCCACAAGAAAAGTCAACTCGCATGGCCCTACTGTGACCTTTGCCTATGGAAGGAAAGGGGAGGTCTAAACTCTTTGCAAGAGAAAAAATCATGGCAAATCATTCTTTCTAATTAGTTTCTCCAATTTTGCCTTTTAACTCCCTTTCAAAATTGAGACATGCCAATTATGCAGGAAAGCCCCTCTCCCCCAGTTTAGGTGTAACTCTCCAGATTTTAGATGTCAGACGCGCGTAGAAAGCTCACGAAGGGAACTGAGATCCAGGGGGAACTGAGGGCCAGCAGCCCAAAACGCTGGACAGAGACCGTGTGAAACCCAGGAAACAGAACTGCGTCCTAACCTCCTTCTCCGCACCCCGGGTCAATGGCCCAACCTGGACTACCGCGCCGCGTTCACAGGGCTCCCAGTCGCTGGATCCTAACCAAGTTCTGACCCCCTAGCGCCGGCCGGGGACACGAGCCAGACAGCGGTCTTGGGAGCTGGCCCCAGCACTATAACTCGCCGCCCAAGGCCCCTTCGCCAAAGCGCGTTCCCCTGGCCCTTCCCTCCCCCACCCCTGACCTCCCTCTCCAAGCCCTGGACCCAGCCACAGTTGGGTACCCCTGGTGCGCGGCGCCCCCGCGGAGCGGCGGAGAGCGGGAGAGCTGAAACCCAACATCTGTGCGCACAATGCGCTCTCCGAGGCCCACAGCTGCAGAAACAAGGGGAAGAAAGGAAGGAGCGGGGGAGCAGATCCTGTCACACGCAGATGACAGTCTGCGGAGGGCTCTTTAGTTTCTCCTTTTCTGGAAACCCCGGAGCCCCCCTCCCCGTTCCCTCTCCCGCCGCCTCCCCATTGTTCCCGGCGCTCCGGACAGCTGGAGACGACGGCCGGCACCACCCCGCGCCCCTCCCGCCGCACACCCGGCAAACTCCGGGGCCCCCACCCCGGGCAGGGTCGGGCGGGGCTTCCACCGCCTCACCTCCCCCCTTCCACTGCCCCAGACCTGCCCGCGAACAGGGCCTGGCCTTCTCTCTCCTGGAAACCGAGTTCCATCCAGCCGAGGAGCCAGCCGGGGCAGGGTTCCCAATGAGGAGTCGTCGAGAGAGACACGAGTTCAGTCCTGCCAAGTGCAGGCCTCTCTGTAACGCGTCCCAAGGACTCGGCTTCCTCTGGCTGCAGGCCTAAGCAGAGTTCTACTTTTATTTTTGTGTTTACAGGGACTGGGTGTGCGCGCCTCGCAGAGTTCCAGGGCACGAGGTGGCGGCGCAACCTGCTACAGTCCCTGTAGGCCTCAGTGGGCCGAAGGACGTCCGGTGGCCTGCGGGAGGCTGGGTAGGGGTGGAGAAGCGCCAGGGGAAAATGAGTTGCCATGGAGGTCAAAGCGAGAGAAGCTTCTCTCAGTCCTCTGCCCGTTAGTTCCATCCCCATCCAGTAGGCAGGGAGGGGCAAGTCACCTGGGTCCTTTCAGGTCCCCGCGCAGAGGACAGACCCCGCAGACTCCATGGTAAACCGGCTCCAGGCGCGGCGGCCGACCCTCAGCGGTGATCTGGCCTTTTTGAGGATGGCGAGCGGGCGGGAGAGAAGCGGTCCCCACTGTGGCCCGGCGGCCCACACCCCGCGCTTGCAGGGGTCGGCACTCTGAGGTATCTCCTCGGGCGGGCACTAGTGGCGCCGGCTCCTGTTCCTCCCTGCCACCATCCTCACGTTCCAGCCGTCCTGGGTGCCCGGTGCCCGGCGTCTTTAGCCAACCTCCAAGTCGACCCCTGGCTCGGGGCAGAGAAAAAGGAGGGGAGGAGAGGTGGCGCACGGACAGGGAGCATGGAGGAGGCCCTGGAGCCCAGGCGGGAAGAGAGGGAAGACGGCGGAGAGAGGGAACTGGGAGGGGAGGGAGGCCCGGAGGAGGGGACCTGCCGCCCTCAGCCTCGCTGGCAACCGCTCTCTCCATAGCAACGGCCTGTGCGCGCGCGCGCGGAGAGCGTGTGTGTGTGTGTGTGTGTGTGTGTGTGTGTGTGTGTGTGTGCGCGCGCGCGCGCGTGCTGGTAGCGGCAAGGCTCCTGCTCCTCCCTGGCCTGGGGGTGGGGTGGTGGTGGAAGCGGGTCGCTGGGGGCGGGAGTCAGAGAAGCCCCTTCCCAGGATGTAAAGTCTGGCTTCCAAGGTGCTGCGGGCACCCTGGAGGTTAGAGCACCCGCTCCCCACCCTTGGGGTGGGGACGCGCCGGGGCCTGAGCTCGGCCTCAGGGGGACCAGGTCTTGGTGCCCTGGCTCTCCTGCAGCAGTCAGGGGGCCCCAGGACTTGGGGAATGGCACCGAGCGGAGCACAGGGGCCTGGTGGCGGCTGCGGCCGCACCTCGCTCCAGGCCCTGTGGCGCGGCGGGTGGGGGCGTCGCGGTTCCGCGCACCTGCGTCTGGGCGGGAGCGCGGGGCTGGCGGGGAGGTGGTCGCGGGCCCGGGCGACTGCTGGGAGCCGCTCGTGGCTCCGCAAGCTGGCGGCCCGGTTCCGGCAGAGCGGAACCAGCTCAGAGGCTCCCGGAGGGCCCGGCCTCCCTCCGCGTGGGCCAGCTCCCCGCACGCTTCACTCGCTCCTCTCGCCCTCCATCCTGCCAGCCACAACCCGGTGTGGGATGCCGTCGGCCCGGCGGTGTCAAGCCCCAGCCTCCCACGCGGCCACCTCGGCTAGGACGGCGTGAGGACCCCAGAGTGACCCAAGGGTCCTGGGGCGGCCAGAGGCCGGCGACCCAGAGCAGGCTGGAGCCCAGGTCAGGGCGCGCGGCTCCAGACCAGATGGCCACTCTGCTTCTCCACAGCCTGACCTGGCGTGACAAAGTAAGTACAGACGTTGATTTACTCAGCCAGGTTTCCGGGAGTCCAAAGGGTTCCACCTGCGACACCAAAGTGCCACACTCCAATTCAGCCGATGACCTACCCGCCTCCCCCGGCTATGAGGAAGGATGGGTGCGGGGCGGCGGGGCCGACAAGGTGGACTTTGGTCACTTTTACTAGTGAGATGGTCCTTACAGGCGTCGTACGGGTGAAGAGCTCGGGTTCTAACCCGCACCCTGTGCGCCCCCTCGCCGCGCCCGCCGTGGGAAGCGGGGACCGTGCGTGCAGCCCGGACTCCCGCCCGGGGCCGCCTGACCGCGCTCTCCGCGGGCCACCTCCGGGGGAAGCCAAACCTGCTGCCCCTCGTCGGGAAAGGATGTAGGTGCCGACCCCTCAGCTCGCTGCTTGAAAGGACGCACTACCCCGCCCGGCTCCCAGCCCTCTCCGTTTGAATGCCTTCCTCATTTCCGGTGCAGGAGAAGTGTTATCTTCTAATTCTTGGAAAACTTTAGCAAAGTTTCCCTACAGTCATGACTCAGCTGTCGTGAAGAAGGAAGGACATGTTTGTTTTTTCCTGCCCCCCTTGATCATGAGGGCTTAGAGTTTTGATAAAGAATTTCAATTTAAAGAATTTCAATAACATCAGAAAAATGTTAAATATAACAGAAAGTATTTGTGAGACATTGGTTGACGTTCTTACACATGACAAGAGTGTATCACTCATGCAGAAGTTCAGGTTGCTGGACTGATGAATAAAAAAATCCAGTATACATTCCTAAACAATAGAAAGTAGTTTAAAATGATTTGTTGATCCCTACTAGTCCTTAAAGTGTATCTCACATTTGTCACGTGGAAAACCTAATGTGCTGTGATAAGAATCTCATTTTCAATTTAGGAGCAACTAAATGATTAGAGTAAATCTCCAATGTGCTGAATTATCGGAGAAAATGTATTTTAAAACAAAATAGAAAAAGACTGTCATGGGAAACACGATCATTATAAAGCAAAACAATTATTTTAAGAATTTAAATGGTTATGGTAAAGTAGAAAATGATAAAAACAAACTTTCACATACTTGGATTTCAGAAAAATCTAAACTAATTTTGCTTTTAAAATAGAATGTTGATTTATAATAATAGTTCTCAAACACTATCTGAAATGCTTTTGATCTAGATTCATTTGTAAAACTGACTTAAAGTGCCTGTGCGGTGCTTCTCCTACTTCCACTTGAGAGACTGACCCTCTGGGAGACCAGGGAATGAGGAGAGAGGGGACACTCGCCCAAGTCCATATGGAAGGCTACAGCTGGAAAGTGAAGGACCCTCAGGAAATGTTTATTTTTTCAAGAACAGTATTTGGGAGAGCCTAGGAGACGTCCTGATCCAACATGAAGGGAACAATCCAGGGCTGCAGGAAGCAAGTGTGGGTACAGCCTCCCCTCTCCCTGGCCGGCTGAGGGGCCAAGCCATTCCTGAGTTTTTGTTAGCAAGCCCAAGATATTGTACCAAACCAATGCCCTCACTTTAAAATCAAGGGGAACTGAAAACCTCAGATACTTTACTATTCCAAGAAAAATATGAATTCTTTATTCAAAACAGAAAAATGTAAGCCATTTTTTTTTGTTTTGAAATTAATTTCTAGCACAACTCAGCTTTTATTATCAGTTCTCATGTTGACTCATATTCTGATTGATTTGAAACTTTTGGAATAAGAAATGAGGAGTTCTCATGAAATAGAGTGGCTGTCCCCCAGTGGCTTCACGTGCTTACGTGAAGCCTGTCTTTAAAAACCAAAAATGTGTTTCAGTAAAGATTTATGGTTGATTGGATGGTTAACAAATATGTGGGGATTTTTAGACTTTCTTTGTCAAACTTTGAAATTATAATTTAAATAACTAGAAAATCCTCCAGGGTTTGTTACTACCATTGCTACTTCCATCCATTAATACTCATGTTCAAAAAGGCTGCTGCTCATGAGGACAGGTATTTGCAAACAGAGCAGTCTCCCTGGAGGTTCGTCTGATTTCACTCCCAAGATTCCAGAGTCTACAGATGAATTACTTTCAATCCACCACTCTGTAAAGATCTGACCTTTATTATTTACAAAATAATGCTATGAAATACATATTTAATGGCTGGCATTCAGGGTAGTGTATATATTGTCTGTTCATGACAAGATCTTATTCCTATTTACAAAATTGAGCTCAGATTCCTCTGACTGGACATTGTCGGAAAGAGTCATTGCCACATAAACAGGAATCTTGGTCTTCTGAAAATGGCCAAGTAGTGCCGTTGGACTCCAGGTGGTCACTGTTGTTGTGGTTAAAGCGCTTTCACTTTGTCAGTTACATGCTACAGGGCCGTTGCAATTGTTTGGAAACAGCTTTTTCCTTGAAAGGCTTTGGAATTAAGAGTGGAGCAACAATCCAGGTAAATGTTTCACGATTATATGACCCAGCAATGCCCAGCTCACATGCTCTTTAGGGGAAATGCCTGTGTATCTTTTAATGTATGAAACTAGGCTCCAATTAAGTGAAAGGAGAGCCACAGGGAGACAGCTCACCTTCTACCTGGCTTCCACTGAAGAGGAATTGCTGTGCAGTGAGTGGTATTCCCTGATGTTATCAAACAGGTTTACAGGCATTCAGATCTGAAGTGGACAAACATTCAGGGGACAGCCCACTGCCTTCTGTCCTGACACAATGTAGGGAAGGCTCAAGGCTTAGCCATCATTTTGAAAAATTTAGCATTCAGAATTCCATACAAATTCACCCATAGCACCAAATGGCTAATGGGATGAAAGGTAGTTGGCTCTCCTCTAGATATACCAGGTGTGCCCAGGTGTGTTAGCACCTGGGTTCAGCGCTAGCTCGCAATCGTAAGTAGCATGCATGGGACTGCTTTAAAATTTTTACAGACTTAACAGATAAATATCTACATCTGTATATCCTCATACCTGTCCATTCAAACCCTTTAGGAAGTCACACATTTACTTTTACGTGCAGATTTTATTTCATTTCTGGAATTCCCATTTGGAATTGTCTTCAGAGATAGGCTCAGAACCAGGGGTCTCCCTTTGCAGACCACTCTCCCTGCTGATTCCCTAACACTGCACCACCCACTGAGCACTCCTGCTTCTCTGTCTTGATCACCAAGGACTTCCACGTGTTTGCAAAAAACAAAAGAAACCCATAAAGAAACATCACTGCCTACCATTATGAATACATCCTAGGAGGCTTCCTCAGCAGGTCAGTGCCCAGCTGTGGTGGGCAGCATAGGCGCAGGGGAGGAGGGGTGCGGGGGAGGTGGAGGCTCCCAGGTGCTGAGATGCCAGAACAGAACCCTTGCTCTTCCTCTGCAGGGTTTCTCAGCTCCGTGGGCCCTGACCTCCCTCTCTTGACTGTCCAGCCTTGGGGTGAGGCTTGAGGCTTTCTTGACTTTTGTCCCCCCATCAGCCCTGGTCACCCCTCATTGCTAGTCCCTCCTGTGTGAGGGTGGCTGTCCCTCCTGTGTGAGGGTGCCTGTCCCACCTGTGTGAGGGTGGCTGTCCCTCCTGTGTGAGGGTGCCTGTCCCACCTGTGTGAGGGTGGCTGTCCCTCCTGTGTGAGGGTGGCTGTCCCTCCTGTGTGAGGGTGCCTGTCCCACCTGTGTGAGGGTGGCTGTCCCTCCTGTGTGAGGGTGGCTGTCCCTCCTGTGTGAGGGTGCCTGTCCCTCCTGTGTGAGGGTGGCTGTCCCACCTGTGTGAGGGTGGCTGTCCCTCCTGTGTGAGGGTGCCTGTCCCACCTGTGTGAGGGTGGCTGTCCCTCCTGTGTGAGGGTGGCTGTCCCTCCTGTGTGAGGGTGCCTGTCCCACCTGTGTGAGGGTGGCTGTCCCTCCTGTGTGAGGGTGGCTGTCCCTCCTGTGTGAGGGTGCCTGTCCCTCCTGTGTGAGGGTGCCTGTCCCACCTGTGTGAGGGTGCCTGTCCCTCCTGTGTGAGGGTGGCTGTCCCTCCTGTGTGAGGGTGGCTGTCCCTCCTGTGTGAGGGTGCCTGTCCCACCTGTGTGAGGGTGGCTGTCCCTCCTGTGTGAGGGTGGCTGTCCCTCCTGTGTGAGGGTGCCTGTCCCTCCTGTGTGAGGGTGGCTGTCCCACCTGTGTGAGGGTGGCTGTCCCTCCTGTGTGAGGGTGCCTGTCCCACCTGTGTGAGGGTGGCTGTCCCTCCTGTGTGAGGGTGGCTGTCCCTCCTGTGTGAGGGTGCCTGTCCCACCTGTGTGAGGGTGGCTGTCCCTCCTGTGTGAGGGTGGCTGTCCCTCCTGTGTGAGGGTGCCTGTCCCTCCTGTGTGAGGGTGGCTGTCCCTCCTGTGTGAGGGTGGCTGTCCCTCCTGTGTGAGGGTGCCTGTCCCACCTGTGTGAGGGTGGCTGTCCCTCCTGTGTGAGGGTGGCTGTCCCTCCTGTGTGAGGGTGCCTGTCCCTCCTGTGTGAGGGTGCCTGTCCCACCTGTGTGAGGGTGGCTGTCCCTCCTGTGTGAGGGTGCCTGTCCCTCCTGTGTGAGGGTGCCTGTCCAGAAGTCCTGGGCCTGCGCAGCATCCCATGCACCCTCAGCTCTGCCCTCGGTCCACCTGCCTGGCTTCCTAGTCCTTTTTATGAACCCACCACCCCCTCGGGGCTCATCCCACCAGCGGGGGGCAAAGCACATACAGTGGTGCCCCAGAACATCCTTGCCCAGGGGATCCCAGGGCAGGCACTGTTGGCAGAAGGGGCCCCACTGCCGCTCAGCGCTTCCCTCCCACCAGTAGCGCTGGCCAGTGGGACTGTGGAGCCCAGCACGGAATCACATTGGAGTGCTACAAATGGTCCTCATTTCACAAATAAGCTCAGCCTCCCACCCGCTGTGGCCTTACCTGCTGTGACTTCAGATATCCACTGTCAACTGTGACCCAAGAATATTAAACAGAAAAGTCCTAAGTTTTAAATTATGTACTGATCTGGTTAGCATGATGAGATTCTTGTGCTGTCCAGCCTGTCCTGCCCTGGACATGAGACATGCCCTGTCCAGTGTATCCATGCTGTATACACTGCCCACACAATAGTCACTTATCAGCCGTCTCAGTTATCAGATCAACTGCCATGTGTCCCACAGATGACGGGAGACAGGGTTCCAGAGCGCTGTGGAAGAGTGCTCCTCCAGGACCAGCCACAGCACCTGTGTGCACGCAGCCCTCACCTCCCTGGCCCCGTCCTCTGGCCATGTGCTCTGTGCTGGTGCCCAGTCCTGGAGGTGGGAAAGACCCACAGCTGCATCCGCCCAGCACAGTTGCCCATCCAGCCAGGTGTGAGACGGGGTTGGCCTCGCCCGCATCACCTGGTCGATGGCACTTCCTTTCTCTGTGCCAGGTGTCTGAGTGCAGTAGAGACCCCAGAGCAATGTCCCCATGGGGTTAGGGTTCCTCTGAGGCTGGAAGTCTGCCACTCCCAGAGCACAGCTGGGCTGTGGTCAGCTGGCTGGCTAGTGGGGTGTGATTCGTGTAACACTTCAGTTTAGAAAGTTTCTGCTCCCACGCACGTTCCTGGGTGGTGCTGGGAAGGGTCAGACTCCAGTCCTGCCCTCGGTCAACAGTGTGACCTGAAGTGAGCAGCTCAGTCTGAACAAGACGGTGCTTCCTCCGGGGCTTGTAGAATCCCAGAGGATCTGGGGACAGAGCCTCTGCTACCTATGCTCTCTGCATCTGTGCTCTGCCCGCATCTCCATGGAAGCGATGGGATGGTTGTGTTCAGACAAACGCTCCCGGTAAGGGATGTGCACGAGGCTGAGCTGCTGGGGAGCTGCCTGGCACCTTCCGCTGTCCTCCCCTCCTTCTCTCCTCTGGGGCTCAGGGAGGGCAGTGCTGCCCTGCAGTGTCTGCGTTTTATCACCTTCTGGGGAAGCAGGTGAGAGGGGCGGAGTCCTTGCGTTCAGAGCAGGACTGGTGACTCTAAACACCCAGAGAACCCTGAACCCTCTGGTGTGTCCTGCAACCTTCTTCCTGGGGAAACCCTCACACAACACCTTTGGGCCGTGTGACCTCCCCGCCCACACAAGGCTGGGCCGTGCAGGCAAGCACGCTGTCCCTCAGACCCTGCGTACTCCGTGAGGGGACCTGCCAACTCCTCAATTCCCACGGACACCCACATACAGAGCTGCTGGTGACGTGCTGCAGGCCCACGGAGGGGACTCTGACCACTGTTGCCACGTGGACCTGCACTGAATGCCTAGGACAGGCAGCCCAGGGCACAGGGGAGAACAGGACACATCTGCCAGGGGCTGGAGGTTGTAAGCAGCCTAGGGTGTGTGCGCTGTCCCTCACACACTCGCACACACACACACCCTGTATACGCCAAGTGCACACACACACACACACACCCTGTATACGCCAGGTGCACACACACACATGCCCTGCATATGCCACGTGCACAGACACACACACACATGCCCTGCATACGCCAGGTGCACACACGCCCTGCATACGCCACGTGCACACACACGCACACACCCTGCACATGCCAGATGTACACACACACACCCTGCATACACCAGGTGCACACACACACACACACCCTGCATACACCAGGTGCACACACACTAATGCCCTGCATATGCCACATGCACACACACACCCCCCCTGCACACGCCCCTCTCCCCAGCCCCACGCCCTGCACACACCCCTCAAGATGCTGCCCCAGCAGGCCCGAGCTGCACTCTAGTGACTTCTCCCTGGTGACTGTGGCTTATCTGGAGCTCGTGTCTATGGAGTGTCACTCAGCCAGGCTGTTGGCACAACCAGGACTCTGCCAGGGCAGAGCAGATTCGCTCCGCAACTTGTAAACAAAGGGAACAACATGGGACTTAGTACCAGTGATTTTTAGTCTCAAAAGCAGACTCCTGCTGGAGCTTGTCTGATCCCACAAAGTCCTGCAAGTGCAGTGAGAAGCTCTTCCCTGGAAGCCAGCACTTTTGCCCGAGGGCAGCAGGGCCAGTGCCTCCCACAGTGGGGAGGCCACAGCTTGTGGGAGGTGACACCTGTGGCTGTGGGGGGTGGCAGCCTTGCCCTCGGTGGGCACCGTCCCTCACACAGCCTGGCCCCTGTGCTCACCTCTCTTAAACCCACACTCTGCTTCTAAGCCGTGTTTCTGGCTTGTCCTTGCTGACCGCAGGGCTGCGACAGGTGCTGTCTGTATTCCAAAGTCTCCAGCCCCGGGCCTCTGGGGTCACCTGGGACTCGCAGCTGTCCAGTGACCCCACAAGGGCCTGGGGCTGGCCCCTTATGGGCTCCAGTGGTGCCATGGGCCATGGCTCGGGGCTGACACTGGGAGTGCTACCGCTCTGTCCCCGGAGGCCGCCCTCAGCCCACCTCCCAAGTGCCCACAGAAGCATGGTCGGGGCTCTTAAGTGACCCCTGCTCTAAGTTCAAGTCCCAGTGACGTGGCCTATGATCCGTGGTTCTCCTGGGCGACCAGAGCTCACGAGCCCCAGGTGCCGACAGTCAGCAGAGGTGCGGGCTCCTTTACCCTGTGCACCGGAATCAGCAATGGCCCGGTAGGTAGGCCGTGCTCAAGGCAGAAGAGTGGGCCTGGGAGGAGCGCTGGCCGCTTCCCTCTGCGGTGGAGGGTACCCAGGGCAGCAGGGCAGGATCTCTTGGAAGTCACCTGTTATCCCTGCACCCACAGGACTGGGGCACTATCCCCAGGAACCATGATGCCCTCGTATGTCTCACTCTGTGAATGAGCTGTCTGATTTTATTTCCAACAAAATTACAGCGATGACTGTGACCTCTGAGGTCCTTCTCTGCAAGTTACCAGAGCGCGTGTGAGCTGCATGAGGCGGAAGGAAGGATGAGAGCCACCTCTGCTGTGCGTGGAGACCCCAACCCCTCAGAGATACAGGGATGAAGGGTGTTTCATTTACCTCACTTGGCCCTCAGCAGGGTTCAGTGTGATGCTGCAGGGGCGCCTGTGCAGGCCTTGGAGCTGGGGAGGGGGCGTGTGCAGGCCATGGAGCTGGGGAGGGGGCGTGTGCAGGCCTTGGAGCTGGGGAGGGGGCCTGTGCAGGCCCTGGAGCTGGGGAGGGGGCCTGTGCAGGCCCTGGGGCTGGGGAGGGGGCCTGTGCAGCCCATGGAGCTGGGGAGGGGGCATGTGCAGGCCTTGAAGCTGGGGGGGGGGGCATGTGCAGGCCGTGGGGCTGGGGAGGGGGCGTGTGCAGGCCCTGGGGCTGGGGAGGGGGCCTGTGCAGGCCTTGGGGCTGGGGAGGGGGCCTGTGCAGGCCTTGGGGCTGGGGAGGGGGCGTGCGCAGGCCTTGGAGCTGGGAAGGGGGTGTGTGCAGGCCTTGGAGCTGGGGAGGGGGTGTGTGCAGGCCTTAGGGCTGGGGAGGGGGCGTGCGCAGGCCTTGGAGCTGGGGAGGGGTGTGTGCAGGCCGTGGAACTACAGAGACGTGGAGGGCAGGTACTGTGAGTCCCAGGGAGAAGGCCACTGCAGGAGCAGAGCTCAGAGCCACACCCATGACCAAGGGATGCCCAGGCCCACCAGAAGCTGAAGAGGCAGGAAGGGCCTCTCCTGGGGCCTGTGGGCAGCTGGCTATGCCCACAGGATGGCCCCAGGACCATGAGAGAACAGTCTGGTCCAGGTTCCTGGTGGGCGATCTGACTCCATGGCCCAGGATGCCCATCCAGGCCCAACCAATGTGCCTGAGGGCCGGTCATTCCAGGGGCTCAGCATGTGGTGGGCTCGCTGCTCCCCGTGTCACCCCGGGTCATTCCCACTGGGGCCCTCCGCCTTGTGTGTCACCAGAAGATGTATGTCTTGCTCTGTGGCTGTCCCTCCTCCTAGCTGTACACCACACAAACATTAATAAACCCTTTCACACATCTTTAATTAAGTTCCCAACAAGGGGCTGGGGATGTGGCTCAAGCGGTAGCGAGCTCGCCTGGCATGCGTGCGGCCTGGGTTCGATCCTCAGCACCACAGACAAACAAAGATGTTGTGTCCGCCGAAAACTAAAAAATAAATATTAAAAAAAAAGTTCCCAACAAAAATGTGGAGCAGAGAGGACGTGGAACCCCCGGCCCCATCCTGAATGGCGCCCCGCTGACCCCTTGTCCTCATGAGTGAGTTATTTAATTGATGGCCTGTAGGGATGGTTTAATTGGGCACAAATTTATCTAGTGGCACTATCGTTCCCGTTCTCAATCTTCCCTTTTGGAGATTTTGTAAAACCTAACCCAAAACTTCCCACAAGACTCCTTCAAGTCCACGTCTGCGACATCAAGGGTCTCCCTCCATCTCTGCGCAAGAACGCCAGACAGAGAGGGGCTCTGTACCTTGTGTGTGCTGGGGTCTCTCCAGCTGCCAGTGCTGGAGGCTCTGCCAGCCCTCGGCCTCCACCCTCTGCTCGGTGTCCAGCAGTGGTGTGGTCCAGCTATTCACCAACCTGCAAGGGCACTCAGTGGGCTGGAACCCTCGCCAGGGAACACCGCAGCTCCTGCCCACCCAGGCTCTGGCCTCCGGCCTTGGGGTCGCACACACCTGCGTATGACGCCAGCCTTCGGGGAAGGGCCAGGGAAGGGAGGGACTCTATATGCCAGGTGGGTGGCCACAGGCCAGTCGGGCATTCCCCCGTTCCTCACCCTGGTCGGTCCTGAGATGACGGACAGGCAGGCGGGCTCCTAGTTCCCATGGCTGCTTCACAGGCCACGTGTGACGCGTGATACTGCAGAGCCTGCTTCCTGCTCCTTCCTGCGCTCCATGGCCACCTGGCCACTGAGCTGGGAGGCGACCCTCTGTTAAACTGCTATCCTCTGACAGATTCCTGGCCTCACGGGGCAGCTGGGCAGTCCCTCCTCCCCCAGGAACTCAGTCTGGCGAGCTAGGGAGCCCTGCCCCTGTGGGAGGCTTAAGATATAGAGGTCAGCTTGGGGTTTAGACACCGCGACACCGCGACACCCTAGCCTTCAAGCACAGCATTCCCACTTCCTCAGTAAATCCCGCAAAGCCTGGCCTGCAGTCAGGGCAGCTGCGGCACAGAGTGTGACCCTGGAGCCCCCAGAGGTTGTCTGCCCAGCACCTGGTCTGGGGCACTCCATCCTGATCCTGCAAGTCGGGAGCCACACCTGGGGGAAGCTGAGGGTGGAGGCAGGAGGGACTGGGGGGACGGGGGCGAGGGAGGCCCGTGGGCCGCCTGGGGAGTGTCCCGAGAACCCTCCCAGGTGACAGGCCACTGGGTGCTGGCCTCTCAGAGGCTCTTGGGTGGCAGGCCCCTCCTTGCTGGTGTCGCTGGGTGCTGCGACCGCCACTCTGACCTTAGCCGGGGCCCCGCTGGGTGAGGCCGTTACAGCTCACCCCTCCACACCTCTCCAGGTGGCCAGACAGCCACCCTGCATGGTGACAGTGACCCTGGGCAGGACTGCAGGAGGAGGCGCCCAGGCAGCAGGGGGCCTGCACGCACATCTGGGACCCTGCCGTCCAGCGACTCCGCGGCAACAGGCAGAAGCAGCCTCCGAGACCCAGCGCGCCAGAGGAGCAAGCCCAGGGAAGGGCAGGGCCACACCCCGGGCCGAGGCCCCAGGGGCCTGGGAGGGATGGTCCTCCTTGCCTCGCTGGAGGGTTGGGCTGAATGTTCTGATCAACTGAACTATTTTTTTTTTTTTGCCCAATCCTATCTGAGATTCTCACAGTCCCCCAAACTAAGGATGGAGCCCCAAACCTCGAGGAGCCATGGGAGTCTGGGTAGGAGCCACTTGTCTCCAGCCGTCCCTTTGGGTAGAACTGCAGGCTGGGCAGGGCAGCAGAGTCCTGCTGGGGGACGGATGCCTCCAGCCACCTGTGCTGTGCCTGAGCACCACCACTGCTCCAGGGATTGGGGACACAGACCCGAGGACCGCCACTCACAGTGTCACACGCGAGCGGGAGGAAAAGAGAATCTATACACAGCTTTGAAGTGTTGATCAGTGATAAGCAAATGTCCCTCAGTCCTGAGCCCCAGGCGCGGAGGGCCAGGGCCCCACAGGGAGGAGTGGCCCGACCACGGCCCCCTGAGCACAGTGCAGGCCTGTGTTGGCACTTGAAGACGTCACCTTGGGCGTGTCCCTGCTCCCTGCCAGCAGGTCGCAATGGCACCTCGCTGGGGGCGCCTGGGCTCAGGCCAGCTGATGGACGCCAGGTGGGGCGTTGGTGCCCAGCGACCTGCCCAGGGAGGCTCTGCGTACTGCTGGGAGGTCTGTGCTCTGGTCAGTTCCCACAGGCCAGCTGTGTTCAGCTTTGGGAAAGCCCCTTTCTTCTGTAGCACTGCCGCTCCCGTGGGGGCCTGGGGGCCTGGGGGCTTGGTGGTGACCCTGCCCGCTGCCCACTGCCCCACTTGTCCCTCTCCTGACTGCCCACCAACGGCCTCCAGCGGTGAGGCCCGGAGCTCCTCTGAGCCCAGGCGGCTGGACCCCTGACCCTGGGAGGGCCTGTTGCTTCTCTAGGTGTTAATGCAGGTGGTCAGGGCTCTGCATGCCCTCTCGCTGACGTCCCCGGGCTGGAGGTGACGGGCCCTGGGCTGTCCCCTGAGGCTGTCCTCACCTCTGTGAGGGGCTGCTGTGCTTCAGTCTTCCTGGCCACTTCGCCCAGGGGACGCCTGTTTTCATCCTGTGGTCAGTCAGCTGTCGCCGCCTCCTCAGCCTTCTGTGGAGGGAGGGCCACAGAGATGAAAGGTGCCTGCAGTGACCGTGGCCGGAGGCCCCGAGCAGGAAGGGTCTGAGGGCGCCACCAAGGCCTCAGGAGCGTCGGCGAGTTCCGCGGGTACGCGCCTGCAGGAGGGCCTGCTTTTAAAGCAATTTGTCTTCTTTGCTTTCATGTCACCCAGATAAAATGAGGGATGAATGAGCTGCAGGAGGGGCAGCAGGAGCCATCAGGCAGGGCCAGCAGAGGACACCCCGTGCCCCTCCACCGCTCCTCGGGGTGCGGCTGGGGATGTGGTCCCCTTCCCGGGGCGAATCCCCACAGGTCCCTAATGTTCAAATCGCTCTCAGGAGGACGGACGCCCTGGCCACCTTTCCCCCGCCGGCCTGCTGGCTCCAGTGGGCCATCACAGAACACGCAGCCAGGAGGCCATCGCGGCACCCTGGCCCCAAGTCCACACGCACATGCAGGCGGCTCCCTCTGCAGTGGGCTTGGCCCCCGCCGTGGCGCGCGGCTGCGGGCCCTTGTCCTGCTCCAGACTTCCCCGTGGTTTCAGGGGGCTGGGCCTGGCTCCCTGGCCTGGTGGTTCCGTGGGTTCCGAGGAGGTCCCCCAGGAACGTGTGCCTCCCCTCTGGCTGGCTGTCCACCACCCCCGGCTCTATTCTGCAGCCCCAAACCAAGCCTCCGCATTCTTCCTGATGAGTTCTCACCTGCGTGGGAAGCACCCTAGAGTGGGTGGTGGTCACCCAGGTGGCCACAGAGCCTTGGGGCTTTCCTGCTCCACCCCTGGCGTGCGCCAAGGGCCCCTGACTTGAAGCTCTCAGGCCACGTGGGCAGGTGTCCTGCGGCTTCTGGCCTCCCAGCCCCAGGAGGAACAGCAACTGCTTCCCAAGGGGCCTGCAGCCCCATCCCCACCTGGGAGCACAAAGATGCCCCTGCCTGGGTGGACTGGCCTGTCCCTGGGGGATGGGGGACCTCCCACCTGCTGTCAGCCACGGGGCAGGCAGAGGGAACCCCTCCTAGCAGCAGGAATGAGAGCCCCAGGGGAGAAGGTGCAGGCCCTCAGGGCTACCCAGGAGGAGCGGGCTGAGGCCAGCAGGCAGGGAGGACCTCCAACCCCCGTTTCCCCGGACCCCCTTCCGTATTTATCCTGGAGGGCCCCACGGTTCCCCTGGCTCCTCGAAGCCTCCTGACTTCAGAGCTTAACTGGACCAAGAGACGTTTCCAGGAAGGGCACAAGCGGCTGGTGTCTGACCACCCACATGTGTTGGGTCTTTGTGACCATTACTGAGGGCCACAAGGATCCATCAGACATGAGGAGATCACCACGAGGCAGACACCATTGACATAGGGGGCGCCACAGACCTGGAGCCGTGATTGGTGCAACAGAAGATAGACCAGCTCCTTGGGAACTTAGAGGACAGAGACCATTTGGGTGGGGAGGGCCAGATGTCCGTGGGCAGGAAGTTGCCTACAGCCATACAGCACCACGGGGCCACTCCCACGTGGTGTCCAGTCAATGGGCCCGACCAAGCTGAGGGCCCAAGGCTTGTTCCAGAACTGACCACCTCAGGTCCGGGGAGGCTGGGCTTAGGGTACAGAGCACCTGGGGCTCCCTTCCTGCCGTCTCTCCCTCCCACCAGAGGACCCTCGGCAGTGGGCTGCACTTGCCCAGGAGACAGACCCAAGCCCCTAGCCCCAGATGCAACCTGGGTGTGCTTGTCCCTCTGCGGCAGGGTGGGCCATGGCCTGAGGGGGCTGGTGTCCTGTAGGGAGACTGAACACACACAGGTCTGTCAGGTCCCCAGGCTCCCAGAGGCTGCCTGGACCTTCCAGTCCCGCACACTGTCCGCCCTTAGCTCAGAATCTGAGCTGTGAGACGCAGATGATTTGCCGCTGCAAGCTCCCCAGCTGGGAGAGCACCCGCCCAGGACACCCCTGCTGGCACGTGGGGCGCTATCTGAGGTGGCCTGCAGCCCACAGCAACACGACCCTCTGATGGCAGAGCGGGCGATCCTGAGGGAAGCGACTCCATGTGATGGAATTCCAGCCTACAACACGAGTCAGGGAGCTCCCTGTTTGGAAGAGGCCACAGAAGAAACAAGGTGGAAGAGAAGTGCCACAGAGCAAGGACAGTCCTGCTGGCACCTCTGCTCCGACAGCTGGGCCCTGGACGCAGACCTCGGTCTCTCCAGCAGATATAACTTGGGAGGACCTCTGCTTAAAGGGTGCCGGCCCACCCCCTTGCCCAGGCCCCCAGCCTGCACCGGGCCCTCCAGCTGTGTGGCCCCAGGTCCCTGATGCAGCGTCACGCGGGCTCACGAGCAGCGGCCCTCCCCACAGCCATGGCATAGACACAGGAGCTGGGGAGTGGGCAGGACTAGTTCTGGGTGCAGCAGGGCTAACAGGACAGGCACGGCCCTGACTCCAGCCACGACGGCAGCTAGCATTTCAAGCCTGCTTCAGCTTCTTGCCATAGAGCGTGGACAGTCGTTAGTGGGGCTTGCCAAATCCTCTGTGGTTCTCCTGGAGGGGATACCGTGGCCCCAGTGCTTGCCTGGTTCCTCGGTGAACACTGGAGCCCAGGCAGAGGTGACTTGTTCTCTGGCTTGACTAGGAACGAGAATGCAACTCCCACTTCTGGTCTGCTCTTTCTACAGCAGCAGCCCTGCCCAACCAGGACAGCTCTGTCCACGCACTGGGCTCCAGCTGTGGCAATGGGGCTGCTTGTTACTGCAGCACTGCTGTGCACCAGACAGACAGATAGGAAGATGTTCCCCGGCCCCAATAACGGATGAACCTTCTGACTATGCCCCCACATGCAGGCCAGAGCCCCCAGCTGCAGAGCACCTGCCTCTGGAAGGTACAGTACACCTGGCTTCATGGGCTGGGTGCCAGGACACAGCCCCAGCCATCTTCTGATTGTTCTGTTTGTGACCATCCACCTCAGACCCCTCCTCCGGCACCAAGGGCCCTAAACACACTCAGGTGGAAGCATGAGAGGTGAGCCTGGGGCCACTGTGT
Source organism: Marmota monax (assembly GCF_021218885.2). Lineage (NCBI taxonomy): Eukaryota > Metazoa > Chordata > Mammalia > Rodentia > Sciuridae > Marmota > Marmota monax. The sequence goes on from NW_026691942.1 coordinate 290,287, forward strand.
GCCCCCAGGCTGTGTACCCCTGGCGGTACAATGGGGCCGCTGAGGAAGGCAGCGGGGGTCTGGGACCCCTGGAGCCTCTCTGTGCAGGGCCGGGTGTGCTTCCCGCAGAGTGTGCTGCGCGGGATGCAGAGCCGGTGAGCCCTTGGGCGTGCCGCTCACATGCTCCCCTGGTGAGACAGTCCTCCCATGACCTGCAGCCATTGCCTCTCGCGGGATGGGGCAAGGTGGGCGGGTGGGGCGGGGCAGGCCCAGGGGTCCACAGCACCCCCATCTGTTCTCCACTTGGGGCCTGTGGGGCCCTCTCTTCTTGGGCAGAGCCTCACCAGCCCTCATCCCACACATGTTGAGGACACCGGGGAGGGCCCTGTTGGGAGGCAGGGACAGCAGAGCCCAGGCAGCATCGCCGCTCTGCAGGGTGGGACCCTGCGCCCACGGCCTCCACAGGTGCCTCTGCTTACGCTGTGCCAGTGCCCTCCTCCCTCACCTACGTTTTCGGGGACAAAGCTCCTCAAGGCTAGCAGGAATGGTGAACAGTGTTTACTATTCAACAGAAACTACAGAGAGGGGGAATGGAACTGTCCTCCCTGTTCAAGATGAGAGGGGTCTGACCTCGGGCCCTCCTTGGCCTGGCACCCCTGACCTCGCAAGCACGGTGTTTCCAACAGGGACGAGTAGAGCTCACCCCACTCTGAGAAAAGGCTGCTAACTTGGGAAGGCAGGGGTTCTGGGGGCTGGGCAGCGGGGAAGAGCCCTGAGAAGATGAAGTCCATGCAGCTCACGACCCTGGCCTGGCTCAGGAACACCCATCGTGCAGAGGACTGGCGGGCACACGGGAGCCGGCGGGCACTGTGAGAAGGAGGAAACGCACGCCAGGAGGACAGTGGTGGCCACCGCCAGCCAGCGGTCCTCGCTAAAGACATGAGCTCCACGGGGTGTGGCCCGTGGCAGAGCGCCTGCCTGGCTTGCGTGCTCGAGGCCTGGGCTCAACCCCAGCACCCCAAAAGTAAAAATAAATAGGTAGAGGAGTGATGTGGCAATGGGGCTGCTTGTCACTGCAGCACTACTGTTCCCTGTGCACGCTGTGGGGGGCTCCTCCAGCCACGTGCTGTGGCTTCTCTCCATGTCACTAAGCCCGTGGAGCACCCCGGCTGTCCTTCCCAGGCATGCCTCCTGTTGGTCCTGGGTATCTCCACCTGTGACCCTGTGGATGTGGGGTGCCACCCCGCCCTTGTCCACGTCTGCTGGGAGCCTCCCCAGGCTCCTCAGTGGGCCCAGCTGCTCACTGCGCTAGCTGGGGGTCAGCTTCTGCACCCCTCAGCTTGGGGGAGGATGCAGGCAGAGCGTGGGGTGAGTCTCAAGGGATAGCCAGAGTGGAGAACAGCCTCCAGGCGTCTCTGGACAGGCTCAGGCCCACCTGTGAGGGACAGCAGGTTAGACCAGGTCCTGGGGGAATGAGCAGCTGTCCTCCTGGAGCCGTGGTCGCCAGGGCAGAGATTTCTGAGTGATCTCCTGGCCAGCACTCCCTGAGGACCAGCTCTGTGCTTGGCCCAATGCCAGGTGCCCAGGAGTGTAAAAACATGTGCGTCTTGGGCCTCGCCCTGTGGGAGAAGGCCTTTTGGAAATGTCTTCCGTCCTGGCAGCACAGAGCCCTGCCCGTCCTGTGCCCCAAGGCTCCAGGTGCAGGATGCACAGGGCCCAGCAGGATCCGCTTTGCTCTGTCCCACTTGGCCTTTCTGAGCTTGGAGACCTGCCTGCCCACAGGAAGGTCCTGAGCCTTCACTGAGGTGCGAGCAGTGGGCCAGGTGCAGAGTGGGTGGGGTGTGGGCAGTGGCACTTGGGGGGAGGAGCCCAGGGCAGCCCTGCTGAGCCAGGGAGCAGGAGGAGCCAGGCCTGGAGGTGAGAGGGCGCTGGGCTCCGCAGGAATGACTCCTGCTGTGACCCCCAGTATGGGCAGAGCCAGGGCTGGACTGTGCTTCTGGAAGGAGGGTGGGCTGGTGCGGCAGAGCAAGGACCCAGAGAGGAAGAGGTACAGCAAGGACGCAGCCGTTTGGTTCTTGGGGAAGCAGCAGTGGGGAGGTACAGACTGTGGTGTGGGCAGGCGCGGCACCTGCTGGTGGGTTTGTCTTTGAAAGAGGCCAGGGACAGGGCCAAGGTCAGAGGGCAGCAGAGAGGTGGGGCTGTGCCAATGAGCGTAATGGAGGTGGCCCCACTGGGTGTGGCCTACAGTAGGTGGGTCAGTGTGCTGTCACCAAGGACAAGGACAGGAGCTGCCATTCACCTGCACAGACTGCCCCCACCTGGGCCTGGGCACTGTCACCCTGAAGAGTGTCAGTTTGAGTCCCCACAGGTGCACATTGTCACTGGTGCAGATGGTTTTCTGGTTGTTTTTAACCGGGGAAGATTTGTTGGAAGAAAGAAATGAATCACTCAGTGTGCAGAACTCCCCTCCCAAAGGGGTCACGCGGCCAAGCAGAACGCATCCAGGGTCGGCAGAGCTGCTCACGGCGATGGCCGGACAGGGCTGGCCTGGGTCCTTGGATTCACTACAGTGCTGGCCCAACTGGCCCCTGGACCCTCCTCAGGCAGCCGGCCCCAGTGAGCTAACTGCTCTCCTAGGAGCCGTCCCCCTGCCCACTCCCTGCCAAGCCAGCAGGCTGTGCCTGGCTGGGCCCTGCTGGCCCCAACCCGTCTCTCGCCACTCCTGAAACGCCTCCTCCACCTTCCCTCCCGGCCACAGCCCCTGCCACCCCAAAGCCCCTGCCACCCCACAGCCCCTGGGCCTCTGCCAATCCTGGGAGGCCACGCTGCCCAGAGGCGGGCCCCAGGAGGGCTCTGTACCCCACCGCTCAACCACAGGTGGGCATTCTCAGCCGTGGAAGAGCTGGCCAAAGACAGAGATGAAGGACAGGGACACCCGCTGGGGCAGTGGGCGGGCAGTCAGGACTGTCCAGTGAGTCCCTTCCCCCGGCCAGCACCTCCCGCTCTTAGAGTGGCGCTGGGAACCCAGTCAGTGTGTGGCCTGCATGCCTCGGGTGCCCGGCCTGCAGGCGACTGCTCCAGCCTGCAGCCCTTCGCTCCAGTGAAACAGAAATTACGACAAGAAGGGTTTCCTTGATTGAAAGGTAAGAGTACTTACTAAGCACCAGGGAGGTCACCGAGCATCTTCTGTATATTACTGGAGACATGGCACCTGGCACCTGGTTAGATTTTCATTTCCATTATAATAAATATTCAGTTCCCAAACTAAACACGATACATTATTTTTGAGTTTACTTTTCATGAATCATGCTTTTTCTTACATGATCTATAGTAAATTAAAAAGCATGCATCATCTACTAAACCAAACAAAGTCAATATTTGGCTTTATATATTATTGATATTTTAAAGATCACATTAAATGAATTTCCTGAATTTATAAGTGTACTAATCTAAAATAAAACTCCCTTTTATTAAAAAATAACCTGTTTTTATCCACATACAACACAAAAATGAACTGAGTTTTAAAACACTATTGGGGAAATGGGAGTCTCTTCAACAAGTGGAGCAGGAGTCCTCGCCCTCCACGGACCCCGCACACACGGACGGACCCGGGCGGGTCGGGAGCAGGTGTGTGAGATGAGACAGGGACTTGACAAGGATGGGGTCTCACCAGGCTGGACAGGCAGTGGCTTTCTGGATGTGAACTAAGAGCACAGGCCAAAGAGAAAAATAAATTTGGTTTCATCAAAATAAAACTTTTGTGTCCTGAAAGACAGAGACGGAAAGGCAGCCCAGGAGCACAGTGGCCACCCGTCCAGCATGGGCCCGTGACTCCAGCCCATCTCTCCAAAAAAGGGGCACGTGTGTTAATAAGGATGTCAACATCACCGTCGCCAAGGAAATGCAAGTAAGGACCGCCTCGGAACGTCACCCGTCTCCTCAGGGAGATGAGCCTGTGGACAGGGACCGGCGGTGACACGGGACAGCGTGTGGCCCCCAGCCAGCCTGGCAGGGTCACATGGGCCCAAAGAATGGAAAGTGGACCCCAAATGTCTGCACAGGCAGCCCACAGTGGCACCCAGGTCCCGCCACAGCTCACAGAACCCCGCCCACCCCCAGGAGGGAAGACGTAGAAGGACATCCTGATGCCTGACACACACAGTGGACACGGGGGACACTGTACTCAGTGACATAAGCAGCCACCAAAGTCAAATATCACAGGATTCCACTTCAGGAAGGACCCAGAGTGGCCGAGTCCACAGAGACAAAGCAGAGTGGTGGTGCCGGCTGGCGGGGCATGGGAAGCCGTGGCGCCTGGACGGGCTTCGGTGGGCAGGCGAGAGGGTGAGCGAGGGCAGGGTGACGACGGGCTCAATGCTGCTGGACTGTGCTTCACCGCGGCTAAGCCGTAACCTGGGAAGTGAGGCTTGCTACAGCTGAACAGGGAGGCCGTGGGGCTTCGTAGGCTCGCACATTACTGAGAGGAGGGCTTGAAGGCCCCTAAACACACGAGAGTGGGCAGTGCTGTCCTGGGGACAGCGTCAGGCCTGGAGGAGAGGCCCTGTGCCACCTGGCCTCTGCTGCAGGCCAGCCCTGCTGTCCTGCAAAGCCAGGGGTCTGCGCTGTGTCTCCTGCACCTGGTGCTCCCGGCAGGTCTCTGCCTCTGCTCAGCCCAATTCTGTCTTCTCTGCTTTGGGGACTCTGAGGCCCGACGGCTCACCCTGTGGCCCTGGTGGTGCTCTGACCTGTGTGTCCATACCCACAGCCTCACATGCACTCCCAGCGGGTGCTCAGCAAGTGTCCTGGAGCCCAGGGGCTGGAGGTCTGCCGTGCAAGGCCTGGGGAGGGCAGACAGAGCCCGCCTGCCTGTGTGACCAGCAGCCACCTAGTGCAGACCCTGGGACAGGCCTCCAGGACAGTGGCTCCCCTGGCCCTGCACCTTGAACAACAGGGCTGCTGATGCGGGCTCCTGGGCCCCAGGAGGGGAGCCAGGGCCACTGTGGAGGAGACCAGCAGAGGAGCTTCTGCCGGGAGGACGTCGGCCTCTGGGTGGCGCTCCTGCACCCACATCCCATACTGCCTCACGGGTGGGTGCCTTCTGCTCAGGAGACCAAACAGCTTTAAAGTTCAAGGCTCATTCAAATTGGATTTTAGAAACAAAAGTCTTAAATATCTGTACCCAACTAAGGGATTACGCTCTTATCTTATCCTCAGAAAAGGCTTTGAAGAGGTGGGAAGAGAGGTAGCTCAAATGTTAAACGGGGTCCTCAAAACTTGCTAGTCTGTGTCTTTCCCGGGCGGGCTGCCTTTATCAAAAGGTACAGAGCCTTAGACTATTGAGACAGGGATTTGCATACATTTCTTTCACCTGCTTCCTCCCTGAGTTAATGAAACTGGAACAAAAGGGTGGATTCCCAGCCCAGAGGCGCCCAGAGCAGCCCTGCCCGGGTCCCTGAGCTCAGCGTGCAGGGGCCCCTGGGGCTGGGTCTGCTGGGGCGGGAGCCAGAGCCTCACCCGGGGCCACACAAAGGCCGTTGCCCCAGCACAGCCATGGAATTCTGGGTCGTTACCACGTCTTTTGAATCCAGGCAATGACACGGGGAACAAGAGCAAACGGGCAGAAAAACAGAAGAGGAAGAGTCAATAATTACCTTTTTTGGACAGAAGCTGCGTTGAAGACAAGCAGAGTACTCTCACGTTACCCATCACCCCCCTTTGGATCTTGTAAATTTAAAGAAAGAAGAAACGCAAAACACGATCGCCTTGACTGTCCTGAGGAGGGGCTGCCCTGCCTGCACCCCCGCCTGCCCGCAGGTCCTCCTTGGACAGCCTCCTGTTTCCCGGGAAAGCCTCCTCTTTGAGGAAAGGTTTCTCCTACTGAAACTTGTGAGAAGACAGGCTTAGCGGACCTTTAAATTGGTGCCACGTCCCCAGGACAGGAGAGGTGCCCATGGCTTGCCTGGAGCCCCAGCCAGGAGAGCAGGTCTCACCATCAGCACCTTGGCAGGAAGAACCTGGTGCTCAGAGGCCAGAAAGAGGTGGTGACTTCTCTTAGGGACTTGGGGGAGATGGGGGCATGATGGGGTGAGCACTCCAAGGCACTGCATGGCTTATAAGGACTTTAGGCAGGTGTGGGTGGGTTTTCATGGTGGAGGATGGAGGGCAAGCGCCATCTGGATGGCAGTGGTCCCACTGAGGACCATCTGCCTGCCCTGTGAGGAGTGGGGGCAGCAGCCAGCATGGAGGAGGAGAGGTCAGTGCCATTGGTTTGAGTCAACTTGATGGGGCTATGAGATGGCCAGATGAAACCCTTTCTGGATGTGTTTGGGAGGGTGTTTCTGGATGAGATTGGCATTTGATCAGTACACTTGGCAACATGCATGCCTCCCCAGTGTAGGGCCTCATCACATCTGCTCAGGGCCTGGACAGAGGAAGGGCTGAGCATTGGAGAGCCACTCTGCCTGGCTTCTGAGCAGGGCACTTCACTCTTCTGCCCCCAGTGGAGTGCAGCTCCCACGGCCAACTGTCTCTGGGACGGCTCAGCTGCCACAGACCCTAGAGCAGTTCCTTATTCCTCTATCCCTCTCTCTCTCTATTATCTCTATCTATCTATCTATCATCTATTTTTCATCTACCTTTCCATCTATCCATCCATTCATCCACCCATTCACCCATCCATCCATTCACCCATCCATCCACCCACCCATCTATCGATCCATCCCTCCATCCACCCACCCATCCATCCACCCATCCACCCACCCACCCATCCATCCACCCACCCATTCATCCATCCAACCATCCCCCCACCCATCCATCCACCCATCCATCCATCCATCTACCCATCCACCCATCCACCCACAATCCATTCACTCATCCATCTATCCATTCATCCATCCATCCACCAATCTATCCATCCATCCATCCATCCATCCACCCATTCATCCACCAATCTATCCATCCACTCATCCATCCAGTCACCCATCCATCCATCCACTCATCCATCTATCCATCTGTCCATCCATCCACCCACCAATTCATCCATCCATTCATCCATCCACCCATCCATCCATCCATTCATCCACTCATCCATCCACTAATCCATTCATCCACTCATCCACTCGTTCATCCATCCATCCATCCATCCATCCATCCATCCACCCAACTATCCACTCATCCATCCACCCACCCACCCATCCATCTATTCATCCACTCATTCATCCATCCACCCATCCACCCATCCACCCATCCACTCATACACCCATCCATCTATCCATCCACCCACCCACCCATCCATCTATCCATCCACTCATTCATCCATCCATCCAACCACCCACCCATCCATTCATCCATCCACGCATCCATCCATCCATCCACCCATTCACCCATCCACCATCCACCCATCCACTCATCCACCATCCATCTATCTAATCTACTTACCTACCAATCAGTGGTCTATCGCCATTTGGTTCTGTTTCTCTGGAGAACTCTCACTAACACAGAAGGTTAGGAGATCAGAGGGAGGGAGGTTAGGGACACTCCAGAACAACAGGGTACAGAGGGAGGAGGGTCTAGGATGCTTTCCAGGACAGTGGTGTGGCCACTCCCCAGACCAGTGCAGAGCACAGGCCCTTGGGCGGTGAAACTGTAGTGGGCAGGCCTTGCTGGGGGACATCCGGGTGGTGCCGACATGGCACAGCAAAGCCCAAGTCTCTCTTTCAGGAGAAGATTCAAAACTTGTACAAGAGACCTTACCAAATACCTTTCTGCGGAGGGCACATGAAGCTCAATCCAGGCGTGGCTCATCATCCTGAGGGCAATTGTATTGCAAGATTCAGGGAAAGTTCTTAGAACAGGACGGCAGCCACATCATGATCTGGAATGCCACTTTGCATGAGCTTTCCATGGGAGCAGGGACAGAGCCCTGCAGCTCTAGGTTCTGAGGGCAACAGAGCTTCCCTAGGCCACTCAGCCTGTGGGTGCTCTTTGCACCTGGGACGGTGCAAAGAGAGTCAAGGCAGTAACTAATAAACTAGAACAGTTATAGACATGGGGACGTGGAGGGTCCCCATCTGCAGTGCCATTGCAGCCAGAGAGTGAACCCCAGAAGTTCACCTTTCATTCCAACGGCATCCACCTTGCCAATACACCTTGCATTCCAACTGCGTCCACCCTGGAAGTTCACCTTGCATTCCAACTGTGTCCACCCTGGAAGTTCACCTTGCATTCCAACTGTGTCCAGTTTTAAAGTCCATCTTATAAGCCAAACAGAGAGCGATTCTCTGACGGTCCTTTCCTCTTCAGGAAGATGGGGTGGGGAGTTCAGACCGACACCTGCGGCTAGGGGAGCGTCCTCCTCCCGCTGCTGCACCCAAGACCAGGCTGCTAAGAGCACTTGCCCTCTCTTAAATTGTGTGAGGCCACCACACAGGACCTGTCTGCATGGAACTACACAGAGCGTGACCAGGAGGTAAATGGCCTTTGCGGAAGCATGTGCAGGGCTCTTTTATTTTTTTTAATAAAGAGTAAATTTTAATGGGTGAAAACAAATTCAGAATAAAGGTAGCATTTGAATAAATGCTGTCTGCAGGTTCCTGGGTGTTACTATCGGGCCCCCCATGGTCATGGACTCTCTACGAGCTTCCTTCTCTGAGCCACATCTCCAATCCTTGCCACGGTTCTAATTGGTTTCCTTGAATATCCTGAAAAACATTTTTTTTAATATTGTTTCCAGAAACATCTGAAGTGGTTTAAAACAGTATTTCAATTAGGTTTACTCCAGGAACACACCAAATAAAAGCCAGTGCTTCCCAAGCCTGGAAGTCCATGGGAATCGCGGAGGGCACTTGTGAGGCGGGACTTCAGCCTCATGGTCTGACTCAGATCATTCAGGGCGGGATGCACCCTCTGTTCATCTCAGGCAGCGGGAAACAGGGGCGGGCTCAGGCTCCACGGGCTGGAGGACCCTCAGTGTCCATCTGCAGCCACCAATGTGCACTCATATGGCACGGGGGGGCCTCTGTGGAGATCTGCAGACCGGCAGGTAGTTCCAGGCACTCACGCTCAGATGCCCAGGGAGAGAGCGAGCCGAGGTGGGCTCTGGGGCAGGTCACCTCAGGTCCTGCTTCGGGGAGAGAATGGCACCACATGTGGCTCCTCACCTCTAGCCTTGGCCGAGGGTCTTGTCCCTCCCCCACCCACCCACGACACCCAAGGTGCGCTGTCCGGGGGTCCTGTCCACAACCACACCTACGTCCTGTTCCCACGGTCGGCACTTCCCAGCCCCCCCCCCCCCCCCCCCCCGCACACCTGTACAACTCTGGGCTGCGCGAAAACCAGACGCCACACACACTCCACGGCACACTTCCCTGAGCTCATGAGCTACCTGGAGACAGAGGCCAAAGTCAGACGTGGCCCTGCTGGGTAACGCGCCATGCATGACTAAGGGATGCCAGAGCCTAGTGTCCCCATCTGCAGGGGATATGGAGGGGCCCATCTGCAGGGGACGTGGAGGGGTCCTCATCTGCAGGGGGACATGGAGGGTCCCCATCTGCAGGGGATATAGATGGCCCTCATCTGCAGGGGGACATGGAGGGGTCCCCATCTGCAGGGGACATGGCGGGCCCCCATCTGCAGGGGATATAGATGGCCCTCATCTGCAGGGGATACAGAGCTCCCCATCGGTAGGGAAACGGAGGGACCCATCTGCAGGGGACGTGGAGGGGTCCCCATCTGCAGGGGACGTGGAGGGGCCCCCTTTACTTTCAGAGAACGTGCTCCACATCCATAGTGGGTGAAGCCACAGGTAGCAACCCACCTATACATGCTATGTTCATATACAGTTTTTTAATTCATAAAAGTTAGCTTATAAATTAGACACAGTAAGAGCGTCATAGCAGTAACTAATAAACTAGAACAGTTATAGAAATATAATGTCATAAAAGTCACTTGACACATGAATCACTCATTTCTGGGATTGTCCATGTCATGTCTCTGGGCCTGGGTGGATGGTGGCTAAGACCTTGGAGTGTGACCCCTGGTGAGGGGCACTGTGCTGGCAGTCACTGGGCTAGAGGCCCACACCAGCTCCCTCTGGCAATGCTGACTCTGGGGAAGGACTTGTGTCCTGTTTATTGGGTCCATCTTGTGTCCTGTTTGTTGGACGTGAGGTCTGGCAGGCCCAGCTGGTCAGGTCGCTATTCAAAGCCACCTCTCTGTTCTCACTTAACCTGTCGGGTTCTGAGACAAGGGGGCACCATGTCCTGCGCTTGCTGTGTGCTGTGTTGGGTGCTCTGTGGCCTCGGTCTGCCCACTGGCCTGGAGGACCAGGTCCTCCACGTGCCTGCGGTGGACCCCGCCCTCCCCGTCTTGGTCCGCAGCATGCTCACAACCTGCCTCCTGGTCTCCAGCCCCCTGCACTCCCAGAAGGTTTCCAGGCTGGCCCAGGACGCTGCCTCTTCAGGTTGGTCCTTACTGACACCATCTTCTGTGAGGAGGTCTGGTGGAATCCTGGCCGTCCTGTCTTGGTGGCCTCACCTCAAGCCTCTCGTCCTACTCACCGAGGCCCCAGGGGTTGCCAGTGCCTTCGGGCACCACGCTAACTTCTGATCACCATGGCACCCGGCTCACCTCTGCTCACCCCCAGCCAGCCCTGTCCAGCGGGCAAACTACTTCTCAGCCTTCCAGACCCGACCCTCTGTCACCTCCTCTGCCATGCACACCCAGAGCCCCCCAGGAGCCACGGACAAAGCTCTCCCCCACAGGGTGGGGTCGCACAGCTGCTAGAGCAGCATCCAGCGGTGGCAGCTGCTGGGTGAAGTTCATTGGTGGCAGGGAGGACTGAGCTAGTGAGCTCTCCTTTGGGACAGGGACTGCCTCCCCACTTCTGTGCCTCCAATATGCACCAACCGTAGCAGGGAGCATGCAGTGAATACCCTGCCAAGTTCTTTCCACAGAAACAATGTGCTTTTTTTTTTTGGTACTGGGGATTGAACCCAGGGACACTCAACCACTGAGCCACATCCCCAGCCCTATTTTGTATTTTATTTGGAGACAGGGTCTCACTGAGTTGCTTAGTGCCTTGCTTTTGCTGAGGCTGACTTTGAACTCTTGATCCTCCTGCCTCAGCCTCCTGAGCCGCTGGGATTACAGGCGTGCGCCACCGCACCCAGCAACAATTTGCTTTTTCAAAAACAGATTCACCCACAACATTAGCAGTAAGAACACTCTCCTAATTGTGGTGCGTCCATCAGCCTTCTCTTCTGGGATGAGATTTCTGAGAACAGCAGTCTTGAGAAGGAAACTAACTAGGCTCCTGGTTTCAGAGGTGCACTGTGGCCAACTCCACTGCTCGGAGGTGAGGCCGGACATGCTGGTGGAGGAGTGACGGGCCAAAGCAGTTCAGGACATGGCAGCCAGGTCGCAGAGAGAGAACAGAGGGACAAGAGTACTTCAAGGACACACCCCAGCACCCCACTTGCTCCAAGGCCCCATCTCCTAGTCCCCACCTCCTACCAGCCCATTAGGCTATCGGTTCATCAGTGGACTGACCCACTATCAGGTCAGAGCCCTCATGGCCTGTCCCTTCCTAAAGCCACACCTCTGGACGTTGCTGCACTGGGGACCAGCCTGCCATACCCGAGTCTTGGGGACATTCCAGACCCACCATCACAGGCAGTGAACCCTCTTTAGAGAGAGGAAGGCACACTTGCAAGGCCTTTGCTCCCAGAGATGGACAAATATTTCCACAACATCCTGGTGACTCAGTGGTGACTCAGCCCAGGGAGGAGAAGCACCGCTCTCCCATCTGAGTTGTGCTCCCGTCCTCTGAGATGTCGAAGGGCTACACTTACGTCTGGAACGGAGCCCTCTGTTCTGGGCTTCTGGAGCCACTGCCCTCAAGACCACCCATCCCACCTGTGCCCAGCGAGGGGAGCCTGGGGTGGCCGGCCAGCGGGTCAGAGGGGAGCAGTACCAGGCCTGGCGTCGGCTCTGGAGCCAGCTGAACTGGGCTCAGGAGACTCACACGGAGGCTGTTAGACTGTCGCCATCTGCTGCCACACCGAGGGGGAGCAGCAGCCGGGAGGCCACGGTGCCTCGGGGTCACGAGTGCTGCATCTGGTGCCTGAGAACATGGGGCGTGGTGGAGGGTGGACAGTGCCTGGACACAGCTGTGGCCCCTGGTGACAGAGACCCTGAGGCCGGCTGACGTGCTCACGTGCCTGTGTCACCCTGCAATGGCTCAGCGAGGTCCTGGCTGTCCTTCCTGATGTGGCTCCCATGACCCTCTAGGGCTCAGCTAGACTGGCTGCCTTGGCCAAAGAGACGGGTCCAGCCCCGAAAAGCCATAACCTTGGTTGTACTGGATGAAGCAGGTGAGTCACATTGGTAAACCAGCAACTTGGCTGTGCCCATGGACACAGCAGGGGCTCAGGTCAGCACACTGACAAGTGGGTGTCCAGGCCCTGGCAGTGCCAGTGGTCCAGCGACGGACACCTTATTTTTCTCACCCTGAGCTGATGGCAGGAGCCCAGGGTCTGGGGTACAGATGGACAGGCCTTGAAGAAAAGGCTTTGACTGCCCTGCGGTGACCACCGGTTTGCTCAGAACTCTGTAGTTTTGACTAAAAGAGATGGAAGTCTATTTTTTAAAATGTGAGGGGACCGAACCACAGAGCAGGACCTAGCCCCTGGGCGGATTCTGAACAGGGCCTGTTCTGCTCCAACCCTGGCGCTTCCTCACAGAGACGGGCCAGGATGATGGTTCCCTGGCCTCTGTTCACTCCAAAGCAACTGCCGGACCTCGGAAGCCATGGACTGCAGCCATGCAGGGTGGGCTGGAAGCGGGCAGTGGTCTTTGGGTGGAGATGGGGGCTGCCACGATGTTGGCCTCACAGGGCAGCTGCCTCCCGGGGGCTCTCCTCCTCCAGGCCCCTTCCACACTGTAGGAGCCGTCCCAGCTGGGACTCTCCGGTGGTCCTCCAGAGAGAGAACCCAGTCCATGTACCTGCCAGAGCCCCCTGGAGGAGCAGGCTGTGGACTGTCCACACGCCCTGGGAGCAGACTGGCCGCTGCAGCCCAGCGTCACTCTTTGACAGGGACAGACCACAGTCGCGCCCATCGAGCCGCACCTGCCGTCCCTTGCCAGACAGTGGCCTCAGTGAGAGGCCTGTGAGCGCCAGGCTGGATCGCGGTCCGGTCTGTCTCTGGTCTGTGGGGGACTCCCAGTGGACGCATCCCTGGATTCGCACCCCGAGGTGGCTGCATGCGTCTGAGGCCCTTAAGGGGAGAGGGGAGAGGAGGCGGAGCTGGAGCTCTGGTCCTCATTGTTCGTAGAAGAGCCACCAGGGATGGGCATGCAGAGGGACAACCAGGAGGGCAGCCTCAGGCGAACCAGTCCCCCATCGGGACTCCAGCCTGCCGCTGGACCTGGCCTGGACAGCCCTCCAGCTCTGGCGGCACACGTTGGTGAGGAAGGGCACGGGCATGGTCCCCTGGGCTTCAGGGCCTCTGTCCCTGTGTTTTCACGCACAGCTGATGTGTGGCTCCCGGTGTGGAGAGGAACCGAGGAAGGGTGAGGCCGCCCAGTGCCGAGTCCCGGGCGTGGTGGGCTGAAGGGACAGTCCCCTCCACACGTGGAACCCCCCCATCCTGGTGCCGCACCGATGACATTTCTAAAGGGTAGGATAAGTTTGCTCCTGCGCCAGTGCCCTTTGCAGAGGCTTTGAGACAGTCCCAGGATGAAGCCCCGTCTCTGCAAGAAGCCCTCGTGGGGATCACGCTGGGCACCTTGGATACACACGGCGCATGGAGGCCCTGGTCCAGCTGTATTTATCTTATGAAAACGGTTGATTTGATGAGTATCTCCGAGGTCTCAGCACACACCCTGCAGGGTCCCCAGCTTTGTCCGAGTGCCTCTCCCACACTGGCACCCTGGCATGATGCCCTCTTGTGGAGGGCTGAGGTTCTGCGCTGTCCCCAGGTGCGGCCGGGTGCCCCTCAGCCTGAGCCACCTGGAGCTCTGCTGGCTGTGCCCAGGCGTGTCTCCGTGTGGCCTGGGAGCTCCTGCTTCACCCGGCAACACGGGGCCAGAGCCTGCTTCCTTACCCTTCTGAGCGCCCCAGGGGCCTCCCTGCTCTGGACACCCATCGTTCTTCCAAACTGTGTTTTATCACAGAAGTTCCCGCTGTTAGACGTTCTGAAGTCCTCGGGTGCTGTGACTCTGTCCTGAAGAGCCCTCCAGGACGAGGACCTTGCAGCCCACCAGCCGTGAGCCTGTGGGGACCTGGTTGAGCCTCGGGAACTACCTTCAGCCCGTGGCAGAGGCTGACCTGACAGATCTGCTGCTCTGACCTTTCCCACCCTCCAGCATCTCGCGGAGACACAGGGAGAGGAGAGGCTGGAGCCGGTGGAGGCCAGTGTCAGCGGGGACTGGTCAGCAGAAGGTGGGCAGAAGGGGAAGCCTGTGCTCTGAGGCTCTGCTGCCCACGCCTCCCCCTCTAGGGAACCCCGGGCGGCGGGGCAGCCGGGGAGGCCAGGCACGCACCTGGGTCCTTCCCGGGGCCTTGGACAGCGGGGCTCACAGGCAGACTGAGTGTGTACTTAGGACACCGCCTGCCCACAGCTTACATGAAGTCCTTTGATGTCTGATGTCTTAGGTGCCCAAGCCGTCAAGAGCCACCACGGTAAGAGGCAGAACTCTAGGCTACCTCAAGGAATTGTCCGTGTTATCTCGGGTTCATGAAGCTGGGGCCCTTTCTTAAGATATCCAAAGTGGACAGGGTCCAGGGGACTGGCTGTCCACTCATCCTGGAGCCTCGGGAAGGTGGGAGGAGTCGGGGAGGGGGCTCGTGCAGAGCAGAACTACCTGACTTCAAGGTCGCTGCCGCTGGGCGCCGCCCTCAGGCCCCTGCAGGCTAGCGGACCTCTGAACACTTGCCACAGGAGCTCCCTTTTGTACTCCATGTCCTGTGAGAGGGGAGCCACCTCTCGCTGCCCATAGCACTCTTCGTAGCCCCAGGCTCACCACCATGGGAACCTCGCTTCCCTGGGTTGCCAGGACAACAGAGGCCTGACCCCGGGTGCAAAGCAGTGACGGTGGCCTGGTGGGCGGCCTCAGGACGGCTGACCGGTCGGCAGGCGGCCTCTGCTTCCTGAGCCCCCTGCCCCCAGCCTCAGGAAGGAAAAGATGGACTCCTGCAAACAAACCTCAGTACCAGCAAGACGTCAGGACGCACTGGGGCTCTGGGTGGGCGGCCTGCCTGAGTTCCCGTGTGCTAGCCCAAGGCTGAAGCGCCGAGGTCTCCTCCTGCCACGGCCTCTCCTCTCCGTTCCTGCCGAATCAATGCCAGAGTGCCGGGTGTCTACTTCAGTCATCCTGCAGACCAATTGCCCGTGCTGGCCTTCTTAGATGTTGGGGCCGCCCGGGGCAGGGCCGCCTGGGCCCTGGGGTTGGAGCCCTGGCCCACAGTGCCCTGCTCCCGGCCTGCAGGTGGGAGGTGCAGGGGGCGTCCTTCCTGCTGGCTGCAAATCCACGGTGCTCCCTGTGTCCCACTGTGCTCTTCAGTGTGTGGGCAGGGCCAGCTGCACCCACTCTGTGTCCTTTCTTCGGCTTTGCCATGTTGTGCACATGCACACGTTGGTATAAAATGCACGCTGTCTCCACGCCTTTCTCTATAGGTAGATGTGGTGTGATTTATGTATCGTCTCTGGGGCATCAAAACAGCCATTAGAGAAACATCAAATCTGGATGCCTTCCCTGTGGCCCCAGCACACCCCCTTCTCTGTCCACTCTAGGGCAGCATCGGACACCCTGCTGCATACCACTGGGCCACTGCATGGCACAAAGGCTGTCGTTTGTCTGGCCAAGGGGGGCTGACTCCCGAGGGGCTCCAGAGCGGTGGGGTCCTGGCCTTGGTAGCCTCTTCCTTCTGAACGGTCCCCAGGCTGCACGGGGCTGAGGACCGCGTGTCCCCTCTCCTGGCGGCTCTGGGCCCCTCTGGCAGCAGCCTGAGCAGGCTGAGCATCCTCTGCCTGGGGTCCCGGGGACAAGCTCTGCCGGGAACGCACGGAGCCCCAGCTGGCACGGTTGGGGCCGTGGCACCAGCATTTCTGGAGAAGAGTGGCCGAGGCCTCCTCTCAGTGCAGGGGACAGAGCACAGCAGAGGAGGGATGGCCAACTCACCGCCCGACGGGGCTGGAGAGGAGCGTCGGACGCGCGGCCCTGCAGCAGGGGTCTGGCCTCTGCCCGCCTCTGAGCCAGCCGCCCGGCCCCTCTGGCAGGCTGCGGGTGGAGCTGTGTCCTGGGGCTTACTGAGCAGCGCTGCGCCTGGCACCTCTCTGTGGCATGGCTCTCTAGCCAGCTAGCTACCCCCGTAGGGGACATCAGTCCCAATGTGCCTCCAAGAGGTAAAATGGGTCCTTACGCTGTCTCGGGCCTCCACCCCTCCACTGGGCCTGCCCTCTCAGGGCTGCGTGCTGGGCTCAGAGCTCCCCATCAAAGCCACCCTGGGCACCTCCCCACAGCCTTCCTGATCAGGCCGCAGCGGGGTGATCAGGGAGCACCTGGCCTTTTGCAGGTTGTCCCGGGGGCTGTTGGCACCTGGTTCCATGATTAGGGCCTCGCCGTCCCCACACCTGGCCTTTCAGGTGAGGCCTGTCAGTACCTGTGCCTCCTCTGAATGTGTCCCCTGATTTGAGCCCCTGAAGGCCCAAGGCCACTGAGAGCCGCTGGCCGGGCCCTCTCCCAATGCTCCCATGCAGGCGGCCCCTGGGGATCTTGAGGGAAGGGCACATGCCCTCCTCCAAGAGGACAGAGAGCCAGCCTCCAGACCACCAGCTGTCCCAGAGGCCGGGCTGCGGAGAACTGAGTAGCGCCCAGCGGCGTCTGGGAGCTCCATGCGCCCTGGGGAGCTGTGGGCAGCTTCAAGGAGCAGCCCTGGCCCACCCTGGCCCTGGGCGAGGGTCTGCCTGCCCACACCGTGGCACCAACCCCACCTCGAGACCGTGTCTGTCACGTCTGCCGTCAGTGTCTGGATTCTAAGCCCCTGGTAACCCGCTCAATGTCCTCTTCGTCTTGCTGAACAACTGGTCAGACAGACTCCGTCAGAGCAACACGACGCCACTGGACCATGCTGCTCTCTGTGCTGCCCTCTGTCCGTAGTGGTGACTCAGGTGCTGGGGGCAGCTGAGAAGAGGTCAGACTGCAGCTCCATGACCCACGTCTGGAAAGGCCCCACTCCTGGCCCGGGGCGAGGCTGGATGTGTTCTCTGGGGTGGGGAGCCCTGTGGTGGACGCTCAGCTGGCTGCAGCAGTGCCCGCCTGGCTTGTGCTGCACCTCTGGAGACACTGCCCGGTCAGAAGGCCTCCTGGGCTGGTGCAGGAAGGCGCACTGGAAGCAGCCCCAGCAGAAGCCAGGGCTCAGAGCTCTGGCCATGGCTGGACGCCAGCTGCCTGTTGGGCCTGACCCTGCACCTAAGAGGGCACTGCTGCCCAGGCTGGGCTGGTCCGCAATGGCCCTCTGTCTCAGTCTGTTTTCTGTGGCTACCACTGAATACCAAGGGGGTAAAGTGGGCGTGGAGGGTTGTCTGTCTCGACGTCCTGGAGTGGGAATTCCAAAAGTGTGCTGCTGGCCCAGCTGCGTCTCCCTGCGGCCCAGGCATCTGGAGAGCCAGAGAGGGGCGCTGTGGCAAGGCCGGTCTGCTGACCCACTGTCCTCGAAGACTGTTGGTGCCCTGTCACCTCCCAAGGTGGCCTCCAACTCCCATCACTGTGAAGTAAAGGGCTTAGAGTCCAGCACCTGAGCTCTGTGGGGCACACTCAGACCAGCGGCCAACAGCAGAGGTTGCCGGCGAAGCCTCCTGGTGGCCCAGGGCTGCCAGCCGCAGAGCCCGGTCTCCATCGTCCACCCTTCTGCTGCTTCACGAGAGGGACTTTGCCAGCTGGGTAACTACGTGCTGGGAGCTGGCCCAGGGATGCCCAGCTCATCTCCCACACCCCAGGGGAGGTCTGCTTTACTCCTGCCTGTCTCCGTGGTACCGCGAGATGGCCTAATGACAGGGTGCACAGCGTTCCCATTGGGCGGTCCCCTGCCACATGAGGCTTGACTGTCATCTGGGCCTTTCTCATGCTTTCTGTTTAAGCAAAGTCCCCAGTCCAACGGCAGTATGGAACAGCTCTCTGGGTCAGGTGACCAAACCCAACTCGTGGACAGAGATGGTGCAGGAAATCCGTGGTGGCAGGGCGTCCCTCCAGAGGGTGGGTGGAGAGCAGCCTGGACATGGCTCCATGTGGGTGGAGAGCAGCCTGGACATGGCTCCACGGTGGGTGGAGAGCAGCCTGGACATGGCTCCACGGTGGGTGGAGAGCGGCCTGGACATGGTTCCACGGTGGGTGGAGAGCGGCCTGGACATGGCTCCACGGTGGGTGGAGAGCGGCCTGGACATGGTTTCACGGTGGGTGGAGAGTGGCCTGGACATGGCTCCACGGTGGGTGGAGAGCAGCCTGGACATGGCTCCACGGTGGGTGGAGAGCAGCCTGGACATGGCTCCACGGTGGGTGGAGAGTGGCCTGGACATGGCTCCACGGTGGGTGGAGAGCATGAGGCCACAGAGAGGGCCAGGGGCTGAACACCAAGGCTGCCGTTTAGAGGCTGAGGCAGCCCCATAAGGACCCGGCCCAGCACCCGGCAGGGTGGGACACAGGTCCATCGTGGCCGCCCTGGCTGACCAAGCGCCTCCCTGAGCCCAGGTCCTACCTGTGTCCCTGCACAGCCCTGGCTGCCATGGTGGCCCAGGGCTACCAGCCGCAGCGCCCTGCACAGCCTCCTCCGCGTGGTGAGGAGTCCCCCAGCCCTGACACCACCAGAGAGCACACCTCAGTCCACCGAGCCGAGGCCCTGCAGTGGTCACGCAGAGGCGTCGTGGTGAGAGGCCACACCAGACTGCAACTCGGTGGCCCCAGGCACCTGCTTCCCTTCATGCCCTGGCCCCACTCCCCACCGTGGACAGCCTGGGGTGCTGGCTGCGGGGGAGCCCTCCGTGTCCCTCTCACCCTGAGCTGCCTGTGCCCAAGGACCAGGTGTTCCCCAGGACAGGGCACTAGGGGAGTCCCTCCGCGGAGCCCTGCTCATTCCTACGGTGGGTCCGTCACACCGCAGATGCTCCATTCCATCTGCATTTGTCGGAAAGTCTCTGATAATTTTTTTGAGGAAGTGGTAAACACTTTCTAAAATAAGTATGTTTTAAAGCAGTTTTAGGGTCTCAGAAAAACTGAGTGGAAGGTGCAGAGATCTCCCAGGTCTCCTACCCCAACACTGCACGGCCCCAACCCACCATCGACATCTCCACTCTGACATTTCTGAAGTTGGTTCTGGATCTAAGACAGTCTCCAGTTTCAAGCTCCTCTGGCTCAGCTCTTCCTGTCTCCTGGTCTACAGCCAGGAACGGGGTCAGTCCGTTTCCTGCTGCTATAACAAAATACCTGAGGCGAAGTACTTCTCAGGTGAGAGGTTCCCTTGGGTCAGGGGCTGCGGGTCTAAGGGCACAGCCCTGGCATACTGGTGAGGGCCCTGACTGCACAAAAGCATGGCAGAGAATCAAAAGGTACTTGGGTGCTGCAGAAGGGTGAGAGACCGGGAGGGGCCTGGCTTTGTCATGACAACCTGCCTTGCATGGCAGATGCCCTCCCCAGGCCGAATGAACCTCCTCCTAGGGCAGCACATGGCCCAAGGCCTCCACCTCGCCCCCCCTCTTCTACGTTCCACCCCCTGGACCGAGCAGGAGTCCAGCACAAGATGCTCTAGGTGGGGCTGTGGCTCAGGGGTGGGCGGGGCTGGGGCCCAGTGGCGGCCCGGGGCGCCTAGGGCCCAGTGGTGGACAGATGGGGGTGTCCTGGGGCCCAGTGGCAGGTGGGGCGCCTGCCTAGTCTGTGTGAGGCCCTGGGTTGGATTCTCAGCACCGCATAATAAAAAAAATAAAAAATAAAGGCCCATTGACAACTTTAAAAAGAGCTCTGGGCCATGCCAGGCCGTACCCTCCATAGCAAGCACCCAGGAACCCGTCAGGGCCTCACGAAGGTAACGGGCCCAGAGCCCCGTCTGCTTGGACGTGGCTGAAACGGGCCGGAGCCCTGGGGCGTCTGAGCAGGTGGATGAGCCTCTGAGGGTGGAGGAGCTGCTGCACCCGGGCTGAGGGGGCTCTTCCTGGTGGGGAGGGGCCACCTCACACGCACAACGGTCTCGGTCTCTCAAGAAGTGTCCAGTTCCCGCTGCTGCTGGCTAGAGCGGCTCCTTCGCGGCAGGGCAGGCGTCCACACGCCCAGTGAGGGGCTGGAGCTGTGTGTGCAGCGGCAGGGGCAGGGATCGATCTCTTTCTCGGTTACAAATTGCAAATGGAGACATCCTGACATGCATAGGGAAGCCCGGGGCCGGGGGCGCTGGGCAATATCCAGACTAAAGAGATGGGCTGGATTCCAGTTTGTCTGAGCTGGACAGGGTGAGGATGGGTCAGCGAGGGAGAGTGGTAACAAGGAGAAAATCCATGGAGGACTCGCGGCGGCGGCGGAGGTTCACTTGTGAACGAGGCGCTTGCATTTAAATTAACTGTCAGATGCAGTTTGGCAGCCAGGCGTCAGGAGGCCGAGGGAAGCCGACAGCTCCTCACGGTGGTTAATTGCTGCCCCCCCAGCCGCGGCAGAAAGACCCCACTCAGGAGCGGGCCTGCGGCAGCCTTCAAGACGGGGTCTGACCAAGGAGAAAATCCCAGGGCTGCGGGACACGGAAGGTCACTGCTCGGGAGCCTTCTGCTCCTCTCCCCCAGTGACTGGTGATGGAGGTGACTGCCGGGACTCGCTTGGGGAGCCTGATCAAGGCTGGTGGAGCGGCCTGCAGGGTCCCAGCGCTCCACGGCTTTGTCTCCAATGCCAACCGAGAGGGGACTGTGTCCAGTGGCAAGATGGCCACAGCCACGGCTTTCCTTCCAACAGGGGAGAGAGGACGGTGGGGAGGGAGGACGGGAAGCCGGTGGGCACAGGACGGCTCCGCTGTGGGGGCCGCCTCTGCAGACGGGGACTCTGCAGCTGGTGTACCTGAAACCCCGCTGGGGAGCCGGGCTGTGTGATCTCCAGCCCACTCTCCTCCCCGGAGGCTGCCGAGCTCAGACAGGCTCGGCACCCAGGCCGTGGCAGCCAGTGCTCACACGGGAGAGCCCGCCTCACCCCGGGCCCCTGTGCCCGTCCACCTGCCCCTCCAGCATCCTTGCCAGGCAGACGGGGTTGTTTCCAGGGCAGGGTCACAGTACTGAGAGGCCAGTGGTCCCGGAGGAGGGGGACGTGGTGGAAGGACTTCCGCAGGAACTGGCCTTGGTGTACTGACGGGGTCAAACTCTCCCTATTCCTGCCCCTTCTGTATGGGCCTCACATGGTCCTGTGGGCCCAGAGCAGGGCAGGCCCTGAGCTGGGCACCAGTGCCTGGGCCCGCGGTTAGGCCGTCGGCTCTCTGAGTTGAAAGGAAGGTAGGATGTGGGAACCCAGCGCCCAGCGGAAAGGGAGCGCGTCGACCACCAGCCTGCCTGCTGACGCCACTCAAGGACAGAAGCCCGCTACCACGACCATGAGCTGGGTGAGGACACCACTGTCACCCCCTCCCAGTAGAGAAGGGCCTTGGGCATCATCAAGACTGCAAACCTGTGAGCGAGACTCTTGGCTTCCCAGACCCCGGCAACTTCCAAGCCAGAGCACAGGAGATGAACTCGAGGACGGCCAGCCTGGTCTCACAGGGCGTGAACGAACAGCCAGCCCGGTCTCTGCTGAGTGGCTCATCTGCATGCATCTGTGCCATCTGGGCACATCTAGAGGAGTGTGGCGCATATGGGCAGAACCCCCACGCCCAGCCAGGCGCCTCCTGGGAGTCGGGAAGTGTCCGCCACAGTGACCCGTGACCCTGGCCTCTGTTCCCTCACCTGGCCATGCCCACCGGCACCCTGACCTGAAGCAGACACACAGGAGCCCCAGTGCACAAGTGCCACAGGGCTGGGGACGAGGGCCCCCCGTCACCCCAGCCCAGCCCACCCGGGATGGGTCAGTGGAGAGACAAAAGCATCACTTAGCGTCACCACCCAGCTTGAAAGGCCACTTGGAACGCACGCGGACTTCCTCCGGACCTAAGCAGTGGGCAGACCCACCTCTGTTTGCTCTGGGTCCCTCTGCGGGCAGTGGCTGCTGCTCTAGCCACAGCATGTTTTCTTTAGTAAACAATGAAACGTGATTGGAGATGCCCCTGGCACCCTGTTCAGTGCCACCCACGGGCTCAGCGCAGAGCCAGCCTTGCTGGTTGAAATCACCAGCTAAGCTGCTCCTGCTTCCGAGTCATAGGCGTCCCCAGCATCTTTACCCCATTTGTCAACGCACAATTACTGTCACCGCGTGTGTGCCGCTGGGCGTGAGGTCACGTGTGCCAGTCAGCATAAAAAAATGGCTGTAATGTTGGCATAATTTTTCATTATCGTCTTCATTAACCACAGTGAGTGGGAGGAAGCGCTTGCCCGCACCCTGCCATCGCCATGACAACACTGGCAAAGCCGCCTGCCCAGTGTCCACCCGAGAGGAGAGGCTGAATGTCCTTATTATTCCGCCTCTTGCTCGCCGTGCCTGTGCCAAGGGGACCCCGCTGCCTGGGCTGTGATTTATGCCCTGGATCCTCCTGACAGCCTGGGGTGGTGTCGGGGCGCACGGCGCTGGTCTGATTTCACAGTTTAATTACTGCTAATCTGAGAGGGGCAGAGCTAGTGACAGAACCACAGCCGGCTGAGCCCCCACCCCTTCCCCAGCAGGCCCCTCCCCAGGCGATGCCGCTGGGCTTCCCAAGTCCATGCTGGTGGTCGGGTCTGATGGAAGACCGAGCAGATGTGGGTCCTGAAGCTGCAGACACACAGCCTCCAGGAGCGACTCCGCTGCGCCCTTCGGGGTTCTGCCGCGAAGCCCCGGAACATGCTGTGTACGCTGCTGGGTGTCCTGACTGGGCTGTCAGCGCGGACCGAGGGTCTGAGCTCCCGGGATCTGTGTGCAACACCTTCATCCCTGGAGTTCACGCTTGGGGCCTCTCAGCCACAGGACTCTCCCCCAGGCTCCCTTCAGGGCTCTGCCCTCCAGCCCCACCTCCTGCTGGGCCAATGGCCTCACCTGGCTTCTTGCCTGGCGCCCCGCCCCTCCCCCAGCCCAGCACATTCCCCACGACTGCCGGCCCTGCGGAAGGACCCCTGGCCCCAGCCTGCCTGGCCTCACGGCCTGTCCGGCCCGCGCTCCCCCCCGCCCCCCGGCAGTCCCTGGGTTTCCACTCTGAGGAGCCATCCCTCCCGCTCTGCGTCCAGACTGTCCCGCACCCTCCAGGGCTGGCCCGTCCCCTCCTGTTGCTCCCCGACTTCAGCTTCCCTCCAGCCCGGGCGGGATCAAGAGAACTTGGCTCAGTGTGAGGACCCCTCATCTCCAGGAAGGCCACTGAGACAGTGCAGAGGCATCAGCGGGCGCGGGCAGCAGAGCAGACGCACCACAGCACTCCTGCACCCAGGGCGAGGTAGTGGGACCTCATTCTGCACCCAGGGCAAGGTAGTGGGACCTCATTCTGCACTTAGGGAGAGGGAGCAACCCTCATCCTGCACCCAGGGCGAGGGAGCAGGCCCTCATCCTGAACCCATCAAACGCCAGTCAGGCTCTGCACAGCACACGCACCCGTCTGCCTGCGTGCACCTGTCTCCACACATGCACCTGCCTCCCAAGCCCCTGGACATGGCAGCTGCACGCCATGTTTGCACTTGCCTATGTTGATAAGTTTGTTTGCATCTCTTCTCATTCCACAAGGACAGCTTACGACACTGCATCCAATACAAAAGTTAAATAAAAACATCAGGTCTGGGGGAAATACTGATACAATAAAAAAGCAAAAAATCCCAGCGGAAGATTAGATGACAGATATTCAGACTCCAAGGGGCCAGAAAGCTGCCAAATTTGAGTGACGGATTTTTGTCTTGAGCTTCCAGGGGGCCAAAGCAAAGAGGGAAAACGGCAGTCACAGGACCCGCAGTATCTACAGGGAAACGCAACCTGGTCAGCAATTCAGTGGACGGTGCCAGCAGTGGCCTGTCACAAGCACAGGCTCCACAGGCTCTTTTCACGAGGCTCTTCCACATCCATGGAGGTGCCCAGAGCTGTGTGGGAAGGGCTGCAAGGGGCCAGCTCAGAGTCTAGCCTCAGTCTGGAGGCTGAGAGGCTGGGCTGCAACAGGGTCATACTCCTGTTCCTGGTGCAGTGTGCAGCGACTCAGCATATGGGTGAGGTCCTTTCACTCCTGCCCCTCAGCATGCAGTTTAGATAGGAAGTTCTGGCACCTTTAATTATATTTATTTAATCCAGTGAATTTAATTTCAGAAACATTGCCACCTTGCTTAGCTGTAGAGCAATTTATATAGATACAATGTAACCAGAGGTTTGAAACTGCTGGTTTAAATGTATCAGTCACCGGAATGCATCATGTCATTTTAATGAACTATTACTGCTTAATGATAACGCTAATTATGTGTTCTTAACAGCCGCATGTAGAGAAACCAAATTTTCAATTAGGCATTTGCTGTGGCGAAGGCGGGGCAGCTTCCTGTCTGTGCTGAGCTGCAGAGTGTCTGCCACTGTCAGACCAGAGCACCCCAAGAAGTCCGGGGTCAGGGAAGTGGGAACAGGAGTCTGTGCCCTTTCCTCCAGGGGCTCTGCAAGTTTCCCCAAATATAGGCTCCTCCTCTCTCCTTTGGGGAGAAACTTTGGTTAAAAAGTTGTGTAGCCTACAGGGGGCATTTTGCCCTGCGACAGACAGATCTGGGAAAAATGAAAACCAAAGAAGGTGTTTTTGTTGAGTGGCGCTCCAACACCTCCAGAACACAGCGTTCAAGGGAGGGTAGCTGCTCAGCCAGCACCAGCCAGCGGGGCTGGGTAGCTCTTGAACTCAGGCCCCTTGCTGGGGAATAACAGAGGGCCTCGTTCTGGTGGCCAGGGCCTGCTTAGCCACGGAGGCAGGGACGGAGGCTCTGCTTTGTCTGGCCTCTCGGCTCAGCCCTGATTTCCTGCTTGGGATAATTGCTCTGGAGAAGGAGCTGCCACTCTGAGGAAGCCCAGGAAGCCCGCGGAGGTGCCTGCTGAGCCCACCCACAGTCAGCGCAGCTCTAGTGTGACAGCCAGGGACCTGGGGCTACCCCTCACCCCAGCAGACACCTGTGGTGCAGAGATGGCCTCCCACTTTCCCTGATGCAGATCCGGGAGTAAAGTGTGTGCTGCCCACTGTGGAGGACCCACACCTTGGACACCATGTGCCAGCAGACCCCCAGCACCTGCTCCATCTCTCACGATCCTGTGCCCTCCACTGTGAGCTCAGACCTCCTGTGGCTTGCTGCACATCACAGGTGCTAAGTGCTGGGTCAGGGACTTCAGAGATCAGCAAGGCACAGCCTGCACCTCAGAGAGCTCACACTGGAGCGGAGGGGAGGGCACAACACCAGGCCAAGTGTGGTGACCCAGTGCTGCGAAGTATAACACGTACACACACAGACATGCATGCACACAGGTACACATGCATGCACACACACACAGATGTGCAAACACACACAGGCACACATGCATGCACACACACAGGAACACACGCATAGCAGGCATGCATACAGGCTCACATGCATGCACACACACAGATGTGCAAGCACACACAGGAACACACGCATAGCAGGCATGCATACAGGCACACGTGCATGCACACACAGAGGAACACACACATAGCAGGCACGCACACAGGCACATGTGAACACACACAGGGACACGCATAACAGGCACACACAGGCATACGTGAACACACACACAGAAACACACACATAGCAGACATACACACAGGCACACGTGCACACGTGAACACACACAGGGAGTCCCTCTGGGGAGATCACAGGAGGCTTTGTGCACGGGGAAAGTTGGATTCTGATCCACAGGGACAGTAATAATGGTGCCCGACACCTGCCAGGGCCTGTGACCTGCCCGTGAGACATAGTCCTAGTAACAGTCAATAAGCTCACCCGCTAGGAAGGGCAGGACTGCGTGTGGCCTGGCACGAGCCTGCCAGGCCTGGTGGGGACATGGCCTTCCGGGTGACACCATGAACACAGGTGAGCGTGGGCCTGAGGTTGGGAGGGTGAGAAGTTGGGGAAAGATGGAGGTGAGCTGTGGAGGGCCCTGAGAGGGAGAAGTTAGGCCTGTTCAGTCAGGGAGGCGGGGGTGAGTGGCAGCATACCAGTCCCAGGACAAGGTGGGCACACGCCCTGGTGTGTGGGAACTGGGGTGGTGGCAGGAAGGCAGGCCTGGAGTCCCTGCCGGGGGCCTCCACTCTGCGATGGCAGGATGATCAAAAGGGACACTCTGCTCCAAAGGACCCTCCGGGCAGAGTGCAGGGGTGGCACCTCCCCGAAGCCCTTCCATGCCCAGGCCTGGGCCAGGGTGGGCTGTGCTGTGTGC
Organism: Marmota monax; assembly: GCF_021218885.2. Taxonomy (NCBI): domain Eukaryota; kingdom Metazoa; phylum Chordata; class Mammalia; order Rodentia; family Sciuridae; genus Marmota; species Marmota monax. Next base: position 316,789 of record NW_026691942.1, read on the forward strand.
CCACTGAGTCCCGCTCCTGCCAACTGCCGGGGACAGCACAGGAGAGGTCTGTCCACTGGACGTCCTGAGGACCCTGGGACCTGGGCAAGCCTGGCTCCCTCCCAGCTCTCTCCAGGATAAATCAGTGGGGTCAGCCTGCAGGGCCCTGGGAGGACAGGCTGAGCACAGTGGGTCTCCCCCAGCCTCTGGCAGCACCTCCCGCTGGGGCAGCAGAGCATCTTCCCAGACACACCTGCCCGTTGCTGGAGATTTCTTCTTGGTGTCCTGTTCTGAGGCCCAAGCCTTGCTGGGGAGCTCCAGAGCTGACGTGGCCCTCTGGGCAGCCTGAGCAGGTGGTCTCAGGGCAAAGGCAGCAGCCTGCGGGTGGAAGCCTGTGGCCACCCACTGCAAGCTGGCTCGGGGCTCAGTGCTGGGCACCTGGCCTCTTCCTGGTCATTGGCTGTTCTCCCAGGCCTCCAGGCTGGTGGAGGCTGAGAGGTGGCCTCGGTGGCCAGCCCTCTGCAGATGCTCTCAGGAGGTGGCCCCCAGGCTGCAGCCAGCCTTGCACTGGGATGCCCCCCAGCACGCGCAGCACCAGATAGGCTCCCGTTTCAGACCCTGGGCTCTTCAGGGCAGCACTCCTGGCCACGCTCCAGAGCCGCCCCTCAGAACGTCTCCCCTCCACTTGCTTCAGAACAGAAGCCACGCCCGGGGTCCCATCCCCAAGTGGCTTCTTTCTTCAGTGAGCACAGACAGCGGCAGGTGACCAGGAGGTGAAAACCCAGTCTTACCAAGTCCCATGGCCACTGCCAGGCCTCCAGGCTGGCCCCGTGACCGATGCCCTGCCAGGCCCTGCGTCCCAGCGTTGCCACACCTGATTCTGGGGAGAGGTGCCAACCTGCTATGGGTCAGATGCCCACCTAGAGGTGACATGGAGTTCTGCTGGGACACTGGAATTGCGGTGGTGGCTTGCCGTCTGCCTCCCATCTGCCTGCAGTGCCCAGCCCAGGCCTTCCGCCCAGGACACTGCTGCGCTGGCCTCAGCCCCCAGGCTCTACTCCTCAGCCCTCCCCACGGTGTCCATGTTCCTTGGCCTCAGCTGCCAGTGCCTGGCCCAGCTGGTCCTGCTCGGCCAAAACCATGTCTCTGTGGTGGCAGCAAGAGCTGGACTGCCCTGAGCTGGAGTCCATCAGCGGAGAGATCCATCAGCTTGCATCCTAAAGGTCCAGTGGCCCTGGCTGGTCGGCTTTTTGCTTGTGAGGAAAGATAACTAAACGCCACGATGCTCACGTGGGGGGTAGAAGGAACCATGAACTCGCACCTGCCTGTGAGGAGCCACCAGAACTGGACCATAAGCTTCCTAGCAACCATGGGGAAGAGGGAACTCGGTCCACAGCAGGCCATCTATTTGAAAATCATAGCTGTTTTTAAAATTTAAAAATAAGTGTTCCAGGTTCCCATAGAGATGTGCCCCAGACGAGGCCAGAGCACAGAAGGCCACCGCACTGGCTGCTGCAGGCCCAGCTCAGTAAGAGCTGCTCTGGACAGGGCCAGGCAGATGGAGAGGCCCGAGGAAGACGGTGTCAGGGCCGCTCTGTCCAGCTCAGCACACTGAGACTCAGAGGCAGCAGCCCCACGGAGGGGTGAGCACCTTGTGCCTGCAGCCAGCCTCTCCTGTGGGATGGGCCACGGCAGGAGAACACTCGGTATCTCCACCTGCACAGAGTGGTGGCCTCGGTGCAGTGGCTGAGGCTAGAACTCAGGAAAGGAGGTCGCCCATGGACCTTAAGCCCTAGGTGTGACTCAGGACCTGTCACAGAGGCCACCGGCAGGTCTGACTGACAGGAGGAGGGGTCTGCCAAAGATGAAGACAGTCTGAGGGGAGGCCCTGCAGCACGGAGCGTGGGCCAAGCCAGCGTCCACAGGGAAGACCCACGTAAATGGCCCAGGGAGGTGGGCTTGCTCCGGCAGAGACGAGCCCAGGGGTCCGAGGGAGCGCGGTTGGGCTGGCGTCCCATGCTGTTAGCAGAGCCCCGGGCCGCAGGGCGAGCAGGTGAGTGAGCTCTGGTGTTAAAGATGGCGCCGGGCCCTCCGCCTCAGCCCTGGCCACGCAGCTGTCTTGAGAGGGAGGGTCCGAGACTCAGAGCTCAGGGAATTCCGTTTCCAGCAGAATTTATGAGCTGCTGGTGCAGTTCAGATGGCCAGCACTGGCCCGGACATCCCTTATTCTTCATGCTGACACAATGGGGCCAGGGAAGGAGCGCCCACGAGGCCTGGGGCCCCGGGAGCTGACCTGGGTCTGGTCATTTTCATTGTGACCTCAATTTCCACGGCAGCTTTGCTCCGGATCTATGGACTCCATTGTCCAGGGGACACAGTTCTTGGGCACAAGCAGGCCTGGGGTGCCGCGGGTGCCAGACTCCAGTGTTCGCGGATGTCTATCTCCTCTCTCCACGCAGGGCCGGCCTGCTCACGGGTAGGGCAGGTCGTGGGGGCTACGCAGGCAGGTGACACCTTGTGCTTGCCCCCCCTCCCTCTCCTGGGCATGGAGCCCAGTCCAGGGCTCAGATTTGGGGAATAACCGTGTGTCATCTGAATGGACACAGGAGTCCTCCAGAGAGGGTGGCATGGGCTGGAGAGGAGCCTGAGCAGAAGGCAGGGAAGGGTGGGTTCTGAGTCGGAGCCCAGGGGCCCCAGCTCAGCGGGAGGCAAGATGTAGCGCCGGGCCTGCGTGCGCTGTGGGCGGGAGAGCCACCCTCCCTGGCCGCATGCCAAGGGGTCTCCAGAAGGCAGCTCGGGGCTGCTGCCGGGAGCAGCGCAGGCACCCACGGCACCGGTCCCACCTCTGCAGCTCCCCAGGCCCTTCCTCCAGGAGCCGCTGGAAGCCCAGGGCGTCCTGAGTACCAGGAGACGGAGGGTGGGCAGGAACACAGGTGGTCTCTGCAGGTCTCTGGGCATCCCCGCCACAGGGTCTGGACAGAGCCTGGAGGATGGCCCGTGGAGGTCACCATCCCGGGCCTCCTTGGGGGCTGAGCTGGGGATTTCTGGGGAAGGCCCTGGCCACCGATGCGTCTTGAGCTCCGTGGGCTGCGCTCCTCCTGGTCTTCTGCTGACTGGCAAGGCCGACGCCCCTGGAGCTGTGCTTCTCGGGCTGTTTGAGTGGCTGTGATGGATCCTCTAATAAAGCTGCCTTCCCTGCTGAGGGGCAGGTCAGACAGTGACTGCCCCCAAATAAGAAAGCCAGAGGCAGGAGGCCCCAGAGACCCAGAGGAGCCCGCAGACTGCAGCCCACAGACTGGGTGCTGCAGAGGGTGCTGGGGAGACCGTCTCGGAGCCGCTTCCTCATGGCACAGCAGTCAGACTGCTGCTCTGAAGGGCCCACAGCCTCATGGCCACGAGGTTCCCCAGGATGGGGCCCTGTCCCTGGCTCCGACTGCGGGGAGGCTGGGTGCAGTGTCCCCACGGCGGGTGCCCGTCCCTGAGGCTGCACCTCACGTCAGAGCTTGCCGCAGCGGGAAAGTCCAGATGGAGGCCCACTTCCCCTCTTTCTTGGCAGTGCTGGGCGGGGACCCAGGGCCTCACCCACGCCAGGCACGCGCTCTGCCACTGAGCCCCACCCAGCCCCACCAAGTCCTTTCCTAGGTGGGAATCCAACCCCAGGAGGCGGGGCAGCTGGGGGTGGTGTCCACGGGCCGTGGGCTCCCCTGCGTGGACAGCCCAGGAGGGACACTCCTCTGTGAAACGGGACAGCGCTGTGCATCCCACCCCTTCACCACACCAGAGTCTACGCGGCTGAGCGAGTGCCTCTTTTGTGTCCTTGATCAATAGTGATGGTTCTGGGGCTGGGCTGGGGCTCAGAGGTAGAGCACTCGCCTGGCACGTGTGAGGCACTGGGTTCGATCCTCAGCACCACGGAAAAATAAAATAAAGATGTCCACCACAGCTAAAAATAAATATTCCAAAAAAATAGGGCTGCTCTGACTTGGTGCTCATCATCCTCAAGGACCAGTGCTATTTGGACTCAGCAAGACCACGGCGAAGCTCTTGTTCCAAAGGGACAGGGCTCTTCTTGGCCTAAGGCCCGTTTTCTGAATGTCCTCCTGCCCTGCCCTGTGGCCACATGTTGCCCACTGGCTGGCCACCAAGGATTTTCTCTGCTGCAATCCCAGTCCACCACTAGGGATTTGTCCCTGTGGGTACTCCCTTCTCGCAAGGCCCCGGGGGTTGGACACACTCTGCCCTGAGCCCCTGTTCCAGGTGGAGGTGGGAGGCGACTCTGACACCCAGGATGGGGCCCTGTCCCTGTGTCCAACTGGGACTCCAGAAACTCGTCCAGAGCCAGGCTGCCAGAGGTGCATTCTGGAGTAGGGCCAGCAGTGGGAGGTCCCCAATTCGCGTCTTCAGCCAACTTCAGAGCCTGCTCCCAGCCCTTGGACCCTGTGCCTTCCCACACTGCTTTGTGGGTCCTCTGCTCTGGGCACCCCACTCACTGACAGACCCCTGGCGCCCACGTTCTCCCCCACCCCCAGTTGGCACAGTGGAGAGCAGTGCCAGGGAGCCAGCTGGGTGGAGTCCCTTTCCTGGCCTCTCCCAAGGCTGCAGCTCGGTGCTGCTGGTTCTGCTCACAGTGGCTGCTGGGCACCGGGACGGCAGTGGGAACAAGTCCCCTCACGTGGGCCCAGCCATAGGCACAGAGGAGGAACCGCCAGAGCCACCATGGGGCTGGGGCCAGCGCCCTAGTCCTGCTTCCCTGGCACGACCTGGTCTCATACGCCCTCACACCTCCACTTTCCACCCAGAGAGCCCCCCTGGGGCCTCCGGGGACACAGAGCCTATCCAGCCCACAGGGTGGGATGTAAGGAGGGACAGGGTGGGCAGAGCGGGACAGAGCAGAGCAGGGGCCAGAGGGACAGGGTGTGGGACAGGGCAGGGAGGAGCAGGGGTGGCGCAGGGAGAGATGTGAGAATTGCGAGAGAGGGACAGGGCATGGGGTGGGGCAGGGCCAGAGGGGTGGGGGAATGGGGGCCTGGACCTGGTGAGTTGGGCCTCCTCCTGGCTTCCATGAGCCTGAGGCCAGGGGAGTCTGGAGGAGGCCGGGGGAGGCTGGAGGAGGCCAGGGAGGCTGGAGGAGGCTGGGGAGGCTGGAGGAGGCCAGGGAGGCTGGAGGAGGCCGGGGAGGCTGGAGGAGGCCCGGGGAGCCCTCCTGGCCCAGCACCCCCACATACACAACAGCCTCGAGCTGTCCCAGGTTGAGGGCCATGAGCAGTGTGTGGACAGGGCAGAGTGCGACAGGGGAGAGCATGGACACCACGGCCACCACGCTGGGTGCAAACCCGGCTCGGTGCCCGCAGCATGACAGCCGAGGGACCCTCGGTGCACCGACTTTCTCATGTGCATGTGGGATCATTGCTCCTACCTCAGAGGTCGGAACATACGCACGAGCCTGGAATTGCACACAGTGAGCGCGGCACAGAGCCTGGCCTGGCCTGAGTCCACGAAACCACGAAGGTGAAGAAAGCCCCTGGCCTCCTGCTGTGGGAAACGCTCACTGCAAACATCCCGCCACGCCACGTGGCTGGGCTCTGAGACCCAGGGCCTCCTGTTAAACATCCCGCCACGTGGCTGGGCTCTGAGACTCAGGGGCTCCTGTCTGCCGGCTGGGCGGCGGTGCCAGTCTGTGGCTGCTACAACATCAAAATGCCTGACACCGGCCACTTAGGAAGGAAAGGTGTGTTTGGGCTCAGGGTTCTGGAAGTTGGTGCCCAGGAGTGGGTGGCCCTGTTGGTTTGGGCTGATCTGGTGCACGTGGAGGGGGGACGGTATAGAGCATCTCAAGCCCAGGCAGGGGTCAGGGCCCCACCAACCCTTCCAGGACATGCCTGGGCCCTGAGGACCTCCACCAGGCTCATGTCACCACCCCTGGGACCAAGCCTTCACAGGGGACCTAGGGACGCCTGTCTAGGCCACAGCAGTACTAAATCCACTCTGTGGCTCCTCAGAGGTCAGCCAACCGCTTGCCATCCTGACAGTGAAACACCATAGTCCTTCCCGGCCAGCCCTGCAGTCCCCCAGCCCTCTCCAGAAGCACGGACGCCGCGGCACAGGCGGAGGGCAGAGCCCCCATCACACCCTGGGTAGCTGTCCTCGGCCACTCCCACATGGGCCCCAGCCTCATTCTCAGCCCTCCGGCGACAGACAAAACCCCTCTCTGCCCCTCAGAGAGGCTCACGGACCTTGTGGTGGCAGCGTCCACACTGGCCCTTTGGAACACAGCCTCTCCTTCCCAAGTCGAGGCTCACTGATCACCCCGTGCTCCAGACCCCTGGCATGACCACAGCTCCCGATGGCCCTGACCAGTGCCCACTGGCCCTCTCCAAAACCCTGGCACCCTTCTCCGCCAGTCCCAGAACATACCACATGATCGGGCGTGGCCTGGTGCTGACCCTGTACCACTGTGTGGGGCGGACACCAGGAAGGTGGATTGGACCTGACCTGAGACACTCCCCTTTCCACTCACGTCCTCTGGTCCCTCTGCCGTGGGCTCCTGTCTCAGAAGTCAGAGAACACGTGGCCCCGTGTGGGGAGCCCACCACCTCCCGTGTCCCTCACTGTGTGTCCATCAAGCTGCCTGGCCTGGCAGGACTATAAAAGGTCAGCTCAGCAACCCGCTGGCCAGCTGCAGACTGCGTTCCCGAGGCTTCTTCACGGCCCAGGAGCGCCTCCCAGGCGGCGGGGGTGTGGGCCCCAGGCACCAGGCACCCGAGGGGCTTGTCCACCGTCAGCTGCTCGTCCTTCTCAGCCTTTCACAGAAGGTGCTGGGCCTCTGGAGACTGGGAGCAGATCTCACCCTGGTCATAAGACGCTCGTTTCTCCCACCATGGGCTGGGCACAGGCCCTGGTTGGCCCTCGTGGTGGACAGGCGTGCACATGCCGAGGAGCAGAAAGACGGGAGGGAACAGTTCAGAGCCAACGGCTGGCCAGAACCCGGCACTGAATGCACGGCCCTGGCCCCACGCAGGGCTGCAGCCCAGCAGCGAGACTGGGCTCAGGTCTGGGAGCTGCAGGGCGACAGGGGGAGTCGGGAGCAGGAGGCACCCTGCAGGGGTGAGCCTGGCACCCACTGAACCTGGGTGAAGGGGAATCCGCGCTGAGGGAAGAGGCTGTGCCCGCCCGGTGACGGGACCCAGGGCTCCTTGCTAATGGTCCCTGTGGGGAGGTGGCCCAGGGTTGACCCGTGACCCACACACCAGGCTTTGCTGTCTGTGATCTTACACAGCAGAAGCCGTCCCAGGGGGAGGAGCCATCTAGAAACTCACGCAGTGACGCACGGGCCGCTCCAGGGTCCTGGGAGGGGCGGCCAGCGCTGGCACATTAGATGGCCTGGGAAATGACCACCCGGAGGCAGACCCACCGCTCACCACAGCCCTCGCTGCTCTCCAGCCCCCAGTGCCCAGTTCAGAGAGGAGTCGGAGGGAAAAGGGCACCAAAGACAGAAACAGCTTCGTCTCCTCCTAAAACAGGACAGCCACCGGGCGGGGGATGGTGCTGCTCCCCATCAGGGGGGCACCAGGGCGCTGCAGGCACGTGGCCTCCTGTGTCTGTGATGGCATTGCAGGGACATGCTGTGACGGAGGCTTCCAGTGAGATGCCCGAGACACTCGGAGCCCAGGGAGATGGGCCCATCAGGACAGAGACGGGTCTGCCTCATGCGCCCCGAGCACGGTGGACCTGTGCTGCTGTGGCCTAGGAGGGACTGAGAGCCCAGCCCTGAATGTCACGCTGTGCTCACCTGAGTGGACTAAGGTGGTCTCCTTAACGAGAGTCACTAGTGTGCAGCTCATCGTGCCACGAGCAAGGCTGGCCAATCCTGCCCCGACGCTCCTGGGGCCACAGGAGCCTGCTCTTGCTCTCTTGTGTCCCTGCGGACCTGGGACAGCTTCCCTCAAGGCCACACTGCTTGTCCCTGCTCTGGGCTCTCTGCAGCGTGGCACTGCCCTGCTTTAATCAGGGGGAAAGTGAAGCCGGAGGACACGGTGGCTCGTCGCCACGGAGTTTCCTCTCTGGTGAGCACAGGGCTCACGTCCATCTCTGGAGGTGTAGGTTGGGTAAGTGGGTGAACTTCCACATCTGCAGCCTTGGGGCTTGGGCCCCGGGAGGGAAGGACGCACACTGCACGTGCAGCAGGGAGGACACCGGGTAGGGCACAAGCGGCACTGTGGAGAAGGATGGTGAGCACTACCTGGTGGGCCGGGAGCAACCACACAGCTCATGGTCCCACAGCTCCAAGGTCACACAGCAGAGCAGCTGAGGAGCCCAGGCCTCTCTGGGAACCAGGTGGGGACTCTCAGTGACTGCACATGGGTGGTGGCTAGACAGCGCCTGGGCAGGGCCTCTGCCTCCTGGGGGCTTGCTGCTTGCCCTTCTGAGTGGAGGACGTGCTGCCTGGACAAAGCCCGTCTGTAGTGGGCACTCACGAGGCTGCACTAGCAGAGCTAGCCTCAGCCTGCTAACAGGCCACTGGCCTCAGGAACCTCCGTCAAGGGACAGCGGTAGCTTGCGACCTCAGGCCTGTGCCCTGTGGCCACAGTCGGCTCTGCCGTCCTCAGCCCATCCAGGCAGGGGACAGTCCCCGAGGTCTCAGCGTTTCAGAGCAAACCCTGCTTCCTGCTGTGCCCAGAGGGCTCTGCAAATAGAAGGGCGTGAACCCAGCGCTGGGGGTGCTCCAGGGGTGCAGAGTGGCCAACAGTTAGGGGGCTGGGCTGCTTTTAGGCCCCATCAGTGGATACGCGCCTTTCTCAGAGGGAGTGCCCACCTCCCGGCAGCTGGGTCAGCACCGGAGCTGGTGAGGAGGGCCAGGCCCAGACCCGAGCCCAGGCTGCGCGGAGGCGCCCAGCCCCACACGTCTGAGCTCTTGCGTGTGACAGCAGTTACGTGGGTCCCTCCCGCCGCTGAGCTGGGTGGAATTGGGTGTGTGTGATCTTGGCGCAGGGCCAGGAACTGTTGGCTAAACCCTTACAACACGGTGATCACAGCGTCTTGCCAAGCGGGGGCTGGCAAGAGGGGAAGAGTGGTTTCCTGAGCTAAGTTCAACCCGTGTGCGGAGAAGTCCTCCGAACCCTGGTCACTGCTTTCCCACAGACGTTCCTACCTGAATCTTCAGAGCAGGCCGAGATCAGGACCCCCCAGGCAGACGGCCCATCAGAGTCTACAGGTCAGGTTTCACTGTGGCCACAGCTCGTGGCCATCACTGAAAGGGGAAGAGCACCTTACCTGCAGACCCCAGCATGGGCTGGGGACCAAAGGGCCCCTGGAGCCCCTGGACCAAAGCCAAGAGAGCAGAGGTGCGCAGCGGCCAGCCAGGAAGCCTCTGCTAGCTCTGGGGCCAGGACTTGGAGGGCAGCCTGGCCAGCGCCGGGACATCAGGACGTGTGCGGTGTCCTCAACACGCACCCTGGGCCCTGTGTGGTGCTAACAACCACCCAAGCATGGAGGCCAGGCTTCCTGGGAGCACTGGGCCCGGGGTGGGGTGCTGTCTTCTGCAGCAGAGGGCAAAGGGGCCCAGGCCCAGGTCGAGGGAGGATTGGTCCACAGACCGGGTGGGTTGGGGCCTCAGCTGTGGGTAAGCAGTCAGGAAGGCTGTGCTCCCTCCAGGAGGGCACAGTCGGCTTGAGGTGCCTGCTGTGCCTGCAGCGCCTCTGTCTTCCAGGGGATGGTAATTGCGTTATTTGTGTTCACCAGGCTAGTCCGGCCTGGGGTGGGAGCGGGTGGAAGGGCAGGGATGCAGCCCCCAGGGAGGCAGGAGCCCGAGTGCTTCCTATGGGTGCCTCACAGGCCCTGGGCATGAGGACATGCGGGAAGCAGTGCCATCTGCAGCCGGATGGGCCCTGGTGGACAGATGCACCCACACTCCTGCTCCTTGGCTCTTACTTTGCCAACCTGTTGCACTGACTTGATGCCCGTTCAGGCTGATGACCCGGGGGTTGCTGGAGGCTGGGCTCTGCCTGAGTGGCTCATCAGTATGACGTGTGGCTCAGTGGGCTGAGAGTCAGGGTCTTGCCCCGGATCCTCTGGAGACAGGAGGCAAGCTGCCTGTCGGAGGCCCCCAAAGAAAGCAATGCTCCTGCGAGATGCTTTACCAGAAGAACGTTGTGGGGAAGAGCATGAGTCGCACAGCAGAAGGGACATCAGGGGGACGGGCCACTCTCGGGAACGTGGAGGGTGCACGGAACCTCTCCTGTCTGTCTGGTCCCACGTGGCCCTCCATGGTGCTTGCAGGACAGATGGGCAGCACAGGCTGTCCCAGGGGTTTGTGTGCCCCTGAGGGTGCTATCAGCACCAGGCTGTGGGGTCATCCCAGGTGCGCGGCCAGTCCCTCCAGACCCCGTCCACGTGGACGCCGCGAGGACTGCCGGGAAGCCTCCTCTGCCAAGGTTCGCAAACTCACTCCAGCATGCCAGCTTGCTGCACGGAAGAGCGTCCCCTCAGAGGGCAGCTCGCAGGGCAGGGGGCAGCACCATCTGCATGGCCAGCGACTCCAGGCCCTGGCTGGATGGAAACCCTGGCAGGAGATCCTGACCTCCTTGGGGTGACACTTGGAGACCCCTGAGCAAGGACGGTGGCTGGTGTCATTGTCAAGGCACAGCAGGACGGGTGGGCTCCTGAACAGTTGGCCTTCTTTGCCACCAGTGGCCAGCGCTGGGACAAGGGTGTGCAGAGGGGGCAGGGCACCTGCCAGCCCACAGGGCCCTGGGACCTGCTTTCCCGTGTCCCTCATCCTCTTGTTGGAAGAGAGCAGCCACCAGAGGGAAGCACAAGGGCACTTTCCCACACGTCGCTCACCCGGAATAGACAAATTCAAAACTCAAAGTGAATTTCCCAACCCAACGCGTGTGACTTTTGGGCCTGCCCCAGGGTGACACGTCGGTGCAGCTGACTCTGAGAGTCCCAGGACAGGGAGCCACGGTGCAGCCTGTCTGCTGATACGAGCTCCTCATGTGAACATTTAAGGTTGTGAAGTTATCTGTAGGTGATGGGATTGTCCCCAGCTCCCCAAGAGCCTCTGCACCCATAAGGATTCGGCCAGGGGCAAAGAGGGGGCACCCGAAACTCAAGTTTGTTTTTTACCAGTTACGTTCAGACAGAAAGAGAGACTGGAAAACAGACCTTACTCGTGGCAGTGGTGATAGCGGCAAGACAGGGATATGTTTAGCTGGACAGTGCAGATGCCCAGAGCTGAGGCTCCACGGAGAAATCAGAACAAGCTGACAGACGGAGGTGAGTGGCTCTTGTGAGTGGACAGGCTCAACTGCGGAGCCAGCTGTTGTGGAAGCCACTGTCACACACCGCCACGGAATCCTGATGAGACGCAGGGTGCACATGCATGTGGTGGTGTGTGCATATGTCTAGTGCTCCATGCTCATACGTGTGGTGCTGTGTGTGCTGTGTGCACATGTGGAACAGCGTGGGGTATGTGTGCATACATGTAGTGGTAATGAACGATGCGTGCAACCAGAGATGTGTGGTGTGTGCATACACCCAGCGATGTGTGTGCTGTGTGCATACACCCAGCGATGTGTGTGGTGTGTGCATATGTGTAGCCATGTCTGATATGTGCATATTGTAGTCATGTGTATAGTGCACACAGTGCGTCATCACATGGCATGTGGCATGTGCATATGTGCAGTGGTATGTAGGCTGTGTGTATTTGTGTAGTGGTGTGCATACATGTAGTGGGGCATGGGGTGTGCGCATGCGTGTAGTGGTGCATGGTGGGTGTGTGTACACATGTTGTAGTGGGGTATGCACATGTGTGTATAAGTGCATGGTGGGGGGCATATGCATGTGTGTAGTGGTGCATGGTGGGGGGTGTGCACATGTTGTAGTGGGGTGTGCACATGTGTGTAGCAGTGCATGGCTGGGTGCATGTGCAGTGTGCAGAGGTGCATGGTGGGGGACGTGTGCATGCATGTAGTGGTGCGTGGTGGGGGGTGTGTACATGTTGTAGTGGGATGTGTGCATGTGAGTAGTGGGGTGTGTGTGGTGTGCACATGTGTGTAGCAGTGTGTGGGGTGTGTGCATGGAGCGATGTGTGGTGTTTGTGTGTATGGGGGTATGTATCTAGTTAAGTTGGTTCTGAAAATCATCTGTTCAAGTCCGAGGAGGACAGATGCCCAGGGACAGTCAAGCTGTCTGGGGAAGAGCAGGAGGGGCAGGTGCTGTCAGGACTGGGGTGTATGATGTGGCCTAAGAACGCACAGTTGGTGGAGCAGAGTAGCCCCGACATGGGTATTCCATGAAGGTGGCACTCCAGCTAACGAGTAGGGAGCAAATCATCCAGTAACACTGCAGGACTGAATGCTCTCGTGCTCAGGACTGTGAAAGTGAGAAGTCTGAGAAGACTTATTTTCTCACATTCTGCTGTTGCACCAATAAATTGGTGAAGCCCTTTCAGAAGGTAATTTTGCAATAAAAATGCACAAACTCCATGAGCAGAAAACTCCACTTCTTGTAATCTAAGTTGCAAAACTTATAGCATAAATGTGCAGCTGTCTGAGAGCAGCCAAGCCAGCACTGTGTGCAGGGCAGTGACCAAGTGGAAAAGTCCAACGCAGGGCACATCAGTATCTCACGTTGCCAGGGGTCAGGTGTGTCTGGCCGTTCCCTGTAGTGTGGACCATGTGCAGTGCCCAAACAGTACAAGACCCCTAGGGACAACACCCAGGGCCACACGCCGGCCCTGTGAGGAGCTTTGGCTGGGGGGGCACTGGCTCTGTGGTGTGTACGGCAGGGCTGCCGTGGGGCTGGGCTTGTGTGGGGCCCTGGCCACTTGCTGTGATTTTCAGATTGTGACTGTGGGGGATTGAGGACTCTGTCAAGGGCTCTGGATCCTTCAAGATGGAAACTCCTCCAAAAGACACAGCTGCCCATCAGGGCAGTGAGGAGTAACCAGAGGTCAGTGGCTATGCAAGATGGGGGGCTGCTGGGCCTGGCAGGGCCAGGGCTCACATTAACCGAGCACAGTTGCCCTGGGTGCTGCCGCAGAGTCCATATGTCAGTGGTCTCACTAGAGAGGGAGATGGGGAAGGCCCCCGCCCACCTGCCCCTCTGCTGCTTATCAGAGCTGGGCAGTGGGTGGTGCCTCCCGGGAACGCCTGGTCTCCAGAGCTCTCCCTCCTGTTCACGCTTGCTGCTGAGGCTGCTTGTGGACACGCAGAGGATCTCGTGTCCTCACTGGCCTTCCCCAGGCCCCTGCAGTGGGGATGCGGTCTAGCCTCCCAGGCCCGGCACCAAGCTACACCTAGGCCCCCTGCTGGTGTGGGCGTGAGCCAGTGGGTGTGAGAGGCAGGGGGCTGAGTGGGTTTGCAGGATGCTGAGGGAAGGGTCCTGTCACATGCAGGCAGCCGGCCCTGCCCATTTCCTCAGGAATCATTTACAAGGGCCGCGGACCACGAGGCCTCTCCTGGGGCCCAGTGGGAGGCAGGGAGGGTCAGGATGCGGAGCTGCCCTCTGCTCCAGGGAGCCCACAGCACCAGCTGCCCTTGGCAGGGCTCAGGGGCTATGGCTCCCAGTCCTTCACTCCACCTTCTGCCCCTCACCAGAGTGTGTGCGATCTTGGGCAGCGCAGGTGCTCCTCGACTGTCCCTAAGTGGGCGAACACATCTGCTTTTCTGCCAGCCTCTTACACAGCAGGACTTGTGCTGGGCATCTGCGCCCACATCCCTTCACACCGACCGGGACGAGGGAAGCTGGTGGCTTGCAGAGGTGCTCTCTCTGAGGCACAGCACTCCTTATTCATGGCTTGATGTTTTAAAGCATAGCTGGTAATTTAATAAGTAATCAATGAACACTCCGTTTTAACTTCAAAGCATGACTGGGTCACATCGATCTCGCTGTCACCCTATCTCGGCCACTGATGCGAGTATAAATCCCATCTCTTCTCCTAAAGTGGAGGCTAGGGACCTCAGTTTGGGACTAATCAGCAGTGATGAACTGAAATAAATGAGGTAAGTATTCTGTGTCTCCAGGCTAATGGGCCCTCTGCAAGGTGCCCCATCCGGAGCAGTCTCTGCAGGATGTGCTGCAGATGGCTCGGGCCAGCAGCACTTCCAAGTCACACTTGCAGAGCTGTACCAACAAAACGCCGCGGGTGAGTCAAGGCCACAGGTTTCCACAGGTGTGTGAACTCGCCCTTCACGTGGCTTGCACACGGCAGGCCCTGCTCCAGGTCTGGGTGGCCACAGCCCCCCGGTGAGGCCGCTGCAGCTGTGTCTAAGGCAGTGCTCCTGCACCTTCATGTGGGGGCCTGAACTTCTGCTGGGGACGGCCTCGCAGGGAAACCGCTCCTGACCTTGTGGGTTTCCTGAGTGTGTGTCCTGTGTGCACTGGCCTCCTGAGTGTGCAGTGGCCTCGGGGCTGTCACCAGGGGCCACAGTTCTGCCTGCAAGGCATCTCTGGTGTCCCATGCAGGCCTCTGCATTCCTCCTCTCAAGTGCTGTGTGTGTGGCAGGTGGGCAGCAGGGAGCCTGGGCCTCCAGGGCAGCTCCCCGAGGGCCCGTCTGAGCCCCTGCCCGTCCACTCCATCCTAACCCAAGGCATTCCTTCCAGCGCTCCCTGCGCCCCTCGGAGACATGGCACCCCACTCTGCCCCGCCCAGCTCCTCAGCGCCAGCCCTGCCCAGGTGAAGCAGCTGGCGGTAGCAGGAGCCTCTACTTCTGACCGGTGAAGTCGGGCTGCCTTTGGGTAAGTTGAACAACAGAGCCCTGTCCAAGAGGGAAGCAGCCCCTGCTCCTGAAAACGTCCTCACGGCCTCCCTCGCTCAGCTCAGACCTGGGATTCCACTTCTTTGTCACCTACAGTGTCCCCAGCACAGACCTAAAGGGAAGAACCGGCACCTTATGCATTTTTGTTTCTCATCATGCTGTTTACTGCAACACTGCTCAAGGGCGTGCAGAGACCAGCCCAGCAATGACTGCAGGCAGGCCTGTGGCCCGTGTCAGCACTGCCGTCCGCAGGCCACTCCAGGTCCCCGTGTCCCAGCACCAGCCTCTGCAGGCCACTCCAGGTCCCCGTGTCCCAGCACCAGCCTCTGTAGGCCACTCCAGGTCCCCGTGTCCCTGCACGAGCCTCTGTAGGCCACTCCAAGTCCCGTGTCAGGTCACTCCAGGTCCCCAAGTCCCTTCACCAGCCCTCTACAGGTCACTCCAGGTGCACGGGTCCCTGCACCAGCACTCTGCAGGCCACTCTAGGACCCGTGTCCCTGCACCAGCCCTCTGCAGGCCACTCTAGGTCCCTGTGTCCCTGCACCAGCCCTCTGCAGGCCACTCCAAGTCCCGGTGACCCTGCACCAGCCTCAGCAGGCTTCTCTACGTCCATATGTTTTCACGAGCTCTCTGAAGGTCACTACAGGTCCCCATGTCCCTGCATCAGCCTCTGTAGGGCAATAAAGGTCCCTTTGTCACTGCACCAGCCCTCTGCATGACACTGCACTTTCCCAAACTGAGGACCTTGGTCCTGACCCACTGGGGATGCGACCTAGGAGGAGTGAGCACACACTCAGACCTATACTCACAGAGGACCTTGGTCCTGACACACTGGGGATGGGAACTAGGAGGTGTGAGCACACACTCAGAACTATACTCACTAATGACCTTGGTCCTGACACACTGGGCTGTCACGTGGGAGGTGAGGGCACACTCTCTGACCTCCCCTCAATGAGGACCTTGGTCCTGACCCACTGGGGATGCGACCTAGGAGGAGTGAGCACACACTCAGACCTATACTCACAGAGGACCTTGGTCCTGACACACTGGGAATGGGAACTAGGAGGTGTGAGCACACACTCAGAACTATACTCACTAATGACCTTGGTCCTGACACACAGGGCTGTCACGTGGGAGGTGAGGGCACACTCTCTGACCTCCCCTCAATGAGGACCTTGGTCCTGACACAATGGGCAGTCACCTGGGAGGTGAGGACACACTCTCTGACCTCCGCTCACTGAGGACCTTGGTCCTGACACACAGGGTTGTCACCTGGGAGGTGAGGGCACAATCTCTGACCTCCCCTCATTGAGGACCTTGGTCCTGACACACTTATCTGACACCTGGGAGGTGAGGACAGACTCTCTGACCTCCCGTCACTGAGGACCTTGATCCTGACACACTTATCTGACACCTGGGAGGTGAGGACAGACTCTCTGACCTACCCTCAGAGAGGACCTTGGTCCTGACACACTGGACTGTCACCTGGGAGGTGAGGACACACTCTCTGACCTCCCCTCACTGAGGACCTTGATCCTGACACACTAGACTGTCACCTGGGAGGTGAGGGCACACTCTCTGACATCCCCTAACTGAGGACCTTGGTCCTGACACACATATCTGACACCTGGGAGGTGAGGGCACACTGTCTGACCTCCCCTCACTGAGGACCTTGGTCCTGACACACTGGGTGACACCTGGGAGGTGAGGGCACACTCTCTGACATCCCCTCACTGAGGACTTTGGTCCTGACACACTGAGTGACACCTGGGAGGTGAGGGCACACTCTCTGACCTCCCCTCACTGAGGACCTTGGTTCTGACACACTGGGCTCACAACTGGGAGATGAGGGCACACTCTCTTACCTCCCCTCACTGAAGACCTTGGTTCTGACACACATATCTGACACCTAGGAGGTGAGGGCACACTCTATGACCTCCCCTCACTGAGGACCTTGGTCCTGACACACTGGGCTGTCACCAGGGAGGTGAGGACACACTCTCTGACCTCCCCTCACTGATGACCTTGGTCCTGACACACTGGGTGAAACCTGGAAGGTGAGGGCACACTCTCTGACCTCCACTCACTGAGGACCTTGGTCCTTACACACTGGGCTGTCACCTGGGAGGTGAGGACACACTCTCTGAACTCCCCTCACTGAGGACCTTGGTCCCGACACACTGGTGACACCTGGGAGGTGAGAGCACACTCTCTGACTTCCCCTCACTGAGGACCTTGGGTCTGACACACTGGGCTCACAACTGGGAGGTGAGGGCACACTCTCTGACCTCCCCTCACTGAGGACCTTGGTTCTGACACACTTATCTGACACCTAGGAGGTGAGGGCACACTCTCTGACCTCCCCTCACTGAGGACCTTGATCCTGACACACTAGGCTGACACCTGGGAGGTGAGGGCACAATCTCTGACCTCCCCTCACTGAGGACCTTGGTACTGACACACTGGGTGACACGTGGGAGGTGAGGGCACACACTCTGACCTTCCCTCACTGAGGACCTTGGGTCTGACACACTGGGCTCACAAATGGGAGGTGAGGGCACACTCTCTTACCTCCCCTCACTGAGGACCTTGGTTCTGACACACTTATCTGACACCTAGGAGGTGAGGGCACACTCTCTTACCTCCCCTCACTGAGGACCTTGGTTCTGACACACTTATCTGACACCTAGGAGGTGAGGGCACACTCTCTGACCTCCCCTCACTGAGGACCTTGGTCCTGACACACTGGACTGACACCTGGGAGGAGAGGGCACACTCTCTGACCTCCCCTCACAGAGGACCTTGGTCCTGACACCCTGGGCTCACACCTGGGAGGTGAGGGCACACTCTCTGCCCTCCCCTCACCGAGTACCTTGGTCCTGACACACTGGGCTGTCACCTGGGAGGTGAAGACACACTCTCTGTCTTCCCCTCACTGAGGACCTTGGTCCTGACAAACTTATCTGACACCTGGGAGGTGAGGACACAGTCTATGAACTCCCCTCACTGAGGACCTTGCTCCTGACACACTGTGCTGTCACCTGGGAGGTGAAGACACACTCTCTGTCCTCCCCTCAGAGAGGACCTTGGTCCTGACACACTTCTCTGACACCAGGGAAGTGAGGACGCACTCTCTGAACTCCCCTCACTGAGGACCTTTGTCCTGACACACTGGGCTGTCACCTGGGAGGTGAAGACACACTCTCTGACCTCCCCTCACTGAGGACCTTGGTCCTGACACAATTATCTGACACCTGGGAGGTGAGGACACACTCTCTGAACGGCCCTCACTGAGGACCTTGGTCCTGACCCACTTATTTGATACCTGGGAGGTGAGGGCACACTCTCTGACCTCCCCTCACTGAGGACCTTGGCCCTGACCCTGGGTGACACCTGGGTGGTGGGGGCACAATCTCTGATCCCTCCTCACTAAGTACCTTGGTCCTGACACACTTATCGGACACCTAGGAGGAGAGGGCACACTATCTGACCTCCACTCACTGAGGACCTTGGTCCTGACACACTGGGCTGACACCTGAGAGGTGAGGGCACACTCTCTGACCTCCCCTCACTGAGGACCTTGGTCCTGACACACTGGGCTGTCACCTGGGAGGAGAGGACACACTGTCTGACCTCCCATCACTGAGCACCTTGGTCCTTACACACTTATCTGACACCTGGCAAGTGAGGACACACTCTCTGACCTCCCCTCACTGAGGACCTTGGTCCTGACACACTGGGTGACACCTGGAGGAGAGGGCACGATCTCTGATGTCCCCTCACTGAGGACCTTGGTCCTTACACACTGGGATGTCACCTGAGAGGTGAGGACACACTCTCTGACCTCCCCTCACTGAGGACCCTGTACCTGACACACTGGGCTGTTACCTGGGAGGTGAGGGCACACTGTCTGACCTCTCCTCACTGAGGTCCTTGGTCCTGACACACTGGGCTGTCACCTGGGAGGTGAGGGCACACTTTCTGACCTCCAATCACTGAGCACCTAGGCCCTTACACACTGGGCTGTCACCTGGGAGGTGAGGGCACACTATCTGATCTCCCCTCACTGAGGACCTTGGTCCTGACACACTTATCTGACACCTGGGAGATGAGGGCACACTCTCTGACCTCCCCCCACTGAGGACGTTGGTCCTGACACACTAGGTGTCACCTGGGAGGTGAGGGCACACTCTCTGACCTCCCCTCACTGAGGACCCAGGTCCTGAACAATGGGCTGTCAACTGGGAGTTGAGGACACACTGTCTGACCTTCCCTCACTGAGGACATTGGTCCTGACACACTGGGTTGTCACCTGGGTGGTGGTGGCACATTCTCTGACCTCCACTCACTGAGGACCTAGGACCTGACACACTGGGCTGTCAACTGGAGGTGAGGGAACACTCTCTGACCTCCCCTCACTGAGGAAGTATGTCCTGACACACTGGGCTGACACCTGCGAGGTGAGGGCACACTCTCTGACCTCCCCTCACTGAGGAAGTTTGTCCTGACACAGTGGGCTGACACCTGTGAGGTGAGGGCACACTCTCTGACCTCCCCTCACTGAGGACCTTGGTCCTGACACAGTAGGTGTCACTGGGAGGTGAGGACACACTCTCTGACCTCCCCTCACTGAGGACCTTGGTTCTGACACACTGGTAACACCTAGGAGTTGAGGGCACACTCTCTGACCTCCCCTCACTGAGGACCTAGGCTCTGACACACTGGGCTGTCACCTAGGAGGTTAGGGCAGACTCTCTGTCCTCCCCTCACTGAGGACCTTGGTCCTGACACACTAGATGTCACCTGGGAGCTGAGGGCACACTCTCTGACCACCCCTCATGGAGTACCTTGGTCCTGATACACTGTGTGTCACCTGGGAGCTGAGGGCACACTCTCTGACCACCCCTCACTGTGGACCTTGGTCCTGACCCATTGTGTGTCACCTGGGAGGTGAGGACACACTCTCTGACCACCCTCACTGAGGACCTTGGTCCTGACACATTGGGTGACACCTGGGAGGTGAGGACACACGCTATGACCTCCCCTCCCTGAGCACCTTGGTCCTGACACCCTGGGCTGTTACCTGGGAGGTGAGGACACATTCTCTGAACTCCCTTCACTGAGGACCTTGGTCCTGACACACTTAGCTGTCACCTGGGAGGTGAGGGCACACTCTCTGATCTCCCCTTACTGAGGACCTTGGTGCTGACACACTGGGTGACACCTGGGAGGTGAGGGCACACTCTCTGACATCCCCTCACTGAGGACCTTGGTTCTGACACACTGGGTGACACCTGGGAGGTGAGTGCACACTGTCTGACCTCCCCTCACTGAAGACCTTGCTTCTGACACACTTATCTGACACCTCGGAGGTGAGGGCACACTGTCTGACCTCCCCTCACTGAGGACCTTGGTCCTGACACACTGGGCTGTCACCTGGGAGGTGAGGGCACACTCTCTGACCTTCCCTCACTGAGGACCTTGGTCTTGACACACTAGGTGTCACCTGGGAGGTGAGGGCACACTCTCTGACCTCCCCTTACTGAGGACCTTGGTCCTGACACACTAGGTGACACCTGGGAGGTGAGGGCACACTCTCTGACCTCCTCTCACTGAGGACCTTGGTTCTGAAACCCTGGTGACACCTAGGAGGTGAGGGCACAATCTCTGACCTCACCTCACTGAGGATCTAGGCTCTGACACACTAGGCTGTCACCTGGGAAGTGAGGGCACACTCTCTGACCTTCCCTCACTGAGGACCTTGGTCCTGACACACTAGGTGTCACCTGGGAGCTGAGGGCACACTCTCTGACCACCCCTCTCTGAGGACCTTGGTCCTGACACACTGTGTGTCACCTGGGAGGTGAGGACACACTGTCTGACCACCCTCACTGAGGACCTTGGTGCTGACACACTGGGTGACACCTGGGAGGTGAGGCCACACTCTCTGACCTCCCCTCACTGAAGACCTTGCTTCTGATACACTGATCTGACACCTGGGAGGTGAGGCCACACTCTCTGACCTCCCCTCACTGAAGACCTTGCTTCTGATACACTGATCTGACATCTGGGAGGTGAAGGCACACTCTCTGACCTCCCCTCACTGAGGACCTTGGTCCTGACACACTGTGTGTCACCTGGGAGGTGAGGACACACTGTCTAACCACCCTCACTGAGGACCTTGGTGCTGACACACTGGGTGACACCTGGGAGGTGAGTGCACACTGTCTGACCTCCCCTCACTGAGGACCTTGGTCCTGACACACTGGGCTGACACCTGGGAGGTGAGGCCACACTCTCTGACCTCCCCTCACTGAAGACCTTGTTTCTGATACACTGATCTGACATCTGGGAGGTGAAGGCACACTCTCTGACCTCCCCTCACTGAGGACCTTGGTCCTGACACACTGGTCTGTCACCTGGGAGGTGAGGAACACTTTCTGACCACCCCTCACTGAAGACCTTGGTTCTGAAACACTGGGGTGACACCTGGGAAGTCAGTGCACACTCTTTGACCTACCCTCACTGAGGACCTTGGTCCTGACACACTGGGTGAAACCTGGGAGGTGAGGGCACACTCTCTGACCTCCCCTCACTGAGGACGTTTGTCCTGACAGAGTAGGTGTCACCTGGGAGGTGAGGGCACACTCTCTGACCTTCCCTCACTGAGGACCTTGGTCCTGACACACTAGGTGTCACCTGGGAGCTGAGGGCACACTCTCTGACCACCCCTCTCTGAGGACCTTGGTCCTGACACACTGTGTGTCACCTGGGAGGTGAGGACACACTGTCTGACCACCCTCACTGAGGACCTTGGTGCTGACACACTGGGTGACACCTGGGAGGTGAGTGCACACTGTCTGACCTCCCCTCACTGAGGACCTTGGTCCTGACACACTGGGCTGACACCTGGGAGGTGAGGCCACACTCTCTGACCTCCCCTCACTGAAGACCTTGCTTCTGATACACTGATATGACATCTGGGAGGTGAAGGCACACTCTCTGACCTCCCCTCACTGAGGACCTTGGTCCTGACACACTGTGTGTCACCTGGGAGGTGAGGACACACTGTCTGACCACCCTCACTGAGGACCTTGGTGCTGACACACTGGGTGACACCTGGGAGGTGAGTGCACACTGTCTGACCTCCCCTCACTGAGGACCTTGGTCCTGACACACTGGGCTGACACCTGGGAGGTGAGGCCACACTCTCTGACCTCCCCTCACTGAAGACCTTGTTTCTGATACACTGATCTGACATCTGGGAGGTGAAGGCACACTCTCTGACCTCCCCTCACTGAGGACCTTGGTCCTGACACACTGGTCTGTCACCTGGGAGGTGAGGAACACTTTCTGACCACCCCTCACTGAAGACCTTGGTTCTGAAACACTGGGGTTACACCTGGGAAGTCAGTGCACACTCTTTGACCTACCCTCACTGAGGACCTTGGTCCTGACACACTGGGCTGTCACCTGGGAGGTGAGGGCACACACTCTGACCTCCCCTCACTGAGGACCTTGGTCCTGACACACTGGGCTTTCACCTGGGAGGTGAGGGCACACTCTCTTACCTGCCCTCACTGAGGACCCTGGTCCTGACACAATGGGCGGTTACCTGGTAGGTGAGGGCACACTCTCTGACCTCCTCACAGTGAGGACCTTGGTTCTGACACACTGGGCTGTCTCCTGGGAGGTTAGGACACACTCTCTGACCTCCCTACAATGAGGACCTTGGTCCTGACACACTAGGTGTCACCTGGGAGCTGAGGGAACACTCTCTGACCACCCCTCTCTGAGGACCTTGGTCCTGACACACTGTGTGTCACCTGGGAGGTGAGGACACACTGTCTGACCACCCTCACTGAGGACCTTGGTGCTGACACACTGGGTGACACCTGGGAGGTGAGTGCACACTGTCTGACCTCCCCTCACTGAGGACCTTGGTCCTGACACACTGGGCTGACACCTGGGAGGTGAGGGCACACTCTCTGACCTCCCCTCACTGAAGACCTTGGTCCTGACACACTGGGCTTTCACCTGGGAGGTGAGGGCACACTCTCTCACCTGCCCTCACTGAGGACCCTGGTCCTGACACAACGGGCTGTTACCTGGTAGGTGAGGGCACACTCTCTGACCTCCTCACACTGAGGACCTTGGTTCTGACACACTGGGATGTCTCCTGGGAGGTTAGGACACACTCTCTGACCTCCCCTCAATGAGGACCTTGGTCCTGACACACTGGGTGTCACCTGGGAGGTGAGGGCACACTCTCTGACCTCCCCTTACTGACGACCTTGGTCCTGACACACTAGGTGTGACCTGGGAGGTGAGGACACACTCTCTGACCTCCCCTCACTGAGGACCTTGGTCCTGACACACTGGTGACACCTAGGAGGTGAGGGCACACACTCTGACCTCCCCTCACTGAGGAACTGGGTTCTGACACACTGGTTACACCTAGGAGGTGAGTGCACACTCTCTGACCTCCCCTCACTGAGGACCTTGGTCCTGACACAGTAGGTGTCACCTGGGAGATGAGGACACACTCTCTGACCTCCCCTCCCTGCGTACCTTGGTCTTGACACACTGGCTGACACCTGGAGGTGGGGGCACACTCTCTGACCTCCCCTCACTGAGGACCTTGGTTCTGAAACCCTGGTGACACCTAGGAGGTGAGGGCACACTCTCTGACCTCACCTCACTGAGGATCTAGGCTCTGACACACTGGGCTGTCACCTGGGAAGTGAAGGCACACTCTGTGACCTTCCCTCACTGAGGACCTTGGTCCTGACACACTAGGTGTCACCTGGGAGCTGAGGGCACACTCTCTGACCACCCCTCTCTGAGGACCTTGGTCCTGACACACTGTGTGTCACCTAGGAGGTGAGGACACACTGTCTGACCACCCTCACTGAGGACCTTGGTTCTGAAACACTGGGGTGACACCTGGGAAGTCAGTGCACACTGTTTGACTTACCCTCACTGAGGACCTTTGTCCTGACACACTTATCTGACACCTGGGAGGTGAGGGCACACTCTCTGACCTCCCCCCTCTGATGATGTTGGTCCTGACACACTAGGTGTCACCTGGGAGTTGAGGGCACACTGTCTGACCTCCCCTCAATGAGGACCTTGGTCCTGACACACTGGGTTGTCACCTTGGAGGTGAGGGCACACTCTCTGACCTCCCCTCACTGAGGACCTAGGCTCTGACACACTGGGATGTCACCTGGCAGGTGAGGGCACACTCTCTGACCTCCCCTCAATGAGGACCTTGGTCCTGACACATTAGGTATCACCTGGGAGGTGAGGACACACTCTCTGACCTCCCCTCTCTGCGTACCTAGGTCCTGACACACTGGCTGACACCTGGAGGTGAGGGCACACTCTCTGACCTCCCCTCACTGAGGACCTTGGTTCTGAAACACTGTGACACCTAGGAGGTGAGGGCACAATCTCTGACCTCACCTCACTGAGGATCTAGGCTCTGACACACTGGGCTGTCACCTGGGAAGTGAGGGCACACTCTCTGACCTTCCCTCACTGAGGACCTTGGTCCTGACACACTAGGTGTCACCTGGGAGCTGAGGGCACACTCTCTGACCACGCCTCACTGAGGACGTTTGTCCTGACAGAGTAGGTGTCACCTGGGAGGTGAGGGCACACTCTCTGACCTTCCCTCACTGAGGACCTTGGTCCTGACACACTGGGTGAAACCTGGGAGGTGAGGGCACACTCTCTGACCTCCCCTCACTGAGGACGTTTGTCCTGACAGAGTAGGTGTCACCTGGGAGGTGAGGGCACACTCTCTGACCTCCCCTCACTGAGGATCTTGGTCCTGAAAATCTGGGCTGTCACCTGGGAGGTGAGGCACACTTTCTGACCTCCCCTCACTGAGGACCCTTGTCCAGACACACCGGGCTGTTTCCTGGTAGGTGAGGGCACACTCTCTGACCTCCTCACACTGAGGACCTTGGTTCTGACCCACTGGGCTGTCTCCTGGGAGGTTAGGACACACTCTCTGACCTCCCCTCAATGAGGACCTTGGTCCTGACACACTGGGTGTCACCTGGGAGGTGAGGGCACACTCTCTGACCTCCCCTTACTGAGGATCTTGGTCCTGACACACTGGGTGACACCTGGCAGGTGAGGGCACACTCTCTGACCTCCCCTTACTGAGGACCTTGGTCTTGACACACTAGGTGTCACCTGGGAGGTGAGGCCACACTCTCTGACCTCCCCTCACTGAAGACCTTGGTCCTGACACACTGGGTTGTCTCCTGGGAGCCGAGTGCACACTGTCTGACCTCCCCTCACTGAGGACATTGGTCCTGATACACTGGGCTGTCACCTGGGTGGTGATGGCACATTCTGTGACCTCCGCTCACTGAGGACCTAGGCCCTGACACACTGGGCTGTCACCTGGAGGTGAGGGCACACTCTCTGACCTCCCCTCACTGAGGAAGTTTGTCCTGACACACTGGGCTGACACCTGCGAGGTGAGGGCACACTCTCTGACATCCCCTCCCTGCGTACCTTGGTCCTGACACACTGGGCTGACACCTGCGAGGTGAGGGCACACACTCTGACATCCCCTCTCTGCGTACCTTGGTCCTGACACACTGGCTGACACCTGGAGGTGAGGGCACACTCTCTGACCTCTCCTCACTGAGGACCTTGGTTCTGTCACACTGGTGACACCTAGGAGGTGAGGGCACACTCTCTGATCTCACCTCACTGAGGACCTAGGCTCTGACACACTGGGCTGTCACCTGGGAGGTGAGGGCACACTCTCTGACCTTCCCTCACTGAGGACCTTGGTCTTGACACACTAGGTGTCACCTGGGAGCTGAGGGCACACTCTCTGACCACCCCTCACTGAGGACCTTGGTCCTGAAACTCTGTGTGTCACCTGGGAGGTGAGGACACACTCTCTGACCACGTCACTGAGGACCTTGGTCCTGACACACTGGGTGACACCTGGGAGGTGAGGACACACTCTCTGACCTCCCCTCCCTGTGAACCTTGGTCCTGACACCCTGGGCTGTCACCTGGGAGGTGAGGACACATTCTCTGACCTCCCCTCCCTATGAACCTTGGTCCTGACACCCTGGGCTGTCACCTGGGAGGTGAGGACATTCTCTGACCTCCCCTCACTGAGGAACTTGGTCCTGACACACTGGGTGACACCTGGGAGGTGAGGGCACACTCTATGACCTCCCCTCCCTGTGAACCTTGGTCCTGACACCCTGGGCTGTCACCTGGGAGGTGAGGACACATTCTCTGACCTCCCCTCACTGAGGACCTTGGTGCTGACACTCTGGGTGACACCTGGGA
Source organism: Marmota monax (assembly GCF_021218885.2). Classification (NCBI taxonomy): domain Eukaryota; kingdom Metazoa; phylum Chordata; class Mammalia; order Rodentia; family Sciuridae; genus Marmota; species Marmota monax. The sequence continues at coordinate 342,864 of NW_026691942.1, forward strand.
GGTGAGGGCACACTCTCTGACCTCCCCTCACTGAGGACCCTGGTCCTGAACAATGGGCTGTCAACTGGGAGTTGAGGGCACACTGTCTGACCTCCCCTCACTGAGGACATTGGTCCTGACACACTGGGCTGTCACCTGGGTGGTGATGGCAAACTCTCTGACCTCCACTCACTGAGGACCTAGGTCCTGACACACTGGCTGACACCTGGAGGTGAGGGCACACTCTCTGACCTCCCCTCACTGAGGACCTTGGTTCTGACATAGTGGTGACACGTAGGAGGTGAGGGCACACTCTCTGACCTCCCCTCACTGAGGACCTAGGCTCTGACACACTGGGATGTGACCTGGCAGGTGAGGGCACACTCTCTGACCTTCCCTCACTGAGGACCTTGGTCCTGACACACTTATCTGACACCTGGGAGGTGAGGGCACACTCTCTGACCTCCCCTCACTGAGGACCTTGGTCTTGACACACTAGGTGTCACCTGGGAGGTGAGGGCACACACTCTGACCTCCTCACACTGAGGACCTTGGTTCTGACACACTGGCTGTCTCATGGGAGGTTAGGACACACTCTCTGACCTCCCCACAATGAGGACCTTGGTCCTGACACACTGGGTGTCACCTGGGAGGTGAGGGCACACTCTCTGACCTCCCCTTACTGACAACCTTGGTCCTGACACACTAGGTGTTACCTGGGAGGTGAGGACACACTCTCTGACCTCCCCACAATGAGGACCTTGGTCCTGACACACTGGTGACACCTAGGAGGTGAGGGCACACACTCTGACCTCCCCTCACTGAGGACCTTGGTCCTGACACACTAGTGACACCTAGGAGGTGAGGGCACACACTCTGACCTCCCCTCACTGAGGAACTGGGTTCTGACACACTGGTGACACCTAGGATGTGAGTGCACACTGTCTGACCTCCCCTCACTGGGTTGTCACCTAAGAGGTGAGGGCACACTCTCTGACCTCCCCCCCTGAGGATGTTGGTCCTGACAGACTAGGTGTCACCTGGGAGTTGAGGGCACACTGTCTGACCTCCCCTCACTGAGAACCTTGGTCCTGACACAGTGGATTGTCACCTGGGAGGTGAGGGCACACTCTCTGACCTCCCCTCACTGAGGACCCTGGTCCTGAACACTGGGCTGTCACCTGGGTGGTTCTGGCAAACTCTCTGACCTCCACTCACTGAGGACCTAGGCCCTGACACACTGGGCTGTCAAGTGGAGGTGAGTGCACAGTCGCTGACCTCCCCTCACTGAGGACGTTTGTCCTGACAGAGTAGGTGTCACCTGGGAGGTGAGGGCACACTCTCTGACCTCCCCTCACTGAGGACCTTGGTCCTGACAGAGTAGGTGTCATCTGGGAGGTGAGGACACACTCTCTGACCTCCCCTCTCTGCGTACCTTGGTCTTGACACACTGGCTGACACCTGGAGGTGGGGGCACACTCTCTGACCTCCCCTCACTGAGGATCTTGGTTGTGACACACTGGTGACACCTAGGAGGTGAGGGCACACTCTCTGACCTCCTCTTACTGAGGATCTTGGTCCTGACACACTGTGTGTCACCTGGGAGTTGAGGGCACACTCTCTGACCACCCCTCACTAAGGACCTTGGTCCTAACACAGTAGGTGTCACCTGGGAGGTGAGGACACACTCTCTTACCACCCTCACTGAGGACCTTTGTCCTGACACACTGGGTGACACCTGGGAGGTGAGGACACACTCTCTGACATCCCCTCCCTGAGCACCTTGGTCCTGACACCCTGGGCTGTCACCTTGGAGGTGAGGACACATTCCCTGATCTCCCTTCACTGAGGACCTTGGTTCTGACACACTTGGCTGTCACCTGGGAGGTAAGGGCACACTCTTTGACATCCCTTCACTGAGGACCTTGGCCCTGACACACTTATCTGACACCTGGGATGTGAGGGCACACTCTCTGCCCTCCCCTCACTGAGGACCTTGGTTCTGAAATCCTGGTGACACCTAGGAGGTGAGGGCACAATCTCTGACCACACCTCACTGAGGATCTAGGCTCTGACACACTGGGCTGTCACCTGGGAAGTGAGGGCACACTCTCTGCCCTCCCCTCACTGAGGTCCTTGTTCCTGACACACTGGGCTGTCACCTGGGAGGTGAGGGCACACTTTCTGAACTCCAATCACTGAGCACCTACGCCCTTACACACTGGGCTATCACCTGGCAGGTGAGGGCACACTATCTGACCTCCCCTCACTGAGGACCTTGGTCCTGACACACTTATCTGACACCTGGGAGGTGAGGGCACACTCTCTGACCTCCCCCCTCTGATGACGTTGGTCCTGACACACTAGGTGTCACCTGGGATTTGAGGGCACACTGTCTGACCTCCCCTCACTGAGGACCTTAGTCCTGACACAGTAGGTGTCACCTGGGAGGTGAGGACAGACTCTCTGACCTCCCCTCAATGAGGACCTTGGTCCTGACACTGTGTGTCACCTGGGAGGTGAGGACACACTCTCTGACGACCCTCACTGAGGACCTTGGTCCTGACACACTGGGTGACACCTGGGAGGTGAGGACACACTCTCTGACCTCCCCTCACTGAGGACCTTGGTTCTGCCCTAGGAGGTGAGGGCACACTCTCTGACCTCCCCTCACTGAGGACCTAGGCTCTGACACACTGGGATGTCACCTGGCAGGTGAGGGCACACTGTCTGACCTTCCCTCACTGAGGACCTTGGTCCTGACACACTTATCTGACACCTGGGAGGTGAGGGCACACTCTCTGACCTCCCCTTACTGAGGACCTTGGTCCTGACACACTAGGTGACACCTGGGAGGTGAGGGCACACTCTCTGACCTCCTCTCACTGAGGACCTTGGTTCTGACACACTTGGCTGTCACCTGGGAGGTGAGGGCACACTCTCTGATCTCCCCTTACTGAGGACCTTGGTGCTGACACACTGGGTGACACCTGGGAGGTGAGGGCACACTCTCTGACCTCCTCTCACTGAGGACCTTGGTTCTGACACATTGGGTGTCACATGGGAGGTGAGTGCACACTGTCTGACATCCCCTCACTGAGGACCTTGGTCCTGACACACTGGGCTGTCACCTGGGAGGTGAGGGCACACACTCTGACCTCCCCTCACTGAGGAACTTGGTTCTGACACACTGGTGACACCTAGCAGGTGAGTGCACACTCTCTGACCTCCCCTCACTGAGGACCCTGGTCCTGACACACCGGGCTGTTACTGGTAGGTGAGTGCACACTCTCTGACCTCCTCACACTGAGGACCTTGGTCTGCCACTGGCGTCTCTTGGGAGGTGAGGGCACACTCTCTGACCTCACGTCACTGAAGACCTTGGTCCTGATACACTGGGTTGTCACCTGGGACGTGAGGGCACACTCTATGACCTCCCCTCACTGAGGACCGTGGTCCTGAACAATGGGCTCTCAACTGGGAGTTGAGGGCACACTGTCTGACCTCCCCTCACTGGGGACATTGGTCCTGACACACTGGGCTGTCACCTGGGTGGTGATGGCACATTCTCTGACCTCCACTCACTGAGGACCTAGGCCCTGACACACTGGGCTGTCACCTGGAGATGAGGGCACACTCTCTGACCTCCCCTCACTGAGGAAGTATGTCCTGACACACTGGGCTGACACCTGCGAGGTGAGGGCACATTCTCTGACCTCCCCTCACTGAGGATCTTGGTCCTGACACACTGGGCTGTCACCTGGGAGGTGAGGGCACACTCTCTGACCTCCCCTCTCTGCGTACCTTGGTGCTGACACACTGGCTGACACCTGGAGGTGAGGGCACACTCTCTGACCTCCCCTAACTGAGGACCTAGGCTCTGACACACTGGGCTGTCACCTGGGAGATAAGGGCACACTCTCTGACCTTCCCTCACTGAGGACCTTGGTCCTGACACAGTGTGTGTCACCTGGGAGCTGAGGGCACACTCTCTGACCACCCCTCACTGAGGACCTTGGTCCTGACACACTGTGTGTCACCTGGGAGGTGAGGACACACTCTCTGACCACCCTCACTGAGGACCTTGGTCCTGACACACTGGGTGACACCTGGGCGGTGAGGACACACTCTCTGACCTCCCCACCCTGAGAACCTTGGTCCTGACACCCTGGGCTGTCACCTGGGAGGTAAGGACACATACTCTGACCTCCCTTCACTGAGGACCTTGGTCCTGACACACTGGGTGACACCTGTGAGGTGAGGGCACACTCTCTGACCTCCCCTCACTGAGGACCTTGGTCCTGACACACTAGGTGACACCTGGGAGGTGAGGGCACACTCTCTGACCTCCTCTCACTGAGGACCTTGGTTCTGACACACTTGGCTGTCACTTGGGAGGTGAGGGCACACTTTCTGAACTCCAATCACTGAGCACCTACGCCCTTACACACTGGGCTATCACCTGGCAGGTGAGGGCACACTATCTGACCTCCCCTCACTGAGGACCTTGGTCCTGACACACTTATCTGACACCTGGGAGGTGAGGGCACACTCTCTGACCTCCCCTCACTGAGGAAGTATGTCCTGACACACTGGGCTGACACCTGCGAGGTGAGGGCACATTCTCTGACCTCCCCTCAATGAGGACCTTGGTCCTGACACTGTGTGTCACCTGGGAGGTGAGGACACACTCTCTGACCACCCTCACTGAGGACCTTGGTCCTGACACACTGGGTGACACCTGGGAGGTGAGGGCACACTCTCTGACCTCCTCTCACTGAGGACCTTGGTTCTGACACACTTGGCTGTCACCTGGGAGGTGAGGGCACACTCTCTGATCTCCCCTTACTGAGGACCTTGGTGCTGACACACTGGGTGACACCTGGGAGGTGAGGGCACACTCTGTGACCTCCTCTCACTGAGGACCTTGGTTCTGACACACTGGGTGTCACCTGGGAGGTGAGTGCACACTGTCTGACATCCCCTCACTGAGGACCTTGGTCCTGACACACTGGGCTGTCACCTGGGAGGTGAGGGCACACACTCTGACCTCCCCTCACTGAGGAACTTGGTTCTGACACACTGGTGACACCTAGGTGGTGAGTGCACACTCTCTGACCTCCCCTCACTGAGGACCCTGGTCCTGACACACCGGGCTGTTACCTGGTAGGTGAGTGCACACTCTCTGACCTCCTCACACTGAGGACCTTGGTTCTGACACTCTGGGCTGTCTCTTGGGAGGTGAGGGCACACTCTCTGACCTCACGTCACTGAAGACCTTGGTCCTGATACACTGGGTTGTCACCTGGGACGTGAGGGCACACTCTATGACCTCCCCTCACTGAGGAAGTTTGTCCTGACACACTGGGCTGACACCTGCGAGGTGAGGGCACATTCTCTGACCTCCCCTCATTGAGGATCTTGGTCCTGACACACTGGGCTGTCACCTGGGAGGTGAGGGCACACTGTCTGACCTCCCCTCACTGAGGACCTTGGTCCTGACACACTGGGTGACACCTGGGAGGTGAGGGCACACTCTCTGACCTTCCCTCACTGAGGACCTTGGTCTTGACACACTAGGTGTCACCTGGGAGGTGAGGCCACACTCTCTGACCTCCCCTTACTGAAGACCTTGGTCCTGACACACTGGGCTTTCACCTGGGAGGTGAGGGCACACTCTCTCACCTCCCCTCACTGAGGACCCTGGTCCTGACACACCGGGCTGTTACCTGGTAGGTGAGGGCACACTCTATGACCTCCCCTCACTGAAGACCTTGGTCCTGACACACTGGGTTGTCTCCTGGGAGCCGAGTGCACACTGTCTGACCTCCCCTCACTGAGGACATTGGTCCTGATACACTGGGCTGTCACCTGGGTGGTGATGGCACATTCTGTGACCTCCGCTCACTGAGGACCTAGGCCCTGACACACTGGGCTGTCACCTGGAGGTGAGGGCACACTCTCTGACCTCCCCTCACTGAGGAAGTTTGTCCTGACACACTGGGCTGACACCTGCGAGGTGAGGGCACACTCTCTGACATCCCCTCCCTGCGTACCTTGGTCCTGACACACTGGGCTGACACCTGCGAGGTGAGGGCACACACTCTGACATCCCCTCTCTGCGTACCTTGGTCCTGACACACTGGCTGACACCTGGAGGTGAGGGCACACTCTCTGACCTCTCCTCACTGAGGACCTTGGTTCTGTCACACTGGTGACACCTAGGAGGTGAGGGCACACTCTCTGATCTCACCTCACTGAGGACCTAGGCTCTGACACACTGGGCTGTCACCTGGGAGGTGAGGGCACACTCTCTGACCTTCCCTCACTGAGGACCTTGGTCTTGACACACTAGGTGTCACCTGGGAGCTGAGGGCACACTCTCTGACCACCCCTCACTGAGGACCTTGGTCCTGAAACTCTGTGTGTCACCTGGGAGGTGAGGACACACTCTCTGACCACCTCACTGAGGACCTTGGTCCTGACACACTGGGTGACACCTGGGAGGTGAGGACACACTCTCTGACCTCCCCTCCCTGTGAACCTTGGTCCTGACACCCTGGGCTGTCACCTGGGAGGTGAGGACACATTCTCTGACCTCCCCTCCCTGTGAACCTTGGTCCTGACACCCTGGGCTGTCACCTGGGAGGTGAGGACACATTCTCTGACCTCCCCTCACTGAGGACCTTGGTCCTGACACACTGGGTGACACCTGGGAGGTGAGGGCACACTCTATGACCTCCCCTCCCTGTGAACCTTGGTCCTGACACCCTGGACTGTCACCTGGGAGGTGAGGACACATTCTCTGACCTCCCCTCACTGAGGACCTTGGTGCTGACACTCTGGGTGACACCTGGGAGGTGAGGGAACACTCTCTGACCTCCCCTCACTGAGGACCCTGGTCCTGTACAATGGGCTGTCAACTGGGAGTTGAGGGCACACTGTCTGACCTCCCCTCACTGAGGACATTGGTCCTGACACACTGGGCTGTCACCTGGGTGGTGATGGCAAACTCTCTGACCTCCACTCACTGAGGACCTAGGCCCTGACACACTGGCTGACACCTGGAGGTGAGGGCACACTGTCTGACCTCCCCTCACTGAGGACATTGGTCCTGACACACTGGCTGTCACCTGGGAGGTGAGGGCACACTCTCTGACCTCCCCTCTCTGCGTACCTAGGTCCTGACACACTGGCTGACACCTGGAGGTGAGGGCACACTCTCTGACCTCCCCTCACTGAGGACCTTGGTTCTGACATAGTAGTGACACGTAGGAGGTGAGGGCACACTCTCTGACCTCCCCTCACTGAGGACCTAGGCTCTGACACACTGGGATGTGACCTGGCAGGTGAGGGCACACTCTCTGACCTTCCCTCACTGAGGACCTTGGTCCTGACACACTTATCTGACACCTGGGAGGTGAGGGCACACTCTCTGACCTCCCCTCACTGAGGACCTTGGTCTTGACACACTAGGTGTCACCTGGGAGGTGAGGGCACACACTCTGACCTCCTCACACTGAGGACCTTGGTTCTGACACACTGGGCTGTCTCCTGGGAGGTTAGGACACACTCTCTGACCTCCCCACAATGAGGACCTTGGTCCTGACACACTGGGTGTCACCTGGGAGGTGAGGGCACACTCTCTGACCTCCCCTTACTGACAACCTTGGTCCTGACACACTAGGTGTTACCTGGGAGGTGAGGACACACTCTCTGACCTCCCCTCACTGAGGACCTTGGTCCTGACACACTGGTGACACCTAGGAGGTGAGGGCACACACTCTGACCTCCCCTCACTGAGGACCTTGGTCCTGACACACTAGTGACACCTAGGAGGTGAGGGCACACACTCTGACCTCCCCTCACTGAGGAACTGGGTTCTGACACACTGGTGACACCTAGGATGTGAGTGCACACTGTCTGACCTCCCCTCACTGGGTTGTCACCTAAGAGGTGAGGGCACACTCTCTGACCTCCCCCACTGAGGACGTTGGTCCTGACACACTAGGTGTCACCTGGGAGTTGAGGGCACACTGTCTGACCTCCCCTCACTGAGAACCTTGGTCCTGACACAGTGGGTTGTCACCTGGGAGGTGAGGGCACACTCTCTGACCTCCCCTCACTGAGGACCCTGGTCCTGAACACTGGGTGGTTCTGGCAAACTCTCTGACCTCCACTCACTGAGGACCTAGGCCCTGACACATTGGGCTGTCAAGTGGAGGTGAGTGCACACTCGCTGACCTCCCCTCACTGAGGACGTTTGTCCTGACAGAGTAGGTGTCACCTGGGAGGTGAGGGCACACTCTCTGACCTCCCCTCACTGAGGACCTTGGTCCTGACAGAGTAGGTGTCATCTGGGAGGTGAGGACACACTCTCTGACCTCCCCTCTCTGCGTACCTTGGTCTTGACACACTGGCTGACATCTGGAGGTGGGGGCACACTCTCTGACCTCCCCTCACTGAGGATCTTGGTTGTGACACACTGGTGACACCTAGGAGGTGAGGGCACACTCTCTGACCTCCTCTTACTGAGGATCTTGGTCCTGACACACTGTGTGTCACCTGGGAGTTGAGGGCACACTCTCTGACCACCCCTCACTAAGGACCTTGGTCCTAACACAGTAGGTGTCACCTGGGAGGTGAGGACACACTCTCTTACCACCCTCACTGAGGACCTTTGTCCTGACACACTGGGTGACACCTGGGAGGTGAGGACACACTCTCTGACATCCCCTCCCTGAGCACCTTGGTCCTGACACCCTGGGCTGTCACCTTGGAGGTGAGGACACATTCCCTGATCTCCCTTCACTGAGGACCTTGGTTCTGACACACTTGGCTGTCACCTGGGAGGTAAGGGCACACTCTTTGACATCCCTTCACTGAGGATCTTGGCCCTGACACACTTATCTGACACCTGGGATGTGAGGGCACACTCTCTGCCCTCCCCTCACTGAGGACCTTGGTTCTGAAATCCTGGTGACACCTAGGAGGTGGGGGCACAATCTCTGACCTCACCTCACTGAGGATCTAGGCTCTGACACACTGGGCTGTCACCTGGGAAGTGAGGGCACACTCTCTGCCCTCCCCTCACTGAGGTCCTTGTTCCTGACACACTGGGCTGTCACCTGGGAGGTGAGGGCACACTTTCTGAACTCCAATCACTGAGCACCTACGCCCTTACACACTGGGCTATCACCTGGCAGGTGAGGGCACACTATCTGACCTCCCCTCACTGAGGACCTTGGTCCTGACACACTTATCTGACACCTGGGAGGTGAGGGCACACTCTCTGACCTCGCCCCTCTGATGACGTTGGTCCTGACACACTAGGTGTCACCTGGGAGTTGAGGGCACACTGTCTGACCTCCCCTCACTGAGGACCTTAGTCCTGACACAGTAGGTGTCACCTGGGAGGTGAGGACAGACTCCCTGACCTCCCCTCAATGAGGACCTTGGTCCTGACACTGTGTGTCACCTGGAGGTGAGGACACACTCTCTGACCACCCTCACTGAGGACCTTGGTCCTGACACACTGGGTCACACCTGGGAGGTGAGGACACACTCTCTGACCTTCCCTCACTGAGGACCTTGGTTCTGACATACTGGTGACACCTAGGAGGTGAGGGCACACTCTCTGACCTCCCCTCACTGAGGACCTAGGCTCTGACACACTGGGATGTCACCTGGCAGGGGAGGGCACACTGTCTGACCTTCCCTCACTGAGGACCTTGGTCCTGACACACTTATCTGACACCTGGGAGGTGAGGGCACACTCTCTGACCGCCCCTTACTGAGGACCTTGGTCCTGACACACTAGGTGACACCTGGGAGGTGAGGGCACACTCTCTGACCTCCTCTCACTGAGGACCTTGGTTCTGACACACTTGGCTGTCACCTGGGAGGTGAGGGCACACTCTCTGATCTCCCCTTACTGAGGACCTTGGTGCTGACACACTGGGTGACACCTGGGAGGTGAGGGCACACTCTGTGACCTCCTCTCACTGAGGACCTTGGTTCTGACACACTGGGTGTCACCTGGGAGGTGAGTGCACACTGTCTGACATCCCCTCACTGAGGACCTTGGTCCTGACACACTGGGCTGTCACCTGGGAGGTAAGGGCACACACTCTGACCTCCCCTCACTGAGGAACTTGGTTCTGACACACTGATGACACCTAGGAAGTGAGTGCACACTCTCTGACCTCCCCTCACTGAGGACCCTGGTCCTGACACACCGGGCTGTTACCTGGTAGGTGAGTGCACACTCTCTGACCTCCTCACACTGAGGACCTTGGTTGTGACTCTCTTGGGAGGTGAGGGCACACTCTCTGACCTCACGTCACTGAAGACCTTGGTCCTGATACACTGGGTTGTCACCTGGGACGTGAGGGCACACTCTATGACCTCCCCTCACTGAGGAAGTTTGTCCTGACACACTGGGCTGACACCTGCGAGGTGAGGGCACATTCTCTGAACTCCCCTCACTGAGGATCTTGGTCCTGACACACTGGGCTGTCACCTGGGAGGTGAGGGCACACTCTCTGACCTCCCCTCACTGAGGACCTTGGTCCTGACACAGTAGGTGTCACCAGGGAGGTGAGGACACACTCTCTGACCTCCCCTCTCTGCGTACCTTGGTGCTGACACACTGGCTGACACCTGGAGGTGAGGGCACACTCTCTGACCTCCCCTCACTGAGGACCTTGGTTCTGACACACTGGTGACACCTAGGAGGTGAGGGCACACTCTCTGATCTCACCTCACTGAGGACCTAGGCTCTGACACACTGGGCTGTCACCTGGGAGGTGAGGGCACACTCTCTGACCTTCCCTCACTGAGGACCTTGGTCTTGACACACTAGGTGTCACCTGGGAGCTGAGGGCACACTCTCTGACCACCCCTCACTGAGGACCTTGGTCCTGAAACTCTGTGTGTCACCTGGGAGGTGAGGACACACTCTCTGACCACCTCACTGAGGACCTTGGTCCTGACACACTGGGTGACACCTGGGAGGTGAGGACACACTCTCTGACCTCCCCTCCCTGTGAACCTTGGTCCTGACACCCTGGGCTGTCACCTGGGAGGTGAGGACACATTCTCTGACCTCCCCTCCCTGTGAACCTTGGTCCTGACACCCTGGGCTGTCACCTGGGAGGTGAGGACACATTCTCTGACCTCCCCTCACTGAGGACCTTGGTCCTGACACACTGGGTGACACCTGTGAGGTCAGGGCACACTCTCTGACCTCTCCTCACTGAGGACCTTGGTCCTGACACTCTGGGCTGTCACCTGGGAGGTGAGGCACACTTTCTGACCTCCCCTCACTGAGGACCTTGGTCCTGACACACTGGGTGAAACCTGGGAGGTGAGGGCACACTCTCTGACCTCCCCTCACTGAAGACCTTGTTCCTGACACACTGGGCTTTCACCTGGGAGGTGAGGGCACACTCTCTCACCTGCCCTCACTGAGGACCCTGGTCCAGACACAACGGGCTGTTACCTGGGAGGTTAGGACACCTCTCTGACCTCCTCACACTGAGGACCTTGGTTCTGACACACTGGGTGTCACCTGGGAGGTGAGTGCACACTCTCTGACCTCCCCTCACTGAGGACCCTGGTCCTGACACACTGGGCTGTCACCTGGGTGGTGATGGCACATTCTGTGACCTCCGCTCACTGAGGACCTAGGCCCTGACACACTGGGCTGTCACCTGGAGGTGAGGGCACACTCTCTGACCTCCCCTCACTGAGGAAGTTTGTCCTGACACACTGGGCTGACACCTGCGAGGTGAGGGCACACTCTCTGACATCCCCTCCCTGCGTACCTTGGTCCTGACACACTGGGCTGACACCTGCGAGGTGAGGGCACACACTCTGACATCCCCTCTCTGCGTACCTTGGTCCTGACACACTGGCTGACACCTGGAGGTGAGGGCACACTCTCTGACCTCTCCTCACTGAGGACCTTGGTTCTGTCACACTGGTGACACCTAGGAGGTGAGGGCACACTCTCTGATCTCACCTCACTGAGGACCTAGGCTCTGACACACTGGGCTGTCACCTGGGAGGTGAGGGCACACTCTCTGACCTTCCCTCACTGAGGACCTTGGTCTTGACACACTAGGTGTCACCTGGGAGCTGAGGGCACACTCTCTGACCACCCCTCACTGAGGACCTTGGTCCTGAAACTCTGTGTGTCACCTGGGAGGTGAGGACACACTCTCTGACCACCTCACTGAGGACCTTGGTCCTGACACACTGGGTGACACCTGGGAGGTGAGGACACACTCTCTGACCTCCCCTCCCTGTGAACCTTGGTCCTGACACCCTGGGCTGTCACCTGGGAGGTGAGGACACATTCTCTGACCTCCCCTCCCTGTGAACCTTGGTCCTGACACACTGGGTGACACCTGGGAGGTGAGGGCACACTCTATGACCTCCCCTCCCTGTGAACCTTGGTCCTGACACCCTGGGCTGTCACCTGGGAGGTGAGGACACATTCTCTGACCTCCCCTCACTGAGGACCTTGGTGCTGACACTCTGGGTGACACCTGGGAGGTGAGGGAACACTCTCTGACCTCCCCTCACTGAGGACCCTGGTCCTGTACAATGGGCTGTCAACTGGGAGTTGAGGGCACACTGTCTGACCTCCCCTCACTGAGGACATTGGTCCTGACACACTGGGCTGTCACCTGGGTGGTGATGGCAAACTCTCTGACCTCCACTCACTGAGGACCTAGGCCCTGACACACTGGCTGACACCTGGAGGTGAGGGCACACTGTCTGACCTCCCCTCACTGAGGACATTGGTCCTGACACACTGGCTGTCACCTGGGAGGTGAGGGCACACTCTCTGACCTCCCCTCTCTGCGTACCTAGGTCCTGACACACTGGCTGACACCTGGAGGTGAGGGCACACTCTCTGACCTCCCCTCACTGAGGACCTTGGTTCTGACATAGTAGTGACACGTAGGAGGTGAGGGCACACTCTCTGACCTCCCCTCACTGAGGACCTAGGCTCTGACACACTGGGATGTGACCTGGCAGGTGAGGGCACACTCTCTGACCTTCCCTCACTGAGGACCTTGGTCCTGACACACTTATCTGACACCTGGGAGGTGAGGGCACACTCTCTGACCTCCCCTCACTGAGGACCTTGGTCTTGACACACTAGGTGTCACCTGGGAGGTGAGGGCACACACTCTGACCTCCTCACACTGAGGACCTTGGTTCTGACACACTGGGCTGTCTCCTGGGAGGTTAGGACACACTCTCTGACCTCCCCACAATGAGGACCTTGGTCCTGACACACTGGGTGTCACCTGGGAGGTGAGGGCACACTCTCTGACCTCCCCTTACTGACAACCTTGGTCCTGACACACTAGGTGTTACCTGGGAGGTGAGGACACACTCTCTGACCTCCCCTCACTGAGGACCTTGGTCCTGACACACTGGTGACACCTAGGAGGTGAGGGCACACACTCTGACCTCCCCTCACTGAGGACCTTGGTCCTGACACACTAGTGACACCTAGGAGGTGAGGGCACACACTCTGACCTCCCCTCACTGAGGAACTGGGTTCTGACACACTGGTGACACCTAGGATGTGAGTGCACACTGTCTGACCTCCCCTCACTGGGTTGTCACCTAAGAGGTGAGGGCACACTCTCTGACCTCCCCCACTGAGGACGTTGGTCCTGACACACTAGGTGTCACCTGGGAGTTGAGGGCACACTGTCTGACCTCCCCTCACTGAGAACCTTGGTCCTGACACAGTGGGTTGTCACCTGGGAGGTGAGGGCACACTCTCTGACCTCCCCTCACTGAGGACCCTGGTCCTGAACACTGGGTGGTTCTGGCAAACTCTCTGACCTCCACTCACTGAGGACCTAGGCCCTGACACATTGGGCTATCAAGTGGAGGTGAGTGCACACTCGCTGACCTCCCCTCACTGAGGACGTTTGTCCTGACAGAGTAGGTGTCACCTGGGAGGTGAGGGCACACTCTCTGACCTCCCCTCACTGAGGACCTTGGTCCTGACAGAGTAGGTGTCATCTGGGAGGTGAGGACACACTCTCTGACCTCCCCTCTCTGCGTACCTTGGTCTTGACACACTGGCTGACATCTGGAGGTGGGGGCACACTCTCTGACCTCCCCTCACTGAGGATCTTGGTTGTGACACACTGGTGACACCTAGGAGGTGAGGGCACACTCTCTGACCTCCTCTTACTGAGGATCTTGGTCCTGACACACTGTGTGTCACCTGGGAGTTGAGGGCACACTCTCTGACCACCCCTCACTAAGGACCTTGGTCCTAACACAGTAGGTGTCACCTGGGAGGTGAGGACACACTCTCTTACCACCCTCACTGAGGACCTTTGTCCTGACACACTGGGTGACACCTGGGAGGTGAGGACACACTCTCTGACATCCCCTCCCTGAGCACCTTGGTCCTGACACCCTGGGCTGTCACCTTGGAGGTGAGGACACATTCCCTGATCTCCCTTCACTGAGGACCTTGGTTCTGACACACTTGGCTGTCACCTGGGAGGTAAGGGCACACTCTTTGACATCCCTTCACTGAGGATCTTGGCCCTGACACACTTATCTGACACCTGGGATGTGAGGGCACACTCTCTGCCCTCCCCTCACTGAGGACCTTGGTTCTGAAATCCTGGTGACACCTAGGAGGTGGGGGCACAATCTCTGACCTCACCTCACTGAAGATCTAGGCTCTGACACACTGGGCTGTCACCTGGGAAGTGAGGGCACACTCTCTGCCCTCCCCTCACTGAGGTCCTTGTTCCTGACACACTGGGCTGTCACCTGGGAGGTGAGGGCACACTTTCTGAACTCCAATCACTGAGCACCTACGCCCTTACACACTGGGCTATCACCTGGCAGGTGAGGGCACACTATCTGACCTCCCCTCACTGAGGACCTTGGTCCTGACACACTTATCTGACACCTGGGAGGTGAGGGCACACTCTCTGACCTCCCCCCTCTGATGACGTTGGTCCTGACACACTAGGTGTCACCTGGGAGTTGAGGGCACACTGTCTGACCTCCCCTCACTGAGGACCTTAGTCCTGACACAGTAGGTGTCACCTGGGAGGTGAGGACAGACTCCCTGACCTCCCCTCAATGAGGACCTTGGTCCTGACACTGTGTGTCACCTGGGAGGTGAGGACACACTCTCTGACCACCCTCACTGAGGACCTTGGTCCTGACACACTGGGTGACACCTGGGAGGTGAGGACACACTCTCTGACCTCCCCTCACTGAGGACCTTGGTTCTGCCCTAGGAGGTGAGGGCACACTCTCTGACCTCCCCTCACTGAGGACCTAGGCTCTGACACACTGGGAGTCACCTGGCAGGTGAGGGCACACTGTCTGACCTTCCCTCACTGAGGACCTTGGTCCTGACACACTAGGTGACACCTGGGAGGTGAGGGCACACTCTCTGACCTCCTCTCACTGAGGACCTTGGTTCTGACACACTTGGCTGTCACCTGGGAGGTGAGGGCACACTCTCTGATCTCCCCTTACTGAGGACCTTGGTGCTGACACACTGGGTGACACCTGGGAGGTGAGGGCACACTCTGTGACCTCCTCTCACTGAGGACCTTGGTTCTGACACACTGGGTGTCACCTGGGAGGTGAGTGCACACTGTCTGACATCCCCTCACTGAGGACCTTGGTCCTGACACACTGGGCTGTCACCTGGGAGGTGAGGGCACACACTCTGACCTCCCCTCACTGAGGAACTTGGTTCTGACACACTGATGACACCTAGGAAGTGAGTGCACACTCTCTGACCTCCCCTCACTGAGGACCCTGGTCCTGACACACCGGGCTGTTACCTGGTAGGTGAGTGCACACTCTCTGACCTCCTCACACTGAGGACCTTGGTTGTGACTCTCTTGGGAGGTGAGGGCACACTCTCTGACCTCACGTCACTGAAGACCTTGGTCCTGATACACTGGGTTGTCACCTGGGACGTGAGGGCACACTCTATGACCTCCCCTCACTGAGGAAGTTTGTCCTGACACACTGGGCTGACACCTGCGAGGTGAGGGCACATTCTCTGACCTCCCCTCACTGAGGATCTTGGTCCTGACACACTGGGCTGTCACCTGGGAGGTGAGGGCACACTCTCTGACCTCCCCTCACTGAGGACCTTGGTCCTGACACAGTAGGTGTCACCAGGGAGGTGAGGACACACTCTCTGACCTCCCCTCTCTGCGTACCTTGGTGCTGACACACTGGCTGACACCTGGAGGTGAGGGCACACTCTCTGACCTCCCCTCACTGAGGACCTTGGTTCTGACACACTGGTGACACCTAGGAGGTGAGGGCACACTCTCTGATCTCACCTCACTGAGGACCTAGGCTCTGACACACTGGGCTGTCACCTGGGAGGTGAGGGCACACTCTCTGACCTTCCCTCACTGAGGACCTTGGTCTTGACACACTAGGTGTCACCTGGGAGCTGAGGGCACACTCTCTGACCACCCCTCACTGAGGACCTTGGTCCTGAAACTCTGTGTGTCACCTGGGAGGTGAGGACACACTCTCTGACCACCTCACTGAGGACCTTGGTCCTGACACACTGGGTGACACCTGGGAGGTGAGGACACACTCTCTGACCTCCCCTCCCTGTGAACCTTGGTCCTGACACCCTGGGCTGTCACCTGGGAGGTGAGGACACATTCTCTGACCTCCCCTCCCTGTGAACCTTGGTCCTGACACCCTGGGCTGTCACCTGGGAGGTGAGGACACATTCTCTGACCTCCCCTCACTGAGGACCTTGGTCCTGACACACTGGGTGACACCTGTGAGGTCAGGGCACACTCTCTGACCTCTCCTCCCTGAGGACCTTGGTCCTGACACTCTGGGCTGTCACCTGGGAGGTGAGGCACACTTTCTGACCTCCCCTCACTGAGGACCTTGGTCCTGACACACTGGGTGAAACCTGGGAGGTGAGGGCACACTCTCTGACCTCCCCTCACTGAGGACCCTGGTCCTGACACACTGGGCTGTTACCTGGGAGGTGAGGGCACACTGTCTGACCTCCCGTCACTGAGGACCTGGGTCCTGACACACTGGGTTGTCACCTAAGAGGTGAGGGCACACTCTCTGACATCCCCCCCTGAGGACGTTGGTCCTGACACACTAGGTGTCACCTGGGAGTTGAGGGCACACTGTCTGACCTCCCCTCAGTGAGGACCTTGGTCCTGACACACTGGATTGTCACCTGGGAGGTGAGGGCACACTCTATGACCTCCCCTCACTGAGGACCCTGGTCCTGAACAATGGGCTGTCAACTGGGAGTTGAGGGCACACTGTCTGACCTCCCCTCAGTGAGGACATTGGTCCTGACACACTGGGCTGTCACCTGGGAGGTGAGGGCACACTCTCTGACCTTCCCTCACTGAGGACCTTGGTCTTGACACACTAGGTGTCACCTGGGAGGTGAGGCCACACTCTCTGACCTCCCCTTACTGAAGACCTTGGTCCTGACACACTGGGCTTTCACCTGGGAGGTGAGGGCACACTCTCTCACCTCCCCTCACTGAGGACCCTGGTCCTGACACACCGGGTTGTTACCTGGTAGGTGAGGGCACACTCTATGACCTCCCCTCACTGAAGACCTTGGTCCTGACACACTGGGTTGTCTCCTGGGAGCCGAGTGCACACTGTCTGACCTCCCCTCACTGAGGACATTGGTCCTGATACACTGGGCTGTCACCTGGGTGGTGATGGCACATTCTGTGACCTCCGCTCACTGAGGACCTAGGCCCTGACACACTGGGCTGTCACCTGGAGGTGAGGGCACACTCTCTGACCTCCCCTCACTGAGGAAGTTTGTCCTGACACACTGGGCTGACACCTGCGAGGTGAGGGCACACTCTCTGACATCCCCTCCCTGCGTACCTTGGTCCTGACACACTGGGCTGACACCTGCGAGGTGAGGGCACACACTCTGACATCCCCTCTCTGCGTACCTTGGTCCTGACACACTGGCTGACACCTGGAGGTGAGGGCACACTCTCTGACCTCTCCTCACTGAGGACCTTGGTTCTGTCACACTGGTGACACCTAGGAGGTGAGGGCACACTCTCTGATCTCACCTCACTGAGGACCTAGGCTCTGACACACTGGGCTGTCACCTGGGAGGTGAGGGCACACTCTCTGACCTTCCCTCACTGAGGACCTTGGTCTTGACACACTAGGTGTCACCTGGGAGCTGAGGGCACACTCTCTGACCACCCCTCACTGAGGACCTTGGTCCTGAAACTCTGTGTGTCACCTGGGAGGTGAGGACACACTCTCTGACCACCTCACTGAGGACCTTGGTCCTGACACACTGGGTGACACCTGGGAGGTGAGGACACACTCTCTGACCTCCCCTCCCTGTGAACCTTGGTCCTGACACCCTGGGCTGTCACCTGGGAGGTGAGGACACATTCTCTGACCTCCCCTCCCTGTGAACCTTGGTCCTGACACCCTGGGCTGTCACCTGGGAGGTGAGGACACATTCTCTGACCTCCCCTCACTGAGGACCTTGGTCCTGACACACTGGGTGACACCTGGGAGGTGAGGGCACACTCTATGACCTCCCCTCCCTGTGAACCTTGGTCCTGACACCCTGGACTGTCACCTGGGAGGTGAGGACACATTCTCTGACCTCCCCTCACTGAGGACCTTGGTGCTGACACTCTGGGTGACACCTGGGAGGTGAGGGAACACTCTCTGACCTCCCCTCACTGAGGACCCTGGTCCTGAACAATGGGCTGTCAACTGGGAGTTGAGGGCACACTGTCTGACCTCCCCTCACTGAGGACATTGGTCCTGACACACTGGGCTGTCACCTGGGTGGTGATGGCAAACTCTCTGACCTCCACTCACTGAGGACCTAGGCCCTGACACACTGGCTGACACCTGGAGGTGAGGGCACACTGTCTGACCTCCCCTCACTGAGGACATTGGTCCTGACACACTGGCTGTCACCTGGGAGGTGAGGGCACACTCTCTGACCTCCCCTCTCTGCGTACCTAGGTCCTGACACACTGGCTGACACCTGGAGGTGAGGGCACACTCTCTGAACTCCCCTCACTGAGGACCTTGGTTCTGACATAGTAGTGACACGTAGGAGGTGAGGGCACACTCTCTGACCTCCCCTCACTGAGGACCTAGGCTCTGACACACTGGGATGTGACCTGGCAGGTGAGGGCACACTCTCTGACCTTCCCTCACTGAGGACCTTGGTCCTGACACACTTATCTGACACCTGGGAGGTGAGGGCACACTCTCTGACCTCCCCTCACTGAGGACCTTGGTCTTGACACACTAGGTGTCACCTGGGAGGTGAGGGCACACACTCTGACCTCCTCACACTGAGGACCTTGGTTCTGACACACTGGGCTGTCTCCTGGGAGGTTAGGACACACTCTCTGACCTCCCCACAATGAGGACCTTGGTCCTGACACACTGGGTGTCACCTGGGAGGTGAGGGCACACTCTCTGACCTCCCCTTACTGACAACCTTGGTCCTGACACACTAGGTGTTACCTGGGAGGTGAGGACACACTCTCTGACCTCCCCTCACTGAGGACCTTGGTCCTGACACACTGGTGACACCTAGGAGGTGAGGGCACACTCTCTGACCTCCCCTCACTGAGGACCTTGGTCCTGACACACTAGTGACACCTAGGAGGTGAGGGCACACACTCTGACCTCCCCTCACTGAGGAACTGGGTTCTGACACACTGGTGACACCTAGGATGTGAGTGCACACTGTCTGACCTCCCCTCACTGGGTTGTCACCTAAGAGGTGAGGGCACACTCTCTGACCTCCCCCACTGAGGACGTTGGTCCTGACACACTAGGTGTCACCTGGGAGTTGAGGGCACACTGTCTGACCTCCCCTCACTGAGAACCTTGGTCCTGACACAGTGGGTTGTCACCTGGGAGGTGAGGGCACACTCTCTGACCTCCCCTCACTGAGGACCCTGGTCCTGAACACTGGGTGGTTCTGGCAAACTCTCTGACCTCCACTCACTGAGGACCTAGGCCCTGACACATTGGGCTGTCAAGTGGAGGTGAGTGCACACTCGCTGACCTCCCCTCACTGAGGACGTTTGTCCTGACAGAGTAGGTGTCACCTGGGAGGTGAGGGCACACTCTCTGACCTCCCCTCACTGAGGACCTTGGTCCTGACAGAGTAGGTGTCATCTGGGAGGTGAGGACACACTCTCTGACCTCCCCTCTCTGCGTACCTTGGTCTTGACACACTGGCTGACATCTGGAGGTGGGGGCACACTCTCTGACCTCCCCTCACTGAGGATCTTGGTTGTGACACACTGGTGACACCTAGGAGGTGAGGGCACACTCTCTGACCTCCTCTTACTGAGGATCTTGGTCCTGACACACTGTGTGTCACCTGGGAGTTGAGGGCACACTCTCTGACCACCCCTCACTAAGGACCTTGGTCCTAACACAGTAGGTGTCACCTGGGAGGTGAGGACACACTCTCTTACCACCCTCACTGAGGACCTTTGTCCTGACACACTGGGTGACACCTGGGAGGTGAGGACACACTCTCTGACATCCCCTCCCTGAGCACCTTGGTCCTGACACCCTGGGCTGTCACCTTGGAGGTGAGGACACATTCCCTGATCTCCCTTCACTGAGGACCTTGGTTCTGACACACTTGGCTGTCACCTGGGAGGTAAGGGCACACTCTTTGACATCCCTTCACTGAGGATCTTGGCCCTGACACACTTATCTGACACCTGGGATGTGAGGGCACACTCTCTGCCCTCCCCTCACTGAGGACCTTGGTTCTGAAATCCTGGTGACACCTAGGAGGTGGGGGCACAATCTCTGACCTCACCTCACTGAGGATCTAGGCTCTGACACACTGGGCTGTCACCTGGGAAGTGAGGGCACACTCTCTGCCCTCCCCTCACTGAGGTCCTTGTTCCTGACACACTGGGCTGTCACCTGGGAGGTGAGGGCACACTTTCTGAACTCCAATCACTGAGCACCTACGCCCTTACACACTGGGCTATCACCTGGCAGGTGAGGGCACACTATCTGACCTCCCCTCACTGAGGACCTTGGTCCTGACACACTTATCTGACACCTGGGAGGTGAGGGCACACTCTCTGACCTCCCCCCTCTGATGACGTTGGTCCTGACACACTAGGTGTCACCTGGGAGTTGAGGGCACACTGTCTGACCTCCCCTCACTGAGGACCTTAGTCCTGACACAGTAGGTGTCACCTGGGAGGTGAGGACAGACTCCCTGACCTCCCCTCAATGAGGACCTTGGTCCTGACACTGTGTGTCACCTGGAGGTGAGGACACACTCTCTGACCACCCTCACTGAGGACCTTGGTCCTGACACACTGGGTGACACCTGGGAGGTGAGGACACACTCTCTGACCTTCCCTCACTGAGGACCTTGGTTCTGACATACTGGTGACACCTAGGAGGTGAGGGCACACTCTCTGACCTCCCCTCACTGAGGACCTAGGCTCTGACACACTGGGATGTCACCTGGCAGGGGAGGGCACACTGTCTGACCTTCCCTCACTGAGGACCTTGGTCCTGACACACTTATCTGACACCTGGGAGGTGAGGGCACACTCTCTGACCGCCCCTTACTGAGGACCTTGGTCCTGACACACTAGGTGACACCTGGGAGGTGAGGGCACACTCTCTGACCTCCTCTCACTGAGGACCTTGGTTCTGACACACTTGGCTGTCACCTGGGAGGTGAGGGCACACTCTCTGATCTCCCCTTACTGAGGACCTTGGTGCTGACACACTGGGTGACACCTGGGAGGTGAGGGCACACTCTGTGACCTCCTCTCACTGAGGACCTTGGTTCTGACACACTGGGTGTCACCTGGGAGGTGAGTGCACACTGTCTGACATCCCCTCACTGAGGACCTTGGTCCTGACACACTGGGCTGTCACCTGGGAGGTAAGGGCACACACTCTGACCTCCCCTCACTGAGGAACTTGGTTCTGACACACTGATGACACCTAGGAAGTGAGTGCACACTCTCTGACCTCCCCTCACTGAGGACCCTGGTCCTGACACACCGGGCTGTTACCTGGTAGGTGAGTGCACACTCTCTGACCTCCTCACACTGAGGACCTTGGTTGTGACTCTCTTGGGAGGTGAGGGCACACTCTCTGACCTCACGTCACTGAAGACCTTGGTCCTGATACACTGGGTTGTCACCTGGGACGTGAGGGCACACTCTATGACCTCCCCTCACTGAGGAAGTTTGTCCTGACACACTGGGCTGACACCTGCGAGGTGAGGGCACATTCTCTGAACTCCCCTCACTGAGGATCTTGGTCCTGACACACTGGGCTGTCACCTGGGAGGTGAGGGCACACTCTCTGACCTCCCCTCACTGAGGACCTTGGTCCTGACACAGTAGGTGTCACCAGGGAGGTGAGGACACACTCTCTGACCTCCCCTCTCTGCGTACCTTGGTGCTGACACACTGGCTGACACCTGGAGGTGAGGGCACACTCTCTGACCTCCCCTCACTGAGGACCTTGGTTCTGACACACTGGTGACACCTAGGAGGTGAGGGCACACTCTCTGATCTCACCTCACTGAGGACCTAGGCTCTGACACACTGGGCTGTCACCTGGGAGGTGAGGGCACACTCTCTGACCTTCCCTCACTGAGGACCTTGGTCTTGACACACTAGGTGTCACCTGGGAGCTGAGGGCACACTCTCTGACCACCCCTCACTGAGGACCTTGGTCCTGAAACTCTGTGTGTCACCTGGGAGGTGAGGACACACTCTCTGACCACCTCACTGAGGACCTTGGTCCTGACACACTGGGTGACACCTGGGAGGTGAGGACACACTCTCTGACCTCCCCTCCCTGTGAACCTTGGTCCTGACACCCTGGGCTGTCACCTGGGAGGTGAGGACACATTCTCTGACCTCCCCTCCCTGTGAACCTTGGTCCTGACACCCTGGGCTGTCACCTGGGAGGTGAGGACACATTCTCTGACCTCCCCTCACTGAGGACCTTGGTCCTGACACACTGGGTGACACCTGTGAGGTCAGGGCACACTCTCTGACCTCTCCTCACTGAGGACCTTGGTCCTGACACTCTGGGCTGTCACCTGGGAGGTGAGGCACACTTTCTGACCTCCCCTCACTGAGGACCTTGGTCCTGACACACTGGGTGAAACCTGGGAGGTGAGGGCACACTCTCTGACCTCCCCTCACTGAAGACCTTGTTCCTGACACACTGGGCTTTCACCTGGGAGGTGAGGGCACACTCTCTCACCTGCCCTCACTGAGGACCCTGGTCCAGACACAACGGGCTGTTACCTGGGAGGTTAGGACACCTCTCTGACCTCCTCACACTGAGGACCTTGGTTCTGACACACTGGGTGTCACCTGGGAGGTGAGTGCACACTCTCTGACCTCCCCTCACTGAGGACCCTGGTCCTGACACACTGGGCTGTCACCTGGGTGGTGATGGCACATTCTGTGACCTCCGCTCACTGAGGACCTAGGCCCTGACACACTGGGCTGTCACCTGGAGGTGAGGGCACACTCTCTGACCTCCCCTCACTGAGGAAGTTTGTCCTGACACACTGGGCTGACACCTGCGAGGTGAGGGCACACTCTCTGACATCCCCTCCCTGCGTACCTTGGTCCTGACACACTGGGCTGACACCTGCGAGGTGAGGGCACACACTCTGACATCCCCTCTCTGCGTACCTTGGTCCTGACACACTGGCTGACACCTGGAGGTGAGGGCACACTCTCTGACCTCTCCTCACTGAGGACCTTGGTTCTGTCACACTGGTGACACCTAGGAGGTGAGGGCACACTCTCTGATCTCACCTCACTGAGGACCTAGGCTCTGACACACTGGGCTGTCACCTGGGAGGTGAGGGCACACTCTCTGACCTTCCCTCACTGAGGACCTTGGTCTTGACACACTAGGTGTCACCTGGGAGCTGAGGGCACACTCTCTGACCACCCCTCACTGAGGACCTTGGTCCTGAAACTCTGTGTGTCACCTGGGAGGTGAGGACACACTCTCTGACCACCTCACTGAGGACCTTGGTCCTGACACACTGGGTGACACCTGGGAGGTGAGGACACACTCTCTGACCTCCCCTCCCTGTGAACCTTGGTCCTGACACCCTGGGCTGTCACCTGGGAGGTGAGGACACATTCTCTGACCTCCCCTCCCTGTGAACCTTGGTCCTGACACACTGGGTGACACCTGGGAGGTGAGGGCACACTCTATGACCTCCCCTCCCTGTGAACCTTGGTCCTGACACCCTGGGCTGTCACCTGGGAGGTGAGGACACATTCTCTGACCTCCCCTCACTGAGGACCTTGGTGCTGACACTCTGGGTGACACCTGGGAGGTGAGGGAACACTCTCTGACCTCCCCTCACTGAGGACCCTGGTCCTGTACAATGGGCTGTCAACTGGGAGTTGAGGGCACACTGTCTGACCTCCCCTCACTGAGGACATTGGTCCTGACACACTGGGCTGTCACCTGGGTGGTGATGGCAAACTCTCTGACCTCCACTCACTGAGGACCTAGGCCCTGACACACTGGCTGACACCTGGAGGTGAGGGCACACTGTCTGACCTCCCCTCACTGAGGACATTGGTCCTGACACACTGGCTGTCACCTGGGAGGTGAGGGCACACTCTCTGACCTCCCCTCTCTGCGTACCTAGGTCCTGACACACTGGCTGACACCTGGAGGTGAGGGCACACTCTCTGACCTCCCCTCACTGAGGACCTTGGTTCTGACATAGTAGTGACACGTAGGAGGTGAGGGCACACTCTCTGACCTCCCCTCACTGAGGACCTAGGCTCTGACACACTGGGATGTGACCTGGCAGGTGAGGGCACACTCTCTGACCTTCCCTCACTGAGGACCTTGGTCCTGACACACTTATCTGACACCTGGGAGGTGAGGGCACACTCTCTGACCTCCCCTCACTGAGGACCTTGGTCTTGACACACTAGGTGTCACCTGGGAGGTGAGGGCACACACTCTGACCTCCTCACACTGAGGACCTTGGTTCTGACACACTGGGCTGTCTCCTGGGAGGTTAGGACACACTCTCTGACCTCCCCACAATGAGGACCTTGGTCCTGACACACTGGGTGTCACCTGGGAGGTGAGGGCACACTCTCTGACCTCCCCTTACTGACAACCTTGGTCCTGACACACTAGGTGTTACCTGGGAGGTGAGGACACACTCTCTGACCTCCCCTCACTGAGGACCTTGGTCCTGACACACTGGTGACACCTAGGAGGTGAGGGCACACACTCTGACCTCCCCTCACTGAGGACCTTGGTCCTGACACACTAGTGACACCTAGGAGGTGAGGGCACACACTCTGACCTCCCCTCACTGAGGAACTGGGTTCTGACACACTGGTGACACCTAGGATGTGAGTGCACACTGTCTGACCTCCCCTCACTGGGTTGTCACCTAAGAGGTGAGGGCACACTCTCTGACCTCCCCCACTGAGGACGTTGGTCCTGACACACTAGGTGTCACCTGGGAGTTGAGGGCACACTGTCTGACCTCCCCTCACTGAGAACCTTGGTCCTGACACAGTGGGTTGTCACCTGGGAGGTGAGGGCACACTCTCTGACCTCCCCTCACTGAGGACCCTGGTCCTGAACACTGGGTGGTTCTGGCAAACTCTCTGACCTCCACTCACTGAGGACCTAGGCCCTGACACATTGGGCTATCAAGTGGAGGTGAGTGCACACTCGCTGACCTCCCCTCACTGAGGACGTTTGTCCTGACAGAGTAGGTGTCACCTGGGAGGTGAGGGCACACTCTCTGACCTCCCCTCACTGAGGACCTTGGTCCTGACAGAGTAGGTGTCATCTGGGAGGTGAGGACACACTCTCTGACCTCCCCTCTCTGCGTACCTTGGTCTTGACACACTGGCTGACATCTGGAGGTGGGGGCACACTCTCTGACCTCCCCTCACTGAGGATCTTGGTTGTGACACACTGGTGACACCTAGGAGGTGAGGGCACACTCTCTGACCTCCTCTTACTGAGGATCTTGGTCCTGACACACTGTGTGTCACCTGGGAGTTGAGGGCACACTCTCTGACCACCCCTCACTAAGGACCTTGGTCCTAACACAGTAGGTGTCACCTGGGAGGTGAGGACACACTCTCTTACCACCCTCACTGAGGACCTTTGTCCTGACACACTGGGTGACACCTGGGAGGTGAGGACACACTCTCTGACATCCCCTCCCTGAGCACCTTGGTCCTGACACCCTGGGCTGTCACCTTGGAGGTGAGGACACATTCCCTGATCTCCCTTCACTGAGGACCTTGGTTCTGACACACTTGGCTGTCACCTGGGAGGTAAGGGCACACTCTTTGACATCCCTTCACTGAGGATCTTGGCCCTGACACACTTATCTGACACCTGGGATGTGAGGGCACACTCTCTGCCCTCCCCTCACTGAGGACCTTGGTTCTGAAATCCTGGTGACACCTAGGAGGTGGGGGCACAATCTCTGACCTCACCTCACTGAAGATCTAGGCTCTGACACACTGGGCTGTCACCTGGGAAGTGAGGGCACACTCTCTGCCCTCCCCTCACTGAGGTCCTTGTTCCTGACACACTGGGCTGTCACCTGGGAGGTGAGGGCACACTTTCTGAACTCCAATCACTGAGCACCTACGCCCTTACACACTGGGCTATCACCTGGCAGGTGAGGGCACACTATCTGACCTCCCCTCACTGAGGACCTTGGTCCTGACACACTTATCTGACACCTGGGAGGTGAGGGCACACTCTCTGACCTCCCCCCTCTGATGACGTTGGTCCTGACACACTAGGTGTCACCTGGGAGTTGAGGGCACACTGTCTGACCTCCCCTCACTGAGGACCTTAGTCCTGACACAGTAGGTGTCACCTGGGAGGTGAGGACAGACTCCCTGACCTCCCCTCAATGAGGACCTTGGTCCTGACACTGTGTGTCACCTGGGAGGTGAGGACACACTCTCTGACCACCCTCACTGAGGACCTTGGTCCTGACACACTGGGTGACACCTGGGAGGTGAGGACACACTCTCTGACCTCCCCTCACTGAGGACCTTGGTTCTGCCCTAGGAGGTGAGGGCACACTCTCTGACCTCCCCTCACTGAGGACCTAGGCTCTGACACACTGGGAGTCACCTGGCAGGTGAGGGCACACTGTCTGACCTTCCCTCACTGAGGACCTTGGTCCTGACACACTTATCTGACACCTGGGAGGTGAGGGCACACTCTCTGTCCTCCCCTTACTGAGGACCTTGGTCCTGACACACTAGGTGACACCTGGGAGGTGAGGGCACACTCTCTGACCTCCTCTCACTGAGGACCTTGGTTCTGACACACTTGGCTGTCACCTGGGAGGTGAGGGCACACTCTCTGATCTCCCCTTACTGAGGACCTTGGTGCTGACACACTGGGTGACACCTGGGAGGTGAGGGCACACTCTGTGACCTCCTCTCACTGAGGACCTTGGTTCTGACACACTGGGTGTCACCTGGGAGGTGAGTGCACACTGTCTGACATCCCCTCACTGAGGACCTTGGTCCTGACACACTGGGCTGTCACCTGGGAGGTGAGGGCACACACTCTGACCTCCCCTCACTGAGGAACTTGGTTCTGACACACTGATGACACCTAGGAAGTGAGTGCACACTCTCTGACCTCCCCTCACTGAGGACCCTGGTCCTGACACACCGGGCTGTTACCTGGTAGGTGAGTGCACACTCTCTGACCTCCTCACACTGAGGACCTTGGTTGTGACTCTCTTGGGAGGTGAGGGCACACTCTCTGACCTCACGTCACTGAAGACCTTGGTCCTGATACACTGGGTTGTCACCTGGGACGTGAGGGCACACTCTATGACCTCCCCTCACTGAGGAAGTTTGTCCTGACACACTGGGCTGACACCTGCGAGGTGAGGGCACACTCTCTGACCTCCCCTCACTGAGGATCTTGGTCCTGACACACTGGGCTGTCACCTGGGAGGTGAGGGCACACTCTCTGACCTCCCCTCACTGAGGACCTTGGTCCTGACACAGTAGGTGTCACCAGGGAGGTGAGGACACACTCTCTGACCTCCCCTCTCTGCGTACCTTGGTGCTGACACACTGGCTGACACCTGGAGGTGAGGGCACACTCTCTGACCTCCCCTCACTGAGGACCTTGGTTCTGACACACTGGTGACACCTAGGAGGTGAGGGCACACTCTCTGATCTCACCTCACTGAGGACCTAGGCTCTGACACACTGGGCTGTCACCTGGGAGGTGAGGGCACACTCTCTGACCTTCCCTCACTGAGGACCTTGGTCTTGACACACTAGGTGTCACCTGGGAGCTGAGGGCACACTCTCTGACCACCCCTCACTGAGGACCTTGGTCCTGAAACTCTGTGTGTCACCTGGGAGGTGAGGACACACTCTCTGACCACCTCACTGAGGACCTTGGTCCTGACACACTGGGTGACACCTGGGAGGTGAGGACACACTCTCTGACCTCCCCTCCCTGTGAACCTTGGTCCTGACACCCTGGGCTGTCACCTGGGAGGTGAGGACACATTCTCTGACCTCCCCTCCCTGTGAACCTTGGTCCTGACACCCTGGGCTGTCACCTGGGAGGTGAGGACACATTCTCTGACCTCCCCTCACTGAGGACCTTGGTCCTGACACACTGGGTGACACCTGTGAGGTCAGGGCACACTCTCTGACCTCTCCTCCCTGAGGACCTTGGTCCTGACACTCTGGGCTGTCACCTGGGAGGTGAGGCACACTTTCTGACCTCCCCTCACTGAGGACCTTGGTCCTGACACACTGGGTGAAACCTGGGAGGTGAGGGCACACTCTCTGACATCCCCTCTCTGCGTACCTTGGTCCTGACACACTGGGCTGTTACCTGGGAGGTGAGGGCACACTGTCTGACCTCCCGTCACTGAGGACCTGGGTCCTGACACACTGGGTTGTCACCTAAGAGGTGAGGGCACACTCTCTGACCTCCCCCCCTGAGGACGTTGGTCCTGACACACTAGGTGTCACCTGGGAGTTGAGGGCACACTGTCTGACCTCCCCTCAGTGAGGACCTTGGTCCTGACACACTGGATTGTCACCTGGGAGGTGAGGGCACACTCTATGACCTCCCCTCACTGAGGACCCTGGTCCTGAACAATGGGCTGTCAACTGGGAGTTGAGGGCACACTGTCTGACCTCCCCTCAGTGAGGACATTGGTCCTGACACACTGGGCTGTCACCTGGGAGGTGAGGGCACACTCTCTGACCTTCCCTCACTGAGGACCTTGGTCTTGACACACTAGGTGTCACCTGGGAGGTGAGGCCACACTCTCTGACCTCCCCTTACTGAAGACCTTGGTCCTGACACACTGGGCTTTCACCTGGGAGGTGAGGGCACACTCTCTCACCTCCCCTCACTGAGGACCCTGGTCCTGACACACCGGGTTGTTACCTGGTAGGTGAGGGCACACTCTATGACCTCCCCTCACTGAAGACCTTGGTCCTGACACACTGGGTTGTCTCCTGGGAGCCGAGTGCACACTGTCTGACCTCCCCTCACTGAGGACATTGGTCCTGATACACTGGGCTGTCACCTGGGTGGTGATGGCACATTCTGTGACCTCCGCTCACTGAGGACCTAGGCCCTGACACACTGGGCTGTCACCTGGAGGTGAGGGCACACTCTCTGACCTCCCCTCACTGAGGAAGTTTGTCCTGACACACTGGGCTGACACCTGCGAGGTGAGGGCACACTCTCTGACATCCCCTCTCTGCGTACCTTGGTCCTGACACACTGGGCTGACACCTGCGAGGTGAGGGCACACACTCTGACATCCCCTCTCTGCGTACCTTGGTCCTGACACACTGGCTGACACCTGGAGGTGAGGGCACACTCTCTGACCTCTCCTCACTGAGGACCTTGGTTCTGTCACACTGGTGACACCTAGGAGGTGAGGGCACACTCTCTGATCTCACCTCACTGAGGACCTAGGCTCTGACACACTGGGCTGTCACCTGGGAGGTGAGGGCACACTCTCTGACCTTCCCTCACTGAGGACCTTGGTCTTGACACACTAGGTGTCACCTGGGAGCTGAGGGCACACTCTCTGACCACCCCTCACTGAGGACCTTGTCCTGAAACTCTGTGTGTCACCTGGGAGGTGAGGACACACTCTCTGACCACCTCACTGAGGACCTTGGTCCTGACACACTGGGTGACACCTGGGAGGTGAGGACACACTCTCTGACCTCCCCTCCCTGTGAACCTTGGTCCTGACACCCTGGGCTGTCACCTGGGAGGTGAGGACACATTCTCTGACCTCCCCTCCCTGTGAACCTTGGTCCTGACACCCTGGGCTGTCACCTGGGAGGTGAGGACACATTCTCTGACCTCCCCTCACTGAGGACCTTGGTCCTGACACACTGGGTGACACCTGGGAGGTGAGGGCACACTCTATGACCTCCCCTCCCTGTGAACCTTGGTCCTGACACCCTGGACTGTCACCTGGGAGGTGAGGACACATTCTCTGACCTCCCCTCACTGAGGACCTTGGTGCTGACACTCTGGGTGACACCTGGGAGGTGAGGGAACACTCTCTGACCTCCCCTCACTGAGGACCCTGGTCCTGAACAATGGGCTGTCAACTGGGAGTTGAGGGCACACTGTCTGACCTCCCCTCACTGAGGACATTGGTCCTGACACACTGGGCTGTCACCTGGGTGGTGATGGCAAACTCTCTGACCTCCACTCACTGAGGACCTAGGCCCTGACACACTGGCTGACACCTGGAGGTGAGGGCACACTGTCTGACCTCCCCTCACTGAGGACCTTGGTCCTGACACACTGGCTGTCACCTGGGAGGTGAGGGCACACTCTCTGACCTCCCCTCTCTGCGTACCTAGGTCCTGACACACTGGCTGACACCTGGAGGTGAGGGCACACTCTCTGAACTCCCCTCACTGAGGACCTTGGTTCTGACATAGTAGTGACACGTAGGAGGTGAGGGCACACTCTCTGACCTCCCCTCACTGAGGACCTAGGCTCTGACACACTGGGATGTGACCTGGCAGGTGAGGGCACACTCTCTGACCTTCCCTCACTGAGGACCTTGGTCCTGACACACTTATCTGACACCTGGGAGGTGAGGGCACACTCTCTGACCTCCCCTCACTGAGGACCTTGGTCTTGACACACTAGGTGTCACCTGGGAGGTGAGGGCACACACTCTGACCTCCTCACACTGAGGACCTTGGTTCTGACACACTGGGCTGTCTCCTGGGAGGTTAGGACACACTCTCTGACCTCCCCACAATGAGGACCTTGGTCCTGACACACTGGGTGTCACCTGGGAGGTGAGGGCACACTCTCTGACCTCCCCTTACTGACAACCTTGGTCCTGACACACTAGGTGTTACCTGGGAGGTGAGGACACACTCTCTGACCTCCCCTCACTGAGGACCTTGGTCCTGACACACTGGTGACACCTAGGAGGTGAGGGCACACACTCTGACCTCCCCTCACTGAGGACCTTGGTCCTGACACACTAGTGACACCTAGGAGGTGAGGGCACACTCTCTGACCTCCCCTCACTGAGGAACTGGGTTCTGACACACTGGTGACACCTAGGATGTGAGTGCACACTGTCTGACCTCCCCTCACTGGGTTGTCACCTAAGAGGTGAGGGCACACTCTCTGACCTCCCCCACTGAGGACGTTGGTCCTGACACACTAGGTGTCACCTGGGAGTTGAGGGCACACTGTCTGACCTCCCCTCACTGAGAACCTTGGTCCTGACACAGTGGGTTGTCACCTGGGAGGTGAGGGCACACTCTCTGACCTCCCCTCACTGAGGACCCTGGTCCTGAACACTGGGTGGTTCTGGCAAACTCTCTGACCTCCACTCACTGAGGACCTAGGCCCTGACACATTGGGCTGTCAAGTGGAGGTGAGTGCACACTCGCTGACCTCCCCTCACTGAGGACGTTTGTCCTGACAGAGTAGGTGTCACCTGGGAGGTGAGGGCACACTCTCTGACCTCCCCTCACTGAGGACCTTGGTCCTGACAGAGTAGGTGTCATCTGGGAGGTGAGGACACACTCTCTGACCTCCCCTCTCTGCGTACCTTGGTCTTGACACACTGGCTGCCATCTGGAGGTGGGGGCACACTCTCTGACCTCCCCTCACTGAGGATCTTGGTTGTGACACACTGGTGACACCTAGGAGGTGAGGGCACACTCTCTGACCTCCTCTTACTGAGGATCTTGGTCCTGACACACTGTGTGTCACCTGGGAGTTGAGGGCACACTCTCTGACCACCCCTCACTAAGGACCTTGGTCCTAACACAGTAGGTGTCACCTGGGAGGTGAGGACACACTCTCTTACCACCCTCACTGAGGACCTTTGTCCTGACACACTGGGTGACACCTGGGAGGTGAGGACACACTCTCTGACATCCCCTCCCTGAGCACCTTGGTCCTGACACCCTGGGCTGTCACCTTGGAGGTGAGGACACATTCCCTGATCTCCCTTCACTGAGGACCTTGGTTCTGACACACTTGGCTGTCACCTGGGAGGTAAGGGCACACTCTTTGACATCCCTTCACTGAGGATCTTGGCCCTGACACACTTATCTGACACCTGGGATGTGAGGGCACACTCTCTGCCCTCCCCTCACTGAGGACCTTGGTTCTGAAATCCTGGTGACACCTAGGAGGTGGGGGCACAATCTCTGACCTCACCTCACTGAGGATCTAGGCTCTGACACACTGGGCTGTCACCTGGGAAGTGAGGGCACACTCTCTGCCCTCCCCTCACTGAGGTCCTTGTTCCTGACACACTGGGCTGTCACCTGGGAGGTGAGGGCACACTTTCTGAACTCCAATCACTGAGCACCTACGCCCTTACACACTGGGCTATCACCTGGCAGGTGAGGGCACACTATCTGACCTCCCCTCACTGAGGACCTTGGTCCTGACACACTTATCTGACACCTGGGAGGTGAGGGCACACTCTCTGACCTCCCCCCTCTGATGACGTTGGTCCTGACACACTAGGTGTCACCTGGGAGTTGAGGGCACACTGTCTGACCTCCCCTCACTGAGGACCTTAGTCCTGACACAGTAGGTGTCACCTGGGAGGTGAGGACAGACTCCCTGACCTCCCCTCAATGAGGACCTTGGTCCTGACACTGTGTGTCACCTGGAGGTGAGGACACACTCTCTGACCACCCTCACTGAGGACCTTGGTCCTGACACACTGGGTGACACCTGGGAGGTGAGGACACACTCTCTGACCTTCCCTCACTGAGGACCTTGGTTCTGACATACTGGTGACACCTAGGAGGTGAGGGCACACTCTCTGACCTCCCCTCACTGAGGACCTAGGCTCTGACACACTGGGATGTCACCTGGCAGGTGAGGGCACACTGTCTGACCTTCCCTCACTGAGGACCTTGGTCCTGACACACTTATCTGACACCTGGGAGGTGAGGGCACACTCTCTGACCTCCCCTTACTGAGGACCTTGGTCCTGACACACTAGGTGACACCTGGGAGGTGAGGGCACACTCTCTGACCTCCTCTCACTGAGGACCTTGGTTCTGACACACTTGGCTGTCACCTGGGAGGTGAGGGCACACTCTCTGATCTCCCCTTACTGAGGACCTTGGTGCTGACACACTGGGTGACACCTGGGAGGTGAGGGCACACTCTGTGACCTCCTCTCACTGAGGACCTTGGTTCTGACACACTGGGTGTCACCTGGGAGGTGAGTGCACACTGTCTGACATCCCCTCACTGAGGACCTTGGTCCTGACACACTGGGCTGTCACCTGGGAGGTGAGGGCACACACTCTGACCTCCCCTCACTGAGGAACTTGGTTCTGACACACTGATGACACCTAGGAAGTGAGTGCACACTCTCTGACCTCCCCTCACTGAGGACCCTGGTCCTGACACACCGGGCTGTTACCTGGTAGGTGAGTGCACACTCTCTGACCTCCTCACACTGAGGACCTTGGTTGTGACTCTCTTGGGAGGTGAGGGCACACTCTCTGACCTCACGTCACTGAAGACCTTGGTCCTGATACACTGGGTTGTCACCTGGGACGTGAGGGCACACTCTATGACCTCCCCTCACTGAGGAAGTTTGTCCTGACACACTGGGCTGACACCTGCGAGGTGAGGGCACATTCTCTGACCTCCCCTCACTGAGGATCTTGGTCCTGACACACTGGGCTGTCACCTGGGAGGTGAGGGCACACTCTCTGACCTCCCCTCACTGAGGACCTTGGTCCTGACACAGTAGGTGTCACCAGGGAGGTGAGGACACACTCTCTGACCTCCCCTCTCTGCGTACCTTGGTGCTGACACACTGGCTGATACCTGGAGGTGAGGGCACACTCTCTGACCTCTCCTCCCTGAGGACCTTGGTCCTGACACTCTGGGCTGTCACCTGGGAGGTGAGGCACACTTTCTGACCTCCCCTCACTGAGGACCTTGGTCCTGACACACTGGGTGAAACCTGGGAGGTGAGGGCACACTCTCTGACCTCCCCTCACTGAGGACCCTGGTCCTGACACACTGGGCTGTTACCTGGGA
This sequence comes from Marmota monax, assembly GCF_021218885.2. NCBI lineage: Eukaryota > Metazoa > Chordata > Mammalia > Rodentia > Sciuridae > Marmota > Marmota monax. Next base: position 377,559 of record NW_026691942.1, read on the forward strand.
GGTGAGGGCACACTGTCTGACCTCCCCTCACTGAGGACCTGGGTCCTGACACACTGGGTTGTCACCTAAGAGGTGAGGGCACACTCTCTGATCTCCCCCCCTGAGGACGTTGGTCCTGACACACTAGGTGTCACCTGGGAGTTGAGGGCACACTGTCTGACCTCCCCTCAGTGAGGACCTTGGTCCTGACACACTGGATTGTCACCTGGGAGGTGAGGGCACACTCTATGACCTCCCCTCACTGAGGACCCTGGTCCTGAACAATGGGCTGTCAACTGGGAGTTGAGGGCACACTGTCTGACCTCCCCTCACTGAGGACATTGGTCCTGACACACTGGGCTGTCACCTGGGAGGTGAGGGCACACTCTCTGACCTCCCCTCACTGAGGACCCTGGTCCTGAACAATGGGCTGTCAACTGGGAGTTGAGGGCACACTGTCTGACCTCCCCTCACTGAGGACATTGGTCCTGACACACTGGGCTGTCACCTGGGAGGTGAGGGCACACTCTCTGACCTCCCCTCACTGAGGTTCTTGGTCCTGACACACTGTGCTGTCACCTGGGAGGTGAGGGCACATTCTCTGACCTCCCCTCAATGAGGACCTTGGTCATGACACAGTAGGTGTCACCTGGGAGGTGAGGACACACTCTCTGACCTCCCCTCTCTGCGTACCTTGGTCTTGACACACTGGCTGACACCTGGAGGTGGGGGCACACTCTCTGCCCTCCCCTCACTGAGGACCTTGGTTCTGAAACCCTGGTGACACCTAGGAGGTGAGGGCACAATCTCTGACCTCACCTCACTGAGGATCTAGGCTCTGACACACTGGGCTGTCACCTGGGAAGTGAGGGCACACTCTCTGACCTTCCCTCACTGAGGACCTTGGTCCTGACACACTAGGTGTCACCTGGGAGCTGAGGGCACACTCTCTGACCACCCCTCTTTGAGTACCTTGGTCCTGACACACTGTGTGTCACCTGGGAGGTGAGGACACACTGTCTGACCACCCTCACTGAGGACCTTGGTGCTGACACACTGGGTGACACCTGGGAGGTGAGTGCACACTGTCTGACCTCCCCTCACTGAGGACCTTGGTCCTGACACACTGGGTGACACCTGGGAGGTGAGGGCACACTCTCTGACCTCCCCTCACTGAAGACCTTGGTCCTGACACAACGGGCTGTTACCTGGTAGGTGAGGGCACACTCTCTGACCTCCTCACACTGAGGACCTTGGTTCTGACACACTGGGATGTCTCCTGGGAGGTTAGGACACACTCTCTGACCTCCCCTCAATGAGGACCTTGGTCCTGACACACTGGGTGTCACCTGGGAGGTGAGGGCACACTCTCTGACCTCCCCTTACTGACGACCTTGGTCCTGACACACTAGGTGTTACCTGGGAGGTGAGGACACACTCTCTGACCTCCCCTCACTGAGGACCTTGGTCCTGACACACTGATGACACCTAGGAGGTGAGGGCACACACTCTGACCTCCCCTCACTGAGGAACTGGGTTCTGACACACTGGTTACACCTAGGAGGTGAGTGCACACTCTCTGACCTCCCCTCACTGATGACCCTGGTCCTGACACACTGGGCTGTTACCTGGGAGGTGAGGGCACACTGTCTGACCTCCCCTCACTGAGGACCTTGGTCCTGACACACTGGGTTGTCACCTAAGAGGTGAGGGCACACTCTCTGACCTCCCCCCCTGAGGACGTTGGTCCTGACACACTAGGTGTCACCTGGGAGTTGAGGGCACACTGTCTGACCTCCCCTCACTGAGGACCTTGGTCCTGACACACTGGGTTGTCACCTGGGAGGTGAGGGCACACTCTCTGACCTCCCCTCACTGAGGACCCTGGTCCTGAACACTGGGCTGTCACCTGGGTGGTTCTGGCAAACTCTCTGACCTCCACTCACTGAGGACCTAGGCCCTGACACACTGGGCTGTCAACTGGAGGTGAGTACACACTCTCTGACCTCCCCTCACTGAGGACGTTTGTCCTGACAGAGTAGGTGTCACCTGGGAGGTGAGGGCACACTCTCTGACCTCCCCTCTCTGCGTACCTTGGTCTTGACACACTGGCTGACACCTGGAGGTGGGGGCACACTCTCTGACCTCCCCTCACTGAGGATCTTGGTTGTGACACACTGGTGACATCTAGGAGGTGAGGGCACACTCTCTGACCTCCTCTTACTGAGGATCTTGGTCCTGACACACTGTGTGTCACCTGGGAGTTGAGGGCACACTCTCTGACCTCCCCTCACTAAGGACCTTGGTCCTAACACAGTAGGTGTCACCTGGGAGGTGAAGACACACTCTCTGACCTCCCCTCTCTGCGTACCTTGGTCCTGACACACTGGCTGACAACTGGAGGTAAGGGCACACTCTCTGACCTCTCCTCACTGAGGACCTTGGTTCTGACACACTGGTGACACCTAGGAGGTGAGGGCACACTCTCTGACCTCCCCTCACTGAGGACCTAGGCTCTGACACACTGGGCTGTCACCTGGGAGGTGAGGCACACTCTCTGACCTTCCCTCACTGAGGACCTTGGTCCTGACACACTAGGTGTCACCTGGGAGCTGAGGGCACACTCTCTGACCACCCCTCACTGTGGACCTTGGTCCTGACCCATTGTGTGTCACCTGGTAGGTGAGGACACACTCTCTGACCACCCTCACTGAGGACCTTGGTCCTGACACACTGGGTGACACCTGGGAGGTGAGGACACATTCTCTGACATCCCCTCCCTGAGCACCTTGGTCCTGACACCCTGGGCTGTCACCTTGGAGGTGAGGACACATTCTCTGATCTCCCTTCACTGAGGACCTTGGTCCTGACACACTTGGCTGTCACCTGGGAGGTGAGGGAACACTCTTTGACATCCCTTCACTGAGGACCTTGGTCCTGACACACTTATCTGACACCTGGGATGTGAGGGCACACTCTCTGACCTCCCCTCACTGAGTACCGTGGTCCTGACACACTAAGTATCACCTGGGAGGTGAGGACACACTCTCTGACCTCCACTCACTGAGGACCTTGGTCCTGACACACTGGCTGACAACTGGAGGTGAGGGCACACTCTCTGACCTCTTCTCACTGAGGACCTTGGTTCTGACACACTGGTGACACCTAGGAGGTGAGGGCACACTCTCTGACCTCCCCTCACTGAGGACCTAGGCTCTGACACACTGGGCTGTCACCTGGGAGGTGAGGCACACTCTCTGACCTTCCCTCACTGAGGACCTTGGTCCTGACACACTAGGTGTCACCTGGGAGCTGAGGGCACACTCTCTGACCACCCCTCACTGTGGACCTTGTTCCTGACCCATTGTGTGTCACCTGGTAGGTGAGGACACACTCTCTGACCTCCCCTCACTGAGGACCTTGTTCCTGACACACTGGGTGTCACCTGGGAGGTGATGACACACTCTCTGACCTCCTGTCCCTGAGCACCTTGGTCCTGACACAGTGGGCTGTCACCTGGGAGGTGAGGACACACTCTCTGACCTCCCCTCCCTGAGGACCTTGGTCCTGACACACTGGGCTGTCACCTGGGAGGTGAGGGCACACTCTCTGATCTCTACTTACTGATGACCTCGGTCCTGACACTGGGTGACACCTGGGAGGTGAGGGCACACTCTCTGACCTCCCCTATCTGTGGACCTTGGTCCTGACACACTGGCTGACACCTGGAGGTGAAGGCACACTCTCTGACCTCCTCTCACTTAGGACGTTGGTTCTTACGCACTGGTGACACCTAAGAGGTGAGGGCACACTCTCTGACGTCCCCTCACTGAGGACCCTGGTCCTGAATACTGGGCTGTCACCTGGGTGGTGATGGCAAACTCTCTGACCTCCACTCACTGAGGACCTAGGCCCTGACACACTGGTCTGTCAAGTGGGAGGTGAGGGCACACTCCCTGACCTCCCCTCACTGAGGACCTTTGTCCTGACACACTTATCTGACAGCTGGGAGGTGAGGGCACACTCTCTGACCTCCCCTCACTGAGGACGTTTGTCCTGACACAATGGGCTGACACCTGGGAGGTGAGGGCACACTCTCTGTCCTCCCTTCACTGAGGACCTTGGTCCTGACACACTGGGCTGTCACTTGGGTGGTGATGGCAAACTCTCTGACCTCCACTCACTGAGGACATAGACCCTGACACTCTGGACTGTCAACTGGGAGGTGAGGGCACACTCTCTGACCTCCCCTCACTGAGGACCTTTGTCCTGACACACTTATCTGACACCTGGGAGGTGAGGGCACACTCTCTGACCTCCCCTCAATGAGGACGTTTGTCCTGACACACTGGGCTGACACCTGGGAGGTGAGGGTACACTCTCTCTCATCCCCTTACTGAGGTCGTTGGTCCTGACACAATATGTGTCACCTGGGAGGTGAGCGCACACTCTCTGACCTCCCCTCACTGAGGACCTTAGTCCTGATACTGGGCTGTCACCTAGGAGGTTAGGGCACACTCTCTGTCCTCCCCTCACTGAGGACCTTGGTACTGACACACTAGGTGTCACCTGGGAGGTGAGGGCAGACTCTCTGACCTCCCCTCACTGAGGACCTTGGTTCTGACACACTGGGTGTCACCTGGGAGGTGAGGGCACACTCTCTGACCTCCCCTCACTGAGCACCTTGGTCCTGACACACTGGGCTGTCACCTGGGAGGTGAGGGCACACTCTCTGATCTCTACTTACTGATGACCTTGGTCCTGACACACTGGGCTGTCACCTGGGAGGTGAGACCACACTCTCTGACCTCCTCTCAGTCACACTTGGAAGCTTCCCAGAGCCTGCTCCTGGCCATGTGTCACCTTGTGGTTGCTTTGGCTCTGTTGCTTGTCTTGCCTGACGTCTTTTGCGTCCCTTGGACCTATGTCATCAGGTCCCCTTGTTTCCTTGTGACTGTGCGACTTCGTGTCTCCTGTAGGTCCTGATTTATCTGGGTAAACTTTTGTGTAAGGAAGGGCACTGACTTACTCTTCTGCCTGGGGCTCCCTGGTTCCTGCACCAGGTTTGAAGACACTGCGTCTCCTGTGTGTTCTTGGCCTTTATTTAAAGTCACCCAACTGGACGTGTGTGGGTTTATTTCTGGGCTTTTTATTCTCTTCCATTTGTCTGTGTATCTATTTTTGATACCAGAAGTTCTAAACCGATGAGCCCCATCCCCATCCTCCCCTTTGAAAGATTTTGATATAGGGTCTCACTAAGTTGCTGAGGCTAGCCTCGAACTTGCAATCCTCTTGCCTCAGCCTCCTAAGATGCAGGAATCACAGGTGTGCACACTGCCGCCGGCCCTGAGCTGTTTTAATAACTGTAGTATTGTAACACTTTGAAATAAAAAAAATATTCCGTAATTTTTTAATTGGTGTTCTGGGAAGCTTTTCATGACAGCGAAACCTGTCTGTTTTACTTCCAGTGTGAGTCGTTCTTTGTAGACCAACATTTTCTTTAGTGAGACAAGACACATTTCCAGAAGTCCTTCAGGGAGGCCACCGAGGTGGCTCAGCAGGACGTCAAAGGTGCAGCCTGGTGCCACTCTGGCCCCTCTGGCTCCAGAGAGCAGTGTGGGTCCATGGCTGGTAGGGCTGCAGGTCTGCACACTCACACCCCCCCACATGCACACGCAGGGACCCCTAGGCTGGTAGAGGCCCCCAGGGTCCTGGCAGTGAGGACTCCTGCCACGTCTGACGCCCTCCTCCCCCGCCGCACAGTCCACCTCCCCCACACCCCCGCACAGTCCACCTCCCCGACCCCAGGCCTCAGGGCTCCAGTGCACTGCTGCCCAGTGGGCGTGTGCCCAGCTGCCCCTGGAGTGGTGCCCCTGGCGCCCCCTGGCCTCCGCAGGCCTGCTCGCGTCAGGCTGAGCTGCCCAGTGTGGCGGTGTGCGGCATGACTGACCAGCCCCGTCCCTCTTTCCTAGAAATGACCCCGTAGCCACGGAATCCTGCCCCCATGCCCAGACGCCTTCCCTGAACCAGAAGGCCGGCTCCTGGGGAGCACAGGGTTCTCTCCCTCTGCACAGCGCCGTCCCCTCCCCCACGTCCTGCCCACTCTGCTTTCAGAAGACCCTTGTAGCTCTCGCTGTTTCTTTGAGAAGCAAAGAACAAACTCATCAGCCGATGGAGACTGAAGTGGAGGAAGGATGTCACTCACCAGCAGTGGAAGTGGCCTGTTCTCTAGCTGCTTTGTTAAAGTTCAAAGCACAGTTTTCTTATAAATTAGGCAGGAGTAAAATTCCGGGAGACAAGAAAGGAAGAAATGAGGCTTTAAAGCATGTGAAGAATTTAAATGAGCAACAGGAAGGCCTGTCAGGTGCAGGGAGATGAGTCCCACATCAGCCCGGGGCCTCCACGCCGGCCGGGGGGCTCAGCCGAGGCTCCTGGCCTCCTTTGCTATGGGGGGGTGTCCTTCACACTGAAGCTGTCAACACCAACCTCAGCACAGGGTGGGAACTGAGGCTGGAGGCCAGCAGGGCCACGGGCTCCACGTGTCGGCCTGGCTTGCCGGCAGGACGCTGGCTCTGCTTCACTGAGTCTGGGCCCATTCTACCTCCACAAGGACACTCTGGGGTCCCGAGCGGGGCCTGGGGGCTGGGGTGGCAGTGCACCAGCAGGGCCCGCGTGTTGCGGCCATGACTAAGGCTGCCAGTTGCATGTGAAAGGCCCCTGAGCCCTCACGTGAGAGGATCAGAGCTGGAGGCACATGGGCATGTGTGGTAGCAACAGCCAGGCATGCACGTGTGTGCACGTGCACACACCCGCACGCGTGCACACAAGGGTACATGCATGGAGCTTGGTGTGGCTGTGTGTGTGTATGTATACATCACATGAGGTATTGCACAGAGGTGTATATGTTGTATGTGCACATATGTATGTGCACGACCTGAAGTGCATGCATGTAAATGTGAACCTCTGTCTGGGGGTACGTGTGTGTACACATAGAGTGCATATGTGACATATGTGTATGTAAGTGTATATGTGTGCATATGCAGGTGCATACGTGGGTGCATACATGAGTGTGTGCCTGAGTATATGTACCTATGAATGTGTATGGACGGATAGATGTGTGTATATATGTGGGTGTATGCACAGATGTGTGTATGTATATGTATATATGTTTGTATGTATGTTATGCATGTGTAAATATCAGTGCATACGTATTTATGTACTTACATGTGTGTATAAGTATTTGGGTGTCTTCAGTCTCTATATGTATATATGTTTATGTGTATATAAGTGTGTATAGATTCATGTGTACATGCAGGTGTATCTCTATACGCATATGCATATACATAGGTGTGTATATGCATGCATGTGTCTATGTAGATGGGTATATGTGCATGTGTACAATACCCAAAACACTCTAAACTGTCCTGGCCTGACCCTCAGCTATCTGCTGACTTTGGTGGGCTCTGCATTTGACATGTACCTCTATGGGGGAGGCAGAGATGTGCCATCCGATGTCTCCAGGCAATGCAGTAGACAGACAGCTTATAGCTCCTGAGAACTGCGCCAGAGGAAGCAGCATCCCCAGGGTGGCCAAGCCACAAGCTTCACCACGGAGGAGGGGCTGCTGCGGTGCTGGGCTGAGGACAGGGGAGCACCCTCCCTGTGCATCTGATGGTGGAGATGCACTTGGCCTCACCCTCTGGGATGGACAGGGACAGGTGAAAGATTGAGTGCTTCCTGGCTGGCAAGCATTCGGGTGCCTGCAGGGAGAGCAGGCCCACTGGAAGGGGAGAAAGGAGAGTGGTGAGGCTCTGCAGACTCGGGAGCCAAACCGCACTGGGTTTGGAGGGCTGCAGTGCTTCAGTGTCTCCGTTGACTCAGAGGATCCAGCCCTGGGTCCTGGGGCAGCAGAGTGGCCCCTGGGCCCAGAGAGGCCCAGGTGCAGAAGGTGTAGGCGCCTGCCAGCACCCAGGGACTGGCCCTGGGGCTGAGCCTGCCTCCAGCCCACTCAGCAGGGGAGGAGCTCAGGCCCAGGGAGCCTCTCTGCGTGGCCAGCTGCAGAGGGCGCCCGCTGCAGTCGCCAGCCACTTGCTCTCTGCTGCCCTTGTGCTGGGCTGCCCTGGGTCAGCTGCACATGGCTGTGGGGCAGCGGCCTCCCGGGCAGCGCAGAGAGCCAGCAGGGTGTCAGTTGAGGTGCCGCCCTAGATACCGCACCTATCCCTAGGAACGGCTACTGGCATTTCCAGCGTACACAAGCCAGCGGAGCCTTGGAGGCTGTGAGCAGACCCTTCAGCTGGGGCACAGGCAGGGCTGAGCCCGCCTCGTCGGTCTCAGAGCTCATGTGTCAGAGAGAAGCTCCCAGCTTCCAGGGCCCCGGGCCCCCTCCTCCTACGAGACCACCATGGGGCCTGGAATGGCTGCCCTTGGAAGCATTCTTTTGGATGCTTCTGATAAAGTTCAACTGTTGCCTTGGAGAATACAGGTTGAATATTCAACATCAACAGCGTTTTCCAAAGTGGAGTCTGTACCTTGGCTTTAGATGGAAGGTGGATGACTTAAAAATACAGGCTTATTTTCAATGTGCATCAGTTAAAACACAATAACACACCAGAAACATGGTTTCAGGGTTTTGCTACTTAAGATGAGAAAAATGGTTTCAAAAGTGAATCCATTTGAAGAGGAGCATGTGGCAGGAAGCCAGGGGCCTAGAGAATCCTGGCAGTTGGGACTCTGCCTCGAGGGGCTGTGGGCAGGTTCAGCAGGAGCCCTGGCTGAGCCCACGCCCCGGAACTAGCAAGTGCCTGCCTGGCTGGAGTGGGACCTCCAGGGCTCTGGGTGGTGGATGGTGTCCAGGTCCCAGCGCCTGGTGCCTGGGAGGGTGGCCTTACTTGGAAGTAAGCAGATCTGCTGGTGTAGTTTGTAGAGATGAGGGCAGTACAGTCGGCCCTAACCAAGGTGTCCTGTGTCCTCAAGAGAGACACAGACACACAGGGGAGTCACGCGGCCATGGAGGCAGAAACTGAAGTAGTATGTCTTCAAGCCAAGGAAGGGCCAGGCCCAGCACGGTCAGACCAGGGACATCTGCTGTGTGGAGCCCCTGCGTGAGTCCTCTTTGTGTCAGGAAATCACACGGGCTCTTGTTCACGGGTGCTCATCGGAAGAGCCCACTCTTCCGGAACAGGAGAGGGAGGCTGGGGGAGAGGGCGCTCGGGTCAGGGGATCAACAAACCCTGGGGTCAGAGCACATCCTGGCCAAGAAAAGAGCCAGAGCCCTGGCCCACCTCGGCAGCGGGGAAGCGGACCTAGCTGATCCATGGGGCGCCCTGGGCCCTGGCCTTGGTTCTGCACAGAGCTGGCCTTGGGGGCCAGTCGCCCAAGGGATCGTGCAGAAGTGCCGTGGGTCCCTGCCAAGGGCCCCAGGCCTGCTGCCTAAGCCCACAGTGGTTCTTAGAGAACACCTGTGAGGGCCATGGCCTCCTGGGCGGGCCCTTGCCCTGCCACGCCACCCATGGCCAGCGGGCACGGCCAGCTCACATTCACACTGAGCTTCAGAGACGAGGCCTGCGATTTCACCAGAGTGGCCAGTGCAGACGGGAGGTGGGGCCGGGAAGGGAGACGAGCTCGTGGAGGGGACCAGGCCCCGCTGCCCGCTCCTTGTGCTAAGAACTGGCACTGGGTGTGCAGTCCCAGCCCCCACCCAGGACGTCCGCGTCTGCCTCAGAGGCAGCAGACTCCTGCCCCGTCCCACCCCTCATGATCTCACTAGACCACAGGCCTCTGAACAAACCTCCGTGACGTTAAGAGGGGGTGATCTGACTGAGGGTGCCGGGATCAGCCCATGACGGCAGCAAGCAGAGGGGCTGCTGCAGGTGGGCACTGCTGCAGGTGGGCACTGCAGGAGAGCTGCACCCACAGGCAGCACCACCCGCCCACTGGCCATCCCACTCACCCCTGCAGGGCGTCTGCCATGTGTCGGGCACTGGCCTGAAACTTCACATAAGGACACCACCCCAACCAAAAGCCAAGTGGCCATCTTGCTGTCCAGAGAGGGCAGTGCCCAGCCCAGGCATGCCTGGCTCCTGTGGCCCGCGTCCCGGAGCCGGCTGTGGCTGAGAGACAGCAAAGGCTGAAGGGGGAAAGGCCCAGAGTGGAGAAGCAGAATCAGAGGCCAGCGGTGGCCACGTGGCCACGTGGGTGGCTCAGGCCCAGGCAACGGCGCATGCAGTCTTCCAGGAGAAAGGCCCCGGCGCGGGGAACCGCGTCACTGCATTCTAAAACCCAGAGCTCACACCCGCAGACCCCACTCGTAAGAAAGGAGGTTGAAACACGCTGGAAAAGGGAGGGTCTGAGACGGTGACACTGCCATCGTGGGGCGGGGCCAGGCGACCGGTCCCTCCAGGGTGCTCCCCTCCGACTGCTCTGTGGGCTTTCAGAGGCCTGGCTCTCGGCGTCCCCGCCTGGACGGGCACTCAGGAGCGTCCCCGGTGCTCTGGGACCGCCTGCCCTCACACCAGCCCGTGACCTGGTGTGCGAAGGGAGCGCTCAGGCTGTGCCCTCAGGGGTGTGCTCCTCCTCTGGGGTCCGGGCCGCCCCCGACCTCGGCTGCCTCTCACATCTCCCCTCGTGGGAAGACCCGAGCCCGCTCCTCAGGAGACCCCCAGCTTACAGACTCTCACCAGAGACCAGACTGGCTCACCGCTGAGCTCAGTGACCAGGGACGGTGACGGTCATTCTGAGTCACCTGTTGGCATCAGAAGACCGAGGTGGGAAAGGGCTCTGTGGGGGCAGAGGTGGCAAGGGTGTTACTCAGGCACAGGGGACGGACACTCCAGGTAGAAGTCAGGCTGCTGCTGGGCTCTGAGGGGACACGGAGCCAGGAGTCACCACGTGGAGGCTGCCACCCCAGGGCCTTCCTCTTGCCGTTCTCAGTCCCAGGCAGTTCTGCGTCTGCTCTGACTGCCTTACAGGTGAGCGGCCAGAGGAGACTGGGTCTACGGAGCAGGGACTGGTCTGAGTCCTGATGTGTGGTGACCACACATGTCTGGTTAGTGAACCCCCGGGTGTGGCCGCGAGGCCACTGAAGCACGTGGGGACACTCTGCGTGATCTGCCTCAGTCACTCACTGTCGGCTGAAAGCTGGTCTCCACACGTGCTCCTGGCCAGGGTCCTGGGCACCCGGCTGCACGGGTCCGTGATGTGTTGCAGTGGAGCAGCCTGGGGTGGCCGCGGCAGGGAGTGGGCGAGGCCCAGGCCTGCACCCAAACACGCCACCCTCGGCAGTGCCCCAGGACACCTGGGCTGCAGCCCCCAGAGCCATGCGAGGCCCGGGAACAATGCTGCTCTTGGTCAGTGGCCAGCTTGGAACCCCTTTGTCTCCAGGGCCACCTCCACCTTCTCTAGTCTCTGACAAGGGCTGCTGCCCCAGGCGCCTGAGTCACTGGCCGGGGCAGGGCCAGGTGGCTCAGGCTACTGGCCAAGGAGCCTGCTTTGAGAGTCACTGCCACACTCGGCCTCGCTAGTCTGCTCCTCACCGTCCGGTGGGGCTGCTTGTCCTGGACACAGCTACAGAGCGCACGAGACCCCCCAGTCCTGGGTCCTGCAGGCCAGCCCTCCCCGGGACGACAGGACCAAGAGGCCTGGCTCAGCCAAGCCCAGGTGGGAGGAAGCTGCCTTCTGACCCTTCCTGCCCTGCCCTGCCCTGCCCCCCCAGTTCCCCAGGGCTTTATGGCCGTAGAGTGGATGTGTTCCTGTGAAGGTGACCTGGCCACCCCTCAGTGAGCCGGGGCCCAAGGACAGTGGCAGGCGGAGCCACAGGGAGGGCCAACTAGGGAGGACCTGGGAAGGGGTGCCGTGAAGGGAAGTGGGCAGGGCCAGTGAGGACAGAGGCGGGGGGCTGCTCCCCCTGCCCCGAGGAGTCACGTGCCCCAGAGGAGGGCGTCACCGAGAACTCGGAAGCCGAATGAGCCCGCGGTGACAGGTCCAGCACCACAGCACAGGCGGCTTCCATTATCCTCCTGCCCTTCTGAACTGGCTGCACATCTGGCCCACGTCAGCCTGGCCTTTCCCTGGGCAGTGTCGGGCGGGAGTCAGCACCTGCCCCGAGGGACAGCAAGCTCTCCCAGCGTGCGGGGCTGTGCTCCACGGGACCTGAGGGCTCGCTGGTGGTGACTGCTGAGTTCTCGGTGGCTTCAGTGGTGGCCTTCTCACACTGGTGCTGCTGATCTCCCTCTCCCTGACCGGGGCAGCTCGAGGGAAGCAGGTGTGGGCTGGGCTCTGTCTGTAGGGGATGCCGTGACCTTCAGCAGCTCCACCCGACCCTGGTGGCTGCGAGTTGACCAGTGTGCTTAGGAGGACATTGCCAGAGCAGGGTCGGCACATGTGTCCCAAAGCACAACGGGTCCTGAGCAGGTTCTCACGCATGTCACATGGCTGCACCTGTCACTAGTGTAGACAGTCCTGCTGGGGCTTCCCACCAGGGAGTCTCGTGGCAGAGGCTGAGGCCTTGCTTTCTCACCAGACCTCCACTTGTGCACTGGGAGCACGCCCTCTTGCCCCCCAAGTGTGTGCACCTGGGAGCACACCCTCTCACACACAGGTGTGTGCACTGGGAGCACACCCTATCACAGGTGTGTGCACCTGGGAGCACACCCTCTCACACACAGGTGTGTGCATTGGGAGCACACCCTATCACAGGTGTGTGCACCTGGGAGCACACCCTCTCACACACAGCTGTGTGCATTGGGAGCACACCCTTTCACACGTATGTGAGTGAGAGGAGGCAGCCCGAGAAGGCCGTGAACGAGGGAGGCCCCGTGGGGCGTCATGTGCACACGTGTGCCACGTGCGAGCCACGTGTGGCCTGTGGCTCGTTCATGTGCGGTGCTTGTGCACAGGAGTGGTGTACCTGCGTGTGGTACGGACATGGGTGGTGTGTGCACAAGCCCTTCCCCAGGCCTAACAGACTATGTTCAGGCCACAGAGACGAGGCTCTGCAACTGTGGGGACGGGAGGGCTACAGTCCGGGGGGAGCCGGGGCGAGGGCCAGCTCTGGGGGCCTCTCAGGGAGGTGACTTCAGGAAGAGAAAGACGGCGCCAGCCTGGGCCGCGCGGGAGGAGCTTGTGCGGAGGAGGCAGGAGCGGCCCCTGCTCACGTCCCTGGCGGGGTTGAACGTGGCCACTGCGAGGCCACTGGAGCCCACAGGCCTGGTGAGGGTTTAGGGGTGCTGTTATGGTTTGGATGGGAGGGGTCCCCCAAAGCTCCTGTGAGACGGTGCAAGAGGCTCAGAGGAGGAGCCGTCGGGCTGTGGAGCCTGACCCAGTCTGTGAGTGGTCCCCTGATGGGGTTAACGGGTGGCAGCAGGAGGCTGGCGGGGGCGGGGGAGGTGGCGTCGGGCTTGGCTTGGGGTGGGCATGCTGGCAGGAGGAGCCCTCCTGAGGTGGCTGAAGCTACGAGTCTGACACTCATCATCTGTCCATCCTGTATTTTGAATCTGGAGAGTGGAGTCTCCCCTGATCACCCTGTGAGCTGCTTCCCTCCGCCACACTCCTCTGCCACGATGTCCTGCCCTCACCTTGACCCCAGGAATGGAGCCGGCCGTCGATGGACGAAGACCTCTGAAACCCGCGAGCCTTCAAACAAATCTTTCCTCCGTCACGGTGGTTCTGGTCGGGTCCCTAGTCACAGGACTGAAATCACTGACTGAAACAGGTGCAGAGTTCAACCTGGCATTTACCAGGTGAGGCCTCGGGGACCTGCTGGGTGGGGATCAGTGACTGGTGAAACCACCTTCTCACCCACTCTCACTCACAGAGAGCCTGGGCTCCCTGGCGCCACACAAGGCCACGTGGCCCTCAGCAGGTTGTGTGCCCTGTGCCAGGTGAGCTCGTGTGCCTGCACCCCGAGATGAGGGGCCCTGCCCCAGCGCCCACTGGAGCCACACCATCCCACCCTCCCAGGCACGGCGTCCACCGTGCTGCAGTGGGCTGGCCTGGGCTGGGCATGGTCGCAGTGGCTGTGGGCGCCGTAGGCTCCTGCACCCCTTCCTCCTAGGCAGAGCCGGGGCATGTGTCCTGCCTCCACTGGGACACTTGGCCATGGCCCCTGAGGACAGCTCTGAACTTCAGCCGGGTCTGTGTGCAGAGAGAGGAGGCAAGGAGTCCCCTACAGGCTTGGACATGCCCTTCCGGCTCCCTCCTGGCAGTGCCCATGTCTCCAGGCATGTCCTGCACAGGCAGAGGGCGACAGAGGTGGGTGTCCCCACTGTCTCCCACACAGATGGGCTCCCCTCTGCAGCACCCATCACCTGCCCACCCACCACTAGGCACACACATGTACACAGCACACAGATGTACCCGGCACACGCATGTACACGGCACACGCAGCAACCCACTCTCACACCCGACTCAGGGCCAGGACATGGGGGCTGAGTGGAGGTTGAGCTTCTGAGCTTCTGAGGTCCCCACGGCCACGAGGAGGACCATGGGGTGGGGTCGTCCAACCTGAGATGTTGTGAGAGGCCAGGTACAGAGGAAGGCTGAGGTCCCACATGGGGACACGGGACCTGGGCTCACTCTGCCTGTGGGCTGAGAATGGAGGAGAGAGAACACTTGCTAAGTGGGCGCGCCCGGGTGTGGCCATGTGGTCCAGGGAGTCTCGCAGCACTGCAGCAGGCCAGGCCAGCCAGGCCGGAGAGACGGACAGCTCGCACAGGCCAAGAGGCTGGCAGGACAGGGCCAGGTGCTGGCGGGCAGAGGGATGATGCTCCCCACCTGAGCAGAGGGTGAGGGTGGCTTGAACAGAACGCTGCTCTGTGACAGCTGGCACTGCAGCGAGTCCGCACAAGAGCGAAGCCCTCGGTCCACGGGCAGAGTGGCCACGCCTGTAGTCCCAGTGGCTCCACTGAGGCAGGAAGATGGGAAATTCAAAGCTGGCCTCAGCAACTTAGCAAGTCCCTAAGCAAATTAGTGCAACCGCCTCAAAATTTAAAAATAAATAAGTAAATACAAGGGGCTGGGGATGTGGTTCAGTGGGTAAGTGCTCCTGGGTTTGATCCTGGTACCAATAAATAAATAAGAAAGACCAAAAGCAGAGCTTGGTTTGCCATGAGGCTGAACCCCTGAGTGGGGCTGAAGTGCCGTCCAGGAGGAAGCACACTCTCTAGGTGGTGCTCCCACTTACGGGGCCCCCAACCCAGGTGGCCTTGGAGTGACAGGCATGCACGGGGCCATCAGGGACAGTCTGAGAAGTGGAGTGCCCACATTCAGAGATCCTGGGATACCTGCTGCTGCTGACTGAGAAACGGCAGCCAGAGAAGTAGGAGGTGAGCTGTGCCCAGCAGGGTTGACCCTGAGAAGAAGTGGCGACAGCTCTCAGGTGTGGCTGGGGAGTCCTGGTTAGCCAGCAGGAGCAAGAAGGCACTGCCTCATCCATAGAAGTCGGTGGTCGTGGTGGGCATGCTGGCAGGAGGAGCGGTCCTGAGGTGGGCGGAAGCTACGAGTCTGTCCAGGTTTGGAGGCCAGAGAACTGAGAGGAGGCCAGGAAGGGAACAAGGAATCCAGAGGCCAGGGAACCAGTTGGTTGTTAAAGTCACAGAGAACAAGGACAGAGGTTAAGTGAAGACAACTGTGACAGACTTAATTGAGGGGGAGGGATCTGAGTTAGAAAACCACCCATCCATCATTCATCCATCATCCATCCATCATCCATCCATCAATCATCCATCCATCCATCCATCCATCAGCTCTCCATTCATTATCCATCATCCATCCATCATCTCTCCTTCTATTATCCATCATCCATCCATCATCTCTCCATCCATTATCCATCATCCATCCCTCCACCCTTCATCCATTCATCATCTATCTATCCATTATGCAACATCCATCCATCCATCCATCTATCCATCCATCCATCATCTCTCAATACATTATCCATCATCCATCTACCCATCCATCATCCATCATCATCTCTCCATCCATTACCCATCCATCCATCCATCCATCCATCCATCCATCTATCCATCATCTCTCCATTCATTATCTATCATCCATCTATCCATCCATCCATCACCTCTCTATCCATTATCCATCATCCATCCATCCATCCATCCATTATCTAGCATCCATCTATCCATTCATCCATCCATCAATCATCTCTCCATCCATTATCTATCATCCATCCATCCATCCATCCATCACCTCTCCACCCACTATCCATCATCTCTCCATCCATTATCTATCATCCATCCATCCATCCATCCATCACCTCTCCACCCACTATCCATCATCTCTGCATCCATTATCTATCATCCATCCATCCATCCATCCATCCATCCATCCATCCATCACCTCTCCACCCACTATCCATCATCTCTCCATCCATTATCCATTACTTGCTATACCCATCCATCCATCAACCCCCCCCATCCACCCATTCAACTATCCACTTACCCATACACCCACTTGTTCAACATTCATAAACCATCCTCCCACTTATCTATCCATCCACTCTTCCAACCATTCATCATCCTCCTGTCCATCTATATGTCTGTCCTTCTATCCATATGTCCATTCACTTACTATCCATCATTCACATTCTGCATCCATCCATTTATCCATCCACCCACTCATTCATCTATTCATCTACCATTCTTCCAGGTGTCCATTCATTTACTAATATATCCTCCATCATTCATCATTCATCATCCATCCATCCATCTATCCATCCACAATCATCTGTCTATCCATCCATGGGTACATCCATCTAGCACGCTTCTACTGACTTATCCATCTATTCCCCATCAGCCCTCGATTCAAACTTCTATCGATAATCCACATGGTTTGCAAATAGAGCTGATATTTACCTAAACTACATAAGAAAAAACTTAAAAAACTTAAAAACTCAAAAATACCTAAAATATTGAAGCCTGGCAAAGTAATTACTAGCAGAGTAAGTGTGAGAACTCCTAACTGATGTTTACAAGACGATGTAGTGTCCAGCATCAAGATACCCTGACCTCAGACCAGGGTTCCGGCCGAGAAGCAGCCTGGGACTTGACAGAGAGCATCAGGTGCCTGAGCTGGGAGCTGAGAAGCTGCCCTAGGTGGCGGGATTGCTAACCACCTGTGGGCTCCAGCGCTG
Organism: Marmota monax; assembly: GCF_021218885.2. Taxonomy (NCBI): domain Eukaryota; kingdom Metazoa; phylum Chordata; class Mammalia; order Rodentia; family Sciuridae; genus Marmota; species Marmota monax. The sequence continues at coordinate 394,678 of NW_026691942.1, forward strand.
CCCGTTGCTCATTCTGGACATGGGACCTCACTTAGAACTAGACTCTTGGAATCCTGGTGCCTTCAGCCTCTGGGGTCTCTGAGCTGCTGGTTGGAGCACCGGGTGCAGAGGCCAGGTGGGGATGACTGAGGATTGCACTCTGTGGGATTTGAAAAGCCTTGGTGTCCAGTCCACATAGCCATCTGGGGCCTGGATGTCCTGAGATGTATGTTTTGAGCCCACGGAGCTTTTCCCAGATGAAGAGGCTGAAGTAATTCACTCACCCTAAGCAGCCCTGGGCCTTGCAGGGTCAGGGACCGGGCAACACAGCCGCTCTGAGCCTGGGCTTCCTCACCAGCCCGGGGCCCCAGGGCAGAGGCTAGCATGAGGGGCTTCGTCCTCCTCCCCCTGCAGGGGTGTCCTGGATCGGGGCGCGGGGAGGAGCCTGTGCCTCAGCCCCATGGAAAGGAAGCATCAGCTGTCCTTGGTGGGGCCTGAGTGTCACCTCCTGGGACACCCTGAGGTGGAAGCTCCCTGGCCAGCAGCCACCTAGGTGTGCCAGCTCACAGCCAGTGGCCCCTCGAGCAGCTTTGCCTTCATCATTGGGACTTGATTGGCAGGTCCGTTTGGGACATTAAGAACAGCTCACTTACATCCTGCCTGTGGTGCAGGGGTACGGCCTGTGCCCGGGGCCGGGGACTCCTAGTGGATTACTATGTGCCACGCTGGCCCTGGGAGCACCGCTGGGCAGGAGATCTGGACCCGCCGTGACTGGGCCTCCTGCCCAGCGGTCAATGGAGGCTGCTTCCCCCCGGAAGGGATGAGGGACCAGCAGGTGCCTGGCCCCGTGTCCATAGTGGGCAGGCCAGTGTCGAGGGTGGCGCTGGAAGCCTCGTGCCTGCCCAGGGACCTCTGCACCCCAGCACTTGGGCAGAGCATGAGGAAACAGATGGCAGGTGCTCTGTGGCCTCCCAGGGGCAGGACCTTTTCACCTTGGCCAGAGCAAGGACCGTGTGGACCAATGTGCTTGAGGCCCCCTGGTGGGCGAAGGTCAAGGGCAAGCCACACTCCAGAGATGCTGGGCAAGGCAGCGCCCGAGGCCCCCGGAAGCTGCTCTGGGAAGGAGGTGATTATCCATCACTCAGGCCTGTGTGCTTCTCCTCCTCGGAACTTCTGGGCTTTTCCAGTGACAAGAACACTTAGAGCAGAGTTCAATTGCCACCCCTCTTTTAGCAGGACCCGTAGTGAGAGAGCTGTACATTGTTCCTGGGAGGTGTTTCTCAGGGGAGTTACATGCTCGTCTTCAATTCTGTCCCCTGATTGCTGGTTGGAATGCAAACCTGATGGTGAGAGTGCCAGCAGCTGCTTTGGGCTATAAGGAGGAAGCCACCTGCTCAGAGTTGGAAAGATAAGAGAGGATGGCTCTAGGCTTCTGGGGTGGCGAGTGCCACGTGTCCTCAGGGTGACTGCCTCAGACTGCCTTTTCCTCCATGAGATACGAAAATACATTTCCAGCTTGTGTAAGCCACTGTGATTTTGGGTTTTCCGCCACACTCAGTCACACTAACCCTGATCACTACACATGTTTGCCAGGGAAGGATCATTCTCTCGAACGTGCCGAAATGCCAGGTCAGCTTCTGAGTCACACCTGTGAGCAGTGATGGCTTACATGTCGAGAGAACTGAGTTACATGTGCACTGAGAACAGCCTCCACACTTACCACCTGGGGTAAACCTGGGGACTGTCCCTGGACCACCCAGAGATCCCCAGCGGGCTGCTGGCCACACCTGCTCTGGCAGGCCCCTGGGGGGAGGCAGTAGGTGATGGCCCTTCCCTTCCTTCCTGCCATTTCTCTGTGGCCCCCCAGGCTCCACCTCAGGGGTCCTGGGGCTCTGCATACAGGACAGCTTCCCCGAGGACCACCTGGACCTGCCTGTGGCGTGGGTGTGACGGAGTCCAGGAGAGCTCCGGTGCCTGGAGTCCATGCTTCGTTTGGAGGGTCCGAACCCTTTGCTCGCACCTGACCATGTGCCCTGCGTGTGCCCAGGAGGAGTGGCTCCTTCCAGGGCAGGGTGCTGGTCGGCAGCCACGACGGCGCACAGTGTCCCTAGCGCCCTCAGCCGAGCTGTGCATGAGGCCCGGGTGGAGCCTGAGTGTGCAGCCTCCCTCTACCTACAGAGGAGGCCTGTGGGCGGAGCCTACAGGGAGGGGTGTCCTGATGTGGGAGGTGGCACCAGGCCTCAGAGAGCCCCGGGGTCACGGGACAGTGGAGCCGGGGGGGGGGGGCCACTGCTGCCAGGGCTGATTCCTGAGCCCCAGAGCTGGCCATGCCCGTGGCCTGAGGATGGCAGTGTTTACTGCTGTGTGTGCGGGGACCCAGTTGTCAGGAGATGTTGGTGGGCTCCCAACAGGTGCATGGCCACAGGAGGTCTCTGGCCAGGTCTTGGCACAGTGCTGTAGCCATCCTCCAGTTACACCCTGCCTCGCAGTGCCGCCCAAGCCCAGTCCTGACACCTACCCGGCCCTCTCCTCCCTGGCTGGACAGCCCCAGCCACCCTCCTGCTGACCAGGCCTAGTCCTGACACCTACTTGGCCCTCTACTCCCTGGCTGGACAGCCCCAGCCACCCTCCTGCTGACCAGGCCTAGTCCTGACACCTACTTGGCCCTCTCCTCCCTGGCTGGACGGCCCCAGCCACCCTCCTGCTGACCAGGCCCAGTCCTGACACCTACTTGGCCCCCTCCTCCCTGGCTGGACGGCCCCAGCCACCCTCCTGCTGACCAGGCCTAGTCCTGACACCTACTTGGCCCCCTCCTCCCTGGCTGGACAGCCCCAGCCACCCTCCTGCTGACCAGGCCTAGTCCTGACACCTACTTGGCCCCCTCCTCCCTGGCTGGACAGCCCCAGCCACCTTCCTGCTGACCAGGCCTAGTCCTGACACCTACTTGGCCCCCTCCTCCCTGGCTGGACAGCCCCAGCCACCCTCCTGCTGACCAGGCCTAGTCCTGACACCTACTTGGCCCCCTACTCCCTGGCTGGACAGCCCCAGCCACCCTCCTGCTGACCAGGCCTAGTCCTGACACCTACTTGGCCCTCTCCTCCCTGGCTGGACGGCCCCAGCCACCCTCTTGCTGACCAGGCCTAGTCCTGACACCTACTTGGCCCCCTCCTCCCTGGCTGGACGGCCCCAGCCACCCTCCTGCTGACCAGGCCTAGTCCTGACACCTACTTGGCCCTCTCCTCCCTGGCTGGACAGCCCCAGCCACCCTCCTGCTGACCAGGCCTAGTCCTGACACCTACTTGGCCCCCTCCTCCCTGGCTGGACAGCCCCAGCCACCCTCCTGCTGACCAGGCCTAGTCCTGACACCTACTTGGCCCCCTCCTCCCTGGCTGGACAGCCCCAGCCACCCTCCTGCTGACCAGGCCCAGTCCTGACACCTACTTGGCCCTCTCCTCCCTGGCTGGACGGCCCCAGCCACCCTCCTGCTGACCAGGCCCAGTCCTGACACCTACTTGGCCCCCTCCTCCCTGGCTGGACGGCCCCAGCCACCCTCCTGCTGACCAGGCCTAGTCCTGACACCTACTTGGCCCCCTCCTCCCTGGCTGGACAGCCCCAGCCACCCTCCTGCTGACCAGGCCTAGTCCTGACACCTACTTGGCCCCCTCCTCCCTGGCTGGACGGCCCCAGCCACCCTCCTGCTGACCAGGCCTAGTCCTGACACCTACTTGGCCCCCTCCTCCCTGGCTGGACGGCCCCAGCCACCCTCCTGCTGACCAGGCCTAGTCCTGACACCTACTTGGCCCCTCCTCCCTGGCTGGACGGCCCCAGCCACCCTCCTGCTGACCAGGCCTAGTCCTGACACCTACTTGGCCCCCTCCTCCCTGGCTGGACAGCCCCAGCCACCCTCCTGCTGACCAGGCCTAGTCTTGACACCTACTTGGCCCCCTCCTCCCTGGCTGGACGGCCCCAGCCACCCTCCTGCTGACCAGGCCTAGTCCTGACACCTACTTGGCCCCCTCCTCCCTGGCTGGACAGCCCCAGCCACCCTCCTGACGCCCAGGCCTAGTCCTGACACCTACTTGGCCCCCTCCTCCCTGGCTGGACAGCCCCAGCCACCTTCCTGCTGACCAGGCCTAGTCCTGACACCTACTTGGCCCCCTCCTCCCTGGCTGGACGGCCCCAGCCACCCTCCTGACGCCCAGGCCTAGTCCTGACACCTACTTGGCCCCCTCCTCCCTGGCTGGACAGCCCCAGCCACCTTCCTGCTGACCAGGCCTAGTCCTGACACCTACTTGGCCCCCTCCTCCCTGGCTGGACGGCCCCAGCCACCCTCCTGACGCCCAGGCCCAGTCCTGACACCTACTTGGCCCTCTCCTCCCTGGCTGGACGGCCCCAGCCACCCTCCTGCTGACCAGGCCTAGTCCTGACACCTACTTGGCCCTCTCCTCCCTGGCTGGACGGCCCCAGCCACCCTCCTGACGCCCAGGCCTAGTCCTGACACCTACTTGGCCCTCTCCTCCCTGGCTGGACAGCCCCAGCCACCTTCCTGCTGACCAGGCCTAGTCCTGACACCTACTTGGCCCTCTCCTCCCTGGCTGGACGGCCCCAGCCACCCTCCTGACGCCCAGGCCCAGTCCTGACACCTACTTGGCCCTCTCCTCCCTGGCTGGACAGCCCCAGCCACCTTCCTGCTGACCAGGCCTAGTCCTGACACCTACTTGGCCCTCTCCTCCCTGGCTGGACGGCCCCAGCCACCCTCCTGACGCCCAGGCCCAGTCCTGACACCTACTTGGCCCCCTCCTCCCTGGCTGGACAGCCCCAGCCACCCTCCTGCTGACCAGGCCTAGTCCTGACACCTACTTGGCCCTCTCCTCCCTGGCTGGACGGCCCCAGCCACCCTCCTGCTGACCAGGCCTAGTCCTGACACCTACTTGGCCCCCTCCTCCCTGGCTGGACAGCCCCAGCCACCTTCCTGCTGACCAGGCCTAGTCCTGACACCTACTTGGCCCTCTCCTCCCTGGCTGGACGGCCCCAGCCACCCTCCTGACGCCCAGGCCCAGTCCTGACACCTACTTGGCCCTCTCCTCCCTGGCTGGACGGCCCCAGCCACCCTCCTGCTGACCAGGCCCAGTCCTGACACCTACTTGGCCCCCTCCTCCCTGGCTGGACGGCCCCAGCCACCCTCCTGCTGACCAGGCCTAGTCCTGACACCTACTTGGCCCCCTCCTCCCTGGCTGGACAGCCCCAGCCACCCTCCTGCTGACCAGGCCTAGTCCTGACACCTACTTGGCCCTCTCCTCCCTGGCTGGACGGCCCCAGCCACCCTCCTGACGCCCAGGCCTAGTCCTGACACCTACTTGGCCCCCTCCTCCCTGGCTGGACGGCCCCAGCCACCCTCCTGCTGACCAGGCCTAGTCCTGACACCTACTTGGCCCTCTCCTCCCTGGCTGGACGGCCCCAGCCACCCTCCTGCTGACCAGGCCCAGTCCTGACACCTACTTGGCCCCCTCCTCCCTGGCTGGACGGCCCCAGCCACCCTCCTGCTGACCAGGCCTAGTCCTGACACCTACTTGGCCCTCTCCTCCCTGGCTGGACAGCCCCAGCCACCCTCCTGCTGCCCAGGCCCAGTCCTGACACCTACTTGGCCCCCTCCTCCCTGGCTGGACGGCCCCAGCCACCCTCCATGAGCACCTGCTGTCTTCCATGTCCTGAGGGGAGGCGCCCACCTATGGGTGAGGTATGCAGGGGCACTGCTGGACGGTATGCGGGAGGCCAGCAGGGACAGAGGCCTGGGCCTTGTGGCGCGCAGGGGTGAGCTCCCCAGGGCCTGCGTCCTCCCCAGGAGCTGCCTGCCACAGGGAGCAGAGAGCAGCTGCACTTCAGGAGTACGCCAGCTTCGGGGACCCAGCTTGCACGCCAGGCAGCAAGGACTCAGCGGGCTGCCTGAAGAGCTGGACACCAGAGCGCGCCTGGGCCTGGCCTGGTCCTGCCTGCTGCAGGCCTGGGGGCCTTGTGTCTTGTGGACCAGCCTTGGTGACTCTGTGATGGCCCTAATCTGCCATTTGGACTGTCTTCCCAGAGAACCTCGGCACAGGCTGCGGTGCCACGAGGGGAGGGCGGTGGCCTCACGTGGCTGGGCCCGTGGCAGCCGAACCTGCTCCCATGTCAGCATCACAGGTCCCACTCGCCTCTGGCACCCTGATCAGGTGCCACCGTGCCCTTGGGAAGGGCAGGGCCAGCAGTCTGACCCTTGGGGTCAGCCAGTCTCTGAGCTGGAGCACCCTGGCTGTGTGAAGGTCCTGCTGCTGTCCCTGAGGTGGGGCTGTGGGTGAGGGTCAGGGGCCTGTGGTCAGGTCCTCATAGGCCCCTCCTGGCTCCCAGGCTCCGCCTACTCCACCCTGCTCTGTGCTGGAGCTGGCCAGCGGGAGCCTGGTGGGCATGGAGGGTCCTCCTCAGGATCATGGCACCTTGACCCTGTCACGTGGGGCCTGCACCACCCAGGGCCCCAGTCCTGCCGTCTCCTGCTGGGCCACTCTGGGGTCAGCCTCCAGCGGCAGCTCAGCCCTCCCTCCCAATCCCTCCCCGTCTCACACACAACCTAAGATCGCCTGAGACTCTTGACCTAGAGAAAAGATTTTTAGAAATTAATAATCAATTCTTCACGAAGTTTTACTGAAAGTGAGTTTCCTTAAACAGAACCACAAGGCCCACCAAGGCCTGATCACTGCACACGGCCTTCTCTGCAGGGTCCACTGGGGTGACCGGGGCCTGCGAGAGGGGGACAAGCCTCAGAAGGGAAACCCAACAGGCCCCCAGCACGGGGCGCGGCCGAGCAAGGCCAGGCACGTGGCCAGGTCTGACCATGGCCAGGCCCTGGTGGCCGTGAGCCGGCCAGCCTAGGAGGAGCGGGCACCCAGCTGCCCTGGGAGTGGCAGTGGGCAGAGAAGGCCCTCCAGGACTCCGGCTCCCCTGCCTCCCGCCACAGACCTGCCACCCAGCTCGTCTTGTGGCCCTGGAGATCACACCAGGCCCGTCCACGTGTCCTCCATAAAGGAGCACAGAAGGGAGCCCCGGAAGACGGAATCGAGGCCACTCAGGAGCCTCCGGGAACCGTGGCGGGCAAGTCCTGACCCCCTCACGCGATGACGTCCGACCGGCGCCCCACCAGCCCACTCCAGGGGACAGGGCACCGGGCGTCAGATCCGCACATCCCCACGCGTGCAGACGCCTGCCTCCCTGAGCTCCCTGAGCTCCCGGGCGCCGCCCTCAGCTCTCAGGACTGTGCGCACGGTGCCCGTTGGCGGGACCCAGCCACAGAGCCATCCTGTCTGCTTCTCAAATCAGAGTCCCCAAGCCGAGGTCACAGCGTGCCTCCTTCCTGAGTGGCCCTGGACGTCGCTCCGCCCACCCAACACAAGTTCCCCCCTGAAAACCCTGCAGGGCTCCCAGCCCGTGGGGGGGCCGCACAAGGATACGCCTGGGCAGGGCCTCCGTCTGGCTGCCGCTGGCGGTGCCCCCTCAAGCAGCCGCGGAGCCAGGGGTCGGGTCCCCGCAGGATCCCGTGTGGCCTGGAAGCCAGAGCTGCAGGTCAGTGGCTGCAGTCCCCACCCCACCCACCAGGCCTGCACTGCAGCCAGCACCACACCAAGAAGGGTCCACAGGGGGCTGATAGTCAGCGTGACCAGAGCCTCCGAGTGCTGGGACAGGGGACCCTGAGAGCTGTCTGGGCACCGACGCCGGGGATGCCCGTCTTGGTGGGGAGGGCCAGGGTGGGAGGTGGAAGGACGCCTCAGGTGCTGGGCAGTGGGCAAAGCCACGGCCCAGGCTGAGCCACCCAAGGCCACACCCAGGGAGAGGTGGCATCACTGCCCCCGAGCCACACTGCTGACCACATCCTGTCTTGAAACCCAACACTGTTTCCGTTTCCAACGCCTTCAGTCTCCTCTCCTGTCCCTTCTGCTGACGTCAGCACGAGATGCCACCAAGGCCCGACGTCGGTGAGCCGCGATACGTTCTCAGTAAGGACCGCGGGACTTGCTTCCGTAGAGGTGTGTTTAGGAGACGGTGATAAGCTGTCTTCTACAGGGAGAGGCTATTCAGAGTTGAAAACTGCACGTCCAGGACGCACCCTCAAGGCAATCGCTTAGGTAGGCGCTACCTACTACCCCAAGCCACTGTCGGCCCCACCACTGTGGATGGGGGTTAGACCGGGGTCAGCAGGCAGAGTCTTTAGAAGTGCCTGGCGGCCCGTCCTCGGGAGCAGGCTGTGCGCAGGACACAGGTGTAGCTGCCTACACATCTGCCCAGTGAGCTGGGACGCCACCTGTCACCAGAGCTGGGGATGTTAGGTGGGAGGGAGCTGCTTCTAGAGGTCCTCAGGACCACGGAGACCATGAGGGACCTGGGGGACCACTCAGAAGCAGGAAGAGCCACGTCCTGCACCTCTACAGGAAGGGGCTGGAGGATGAGTGTCCCAAGCCCCTGGGAAAAGCACTGACCTCCTCAAGCCTGCTGGCCTGCCTGTCCACTCCATGCTGCCCCGGGGCCCGTGGTCATCCCCTTTACACTCGGCCAGGACCTCAGCAGTGGTGTGCTTGAGTTGGACATCATCAGCCATCCTTCAGCCCACAGCCCGTCAGGCGCTCCCGAGAAGCACCTCCAGAGCCCTCGCCCCCTGCCAGCACCGTCCCCGTCCCGGCCCACTCCCCGGTCTCGTCTCCTGCCTTCTTCCTCTTCGTCACATTGTTATTTTCTGGAGCGGGTCCTGCACCCAGGGTGCTCCACCACTGAGCTGCACTGCCTCCACTTTCTGGGTCCTGAGCCAGTGTCTTGCCGGGTCCCAGGCTGGTCTTGGTTTGGGATCCTTCTGCCCAGCCCCGCGAGGCTTTGGGGTGCTCCTGACCTCTGCCTTTCGTTTCCACAGTGGGTGCTGAGCTTGGAAGAGGTGCTGTCTTCTGCGGTGCTCAGCCCTGCAGGCACCAGGGGAGCCCTGGGGCTGTGGCCCCCTGAGAGCCCACAGAGCCACGGCCACCCTCCCTCTTCCCGCTGAGCGCCTGGGGAGAGCCGGCGTGGCAGTGGCTGGTGTCGTCCGTCCTGTAGCCCCGATTGTAGGTTGTCAGCAGCCGCCAGGCAGGTGACCTCTCCTGGAGGCAGAGTGAGGCCACTTGCCAGGTGACCTGAGGGGAGGACTGGCATCCGGCGCCTTCTGCTTCCTGCCCAGCCAAAAAGGAGCGACAGCCCACCGACATGGCTGTTCGCGATGCCCCTGGCCTGGCCTGGTCTGGTCAAGGGGGGACATCAAAGTAAACTCAACCAAGGACTCGCCACAGGACAACCCGCCTGTGTCCTCTGAAGGCTGCAGGTTGGAGGAGACCACCAGGGCGCAGTGGGGAGGTGATGGGAGGGGAAGACCGTGAGCCCACGCAGCAGGAGCAAGGGCTGCTCCCGGGGCCACAGGGCTCCAGGACACCCAGCGTCTGTTAACGGACGGTGCGGGAAGCACTGGTTCTCGGAAACGTGTCCGAGCACAGGGGCGTGAGCCCTGGTGCTCCGGATGCCCTCGGTGCAGGTGCTGCGCTCCAGACACCCTGGCCACGTGGCAGGAGGCCAGCAGTGGTGAGCAGAGGGACAGGGCTGGTGTTGACTGGGCCCCTCCTTAAACTTGCTTGAAAGTCTGAAATTTACCAAGTAAGATTCGGGGGGTGGGAGAGACAATGAAGCCAGACCCTCTTCTGGGAGACAGTGTGGACAGGAGGAGCTGTTTGGGGCTGCGGCACCACCTGAGCCCTGGGGGACAGCGTGAGCAGCCACTGTGGATGCAGCCAGCTCTGAACCCGCAGCACAGGAGCCAGTGACACTGTGGGTCAGGGTCAGGTCAGGGTCTTCCGAGGCCCACCCAGGGGGGCAGCAGACACTGCCTTCCAGCCCTGCCCGCCTGCTCCTCAGGGGCTCCAGCAGTCTTCACCCTCCACTCAGGCAGGAAGGGGCAGAAGCCTGGAGACACCTGTCGGGGTTCTGCAGGGTGCTGCTCTGCTGGGGTCAGAGGTCTCCAGGGCACCTGCTGCCGTCCCTGGGGATGCAGATGTCCCAGCCTTGCAGCCGCAGAGCAGTTCGGGCGGGGGTCGGCCTCCGGCAACCCGTGGTGCTCCACGGAGCAGAGGCTGGCACCTGGGGGTGAGTGTGGGCAGAGCTGGGGCTGAACCAGGCACTGGACCGCACCTGTCTGAAGGCCGGATTCTCAGAAGCACCGAAGCTGGTGAGGACGGCCATGAGCTCCAGGGAGCGCACATTTTTGACAGATGGGCGGAGAAGGTCTGCTGCAGCTGCCGCTGGCATTTGGTTGGGAAGCGTCCACAGCTGTGCAGGATCATTAAGGGGCTGGTGTCCACAGGGAGGTCTGCGCCTCTGCTGATTCCTCAGGATGGAAACTCCTCGTGCAGCTGAGCCATCAGCCCTTCTGTCAGCACCCCAAGAGCGCTGCGGCAGGAGAGGCGCGAGGCCGCCGAGGAGGGACGCCGCCCCGCTACCAGGTGAGTGGTGGTGGCGCGCCCACCCTCTGTCCTGTGGATGAGCAGCAGGGTCATTCCAGATGGGCAGAGGCAACGGGTTCTGCAAGTTAGTTACCCTGTGCCGCGACGTGTTCCCGGTGGCTAGATGGGCCCGTGGACACGGGGCCCTGACCCACTGGGGCCGCTACGCAGGGCTGGGTGGAGGTAACCAGGGTGGGAAGGAATGTCCCACGGAGCGGGAGGCCGTCAGGACGTGGGTCCAGACACCCGGGGGCTCCGGCTCGACCCCACAATGCCTGGTGAGAGATGTTCCCAAGTCCTCCCAACCCAGAGACGCCCTGCCACTGTGTAAGTGTCACCATCAAACAGGGCTAGAGGCTGGAAAGCAGCGGGAGCAGGCTGTGTGGGGAGGGAAGGAGGAGGCCTGGCCACCTCCCGGGGCAGCTCTCCTCCCAGCAGTGGGGGCCGCCGAGGGAGGGCACGTCTGGGTGAGGCCAATGGTCTGTGGGGGTGGCCAGAGCAGCACGCCACGGGGGAGAGGCAGGCGTCCTCCAGTTCTCTGTGCCTTGAGGCTCGCAGTGGGCAGGGCGAGGGAGCACTCCAGCCTGGTGACAGGGACCGTGTGGAAGACGACCAGCGGTGGTGCATCAACTACCAAGTGCGGCGAGTCTCTTACGGGTGGACCGCTGTTCTGCGTCTTCTCCTCACACGTGGAGACTTCCGAGTGCCGTCTGCAGCTCTGTGCCTCAGCACTGTGCTCCCCGTCAGGCTGGGCAGGGGTGGACCAAGGGGCGCCTGTGCCCTGGAGGGGCCACGCCCAGGTCCCCCCACACCTGGTTCCAAGGAGGGCCGGCGGCCTCACTGCACGTCTGCCCAGTGTCCACAGCATGGCACCCACCCGTCCTCGGAAAGTACCCTCCGTCACCCAGTCAGCGTGCCAGTGGCCAACGTGCCTGGCACCAACCAGGCGCTAGAGGAGCCTGGCTGGCTGCTCCCAGGGAAGCTGGGGTGAGCGGGCACTGGGGTGACACTAAGTGCTAGAGACGGAGCCTCCAGAGTGACGCGTCTCAGGAGGGAAGGCGTGGGCGCCCAGAAGACCTGCCGGGCGTGGAGGGTGGGGAGCTCTGTGCCCACGAGGACCACAGCCCGGGGCCCGGGGCAGACGAGGGCCCTGCCTGGATCTGACTGCTCCTCCTGGCAGAAGTGCTGGACAGCAGACCTGTGCGTGGCAACTGCTCTGCACACCTGCCCTCCGAGCACCGGGGTCTCCCGTCCCCCTCCAGGGAGAGCACCAGAGCCCCGCCCTCAGGTGGAAGGCGCTGACCCCAGAGCACTGTGTGCACTTTGGGCCCCGTCCTCCCCCTTGCTCCAGGGCTCAGACTCCGGAGCCCATGCCCACAACCAGAGCCCACTCCCCAGCTGCTGGCTGAGTGCAGGCCATGCCCTCTACCTGGGCCCAGAATGGGTGGACACACCTGTGGCAGACAGGGCCACACTTGAGCCTCGCCTGGGAAGGGCAGCCTCCCGAGAGGGGCAGCAGGAGGACGCAGGGCCCTTGTCATTCACGTTCTGACTGCACAGCACCAGGCAGAGCAGAGTGGGTGGAGCCTGTGTGCCCGGCATGCCAGACCCCGGGACTCCAGGGTACAGGGGCAGCACGTCCTGGCCAGGTGCCACAGGGAGGCAGGGCACGGGCACCACCACCCCAGCGTGCTTCCCTTCAGGGGAAGGAGCAGGACTGGGGAGGGCGCTGGTCCCCAGGGCAGAGGGAGGGGCACAGCCCTGGAAAGGAGGTGACAGAAATGTGATCAGTCTTTGGTGGTCACCAAGCCAGACGCAGCTGACAAGTACATTCAGCTGGTGAGTTGGCCACAGACCGGCCGTACCCCAACACGCAGGCAGGACGCTCAGGCGGGTTTCCGGGACAGCGGCCTCCCCTGCCTCCCTCTCTCAGAGGCAGATCTGGAAGGACTGCCCCAGCAAGCAAGTGACAGGGAGCAGCAGAGGTGTCCACAGGCCTCTGTGGTCAGAAAGGCTCCTGGTCGACTCCTCGGTGCTTGACGGTGCGTGAGGAGGAAGGCAAAGCCGGCGCCTGGGTCGCGGTGCGCGAGCCCCTGACAGAGGAAGGTGCTGCTTCCGAGCGGGCAGCGGGCTCCCCAACATGTCTGCAGAGGTGACAGGCTAGCTGGTCACCCAGGCGGAAGGTGTGCTAGCAGGCCCAGACTGCAGCAGAACATCGCACCCCGCAGTGACAAGGACGGGCAATGACGAGGACGTGGGCCATGAAAGCCAAGGTTGCCGAGTTCCACAGGCCAGGGAGGGGCCAGGGACAGCTGGAGACAGCAGCAGAGTCGACGTTCCCACTGTGGCCACAGCGAACCCACGGCCACCCTGGCTGGGCCGCACGCTCTTCCGGGGGATGAACAGAAGCGTGCAGGACGGTCAGAGGCTCCCGGTCAGGGGGCACCATGCTAAGAGTGACAGGGGTCTGGGAGAAAGCAGAGCAACTTGCCGGAAGGCCGTGAGGGGACCTCGCGGGTCACTGGGAGAACAAGGGTCACTCAGCAGACGGGAAAGGCAGCACTTCACAAGACCACCACAGGGACCCAGATGTCCAGAGAGACGGGAGCCATCAAGATGAAAGGAAACTCCCTATCTACGTTCCAGGGTGAGCGAGGGCTCCCAGGAAGCAGGAAGGAGTCCCAGGGAAGGACGGGTACCAGCAGCACCTGGAGCCCAGCACGGCCAGCAGCCGCAGTGCGGGCCACCCTGGGGCAGCCCCCACGGTCGGGGCAGCAAGACCCAGAGCACCTCCAGCTCCCCCAGTCAACCACCTCCCCCAGGAAGCCCACAAGCCCTGGTCCCCAGGAGTGGGCGGGAGGTGGCCAAGCAAACGGACTTTACCAGAGATCAGAAACACAGATGGCAGAGGGAGAGGCCAGTGTCTGCCCGGAGGACTGCCGGGACCCGGCCTCATGGCTCCCCTCAGATGTGGCGATGCCCCCGCAGTTCAGTGCCAACAGTGGCTCAAGAGGACTGTAAGACCTGAGATAGTTGGTGGCAGGGGCCGTCTTGACCTCACTTAGACTCTTAGGGATGTCTCCTGCAGAAATGAGAAGCCACACTGGCCATTCTGTGCCTCAGGACATCAACTGCAGCAAGACCTGTGACAGCCACATGGTGACAGGCTTCACGGTGTGGCCACACACAGAGCCACGGGCTTCTTAGAAGACTTCAGAACTACTTGACAAGGCCAAGTGTGCGACACAGAGTATATTCAGAAATACAGAAATACACAAATGCTGAACGCAGAGAAGGCGTGGCCTGCATCATGGAGGCATATTGGCCCTCGCCAGCGTTATCTCCCCAAAGACTCTCAGATGGTATCATCAAGTCGACACCAGCTGTGTGCTCATTCCTTCCTCTACCCACTCTGTGTCCACTCACTACCCACGTATCCACCCCATCTATCCACTCACCCATCCACCAATCAACCTCATCCACACATCCACTCACATATCCTGTCAATCACCTCGTCTATCCACCCACCCATCTGTCTGTCCCCCTATCCACCCACCCCAGCCCATCTGTCCATTTTTCATCCAGCTCTCCACCTACCACCTGCCCATCCAACTACTTGTCTATCTATCCATTCACCCATCCACCCATCCACCCATCTGTCTACCCATTCGCCCATATATCCACCCATCCACCCATCAATCCATCCAGCCATTCATCCATTCATCTATCCATCATTCAGCCCTTCACCCATCAGTCTACCCACTCATTCACCTGTCTGTCCATCCATCCACCACCCACCATCCACCCATCCAACCACCATCCACCTAGCCAACCAACCAACCAGCTGAACTTTCATTTGCTGTGTCCCTGGGGTCTGAGGATGCACAGGACACTGTGTGTCCTTAGGGATGGAGAGTCTCTGGAGAAGATGGAGTACCGAGGCCACTGTGATGAAGTCACAGGAGGTGGTGTGAAGACAGACCCAGGCACCGCAGTCCAGGAGCCTGCTGACTCTGCTGCACACAGGATCCGCCCAACAGCCACGCGTCCTTGGGCTTCACATCTCCTTGTTGTTTGCACATGTCTTTCACACTCCTCCTGCCCTCCAGGACGGGCACAGCCAGCCTCCTGGGGACGGCACAGGCCGTCCACTTTGTGCCCACAGCCCTGTCCTTGCTGCCGTGGGCAGCCTTTCCTGGGGCCTCTGCCTGAGCACCTGGGTCCACGTGCCTGACACCCCTGCCCAGGGGGCTTCTGTGAGAAGCCCAGCAGGTGTCTAATGTGTGCCCTTGGGGGACAACAAGTAAGGAGACTGCGTATTCCTGCCCCTCCACCCTGTCTGCTCAGAGGCTGCTTCAGAAGGTGATAATGTCTTTCTTTCTTTGTGAAGTCACCTCTGATTGCGTGACCCCTTCTGATTACACCTTCTCAAGAAGCCAATAACTTACTGATCAGGACTCCGTGGCTCCTCCTTGGTGTATGAGTGCATGACTGTGTGCGTGTGTATCACTGATCATGTGTGTGCCGGGTGTGGCTATGTGAGTGCATGTGGAGGTGTGTCACTGGGCAACGTGTGTGGCTGTGAATGTGGCTGTACATGGCTAGATGTGAGTGCACCCGTATGGCTGTGTGTGTGGCTGTGTAGTTGGTGTGAGTCTTGTGTGTCTGTGTGAGACTGCGAGTGTGCATGAGCCTGGATCTGGGTGCTCTAGGATCCACCTGGGTGCAGACCTGGTGACCTCTTGTCCCAGGGCTCACTACTTGCATGTGACAGCAGGTGTCTGCTTGTACTTCCTGATGTCCAGGAAGGGTGACAGGAGGGAAGAGGGCTTGTGACATGGGCATCATGAACAACCTTGACCCATCTGTGGTCACTCAGGGTCCACTCTGTCGGCCACAGGGCAGTGCCTGGGTGTGAGGGAGGTTCTAGATGGTAGGTGGCCCATGCAGAGGGCAGAAGTGGCCACCAGCAGCAGACCCTGTCCTGAGAGCCTCTTGGTGAGGTGAGGGGGAGCGTGGAACAGGGTGGCCGCCTCTGGGCAGCAGGAGCCCTGACCAGAGTGCCCTGGATCATGTGCAGCTGCTGTCCACCCTGCCCCACCTCTTCCCTCAACCTACTGACTTTGGGGTGGCGTTCGGCCAGTGAGGGGTGTGCTGCCACTCCCCTGGGAGCCCCACTGCTGCTCCTGTCCGTTCTGCTGATGTGTCCAGTGCTGTCTGGGTGCAGGGCAGGGTGCTGGGGCCTGAGCCTTCTACTCTGAAGTCCTGTGAAGGCCCTCGTGCAGAGCCAGTTGGTGGGACAGTGTTCCCAACTCCAGGATGGCTGTGGGCAGGGACAGGCACTCTGGGGCTGTTATCAGGACCCTGCCAGCCCTGTGGCCCCCACACCTTCCTGTTGTGAAGGCAGCGACCAGAGAGCTGCCCCGCAGAGGACGAAGGAGAGGACCTGGACTCGGGCCTGTGGGGAGGCCACCACGGCACTGCTTCCCCTGCAGCTGTTTGACTCACGATAAGGAAGCAGGGTGAAGGGCCCCTCCCTCGGCCTGTCCCTCCACCACGACTCTGAAACGCTCCCCTCAGGAACCTAAGTGGGCCTTAGAAATTCACACCAGTGCACAGGTGCAGGAGCTGCCCACTAGGAGCCGCGGTCACTGGGCTGAGGGTCCAGAGGCCCGGTTGGCCTTTGAGCTCACAGGACTGAGACGCATGCATTATTCAGGAGCAGGGGACAACGTGGGAAACAGTTAAAGAGCAGCAAAGCCGGGAGTAGACAAGGCCACACAGGGACCGGGCTGTGTCCACAGTTTATGAGAGCCGCTGTGCCGCGGTGCTGGGGAGCCCCCGCCCTGGGTTCACGGGTCACTCCAGTTTGCCTGTGATTCTGGCTGCCTCAGCCTCCCTCTGCTGCCCTCGGCCCGCAGAGCAGAGCTTTGTGGAGCTGAGACTTTAAGGGTCAGCACCACACTTGGGACTGTCCTTCCTATGGCCACACCCCATTGACAGTGCCGAGGACCTCCCAGGCCTTCCTGGGGCGGCCTGGCTGGCAGAGTGCTGGAACCGCATGTGCATTTTAAGTCCACCTGCAGATCTCTGAGCACAAGCTGGACAGTGTCATCTGCTCGCCCCTCTGTGTGCCAGGCTGGGCATTAGGGCTGCTAAGCCACTTGGTAGAGCCCCTGCACACTCTGGCCATGGAGTCATTTCAGCGCCGTCCACCAGGCGCCCTGTCCACCTGGCGGGCTCTTATTTCTCCTGGCTGGGGAGTTGGGTCCCAAGTGCTCTAATGAGGGTGTCACGTCACTTTCTGAGCAGCTGCAGGAGCCAGCTCTCCACCTGCCCTTCCAACCTCACAGAAGCACAGGTACCCAACCCTATAGCACCTGCACCGGCCACCAAGCCTCCCAGCCACCACAGTCCCCAAGGGGACCCTGCACGGGACCTGAATGGCACCAAGTGTGCTCAGGTCCTCCTGGAAAGAGGCAGGGCATATGTAGATTAAATGATCCACAGACGGGAACAGAGAGTGAGGGTGGCATCTTTCTCAGAGAGGGAAGATGGGACAGCTTCATCCAGGCCAGAGACGCCAAGGGCTGGATTGGGTCTCTGCACATCTCTCAAATCATGCTCTGTGAACATGGTTATGACAGTGAAAAACAAGATTTTCCCCTGTAAAATTAAATGTCACTCTTGATAGCATAAAATCTGAAACATCACCTTCCAAGTCCACACCAATACTTTACACAGAAAATTAAACTCTCCCTGTTTATTGAGTGGATAATGTAGCCTTGCAATGTGTGAGATCCCCTGCTAAGTGAGAAATTAAAAATGCTCACTGTAAAGTCTAATGGTATGTATGAAATAAAAAAGGGAACTTAATTGGTAATCAGAAGAAATCATAAAACTAATCATGCAATTAATGCCTTCAAAGCAAGGGTGAGCGGTGTGTGTAACTACGAGGAAACACCTTGACACCACGGGCCCCCGGCAGAGCGAGAGGCACCAGAGGCCGTGCGGGGCTTCCATGGCTGGCCCTCGGGCGCGAGCACTCCTTGATGTGGCATCTGCGTGGGTTCCAGGCGCTGTCCCAAGGAGGACCGTGCAGGGTCACAGGGAGACAGGCCATGCCCTGAGGGCAGGAGCTGGAGAAGCCAGCGTCCGTCTCCCAGAGGCGCCTTCCCACGGCGGCTTGGCAGGCCGGACGGCTCAGTTCTGCACTTGGTCTAAGAAGGTGTCCGTTTGGTGCTGGGCACCTGATGCTCATGGGGGCAGTTGCTGCCTCCTCGCAGTCCACTGCAGGGCGACCGCCTCCAGGTCAGGGGTCCCACTGGGGTGAAGCATTCAGGCAGCAGCAGTCTGCACGGGCAGGAGCTGCAGAGGTCCTATCTCTGCAGGACGGAGATCAGGAGGGGCAGCTGTGGCCTGAGGCCTGGGGGCCACACTCCTCTGGGACAAGGGCTTGCCCTTCTGCCTGCTGTCTAGGGGTAGCTGCCTGGCCCAGCACCTGCAGAAGCCCTGACCCTTGGAGGGACAGGCCAGGAGGGGAGTGGCACCTGAGCTGACCTTCAGGGAGAAGAGAGGCTCTGGGCAGAGGAGCAGTGTGGGCCAAGCTGGAAAAGGCTCGGCAGGCTCTGTGTGCCGTGCCAGCCCAGCAGGTAGGGCTGGGCACCACCTACTGGCCTTGGGGGACTCTCCCCACCATGAGCTGGTGGAGGAGGGGCCGTGCTTTCTGGAATGACAGAACATGGTCCTGACTCTGCATCTGTCATGAGAGCCTCACTCACACTCTAAGGTGGCCTGGGACAACATGCACATCAGCCACTGCAGGAGCACTGATGGCCAAGGGGAGTGACGGCTGGGAGTCACCAGAGATGGCAGGAGCCAGTGCCCTCTGTGGCCTCTGCTCCCCTATGGCAAGGCGCGTTCCTGTCCACCTGGTCTCATGGTCACTACCGATGTTTTGTGGGTCCTCTCTGTGGGACAGCTGCAGTCCTGCTGGGGCCCTGGCCACAGGCCGTCGAGCCCAGCCCCTGGAGGGAGGCACAGACACACGGCTCCTGGCCTTCTCTGTGTTTCAAGAAAGGCGAGGAGAGCTCTTGGTCACATGGACGATTTGGTGGCAGTTTAGGTGAGGGCAGAGACGCCCAGCCCGTGCTGAGGGAAGACAGTGCGACGGGAGGCCGTGTGGCCATCTGCTCTTGGGGGTCCTCAGTGACTCTCCTCTCGCCTTCCTCAGTCTCACATGCTTGAAATCCGCTGCACAGTCCAGGAGGGCCCAGGAGCTGCAGACCACCCAGGGACCACAGCGTGCTGGAGGCCCAGCCAGGAGGCCAGAGCCGGGAGCAGAGGCCAGAGACAGCAAGAGTGGCACACGGGTTGGCGGGAGAGGAGGGACAGTCCAATCCAGGGCCACGCATGGGAGGAAAGAAAAGTGGACCCCAGCTTCCCACGACGCCTGCAGATTAAAGCCTGAAAAAATCACAAAAGTTTCAAAGGAAATACCTAAATGTCTCCCTGAACTCCGGGTAGAAAAGGATCCCTTCCAACCCTTCCCTCAGAAAACACGGACTTCAGAGGGCAGACGGCGGGGTCTGGTGACCAGAGGCCTGCTTCCCTGCCTCACAAGGACCCCCTGGGTAGCGGGCAGGTGGGCAGTGCCCTCTGGGAGCCTGCCTGCAGTGTGAGAGGTGAGGGCAGGGCAGGGAGGCTCCCAGCCCCAGAGGACAGAGGCTCTCAGAGTCCTCCAGGTGCTGCCCACCTCTGCATCCCACCATAAAAAGGTGGAAAGCTGACCCTGAAACCCAGGCCCTTCCAAGGCCAACACAGGACAGTCCTCTCCCTGAGGGAGGCGCTGAGAGCGCCTCAGAGCCGTGAGCTTGGCGGCTAGGCCACAGGGGAGGGACCTGTGTCAGTCAGTGACTGCGGCCGTGAGCCGTGACCGCCCCAGAGTGGCCGAGAAGCTCCCCACAGACAGACCCCCCAGTACTGCGCAGGGCTTCACGGCAGGTCTGGTCCCAGGGCTGTGCCTGCCTCTGCCATCAGCTCAGAGGGACAGGTGCACGCCAGCCAGGACGAGTCACGTTCAACCTCCCCAAAGCCACGCCCCTTCTGAGCAGGTTCCGAGGATGCAGCCACACTTCAGGGACGGTCTCCCAGGAGTCAAACCTGTTAGATTTTCCTTGTTTCAGTTAATACCACTTTCTATTCAGACATTTTTGGTCGAAATCAACCATCAGAGAATGTTTCGTGGGAGAGGAGCCTCCTTAGTCGATAGAGCTGACGCTGCTCTCTCCACCGGGAGCAGCCGTTCCAGCCTCACTCCCACGAGGTCAGGACCGGGGAAACGCGAGGCAGCCACGCTTGCCATTCTGACCTGGGTGCCTCGGCCCACCTAAGGGTCTGGTGTGCAGAGGGGCGGGCCTCGGGGCACTCACAGACAGGGCTGCTCAGTGTCCCCTGCACAGTTTCCTCCGTGCCCAGCCCCACACAGACGCACTCTAGCAAGCTCCTGGACAAGCGCACGCGGGGCCGGGGATCGGGAGCCCCCGTCCTGGAGGGACGAGGCGGGTGCCCTGGGACCCCCTTGCCCGCTGCGGAGTGTTGTGAGTGCAGTTAGCTTAAGCTTACCTGGGGGTCCTCCACCCACACCCAAGTGTGGGGAAGCGGCGGGGGGGCAACCAGAGGAGACCTCCCCAGGGCCGGCATCTCAGACCAGGACCCTCGTGGGCCGTAGGCAGCGTGGGGCCCGCAGAGCGAGGGGAGTGCCGAGAAAGCAGCCGGGCAGCTGCCTGTCCTGGCCCTGGCCAGCCCTCTCCCACCAGGGAAGGGCCCCTCCCGGCCCAGCTGTCTGCCGGCCTCCCACGCTGGTAGTTGACACTCAGTAAGCAACACGCTCCAGATCATAGCAAGAGCATCAGCTTGCGTCTGAATGATCCCCGAACTTCTCAAGTAATCACGGCATACATTCAAAATTCACACAGAAACGGCTCATGAATAAAAGTGCGCTTCTGGGTTTTGATACAAATACAGATTGACAGAACCCCTGAAGCCCATCTATGGACACCCACCCTGGACTCCTGCTGAGCGCCTGCCCTTTGCTCTCATGAGGCTCCCAATCACAGGACTTGCTACCGCCAAGGGTCCCTGTGTCACTAAGGGCAGGTGGATCATCTGGCAGGGGCCACAGGAAGCTGTGGCCTGAGGGAGGACGTGCAGACTCCCATGGGTGACCCAGGTCTTTGCACACTGGGACAGGGGCCAGCCACCTCTGAGGGGCTCCCAGCCAGGTGCCTTCAGGGTCTTCTGGTTTCCAATCCTCAAGGCCCAGAGAAGGCAAGCCTGACCACCAGGCAGCGGAGGCAGACCGGCCCCAGGCCAGGTCCTCGGCACCCACAGACACCTCCATCACCTGCAGAAGGGGCACTCACCATGCAGACCCACAGTGCTGCCCTGACTCACAGATCCTGCCCTCCAGACCTCCACCCCCCGAGACCCTGCAGACCACACAGCTTCCCGGGCTGGACAGGTGGGTGAGTTCAAAGCCTACTTCAAATGCACTCCTTAACCACCCATAGCAAAGAAAACCCTCTGGGCAAAGTTATTGTGTTCACTTTCTTAAAAGTGCTATCAAAGCATACAGATTTTTAAAATATGCCAAAATGCCTCAGAATCACAGCCAAAGACACCAAGGAAAGTTGTATTTATGAGGGAATTGTTTTGTCAAAACGTTCTGGCTGGATATAGTGGCCCACACCTGTCATCTCAGTGAGTGACTCAGGAGGCTGAGGCAGGAGGATTGTCCAAAGCCAATCTCACCAAATTAGAGAGACCCAGCTCAAACAATTAAAAAATAAAAATAAAAAGGATACCACTAGGGGCTGGGGTTGTGGCTCAGTGGCAGAGTGCTCGCCTAGCATGTGCGAGGCCCTGGGTTCGATCCTCAGCACCACATATAAATAAAGGTATTGTGTGCAACTACAACTAAAAAATAAATAAATAAATAAACATTAAAAAAAGGATACCACTCACTCCCCAAAAATCAAAGGGAAAAAATTTCTGAAATACTAAGTGGCTTGATTCTGTAAACTTTTGTCGCCAATATTTTTTTTAAGAGTCAACTTGTATTTCTGTTGGAAAAAAGTATTACGCAACCACCAGTTAGCCAACAAAAAAAGCAGAATGAAGTACACTTATGCTGAGATAACTTTACTAACAAAACTCCAAAGACTGGACCAAACGCAGATTAGAAATTTTAATTGAAAGCTTTCTAGACCGAGCCTCCTCTTCCCCCCTTAAATAATCATGTTTACATCGAAAGTCTAAGAAGCCAATCTTAGAAACAAATTCAGCAGGAAAGTGTGGGTTTGTTTAAAAAGAACGGTTTCTATTTCTCAGATTCTTTCCCACAAGGGTGTCTTCCAGGGACTGGACCCCGTGCTCCCTGCAGTGTGTGCCAACGGGGGTGGGGGTGGGGGTGGGGTCTCACGGGGACACGCCCCTCCCCCACTTTCCCGCCCCAGGAGGAGTCCCTCAGCTTCCCCAATTGCAGAACTTGCAGTGGACACTCAACCATTTCCCGATGCTGCTGGGAGGTGGGCAGCTGGCAGCCTCTCCGTTCGCCCGCCCACCCGGGGGCACTGGAGCCCCCACCTCAGACCTGCGGCCGCCCAGGCTGGAGGGGGGCCGCCTGGTTCCGGCCATTCCAGGAGCCATCCCTGCCCCAGGCCCAGCAGGCAGCAAGGAGGGGAGGGTGGTGGCCAGCGGGCGGCGGGCAGGGCTCCAGGGCCCCAGCACCACAGCCCCACTGCAGAGGAGCCGGCCAGGCTCAGGACCCGGGTGCTGTCGGGTTCTCTTGGGCCTTGGCTCTGTAACAGGGTCCACTTCATGCTTGGAACATGGCCCTGGGTGTCTGCCACTGGGACCTATTTTTGCAGTGGAGATGTTTCTCTCCCTCCTCCTCCCTAATCCCTCCCTCCTCCTGGCTAGTGGGGGGAAAGGGTTCCTTCCCGTCCTAGGCCGACTTATCTGTCCTTGAGTGCACACCACCACAGGAACCAAGCAATTCAGACTTGGGGATGGCACCGGAGGATCTCAGAAATGACTGTCTCCCGAGCTAGCAAGTGAATCAACTCCGACAGAACGTGTGGAATGTGGCTCTGAACCGCCTCCTTAGGAGCCCTGCTCCCTTGATGGGCAGAACCACAGCCTGGGAAAGCAGTCCTCTGTGCCTCTCCTTTGCGAGCAAAGCCATAAACCTCTTTTTCCTTTTTCTCAAAACCGTGTCCTTATCGGATTGGCATCAGGAGCCAGGACCAAACTTTTGGTGAAGCTCCATTCCAGATGACCCGACTCACACTGTGCTTTGTGTCTGCCCTTTGCTGAAACGCTGGAGTGGGAGATCCTTGCCACCGACACCCTGGCCCCCTCCCAGCCAGGTGGGCAGCCGCCCTTTGTCTAGGTGTCCAGTCTCCCCTGGTCTTTATCGGAAAGGCCAGGAAGACCAGGTGGAGCCAGAGGAAGCGCCAGAAGGAACTGGGTGGGAAATCCTTGCACAACAAAACAGGTTTCACCACAAAACCCAGTGGCCACGTGGCGCCGAACCCCCTGCGTGCAGGGAGACCCCCGTCTGGAGACGCTTCCCTGCACTTCTGTGAGTATGAGTCCCTCAAGACCCACATGCTGAATCCTGAACATGTGGTCCTGAAGTGGACCTGGTGGGCGGTGCGCGTGACCTGGCTGAACACAGAGCTGGACAGAACACAGGGCAACTGCTCAGCTAAAACGAGACTGTTGGCGTGGGCTCAGCAGTCCTGCTGGCGTCCTCTCCCAGGGGCATCTGGACACAGGGACACAGCCGCCTCCATCCTGGACTGCAGCACAAGAAGGCAGGGCTCTGCTCTCCACGCAACCAGGTCCAGAGTGCCGTGCCCTCAGCTCCAGCGTGCTGACACTGCGTCCCTCTCCCACCCACACTGACCATGGCTTCCCTGACCTGGATAGGCTGGACTGGGTGCTGCAGGTGGGGGAGCCTAGAGATCTATCAGCAAGGAGGACATGAGCAGCGGGCAGCACGTGGGCCTGGGTTCAGGAGGCAGGCGTGGCCTAGCCACCTGTCCACTGGCTCAGCTGGGGCCAGCCTCCACCCTGCCTCTCTGCACCACATCTCCAGCACAATCTGCACCCCACATCCAGGGTGTGTCAGGGTCCAAAGAGCAGGACTGCAGGATAGGGGCTGGGGGACCTGGGGCGGGATCCACGGCCACGGCTCTCTGCCCAGAATCCAAGGGCTTGCCTCTAAACTGCCCTAGAGAGCCGTGGGGTGGACACAGTGGTGGCCAGCCGGCAGGGGTCAGATCCACTAGAGAGCCGTGGGGTGGACACAGTGGTGGCCAGCCGGCAGGGGTCAGATCTACCTAGAGAGCCGTGGGGTGGACGCCGTGATGGCCAGCCGGCAGGGGTCATGTCCACTAGAGAGCCGTGGGGTGGACGCCGTGGTGGCCAGCCTGCAGGGGTCAGATCCACCTAGGGAGCCGTGGGGTGGATGCAGTGGTGGCCAGCCGGCAGGGGTCAGATCCACCTAGAGAGCCGTGGGGTGGACGTGGTGGTGGCCAGCCGGCAGGGGTCATATCCACTAGAGAGCCGTGGGGTGGACGCCGTGGTGGCCAGCCGGCAGGGGTCAGATCCACCTAGAGAGCCGTGGGGTGGACACAGTGGTGGCCAGCCGGCAGGGGTCAGATCCACCTAGAGAGCCGTGGGGTGGACACAGTGGTGGCCAGCCGGCAGGGGTCAGATCCACCTAGAGAGCCGTGGGGTGGACGCGGTGGTGGCCAGCCCAAAGGGGTCAGATCCACCTAGAGAGCCGTGGGGTGGACGCCGTGGTGGCCAGCTGGCAGGGGTCAGATCCACCTAGAGAGCCGTGGGGTGGACGCCGTGATGGCCAGCCGGCAGGGGTCCTAGAGAGCCGTGGGGTGGACGCCGTGATGGCCAGCTGGCAGGGGTCAGATCCACCTAGAGAGCCGTGGGGTGGACGCCGTGATGGCCAGCCGGCAGGGGTCAGATCCACCTAGAGAGCCGTGGGGTGGACGCCGTGATGGCCAGCTGGCAGGGGTCAGATCCACCTAGAGAGCCGTGGGGTGGATGCAGTGGTGGTCAGCTGGCAGGGGTCATATCCACTAGAGAGCCGTGGGGTGGACACAGTGGTGGCCAGCCGGCAGGGGTCATATCCACTAGACAGCCGTGGGGTGGACGCCGTGGTGGCCAGCTGGCAGGGGTCAGATCCACTAGAGAGCCGTGGGGTGGATGCCGTGGTGGCCAGCCAGCAGGTATGAAGGAGGGAGGCAAGTCTGGTGAGCAAGCCTCAGCACCTGCTTCTCTGAGCTGGAGGTGGCTATGATTCACAGATGGCCGCCCAGCCTGGCCCTGGGGACAGTGCAGCAGGAAGTCTCCTGTGCCAGGTTGGGAGGGAAACAGGCTCTGGCTGTTGCTCAACAGTGCCCACCTGGGCTGCCACAGAGGACAGTGGCTCTGACGCGGCCACAAGGACACTGCTGTTCCTAGGTAGTGGCCCCCTCCTGTTGGGACTAGTGCAGAGGGCAGAGGAAGGAGCCGCACACTGGGGCCTGGCTCTGGGCGGCTGGCTATGTCTCACAGGACTCTCACAGGCTGACTCCCCCTTGTCCACAGGGGAATGCCACCTATCTGGGGAGTGGTCGTCCAACCATGCAAGAGCCCTGGGGTGTCTGCTCAGGAACAGCCAGGTTTGACGCCTGCATGAGGCTGGGGCCCATCTGAGAGCCAAGGGAAGCCTGTGTGGGCCCGGCAAAGCCACCAAGTGCCTCTGCTATGCCACCTGTCCATTCTGGTCCCTGGGCTGGACTCAAATGCCTGCACTTGCTTCCCAGGGTCACCTAACAGTGACTCTGTTGATGAATGACAAACATTCAAACAACCACCATCGAAGACTCCTCTGGACGCAGACCTCTGGAAGTCTCCTGAGCTACAATAGTGGATTTAAAGGTGCGACTTTCTGGGCCTGGGGCCTGGGGCCCAAGGGAACTCAGGGCCAGTGGGGCCCCTCCTAAGTGGCCCCAAAGGATGACGGTGGTTTGCAGATCCTCTTGATGTGAAGAGCCTCCATCTGGAGTGGCCCATGCCTTCTGCTCTGCTGGGTCCCAGTGACTGGGGCTCCCCTTGGAATGTGGCCGTGCTTGGAGGCAGGACCGGTGCAGGCGCGACTGCTCAGGTAAGATGAGATGCCGGAGCAGGGAGCCCCGTGGCGACCCGGAACACCTGATGGAGGCGACCTCTGCGGATTTCCTCACTGTGTGCAGAAGAGAGGAGGTGGGAGGTGGGGGCTGAGCCCAGCTACCTGCAGGCAGCCAGGCAGATGTGACAGGACCGTCATGCTGAGTCACTGCCCGCCCAGGTTGAGACAGGGATCAGGATGGGAAGAGGAATACGGAACCTCAAGCCACTGAAGTGCAGAATCAAGCCAGAGATGCAGGAAGCGCACTTGTCGACGTGGCCCCACCTGGGCCCCACCTGGGCCCATGCCCTTGAAAGGGGAGGGAGATGGCAAGTGCAGGGAAAGGGGGCGTGGAGCTGTGCGTCCTCCCTGGCTCCCCTGGACGTCCTCCTACAAGTATCGGACACCAGAACTCCTGAGTGGTTAGACACGATTCTTTAGAAGCCAGTGGTGGGGCTGACTGCTCCCGAGGTTCACGGTGAACCAGGACCGCAGGATGTGGCTGTATTTGGAGATGGTCCTCAATCAGCAACAAAGGTACCATGAGGTGGCTTGGGCTGGCCCTGACACCATCTGAACTGTCCTCGAGAAAAGGGACATTGGACAAGAGACACATGCACATGCAGCGTGGCCCTCAGCCCTGCCCTTCGGGACCCCGTCTGGCCTCCTCCAGGACAGAGGACACACTCCTGGGGTTTGAGCCACCCCTGGGTGGGACCTGGTTCCTGCCAAGCTGCACAGTCCCCACCTGGACTATTCTGGTCACCATGGCCACATCACGCATGACCACTGTGGCCTGAAAGCTCTGGGGGACCTTTCCACAGACCCAGGGAGAAGAACATGGCAGTTCTTCAGAACGGCCAGCCCAGCAGGGACTGTCAGGTCCCTCCCGTCCGGGATGCAGCCAGACCAAAGGCACACAGGGTCACTTCCTACTGGGACAGAGGGAATCGACACCTGGTCGCCAGCCACACAAGTGCCCTGGTGCCGGGCGCAGGTCCCTAGGATGCTGCCGGGCCTGGGGGTGGGGGCGGAGGGGGTGCAGAGCCGGGGGCTGCTCCCTGGGTGGTGCCCTCTTGGTGCCTGCATTGGCCTGGCCCCAGAAGCTGGTCACACAGTGTCTGTGTGTGACAAGCCCATGAGAGCTCTGACAAGAGAGCCCTGGCTTAGGGTGGACATCCCCTGCAGGACGTCGAGATCAAAGGTGCATTTCTCCTAACACTTGCTCCTGTTGGCACCAGTGCCGAGTGCCGTCCCGAGCCAGGAGCAGAGCTCAGCCGGGCCACTGGCTGGCTCCGGACAGGGCAGAGCCAGCAAACCTGCCCTGGCTCTGGGTCCACACTTCCCAGGAGCCGCTGCTTCAGGCCTCTGACCTTCCAGGACATGCCCGACCTCGGCTCCCAGGCCTGCGTGGGTGTCACGTTGGGACGCTGGTCTCTGAGGTCCAGTTCAGGCTGAGGCTAGGCCTGGCCCAAGCTCCTCCATCCGGGGCCCACTGGTACTTTTCCCCCATGCCTTGGGGGCATGGGTGGCACACTGTGGGACCAGCCAGGTGGAGGTGAGCCGGAGCCCTGAGCCCCAAGCCCCCCTAGCCAATGGCTAGAAGGTGGTGCCTCCAGTCCTGTCCAGCCGACTCCCACTGCTGCCCTGTGGGTGGACAAGGAGCTGACCTCCTAGGCAGCCATCTGGGTCTTAGCTGACCTGTTACCTGGGTTAGTCAGGTGTCCTGGAGGCACCCCCCTGCCTCAGGAAGACGCGCCTTCGGGGTGCAGACTAGGCCGACGAGGCCTCGCACTGACAAGGGGGACACTACCTGAGGTCCAGCCCACGGGGAGAGCTGGTCCCAGGGCACTAAGATGCTCAAGCAGCGCCGCAGGGGCTGGGCACAGGGTCTGCTGCAGGAAGTGCTCGGTGGACAGCGGCCAGCGTCAGAGGGCCTGGCCCTGGTGCCTCTGAGGCAGCTCGGGTGCGTGTGTGCGGCCTGATCCACATCTGCCAGTGGCCTCTGTTTGCAAGGCTGGACGCGGCTCAGTGGTATTGTCTGAGTTGGAGCCAGTGAACTAGCCAGCTGGGGCTGCGACCCCTGTCCTGCTGTCACCACGGCCGCCTGGCCACTGAGGCCTCTGGGTCCTCCGGGAGTCTTTGGTGAGGAGCAGAGGAGGCGAGGGGACGACTAACCTAACAAAGGCCCCAGAGCACAGCCTGCACCTCCTCTCCACAGCCGCCCACCCACTGCCCCCTGGTGCTGAGACCCACAGACGCCCGGCCCCTGGCTGTGCGGCCTCCGGCCTCCGACAGGCGGGCTCTCAGCCTCAGAACAAGGCCCGTCCTGTCTGCGCGAGTGCCGCACAGCAGACGCTGCCAGGGAGAGTCAAGTGCTCCTGTTTGGGGTTTCCTTTCCTTTCATTTGAGCTCGGGCGTGACGTCAGGTTACGACAGAGGGAAAGCGTCTGTCAAGCTGGGGCCTGACGAGTGCCCGACCCCACCCCGCCTGCTGCGCCTGCTGCGCCTGCTGCGCCTGCTGCGCCTGCGTTTTCATGTACTGAGGTTCACGACTAGGAAATGATATTGTCTCCACGTGCAAGCACATGAGTTTATCAGCACACACGTGCACACAGGTGTACAAACACACGCGAACACAAAGTTATGCACAGGCATTCCCATATGTATACGCATACACATGCATACGCGTATCACACAAGCACACGCATACGCATACGCATACAGGTGCACATGCTCACACACCCATGTGTTTACACAGTATGCGTGTACACACGCATGCACATGTGGACACACAGGGTGCGACAACCCACTGCCCTTTTAATCCCACAACGACAGTAATGAGGCTTCAGTGATGCACATCTGACAGGGGAGGCTGCACCTTTCCCAGGCACTGCCAGCCAGGCAAGGTCGAGGTCTGCATCTGGGCCACTGGCCTGGGCACAGCCCAGCACCTTCTCTGCACCCAGAGCCACCCAGCCTCCGCTGTGTGTGGGGACACTGGAGAAGTAAATGGTGACTGGGATCCAAACTGAGACACAGCACCAAAGGTCAGGGGTAGAACAATGAACCGTGTTCACGTAAATCACATGACTACAAGCCAACGCCTCGGCAGACAGACAGGAAAGCCACGCATCTGTGCCCACGTGGGCAAAGATGGAGGAGAAGCCCATGAGCAGAGGGCTGAGAGGTGCCCAGGGCCCGGGGTGCTCGTGTCTGTGGAGGCAAGACTAGGACAGAGCACCATGCCCCCGAGCCATAGCTGGTCAGCAAGGGCCATGACGTGGGAAAGGCAGATGGGCGCCCAAGGAAGGGGTTCAGCTGCACCCTGGAAAACCCTGCTAAATGGGTTTAGTGCACAACTTGCCTCGCCAACCAGATGCACCCTGCGGTGGATCCAGGCCCAGCCACTCAGCCGAGCTAGGACCTGCAGGCAGTCCCAGGCCCGGGGTGGGTTTTCCTGTCTTAGCCTGTTCCCTGATGGGACATCTTGAGGGAACTTAAGCTGTGAGGCTGGATCTTTTTGAAGAAAAAATACTTTTAGTTGTAGAGGCACACAGTACCTCTATTTTGTTTATTATATGTGTTGCTGAAGAGTGAACCCAGTTCCTCACACATGCTAGGCAAGTGCCCCTCCCCAGCCCCCGCCCCAGCCCGTGATGCTGGATCTTTGCAGGCCATGTCTGCAGGACGGAGGCAGGAAGGGGTCCTGCCTCCAGGAAGCCAGCCTGCGAATTTCCAGAGAAGGGCTGTCACATTCTGTGCTCTCCCTGGTTTAACTTAGTCACTTAAACAACTGGCTCGTTTTTCAAGGGAAGAAACTATGGCGCACAGAGAAAGTCTGAAGAAAGGCTTCATTTCCAGGCAAGAACTGCCTAGCCAAAGAGCCCCAAGTCCTGGAGATGAAGGGTGAACATGTCCATTCATCCACCCAACCACTTATGCATCCATTCATCCACCACTCTACACATCCACCCACCCATCCCTCTGTCCACCCACTGATGTGTTCATCTGTCCACCCATCCATCCATCCGTGGGTGAAGTGGGAAGGACTGTAGTTCACAATCTGTAAGAACTGTGTGTCTAAGCTAGAGGAAGTCGGAGCTTCCATTTTTTTTAGGCCAAGATGGGTTTTATTTGCATTATCAAGTTTTTCTACGGTGTTTTCGGTTGCCTCTACACTGCTGGTGCCCCAAGTGTGCCCCGGTGCCTGCTGGGCCTCCCGGCACAGGCCATGATGCCCGGGGCGTCTGGGAAGGCCCATGAGCCTCAGCTGGAGGCTGGGGCCCTGCTGCCGAGGCCCCCCTGAGAGCTCTGGGAGTGGACTACTGCATTCCATGAGAGCTTCAGCTGGACATTTGGTGCCAAGGTTGAGGAAACCCTGTGCTTCTCCTTCATACACAAATCTGTCGTGAGCCTCAGGACGCCCCTCATGTTGGACAAACTCAGAAAAGCACCTGGAGAGAAGGAGAGGCGCTGCTCAGGTCTCCAGGCCAGCTGCTGGGCGTCTGCTGCTGGCTGTCCTGCAGAGCCGGGGCCTCCCACGCGCTCAGCCCCGGGCCACGGCGCTGGGTTCATCGGAACGTCCCAGGTGAGCTCTCCTGAGCCCCTACAGGCTGCACCTGACTCCGTGCCAGGAGTCGGGAAGCTAGTGCCACCTGGCTCTAAGACACCATGCATGTCCTCGAGCTGGGGACTTCTTGAAGGCGGATGCCATGCTGCCTTGCTGGGTGGAGTGTGGAGGCCCTGTTCCCTTCCTGTACCACGGTGGCGGCTCCTCACAGCATGTCTCTGGGGACCAGGCACCTTGGGAGAAACCCTTCCCCAGCTGGGAGACTGAGGGAGGAGTCGGGCAGTGTGACTGACCACCTGGACATGGTGGGGTTCAGGCTGCCGTCTGCCATGTGGTCTCCCTGAAACGGGCCTGGGTGTGATCTGGACAGTGCTCTTGGGGCGTCTGGGGGGACTAGTGCTTCTAACAAGAGGAGGGGAGTGAGCCCGCGGCTTCAGATGGACAGAGGAGCTGCTGCAGGCTTCCAGGAGCCAGCAGGGGACAGGGAGTGTGGGCAGCGGTGTCGGCCGGCCTTGCCCAGGGCACACCTGTCCTTCTAACACAGTGGCAACAGAGAACTCAGTTCAGATGTGAGCAGCCAAGCTGGTGCTAGCCCCTTACCAGGGTCCGTCGTGTACGGTGCCTACGTCTTAATTCTGGAAGCAGGGAGACTACAGACAGATACTTCCAGAGCCTTCCAATTTGTCCACTTTCCTGTCTCTCCTTCACACCCTCCCTGCCCGCACCCATCCTCTAGATCCTGGTAAATTCCTGGCCACCCCATCGGCAGGAGCAGGAACTCTGGAAGGCCGTGTGAGAGTGCCCTCTAGTGGCTGCACAGGCCAGCAGCAGGCAGCGAGGTGCAGGTCCAGGGAGGAGGAGAGGGTCCCCAGGAGGAAGAAAGAGCTGCCCAGGGGGCGCCCAGCGGGGCCAGGTGCACAGTGTGGGGCACGTGCTCCTGGCTGCGTCTTCCTCTGGGAGACGCCGCTCACTTCCATCCGCACTCCTCCTGTCCTCTCAGGGCCTCCTTCTTCCTCAGCTAGGCTCCACGAAGACGGGAGGGTGGGTGACAGGTGAGTCCCCTGAGGGTCCGGTTTGGCCCCCACCACTGCGAAAAAGCACCTGCCCTTCTGCGTCTTCCGCCCATCTCTGGGGTGGCGGATGGGTCTGGCCGGGGGGCGTGGGCACATGGTCCCTCCTCCGGGCCATGCTTCTGGAAATTGGGTCCCGTGTCAAGAAGACAAATTCACATAGTGACCCAGGACATAGTTCGTCACCAAGAGGGGTGTGAGGTCTGAATGCTGCGTTCCCTATGCTGGGACAAACTGTCCCTTTCTTGAACAAGGGCAGCTGAGGCTGAGGTATCACAAATAATTCCTAGGGGCCAAGGACCTGCAGAGACCTTTTCCAAAAGGACAGGAAGGGTGGCAACAGCAGCAGCACCCTGGGCCTCCCCTGGAGGGCATCACACAGGCAGGGCTGCAGAGGGGACCCTGTCCCTTGGGGAGGGTTGCCAGAGAGAGGCTGCAGGGTGACAGAGACTTCTCCCCACACTCCAGGGACTGGTGCTCCCTGGAGCAAAGGGCCAGCTGCCCAGGCACAGGTCAGCAAGCCCCGGAGAGGGACCTGTCAGCACAGGCGTGTGCTAGAGCCACCCCAGGAGCCCAGGAGGGCAGTGGCCAGCCTGAAGGTGCTCGGGGCTCACAGACTGGCTTCTCGGAGGACGGTGCTCTGAACAGCCAGTCACTGCCCGGTGGGCCCCGCAGGGATCCTGACCCCCACAGGCAGCCGTGGAAGACGCGGCGCTGTCCCTGGGACATGTCCTTCCCATCTTGGTGTGCCCCGCCTGCGTGTCTGATGTCTGTGTCGGCCCCGGCACTCCTGCCCACCACAGAAGGGCTGGGGGAGACAGGGAGGTCCAGAAACCACACTTCCCGTGTGCCCTTCCAGAATACCAACGTCCCAGGGCCAGCTCTGCCGGCCACCGGGGTAAAGGGGAGGGGACACAATTCAAGTGCACAGGAATATAGCATTCCACTCTGACAACCAGTAGTGACCTGAAGGAGGCATGTCACAAAAACTGGAGTCTCCAGGACTCAGGGAAGGCACCTTGCAGGCTGCCAAGGGCCCACTCCAGTGGACCTGTGCCATGGCTGAGGCAGCCTATCCTCCTGGGGTCCCCAAGTGCAGCTAGAAAGGTCCGTTCCCCAGAGGCCCTGGGTGGCCTGCGGTCAACAGAACCCTGAGTGCTGGGAGTCCCCCAGTGACCCCTGCACTGCTGAGAGGCCTCCTGCCTGGGCCTCTGTGACCAGTGTGACCGACATGCACCGGTTTCCTCCCCCCCACTTCAAATGCCTGCTGATGGGGAGGAAGATCCCAGCAAATGGCAGGAAACCCTGGACTCCAACACAAGCACACACACCAACACACACGCACACGACTCACAACAACCTCGAATCCCAGCACATGCATTAACACACAGGCACACGCAACATACACTCAATACACAAGCACACACAACATACACTTAATACACAAGCACACACAACATGCAATACCTAACACACCAACACACAAGCACACACAACACACAAACACTCAATACACAAGCACACACAACACACAATACACAAGCACACACAATACAACATACACTCAATACCCAAGCACACACAACATGCAATGCCTAACACACCAACACACAAGCACACACAACACACAAACAATACACAAGCACACACAACACAACATACACTCAATACCCAAGCACACACAACATGCAATGCCTAATACACCAACACACAACACACAAACACTCAATACACAAGCACACACAAACACACTCAATACACAAGCACACACAACATGCAAATGCCTAACACACTGACATACAAGCACACACAACACAAAACTATCTCAAATTCAAGCACATGCATTAACATGCAAAGACACACAAGCACACACAACACACAAACACACTCAACCCACAAGCATGCACAACACACAGATGCCTAAACAGACATTGACACAAGCACACATAACACAGAAACCACATACATCAACGTGCAAGCACACAGCCCACAAACCAACTCAACAGGCAAGCATACGCATCAATATGCAGACACACGTCAACACACAAGAACACACCCCAACACGCAAGCACACACATCAACACACAAGAACACACAACAAACAACCTCAACATGCAAGCACATGCATTAACACACAAGTATACACAGCACGCAAGCACACACAACTCACACACACACCACACACAAGCACACACAACACACAAATACATAAACACACATCAATACACAAGCACACACACACCAACACATTAACACAGACACACACATCAACAAATAAACACAGATGAACACACAGCACACACATGGACACAGGAGTGACAGCATACACCCTACTTCACAAGCACGTGACATGAGCACACCCACACTGTCCTGCAGGTACCACCTTTTCTTTTTAAAGTCACACGTATTTTATTCAGCCTCACGCAGTGTCTTCTGATTTATGATAATTGTCCATAAAAGCAAAAACACAGAGGATTCTAACCCCGCAGTTTCTAGGCGTTAATGGGCATAAAATTATGCCGTAGTTTTTTCTGAAAAAAAGGGAGGGGAGTCCAAAGCACGTCCTCGTGTTGACCTCGGAGGGCACTGGACGGAGAGGCCGCCGAGAGCCTCACGTGACAGCCGCCCTGAAGCCGCGTGTGCCAGGAGCAGACCTGGGCAGTGGGCACCCCCGCGGGATCCCGGTGAGCGCTGCCCGGAGGACTACGAGGGAGACTCATTTCCATATCAAACCCGATTTAGATGAAACGTCTTGGTTAGGGAAAAAAAAAGCCAGTGTGCATCAATAGCCCCTTGATTAGATTTTCATCTCCTGAGCAGACAAATATGAATATTTATTACCATGAATGAGATCTTTCCCTTTCCATTGCTCTGATCTTGAATATTATCTATTGCTAATTTTTATGAAAATTTGGGCAACATAATGTTTTCACGTAAACTGACAGTTCTTGAGATAATCCCGTTATTGTCTGGTTGGAAATGACAGCTTCCGCTCATTCATGTGTTAACGAGGGATTAAATATTGTTTTTCATTCCCATAATCTAAGATGGACTGGAAATTAAAAATCGAACATTGTGTATTAGCTGGGCTTTGAGGACCAGAATTGGTTTGCATTTGCTTAGAGAAGATCTGCAAATTAGCAGTTGAACAATTAGTGCCTCTGTGTCACTGTGAGGCGGCCGTAGGAAACGCGGGAGGCTCCTCCGAGCCGCAGAGCATGCTGCAGGGACTCCACGGAAGGACGTGCTCGGGCCCGGCCGGCCCCAGGGAGCATCCAAGGGAGCGCCGGGTGCTGGGCAGGACGCCTGAGGAAGGAGTATCTGACCACCCACACTGAGACCACTAGTGGTCAGTTTAGCAGGCTGGCCTGTGGAGACTGGCCTCCCTTGCTATGGCTGGAGAGCCCCCTGGGAGTGTGGTCTGACCCCAGAGAGCGCCTAGACACACCTGCCCCATCTGCCCCGGGCTCGCCTCCCTCACTGCCCTGGCCTCTGTCACATCTGACTGACTGCTTGATGGGACAGAGGAAGAGGGCCCAGACACCGTCTTGTGGAGCTAATGAATAAAAAGAACCCAAGTTCAAGGAGAACCCCCAGACCTGACTACAGCCAGCAGTGTGGCTGACTGTGTCTCTGAATCTCTGGGTCATCAGGAGGGGGCTGTGTCTGGGAAGAAGATCTTTGCCGAGGTTACAAGGCACCACAGGGCCATGGTTGGGCCTGACCCCACAGGTTCAAGACCAGCCTCAGCCACTTAGTGAGACCTGTATGAAAACAGAAGACACAAGAGGGCGGGAGGAGACTCAGTGGTCAGCAACCCTGGGCTCAATTTCAGGTGCTGAAAGAAAGAGGAGAAGGTCAGGACCCTGTCACATGGAAGGACGATCTTGGGAGGGCACAGGGAGAAGTGGCCTTGAGCTCCAGTCTCCAGCACTGGGAGGCTGAGCACCCCTGTCTGACCCCCGGTCTGGGACCCTGTTGTGGCCCGAGAGTGGAGGGCACGGCCCCACCCTGAGGCGTGTCAGACGCTGGCCTCCACATTGGGCCTCGGGAAACCTCGGCACTGTCCGGGGCTTGGCAACGCTCCTCCTTAGGAGCCTCCGTTTCCTTTATGCTCTCAGTGAGATACGTGAAGCCGCCACTCAGTGAAAAGGTTTGCACTCACTGGAGCCAGAGAGTCTGTGTGACCGTAGCACTGGCCCATTGTCACCGACAAGAAAGGGAGGCGTGTGTGTGTGCACGCTGACATATGAGTCACCCCAGCATCTAGCACCCCTCGCACTTTTAGACATAAGAGACCAGAACGTGGTTCCCATAATACACCAATAGACCAGGCCACGGCACCCCAGGGCACACCTTCCTAGTTTCAGGCCACTCTGGTCATCCACATGGTGGGGTTCACTCTAACATCTGTGACTGCAGGTAATAACCTCCTCCTCTTCAGCCCCTGGCTCAGGACTGTGTTATCCCTATTCTTTGGTTTTCAGTGCATTGCAGTTACAGGCGATTGGGGGTTCACGTTGACGTGCTCAGACACACATTCCAGTGTCCTCCCCTTCGACCCTCTGGCATAGGGTTTGCAGACACAGAGGCCCTGAGAACAGCTGTCCCTTGAGAGAAACTTGTCTTCCTATAGTAAACTCCGCCAGGAGGGCGTCCTGAGGCAGGCAGAGGAGGGGCGCTCTCTCGGAGCCCCGCTGGCTGGCCCTGCTCTCCAAAATCTCCACAGCCCCAAGCGCCCTTCTTCCTGGGTTTTGCCATGATGCTATGATGAAGTCCGACCTCTGTCCAACCTCCTGGATGCGTGCTCACCTCTCCACGTACTGCTCTGGGTGCACAAGGCATGTACTTAATGAATTGTTCTTCTCATCAGCCTACAATGTTCAGTCCCTGTGGTGCCTGCCGGGTCTGCGGAGGGTCTGTGTCGGGGCACAAGCTGGCTTTAGATCCACGTAATAGACTTCATTATTTCTGGAGAGGCTGACTTGGCTGGGAAGGCCAACTGTCCCTGCAAGAGAAGAGCAAGGTATGGCATGCCCAAAGGAGGGGCCTCAGGCCAGCTGGTTCCAGACAGGACGGTGCAATCGTGACCTCAGGGCACTGCCAGTTGGTCTGGTTTCCCAAAAGATGCATTCAACTCCTAACCCCCAGCTCTCTCAAATGTGGACTTACTTGGGAAGGGGGTCTTCGCAGGAGTCGTGAGGCTACGATAGGCCTGCATCTGCTATGACTGCGTCCTTCTGAGAAGAGGCACACTCTCAGAGGGAAGATGTCCCTGTGACACAGGCAGAGTTTGGAGTGGTGCCTGTACAGGCCAAGGGCTGGCCAGGCTCTGTGGCCGCCAAAGGCTGGAGGACCCAGGAAGTTCCCCTAGGAATGCTGGAGGGAGCGAGGCCCTTGATGCTGGACCTCTCCCTTCCATCAGGTGAGAAGAACTCTTTGGACCTTCTCCCTGATGGCACTTGGTTGGCACCCCCAGGGCACTGATGCCCAGGACACCTATGCCATGGTTTTGGGCAGCAGGAGCCCAGCAGCAGTTCCTGGGCTCAGAGACACCAAGAACTTGTGAGGACCTTGGGAGTAAGTAGGGACAGTCACAGTTGAGTCCTGGGAACCAACTCAAGTCCCCAGGCCTGCAGAACAGGGTGAGGGAGCCACACTGTTCTGGGGTCACAGGGAATGCCATGGTTTATCCATGAAGTTCCTGTCTTCTGGGTGAGGACAGGGACTGAAGGGCCCAGGAAGTGTGCCCGTGGCATTCTGGTGTGGAGGGGACAAAGCTCTGTCATCCTGCACCCCTGGTGAATGTGGCCTCAGCTGAGGTGAGCACGTGTCTGTGGACTTCTGATGACACGCCCACAGCCCTGTGCAGGCTGCTCCGATGCCCCAGGCCCAGCTTCAAGGGGCTCCTATCGGGGAGGCCCTCCCGCTGGGGAGAGGCCACCACACATCTTGGCAAGCAACGCAAGCCCAACTCGCAGCCTGCTGCGTTCGGGGCCGAGCTCCTCATGTCTGTTTTGATGTGGGAGCATTTTGAGCTGACGTTTGATTACGTTTTATGATGTGCTCTGCCCAGTTCCTTCGTCAGGACGAGGAAACCTTGCTTTCTCACGCCCACGGCACCAGGCACAGGCGAGGGTCTCCATCGGAGCTTGGAGACGGCTGGTCTGAAGGGGCAGAGGGGACAGCACGGCTCCAGGAGCAGGTAGCAGCAGCAGTGCACCAGGCTGGTGTTGGAGAGGGTCCTCCGCTCTGCCAGGGACAGGGGGCTCCGCAGCCCAGGGCCAAGGCTCTGTTCCACTGTGGCTCTGGGCTGGGGAAAGGCGGTCTGAATGCGGTAGGAAGGTCGGTGTGAGAGCGCAGGGGCCAGGGGGCCTGCGGCTGCACGTAGCTCATGACCCTGCCCACTCCCGGGCAGCTCAGGGTGTCCCTGTGCACATCGGGCAGGATGCTGGGTGCTGGAGACAACATGATGACCAGGACACACGTGGCCTCACTCCTGAGCGCATAGCTGAAAAGGCAGCAGAGCCCAGCACACGCTGCGGTGAAGCACCCAGGGAGGAGGGGACGGCTTCTGCACAGAGCAGGAGCCGGGCTGCTCGCACCCTGCGTCTCACACACTTGGGGACCTTCCCAGCCCTGCTGAGCTGCAGCTGACCATCTCCGCTGTACCACGGAAGGTGTGAGGCGCGAAGGTTTGCCACATCCTGGAGGGGCTCCCACGTACAGGCCACCGTTCAGTCTCTCCACCGACCTGTCCTGGGCTCCTTGGGGCAGCGGAGGCTCTGATGTGAAGTCTCTGGTGGCTGGGGCTTGCAGGAGCCGGCAAGAGCAGGGGAGGCCAGGGCCAGCAGCTGCTGTGAGTGTCCAGGTGATCACCTGTCTGTCGGGCCCACGTGCCCGCCCAGAGCCCAGTTCCAACCTAGAGCAAAAGGGCTTCTCAGCCAAAGGCCAGGACGGGAGACCTTCTGGACGTCTGAGCTGCAGAGGAGCGCGTGGGAAACCAGAGGCGGGCTGGGGGCTGGCTGTGCCGGACCAGCCCCCGCTGCTGCTTCCCCATGCCATTGCCTGTGCCTCGGCTCCCCACCTGTGCCACATGTCGCCTCCAAGGGACAGAAGACGTGACGTCTGCAGAGAGGCTGCAGGAGGAGGCTCGGTCACTGCAGCGGGCTGGGAGGCCTGGGCGGCAGCTCTCTTCACCCTCGGCTGCTCTGAGAGCCGGCCCAAGCTCGGGGAAGCCGCAGCGGGAAGGCCACCTGCTGGCACCTCCACACTCTGAGAACAGGGGCCAGAGGCGGAGCCTGGGGCAGACTCCCCTGGACCAGGAGCAAGCCATGGCTGAGCGGGAGTCCCATGGCACATCTATCGAGCCCCCCAGCCTCAACGAGGCACTGTCCCAGGCCACCCAGGATGGCGCACCATGTCCCTTTGATCCAAGGGCACACCAGGCTCATTTTCACACAAATCAATTGAAAATGTTAGAAAAGGGCAAGGAAGCATTGGGGGGAGGTGAGGTGGGGTTGCCACAGCCACCAGCGAACCCGGTGATTTCATTTTCCGTGACTATTTACTCTGATACAGAATAAAAATTGAATTTGTTGCTATGGCAACTGCCACATCACACAGCCCCTCTCCTGACTTTAAGTCCCAGAAAAGTATGGAAAAGGCATTAATGAGCCCATGTGACGCGGGGAGCCCCGCGCCTTGAATAGACCTCAGGGGAAAGGGATCCTTTGTAAGAAACTCCTGTTTGTCCACACACGTTACCATGTCACACGTATTCACATGTGATCTCTGCTTGAGAAGCCAGGTGGAGGACAGCTCAGGGGCGGAGGAAGGGACATGCTGCGAGTGCCACTGCTGGGCACCATCCCACTCGGAGCTGTCCATCAAGTCCACTGTCTTCACGGGGAGCTGACTGGGTGCAGGACTGCTCAGGGGCCTGGACTTCCGTCCACCCTGCTCTCCCGGGTCTTGGAAGGGCTGACCCGGAGCAGCCTGGGATGGATGGCCCGGGAGGTTATGTGATTCCATGCAGGTCTCCCTTTCCAGGGCAAATCAGGAGTACTTACAAGGAACAGGCGGTTTTTAGGACTCATGTGCTTTTGTGTTTAAGAGAAAAATGGTTTCTCCTCCCGAGGAATGCAGTTGGAAGGAGGGTGAGCGCAGCAGGGAGGGACAGGGAGTGGCCTTACCCTGGCCTGGGCCCCTGGGCCTCCTTCATGTCCCAAGACCTGCAGAGGCTTGGCCACTGCTCCTGGACCATGCCAAGGAGGTCGCTGGACCAGCTTTAGGGAGGCAAGCACCCGTCACCTGAAACCTTCTCCTTCCGGCTGGGGACCAGTGTGTGCGGCCTGGTTTTCCCTGGCTCAGGGGGTCTGGCCTGCACACTGGTTCTTGGACCAACCTGGACCAAGCCTGGTCGAGATGGAGTCCACTGCCCACCTGTCCAAGGCCCCCAGCCTCAGCTCTCTCAGGTGCCCCTGAGCACCTGTAACCAGGGCATCAGCACCATCTCACGCTCAGTCCCTGCCTCACTGCCACACCCTGGTGGCAACCCTGACCTCTGCATCCTTCCAAATCCCCACACTTCTCCTGGGAGGGGGTGTCTGTCCTCCCATCAGACGCTCTTGAGCACATGGTTCCTCACTTCCCGTCAGCCCAAAGGCACGTGGAGGCATGCTCAGTGTGGCTGGGAGGGCTTCCTGGGACCACGGGGGTGCTTCCCAGGGGAACATGGTTGACTTGCAGACATGGTGGCCTGGGAGAATCCTATTACACGCCAGTACAAGCATGCCACATGAAATACACCCGCTGTTTTGTATATTTGCCATGCTCCAATAAAACATTGAACCAATAAAGAACAAGTGAGGTACCACAAGCAGGCGGTCACAGTTGTGTTGACTGACAGGGGCAGCAGGGTCACTGAGGCACACACCTGGGGGGAGCCCCAGCAGGACCACGGCCTGCTGCAAGTGGTCAGTGACTGACAGGCCACTGGTGGCCGGAGGCAGCTGATGTTAAGTGAACCAGATCCAGACTCGGGGATCCAGGAGGTGGGGGTCTGTCTCAGACCCAACGCCAGGCGGCCAGGAGTGTGCAGACCCTATTTTCTATCCAAGTCTACACCCGAATCGCCCCTCTCCAGCTCCTCTGACCTGCACACGCGGCCACCTTGCTCATCCACCCAAGGCCTGTCCTGCCTGTGCATACACCAGTGCTCCTTCTGAGCGTCCCAGGAGGAGCCCTGGCAGGTCAGGCGTTCTGCCTCTCTAAGTGACCACGCCCAGTGACCCACAGTGCCCTGGTGCTCACACCACAGGTAAGTGACACAGTGCTGCTCCCACACGTGTGCACATCACCGCCTGACTCCGTAGACATGACCGCCGAGGAACAGGCAGGTGGAGGTGTGTGGGACCTCTCAGTTCCAGTCACAACATCCTGAGAATCTACGCTGATGTCCAAGGAAGAAGTCAATTCAGAGAGAGCTCCCAGATGCCAGCCTGTCCTGCCCGGTCCCTGCGACGCTGCCCTCTGGTGAGCGAGGACACTGCCAACTGCTCAGGCGCAGAGCTCTGGGGCTGGTGAGGTCATGGCAGAGTTCCGTGTGTCTGACTGGGTTCTGCCCACGGCGGGGGCTTCAGGTCAGCTGTGTCCCGACCGTTTCCCTCTGTCCTCACGTGGCAAATGGCCCTCTCCACCCGAGTCCCAGGACTGCGGCCAGGGAGGCAGAGGGTCAGGTGGAGTCCGATTCTTTTAGCTACGGATGCTCCTGCCCTGCTGCTTTCTCAAGCTGCCGGCCTGCCCCACAGCACACGCACAGAGACGCAGCACACCGTCTTTACCTGAGGAACAAGACTGCCTGTTACCCATCGGCGGCGACCCCGACCTGAAGGGGAGCCGTGTGGTGCCACAACAGCCCCCAGACAGGAGGGGCTGTGGTCTGTGTGTTCTCTGGGCTGGGAACCTCTTTGGGTCCCACCTGCCGGTCAGCATTCCCAACTGTTGGCCCTGCCCCGACCGCCAGCCTGTACTCAGCCAGCTTGACCGGCCGTCCCCACTGCACCAGAGACACAGCTCAACGGCCTCGTGGGAGCGCCAGAGCCCCTGGCACCCTGAAGGCAGATGCAGCCTTCCTCTCTTCTCCTCTGGGGAATGTTGCTCGAGAGGTTCCCTCACCTGTGGGCAAGGTCCCTCTATGTCAGTCATCCCCTGGGCAAACCCAGACTCACCAGACCTGGTACCTGGGCAGTCGGGCAGGACGTGCACTTCCCCAAGCTGCATGACAGCAGCATGCAGGTGCGTGGCCTGCTGGGCCACGCACGTGCTCCTGCCCATTCATTGTCTGAAGTCTACATTGAGCGTCCACGTCCTCTCAGCCATCCCTGAGCAGCTGGATTTGGACTTTGAAGCTATGGAAAGCAGCAGAAGTGCTCTGGGAAGACAGGAAGGGACATGGCGTCTGTGGGGGAGCAGAACGGCCTTCTCAGGTCATTTCCAGCGGGACTGTCGAGCGTCCCAGCCCCCGCCAGCCACACACAGGCACATTCACATGGCCAGTGGGGACAGAGCAGGACGGGCTCCCAGACCTGGGGGCCGGTGGGCGTGGCACGCTCTTGGCCACGCAGCCCTTTCTCTGAACAGAGCTCGGGCTCGGGGGGCAGGAGGAGCGCAGAGCTGGGGGAGCAGGCTCGCAGGAGAGGCTCCAATGGGGGCTCTTCAGTGTCTGAAAGCTGTGCTGGCCCCATGCGCCCCAGGTAGGCAGGAGGTCCTGCCTAGTGGGGAGCTCACTACCTGTGGCCGCTCTGTGGCTGGCCACGTGGGTCTGAGCTGCTCTTCCAAGGATTCAGAACCCGCTGCTCTGGGCTCTCCCTGCGGAGGTCTCGAACCTGCTG
This sequence comes from Marmota monax, assembly GCF_021218885.2. Lineage (NCBI taxonomy): Eukaryota > Metazoa > Chordata > Mammalia > Rodentia > Sciuridae > Marmota > Marmota monax. The sequence continues at coordinate 436,965 of NW_026691942.1, forward strand.
GGGCAATGCCAAGGCTCGGGGCCAGCCACCTTCACTCACCAGCAGACGTGAGGCCAGCAAACCCTGCGGCTCTGTGTTCACGGCCACCGTCAGGGCCCAGAGCAAATCCTGGCTCCAGCTACCCGTGTGGGGGCCGTGCCCATCAACCACCACCTGGAAAAATCACCCAGGTAGGTTTTCTCCCCGGAGTTTCAGCTTTTCATTGGGGTTATTATGATTTTCCTTTGGAGGACACGTGGATTTATTAATTTGAATAAAATGGAAAATTTCAATATTTCAGAAATCAGATTGTGAAATACATCAAAATGCCACCCATCTACTTGATGGCATGCGCTGTAATCTGCTCATTCCCTTAAATCTTGTTTGGATATTTCTATTTGGCTTAAAAGGTTTGAATTCTACTATTTGTCACCATAAGTGTGAATCACAAGTGCCAAGGAGAGAACTGTAAGTGCTGCTAGATTTCCAGTAATCACACTGATTTACACCCAGATTTAGGAATTAGAAGAAGTCTAGTACATCTAGAAACCAGAACCGTCAAATCAGGCCTACTGAGCGAGGGAAGGGGAATCAGGAGAAACGTACCATTAGGTTTTTAAAATCTCTCAACTCGTGCCCTTTTCTTCATTCCAGGTCTGCCCCAAACCTGTCCACGTCCCTCCCTCCATCAAGACTGGTCTGCACTGGGATTCGCCAGGTGGAAAGTTAAGTGGACATGCAGAGGTCCAGCTTCACAGCCCACAGGAGGACGCCAGTCAGTTTCAAGGTGGAGAGACGCTGTCATTCACAGTGGGACGTCCACATGGAAAAGGACAGGAGGGAAGAGGGCTGGTCTCCACCTGCCTGTGGGCCAGAGACATGCCCGGAGACCGCCAACCAGAGAGAGGTGGACCATGGACTCTCACGGACAGACTCTCACCAGGGGTGACACGTGCTCTAGGGTTGGGTCAGTCTCTGTCCCTCAAGGTGGAAAGGTCAGTCTTCTGGTCACCTGGGGACCAGACGGCGGTTAACTCCAGCCAGGACAGAAGGGAGAAACTGCTGCTATGACGGCGGGTCTGCCCGGGCCTTGCCTGCCCCTGTCAGAGGACCCTGGCCACAGGGTTCACTCAGCCTGGGTTCACTCCTGGACACTGGGCACCAGACCCACCACAGTAAGAACCAGAGAGAGCCCTGCCCTCGTGGGGTTCACTCCAGGGGAGCTGGAGGGGCACAGGGTGAGGTCCCGGTTTCCTCTCAGAACGACTCCCCATCACCTACACCGATTCTGGACTCTTCAGGTCCAGCACCTCCTAGAACATGTTTGCAGGTAGGGAGGAGGGAAAGCCGGAACCGAGACCCACATTAAGCCTAGGGCCTTAAGAGCCGCTCGCCTGCTGGGGAGCGGAGGGGAAGCCGACCCCCAGACCCAGCCACCTGTTGGGGGGCAGGGACTTCAAGCTGGGAAGCTGACTGAGCAGGGGTCCCCCGGGACATCAGAGCAGGCGCAGAACTTGTACACAGAAGCCCCACAGGAGACCTACACTCCCTGCTGAAGACAGAGTCACAGTGACAAAGCCAAGTCCTCATAACCACACAGGAAATGAACTCCCTGGGGGGACTACGATGCCATGGGCACGCACTGTAGAGACCCAGGATCAGGAGACAAGAAAAGATCGAAACTACAAAATAGATAGGTTAAAGTTGATTCAGAAGATAAAAGAAGGCATCAAACCCATAATAAAAGCAGAAGACAACAGGAAACAAGAACAGATAGATCTGAAAAAAAATTAAACATGACACTTTTTTCTAGAAATTAACAACATAATGATCAAGAAGGGCATCTAACACTTGAATTTTATAACAGATTAGACACAGAGCAAAGGGGGTTTGGGAGATAATGGAGGGAATGACCCTCAGGGTAGCCCTAGAGATGAAGAGGTGCGGGGAGGGAGAGCCAGAGATGGAGGGCGAGGGTCCACCACCTGTCTGGTCAGGAACTGCACCGGACTGCTCACTGTGCCCAGGTGTCTGGTGTCTGCTACCTCAGTGGACCTTCTGAGAGCCCCCGAAGTGCACACTGAGATTACTCCACTGGATGGCAGAGGAAACTGGGCCCAAGGTCAGGCCCGAGGGACTGGAACGTGGCAGAGGAGCCCAGGCGTGAGCAGAGTGGGACTGACCATGGACAGCAAGTCACCTGTCCGCCTCCAGCTCCTCCAGGCTCCATCCCCCACAGGTTCGGGGGCTCCGTCCCCTGGCTCAGGTTTGTGTTGGCGACAGTAAGGAGTTCAGCGAGTACCCGTGGGGGCCGTGCCTGGGGGGCAGGTGTCAGTGGGCTGTCTTTCCACAGAAGAGCAGGAAGGGGCGTCTGAGTGCCCGGCACTGGCCACCCTGCCGTGAGCCCTGGGACCTTGCCTGCCACGCTGTCGGCCTGCCCAGCCCTCCTCTGGACAGCACCCACTTCGTGCCAACAGAACACACTTTCCAGCCATGGCCGGGTTCCGCGTGGCCCAGCTGCGGCCTCTCGCAGGAAGACTGGCCGTTCCGACTTTTCCCCGATGGGTGCACCAGCGCCCTTGGCCCTCATCAGCCTGGTCCACTCCCAGACACTGGACACCACTGCTCCTCCCGGAAGGACCGGAACCTGAAACACTCCTACCTGCTTGAGCAGGGGCAGGGACAGGCAGCCATGTCTGCCCTCCCACCACGGGCTGGCCCTCCCAGCACCTGTCCTCTCTGTCCGGGGACACGGACAGCTCCTGGGAGCCCAGGACTGACTTTCTCTCGCCCTCATTGGCTGCTGAAGACAGCGAGCTGGCCACTGGAGGCCAGGATGCCCGCAGCCGGAGCGTCGGCACCAACAGCACCATGACACTGTGTCTGCCAGGCCCCGGGTGATCTCGGAGCACCCCACCAGCACCGGCGTGCCCACACTCTGCCCCTCTGCTGCCGGGCACTCCAGCCCGCCCGCGTGCGCTTCTCTGGGGCACAGGGCCTCTGCTGAGGAGCGCGGCGGCCAATTAGGCGGCTCTGCTTTCAGGAGCCCAAGGCCCAGGGCTGGTGAAGAGGAGATGTCCCCACAGAAGCAGCCACTCTTTAAGTGGCTCCACAAGGACGTTTCCACCACGCGGCCAGGACACTCATAAGTCAGCGCTACTTCACAGTTAATTATCTTTAATGGCAAGTGCTGTGAAATCTGAAATCTCAGACGCAAGGGCATAGATTGGTTTCAGTCCCTGCTGACTTACGAGTGGCCACATACCTCTCCTGAGGGGAACCAGTCTGCTGCTCTGGAGCAGTTCGTCAGCTGCCCCGAGGCCGGGAGGGTGGCCAGCCTCCCTCCCTCCCTCACTGACAGCCTGCCCAGGAGCCAGCCTAGCCGGGCTGGACACAGGTGTCGGGGGACTTACATCACACCATGAAGCACCGTGCTCATGTCTTTCCCCAAATATCTCTTTAAATAATGAGACTCAAGTATGTCCCCCGACCCCCGGGAGCCACGATTTCAGGGACCGCTCGTCCTCACCACTTCAGCAGTATGACACACTGGGAAGAAAGGCTCGTCTTCTGGTACCTTCTCTGCCTGGCTTATCTGTGACTGATCTTTCCTGGGAACACACCATTACGACGCCGACGGTGACCTGCGACAATGCCAACTTTGCCACCACCTCCCATTGGCATCTCCAGCCAAAGGGGGCCAATCGCCGGCCACCCTTTATCCCCGGCCTAGTGAGTCCAAGCACCGCTCACACTTGCTCCCCAGACGCCGCCAGACGCGACCCACGCTGCCCACCAGAAGTGAGGATGCGCCCCACTGGACTCACCGGCCCGACTCCACTGTGAAGGATCCTCAGTCCAGAAGCCTTCTCCAGCTGGTCCTTGTTGTCAGCTGTTAGGAGAGATCAAGAGCAGAGGGGTTAGCCTAGGGAAGGGTCCTGGGGCACACAGCCGAGCAGTCTCCTGTCCTGACAAGTCCCAGGTGGCTGCCGGGGGCCTGAGGGGGAGATTCCCCAGGCCCCCATCCCGCTGCGCTGCCCTGGCGAGCCCTGCCCGGGAGGGGTGGCTGTCAGAAGCCGTCTACTAGGAATCCACAGGACGGTCAGGGCTTGATGAAACTGTATGGAGTCCTGCTTTGAAAACCAGAGTCTTTTTAAAAATGAGGTAGTGTTATCAATCATGCCATCGCTGGGGACAGTGTTCCAGTAGCTAGCATCGCGTCACCTGCAGGCAGGGCTGCAAGTGTGCCCCCCACCCCCGTCACAACGCAGAGCCACCCTGTTCCCTCCTCAGGGCCCAGCGAGAAGCAAGCAGATGGCCCTGAGGCAAGCCCCCCCCGGCCCCTGCCTGGCTCTGACGAGGACGACTTCCAGGGATGGGCCACCTCACTGCCACGCCAGAGGACACGAGCTGTGGACACAATCAGCCGAGGCAAACAGAAACGCCGTTACCCCAGGGCTGCAGCAGACCACTGCCCCACAGCAGCGGGGGCCAGGGCACTGCCCTTGTGCCCCACTCTGCAGAAGTCCTCTCTGACAAAGTCCCTGTCACTCTGGAAATGGAAACTAGAAAAAGAGGGAACTCTTCTGGAAACCCCATGAGTGGCCGGGCGGCCGGGAAGGGGCAGTCCCCTTCACTCTGTGACACTCCCGCCCGAGTCCTGGTGGGGAAGCCACCTTCAGAGCCACACACTGCCACCCAGCTGCAGCCCTTCCCTGGGGCTGCCACCATCTAGGACAAAGTTTCCCCTTGAACAAATGGATGTCATTGTTTCCCCCACAGGTAATCTCCCAGGCTCTGGAGGACCGAGGCCGGCGTGGAAGTGGCTGGGTTGGAGCAGAAAGGCTCTGGGACGGGAGCGGCACCAGGGCGGGGGGCACCGTGGATGGAAGGGAGGACTCCTTAAGGCACACACGGCCACCAGTTTATCGGCCTCCTGCAACAAAGGAGGCATTGCCACTCAATGGCAAGCTATTTGGGGTGGGATAATAGTGAACTCTTAAATAGGCTTAGGAAGAGAAAGTGCATAAAAATGAATTAAAACACCCCGGTGTCGCCACAGAGCAGGGTCAGATTTCAGAGCCAGCCCAACAGCCAGGTGGGATGATCCAGTCGGGGCGCCCTTCTACTGGAGGCCAGGTGTCGAGTGCTCGCAGGCCCCGTCTGAGCAGGAGGAGGGTGGTGGGCGGGGTGGCTGGGGCTTGGTGTGTTCCGATAAAACTTCATACAGAAGAGCCAGAGGGCAGGGAGTCCAGAGGACACTGTCACTGCTTCTGAAGGGTGGGATGGCCTCAACCCTGCCTGGAAGCCGATCTAGACTGAGAGGCAGCTGCAGGAAGTGGCCGCTGCGGCCGTCAGACCCTGTCACAGATCTGGTGCTCTGGGGGACTTCAGGGGCTCCTTAACCTGCTATCCTAAGATTCCCTTTGGGCGTGTGTGCAAGAGTGCTTTTTGATAAATTAGTCTGAGATGATTCACTCAGTACACAGAATAACCCGAGGGATCGCAAAGCACCCTTAGGGTTTCATTGGCAGTGTGGGACCTGACCGCCAGACTGGACCTCTTGGAGCTGAGGAACAGGGACACTGAGCCACATTCCTGACACGGGCTCCCAGGTGGCCAGGAGACCTGCAGGGCAGAGTCTGTACCACCTGCCCGTTTCCAGGCCAGGGCCTGCATCGGTGCTCAAATGCTTGGGTCCTTTTCCAACAGGCCCAGACGCATGTCTCTTGGTGCTTGTGGCATGTCTGCAGACCGCCCTGACCGCCCCTCAACTTAGTTTGGTCAAAACCACCAGCAGTGCCGCAGACAACCTGACCGGGCGCTTGAGCACTATTGTTCTTAAAATACCAATGAGTTTCAAGTCAGGGGAGGGACTGGTTTGCTTCCAAAGTAATTCAAGGCTCAACTCTAAATAAAAATTGGAATAATAAAGTCCATACCACCAGTGAAAGGCTGGCAGTCACTAGAAGTCCTCCTTACCTAGCCCCCAGAATCACCTGGACCGCGGGTTTCAGCAGGTGCTTTGGAAACAGAACACCCACGTTCTACAGCAGTGCACCGAGACTCAGGCGGGTCTCTATGCCCTAGGATCTGGCCATTGTGACCCGTGGTCTTCCCCTCACCAGGACCAGTGGCCAGCAGTCACGAACAGCGTCCCCAGTGGTCTCCTGGCATGTGTGACCACTTAGGAAAATCAGGAAGCATAAGACTCTTCCCTGAGGAGCAAGAGCTGAATGCACATGACAGGGTGTCACTGAGACCTGAATGCAGCACCCAGGGAGCCCTTTGTCAGAATAAAAGGAGAAGGCTGCAGGTGGGAAGTCCTGGGCCACCGGGGGCTCCGTGGCACTGTGAAAACACAGTGAGGGGGACACAGGTGGAGGTGGGATGGTCCCAGGTGGTGGTGGGGTGAGGCCGTTTGGTAATGGCAGGATGGACCTGGCGAGGGCAGCCTATTACCTGGGAAATCAAAGTCAGCCATTGGGGATCCCCTCATTCAACCAGCGTCCCCAGGATACCATGAATAGCTCCGCCCCGCCCCCTGAGTGCCCACTCGGGTGTGTGGCTGGGAGGGAGGCGCTGTCTTGGGAGCAGCAGGGCCCTCCCCTGGCTGCGGCTGCCCTTGTACTCTGCTCTGTGTCCTGTGCCCCACATGCTCAGGGGAGGCTGCAGCCTGGAGCTCCCCCCCACCTCTGCACCCGTCAGGGCCTCTGGGTGCTTGTGTGTCATACTGCTGGCCAACTGGCCTTCTGTTTCCAGCCTTAGAAGGACACAAGCCCACTAGAGCTGCAGTGTCTAAAAGACCGACCAGAACAATTCCAGGGGAGGAGAAGTTTATTTGGGGCTCACGGTTTCAGAGGTCTCAGTTCACAGACAGAGACTCGGTTCCTCAGGGCTCAAGGTGAGGCTAAATATCATGGAGGAAGAATCCGGCAGAGGGAGGCGGCTCACGTGACGACCAGAAAGCCGAGAGAAACTGCACTCGCCCGATGCACACACCCAGTCACCCCGAGGTCCTCCTCCAGCCATAACACCTGCGCAGTGACCACCCAGGTAATCCCGCCAGGGGATTAATTCTGTGATTGGGTAAGACTCACAACCTAATCGGTCCTCCTCTGCACCTTCTTGCACTGTCTCGAGGGACACCTCACATCCAAACCCAACAGCTGCTGTTTCCAAAACCTCCACAAGAGCAGAGCCTCCTCCTCCTTTCTACCAGTGAGTTTCCCTCTGATGCTCTAAAGTCGCATATAAAGCCACCCAGAAGCTCCCCTGGCAGAGGCCCTGACACAGGGCACCCAGGCTCCTCCTGAGAAGTCGCCAGCCACACCCACTGCCATTTCGAAGGTCCACAGAGGGAGCCTTCACACTGCCTCAGTTTCCCTTATGAAACCCCAACACTTGCTTGATGAGTGGCTGGAAGCTTAGGTAGGGCCCAGGCTCCTAGCACGGCCAATGACGATCAGTGTGTCTTTGGGACTGCAGCTGCCAGATGTACCCCTGTGGAGAGCAGGCTGTGCCTGCCCTAGTGACTCCATGGTGTGTAGAACAGCAGTCCTCAGGCTGTGCCTGCCCTAGTGACTCCATGGTGTGTAGAACAGCAGTCCTCAGGCTGTGCCTGCCCTAGTGACTCCATGGTGTGCAGGACAGCAGTCCTCAGGCTGTACCTGCCCTAGTGACTCCATGGTGTGCAGGACAGCAGTCCTCAGGCTGTGCCTGCCCTAGTGACTCCATGGTGTACAGAACAGCAGTCCTCAGGCTGTGCCTGCCCTAGTGACTCCATGGTGTGTAGGACAGCAGTCCTCAGGCTGCGCCTGCCCTAGTGACTCCATGGTGTACAGAACAGCAGTCCTCAGGCTGTGCCTGTCTTGGGGGACTCCATGGTGTACAGAACAGCAGTCCTCAGGCTGTGCCTGTCTTGGGGGACTCCATGGTGTACAGAACAGCAGCTCTCAGGCTGTGCTTGCTCAAAGTGATTCCATTTCATAAAGCAGTAGTCTGTCTTAGCTATTCCCTTTTTAGTCCTAGTGCCAAGGTATAATGATTTTACACCTTGTTTGTACAAGTAAACAACCGCCATCTGCCCAACACAATCATAAGGCACAAACTAATCGTGCTATTAAACGTAGCCACCTGTGATCTTATCAAATCAAATTGGAAGTGCATGGATGCATGGGCTTATCAAACCCATATCTGAAAAACCAGGCTCATGAGCTCATCCAACAAGTCAGACTGCTGAATGAAGTCACCCCCTCACCTAAGGCCCATGAAAGGCAGATCCCCAATACGGGATGTGGAGGTACCCTGAGGACATCATCTGGTCCTCATCATGAGCCTGGGAAATTCACCACAGTGGACCTACCTCCAGTTTGCAGCTCAGCGCAGCTTCTCCTGCCCATGATGGTGATTCCCAGCCTCCTCCAGGGTGCACCTCAGCCGATGGCTCCTGCTGACCTCTGGAACTGCTGCCTGTCCTCCACACCCTTCGCCTGACAAGTTGGTTAAGCCCCTATCTGGCCCTGACAGCGAAGTGGCATTCTTTCTGCTCAGCCCCCTGAGCCCGTCAGCTGCTTTGATCCTTCCTACTGTAACCTACAGGTACCATCCCAGAAAGTGCCACCTGTGGCTGGGTGGTACAGACACTTTAGCTATCAGAATAAAAGAACCTGTGGCTGCCCGGCTCTGCACTACCTGGTGACCTGCCAGTACCTGGTGACCTGCAGCTGCTGGGAGGGGTGCACCTGTGCGTTTACTGTTGCTCCAGAGTCTGCCACTGTGGAAAGACAGCATGGATGGCGTAGGCTGAGGCATGGCCTGCTCTCCCGTACGGCAGCCAGGCGTGCAAATCACAGAAGGTGCTGTTGCTCACTGCTCTAAAATGCCAGCAATGGAGCTGGGTGCGGTGGTGCGTGCCTCTGATCCCACGGCTCGGGAGGCTGAGGCAGGAGGACTGTGAGTTCAAAACCAGCCTCAGCAAAAGTGGGGCACTAAGCAACTCAGTGAGACTCTGCCTCTAATAAAATACAAAATAGGGCTGGGGATGTGGCTCAGTGGTCGAGTGCCCCTGAGTGCGAGCCCATGTACCCCCTCCCCTCAAAAGCAGTAATGGCAGGGCTCTGTGCGTGCACAGGCTTCCCCAGACCACACGCCGGCAGGGCATCCCTCTGCCTTCCGCCGTGAGCACCGCAGCCTCCTTGGCCGCCCTCCTCCACGTAGGCCGAGTGCCCCTGTGCCCCGGCCCCCTTGGCCCTTTCCTTGGGGTGCTGCCTCTGCTCCTAGCTGCTCCCTCAGCCTGGCCGCGGGGCACTCTGTGAACACTCTGCTGGTCCTGGCTGTCACCGCCAGCCCCTGTCAGGTTAGCCAGATGCAGCATGGCTGACGACGGCCCCCTCCAACGGCCCCTCACTCGCTCACCCACTGGCTCACTCAGGCATGGCCTGTGCCAGGCACCGGGGCCCTGGTGGGGTGAACAGGTCTCCTTGTCACTGGGGTGATTTCCGCCATCTGTCTGCGGGCTGTCCTGGGGGGGTCTGCCCTGGCACGTGTGGTCTTGTGTGCCCAGTGTCCCCCTGGAAGAGTCCATGGGAGTCACTGGGTGTGCCCCGCCTGTCTTTAGGCGTGCAGGTCAGATGCAGCAGCTGCCCATGGCACTTAGGCTTCTCTCGTGACCTGAGCCCGCCTTGCTCCCAGGGATCCCATCTGGGCCTATTAAAACTCACCTGGCAATGCCGGGCACCCAGATGCGGGGCACTGACCGCAAGCCCTCTAATTAACCAGCCAACAAGCAGAGACCGCAGTGGGCCCAGGAGCAGGTCTGTGGTGGAGCAGCTGGCTCCTGGCGGGGGTCTACCCAGCAGGGCTTCCCTCTGACCACAGTTCTCCCTCCTGCTCTAGGGCAGCAGCAGCAGCCAGACGTCAGGTCCTGGTGACCTGGCCAGCACCACCGGTGGCTTTCCCAGAGGAAGTGGGAGGTTTGACCTGACACTCTGCTGCCTGAGGCCACGTGCCCCATGACAGTTCACCCTGGGCTGCGATGGCCCCAGCACCCAACGCCCTGGTTCACGTCAGGACATGTCATGTTCTTCAGAAAGCCCAGCAGTGCCCAGAAGAGATGCCGGGAGGACGGTCCCCAGTGGACACCCCAGACTCCAAAGCCTGCTGGCCTGCTCCTCCCTGGAGAAGCCTGGAGCTGGTGCCCGTCCCACGCCACCTGCAGTCCCCCTGCCTGTGGAGGAGGGTGCTGGCCGTGGCCTACTGCCGCCCTGGCGCCAGCTGCCTCCTGTCGTGCCCCTTGCTGTGTTTCTCGACGTGGAAATCCCTCACCAGGAGGCGACGTGACTCTCCTGGTGTGTGAATGCTGCACAGCTGGCCCGGGCAGCGCGGCCTTCTGTGCTTCCCGTCCTCTGCCTCTCCCTTGGAGCTGGACTAGTCCTACGGGAAGAGGAGCGGGAGTGCCCGGCCGCCCGGGGGTCTGCCCCTGCCCTCCTTGGCAGGCCCTGCTCCTGCGGTGAGGCCGGAGGGTGTTCAGGTCGGGCGGCCCTCACTCCCGTCCCCGAGCTCCGAGACAAGGCTGCGTTTTTGAAGTCTCTCTGGGGCATTTTGAGGAGGGACAAGGAGGGGAAGCCTTGCCCAGCCAGATGTTCCTTGAGGTGCAGGTTATTTCTCAGTCAAGCACTGGACTCTGGGGCCCTTGAGAGCTGGCCAGCGGCCAGGAGGAGACGAGGGGGAGGCTGCCTCGCTGGAGGCAGAGAGCAACGAGAAAGGCATTTTTTTTTTATCTTTCTGGGAGACAAAAAGGGTTTCCAAACACAAAAAAGAAGCCCTTTAAAATTAAATTCACTAGATGAAGGATATGCAAATCACCTGAAGAAGCGGAACCCATAATGTACTCAACACTCTGCAATAGCCTATTTAATTAGTATTTTAATTTATCAGAATAATTCTTTGCACTTGACAATTTATGCAGCATTCCATATAATTAAGCACGTAGCGACAGCAGAGTGATTTCCTCCTCTCTTTATCCCGCTATTCTAACCTGCGAGAATGTGCAGAAGTCTCTTCTGTGATCTAAATCACAATGGGGCGACCTGATGGCTTTGCTCCACGAGAAAGCCGAGCAGAGAGGCATGGGTGGGCCTGTCACCTGGGGACCCTGGCTGGGCTCTGGGTGGCACGGTTGGTGTCCCCTCCAGGGTGGAGCACGGCTCCTGCTCAGCGGGGAGGGATCCGTCCTGCACACATGTGGGCCCAGCTGCCACTCAAGCAGTGGGTGAGGGGTCTGTGTCTACCTGGCCCTGCCTTGAACCCATGGGCCCCCACCCTGAGGGCCCCCTGACTCAAAGTGGCCCAGCGACGTCAGGCTCCCTTGCTGTCCAGGCTCCTTAGGGACTCACCCTGTGCGTGACCCTCCTCTTCCAGTAGCCCCACCTCTCAAGTTTCCACCAGCACCACCGGCAGAGACCTGGCCTTCCAGACCTGGGCACATTCCATACCCAAACTGTGTCAGCTACTGGAGGAGGAAGTGCGGTTCTCCAGACTTCTCAGCCTCCAGGCCCCACCTGCCCCAGGGCCTGTGTCCTGCTGCCTGCTCCTGGTCCTCGCTGGGACCCAGGCCTGCACAGGACCCGCACCTCGGGGGAGCAGCCTCCTGCTCTCTTCTCCAAGGCTGGCCCCCGCTCCCCACTGGTCCTGCTCTTCTGAACCCTCATCTCCCTGTGGCAAGAGGCCCCTTGGGAAATCACCCATTTCGTCTTTCCCATCTGGGGAATGCTGATTTTCCCAGCCGCAGTGAGACGCCCTCCACTGCGCCTCCACTCCCTGGGCAGCACACTTGGTCACTGTGCCCTGCGTCCAGCTGCTGCTTCCCAGACAGAGCCGCATGGGACATAGTGTGGGTGCCCCAGGCACGTGTGGGCGGGCAGGCTGTCCTGGCTGCTGGGCTCTTTGTACTTGGGAATCCTGCCCCTCTGACGGGGTCCGCCCTGAGGTCCCCAGGCACAGCCTGCGCAGGCCTCCACCCACACAGCGAATGGAAAAGCAGATGGTGCACAAGCAATGAAGTTTTCTCTTGTCTTGTCCTCTGAAGCCACCTTCCGCAGCAGTTCTTCAGGTCTGTGTCTTGGTCACTGGTTTCCTCTTCAGCCATGTCAGATCTGCTCTGAACTCGTCTCTCAAGTTAAAGTTTTCAATATGTTTCATATTTTAGAAATTCTACTCTTTCAAAACTTTTGGTCATTTTTAAGACTTCTGCTCTTTAGGTTGTACTGAGTTTCCACTCACATTTTTGTGACTACATTAATCTGCGTGGATTGAAGTTCTAGGTCCAAGGGTTGTGATCCCCGACGTTCTCTTTCAGCTGACTTGCTCATGGTGCCTTGGGCGCTTTTAGGTTCTTTATTGTGGTCCACAGTTCTTGGAATTTTACCTGCGGGAATCCTTAGAGGTCAGAGATGAGAATCTGTGTTTCCTTCTTCCAGCATCTGGAGCCCTGATGGCGGACGTGGGAACAGGTTTCTGTTTGTTTTGGTTTCGGTGCTGCGAATCCAACCCTGAGCCACGTCCCCAGCCTTGCTTCTTTTTATTTTGAGACAGGGCCTCACTAAGTTGCTGAGCTGGACTTGAACTTCTCGATCCTCCTGTCTCAGCCTTTGGGTCCCTGAGACACAGGCCTGTGCCACCATGTCCAGCCTGGGAACATTCTTTCCTGAACTCTGTGCCCCCCAGTGGTGTGAGGCTGGACTGCTTCCCGTGGGCCAGCTCCCTCCCACCCCCAGGCAGTGACGGAACAAGGCAGCCCCCTTCTGGGCTCAGGGCAGCTGTGGGGTCTGCCTTCTGTGCACTGTCCTCCTCAGGTCCAGCTCCGGGGCCCTGGCTTTGTGTGGCAGAGCTCCATCAGCCCGGCCATGATGGACATGCCCAGCTCTTGCCTCCCACTCCTCACAGGCCACACGGTCACAAAGGCTGATGTTCAAGTGCACTGGGGTTTGGGAAATGCTCTCGGGATGAAGGTGGACATCAGCGGTCCCCGTGAGCCCCGAGGTTCCTGCTCTGGCTCAGTTTGGGACCTCCAGGATTTCCGTCACTGCTAGGTACCTGGTGTGCTTGGAAGCACGTCTCCCAGCATCTGGGACTGTTTCTGGACAAGGGTCAGTCAGTGCCTACCTCTTCCCGTGTCCGACAGCAACAGGACACCCAGGCAGCGTCCTGAAGAGTGTCTGTCCCACCCACTCTGCGCGGCACTCGTGGGAAAAGAACTGACTTCAGTTCAGTTGAGCAAAGCCTCACGAGAAGCTGACCCGAAGACAATCTGCTGACGCTGTGTGACACCGAGGGGGACAGCAAGCGCACCTGCTCATGGGCCTCTGTCCCAGGCTGTCGGCCGCCGACTGGGCCTCGGGTGGGACCCTGGACCAGAGGGCAGGACACTGCTCCTTGCACAGTGCGTGGCGTGCACACTGGTCTCTCCCTCGCCAGCCCTCAGCAGTGCCCTCCAGCCTCTGGCTCAGCTCTGCGAGGAGCAGCGCTCACCCAGGACAGCCTGGGCTCTGGAGGGCCGAGTCTGGGGTCAGCAGGGCACACCTGTGAGGCCAGGCTGGGTCCTTTGGGCCTCAGGCTCCTTTGTGGTGACCAGAACAGGAGCCTTCATTTGGAAACGCTCTCCTTTGATTATCTTCTGTTCACAGGACAGACCCGAGGCCAGACTGGACGCTGACGTGGGAGCGTGGAGGTGGTCACGGAGCTGCCCCGCTGAGGTGCAGGGCTCCCCGCCCTCGCCACACACGCCTGCCCAACACCACGACCCTCCTGGGGAGGACACAGGAGCCAGAGGTCAGCTGTTTCTGTGGTGCTGGGCTCTGGTCTCTCGCGCCCACTCTGACCTGGCCTGTCCAGGTCCTGTGTGAGGGATGCGGAGCACCCCGCAGCATCCCCCCAGGCACTCAGTAGGCAGAGAGTGGGGAAGGGCAAAGGTCGGTCCGCCAGCCCACGTCCCAGAGGGCCTGCAGCCTGCTCTCCAGTCCTCCTGTGAACAGCAAGACTGTCCCCCGATCCCCCTGGGGAGCCTGCGGGTGGCGAGCGTGGAGCCCAGCCACGGGGTGGTGACGATGGCAGGCTGTGAAAGCCACATCGGCTCCAATTTCCAAGTCATTTTTCAAATTATTTTAATTAGATATTGTTTCAATCTCACTTACATTAATTTAATATCTGATATCAACATTTCAGCTTCCAATTTGCTCAAATGATTTTTTCCAGTCTGCCTGGTTGCCTGCAGTAATTTAAAATGCAATGTTTATCTTCAGCAATTTTCAACGCCTGGGTCCTGGGCAAACCGCTATGTTTGATATAAGTGACAGGAGGGGAGGCCCAAGGCCTGCATCGCACTTAGGGACACGGAAGCCTGTCACCATGTCACTCATCTCTGGACCTCCAGTGCAGGAGCCCAAGGCCAGGGCTCCAGGCAGTACCCATCAAGATCCCCGTGAGTCTCAGCAAGCGCCCACGGTGGCCTTCCGAGTCAAAGGCAGATGGGAGTAAACAGAGACCTCGTGACACGTTTTCTGAGGTTTTACTGTAAGCCCCAAACTGCCCAAAGCCCACTCCCTCCTGGACACTGTCACAGTAGCTGCAGATGCTAAGTCTCCTTAGGCTTTGTCCCTTTCTCTGGCATCAGCATAGAGCCCGGGAAAGATACCCCTGTTACCAGGGCAGCATGAAGCCAACCGGCACCCGGAGGAGGCTGCAGCCCCAGGACAAGGGCTCAGACACACAGGCGGCTGCACCTGAGAGCTGGAGAGGGGACAGCCCTCCAGCCCCAGGGACAGCACGGGCCCAGAGTGGAGCCTGTCCACGGCAGAGACGCACGGTCAGGGCAGCAGGTGAGAGGAGGGGACAGAGACCAGGTGGAGCCAGTCCCTGGCAGAGATGCATGGTCAGGGCAGCAGGTGGGATAGGAGACAGAGACCAGGTGGAGCCAGTCCATGGCAGGGACTCGTGGTCAGGGCAGCAGGTGGGATAGGGGACAGAGACCAGAGACCAGGACAGAGACCAGCCAGTCCATGGCAGAGACGCATGGTCAAGGCAGAAGATGGGATAGGGGGACAGAGACCAGGTGAAGCCGTCCATGGCAGGGACTCGTGGTCAGGGCAGCAGGTGGGATAGGGGACAGAGACCAGGTGAAGCTGTCCATGGCAGGAACTTGTGGTCAGGGCAGCAGATGGGAGGCGGCGACAGAGACCAGAGACCAGGACAGAGACCAGCCTGTCCATGGCAGGGATGCATGGTCACAGCAGCAGGCGAAGTCAGGTGTGGAGGGCGGGCAACTCCATGACAGAACAACAAGCAGAGGCGATAGATGCCGACAGGTCAGACGTCCTGCAGGACAGCTGGCCCTGCAGCCACCGTGAGCCCCACAGGAAGCCCTGGGCCAGAGGAGCAGCACAGGGCACCAGGGGAGCTGCAGGAGGCGTGGGCACCAGGAAGGCAAGGTGCACTTTTAAGGAGATTCCTACTGTGGCGAAGAGGGCAACACGGGGTTTTAAACATGAGGACAAAGGAGGAGTATGCCTGGGTTCTCTTTGCCAAGAGATGACGCGGAACACTGCACTGACAGGTGCCCCTCCGGGGGGCACACACACCCCATGGCGAGCACCCGCTGCACCCAAGGCTGCCCCCCCCCGGCTCTTGGGCTCAGCATGGCTGACCCTCACGGGAGCCGCAGGAGGGTGCTCTGAACTGTCTCATCCTATCGTCCAGGGGGCGGGTTTACAGGTGGAGTAGCCCAGCCTCTCAAACGCCTGCGGACGGGGACGCTCAGAGCTGCACACAGAGAATCAGGCAGCGAGTGGCAAGCACTTCGGTCTGGACACCAAGCGACCCATCAGATGCTGCACCTCCAGAAGGCCTTTGTCGTCCCCCAGTCGCCAGCCGCGTGAGGCGAGTGCTCGAGTCCTCGTCCGACAAAACCAACCCCCCCCAAAACAAAGTCGGCAAAATCAGTGACCACAGGGAACAAAAGCCTTCGATGGACTGGACGGCAAAGATGACTCTCTTCAACATTCTCAGCATAAAACAGAAAGAGAAGCTGTATTTACAGAATACTTAGAAAGTCACGACAAGGAGGACGGGGAACTTGCACCGCAGGAGCCCAAGGATCCGCCAGGTGCTCTCGCAGGACGTGACCGGGCAGACCATCCAGGCACTCAGCCAAGGGGCGGGAGTGAGGTCAGCAGAAAAGAGACAGGCCTCGAGGGAAAGAACCGACACACAGATCAATGAATCGTAAAAGGGACGTGGGACTGGACAGCCCAAGAGCCTCTCTTAGTAGATCTGCTGTTGAGAAGAGTAGGACGTCTCAAATCTTCCACTGCCAGAAATTCACCACGAAAAGTGGACAAAGCCCCCGACACATGGCAATGCGAGCTGTATACCAACCACACCACTCACGTACCCGTGTGTGAGAAGCAGGAGCTCTCAAGGAACTGAACTATGAACAAAAAAACATAAATTACAAACTGGCCAGGGATGAAGACAGAAATCGGAATAGGCCACTGGGAAGGAATGAAAGGCTTTGGAGACACTTCCTTGGGAGAAGGGTGGCAGTCCCCACCCTCTGACACAGACGCTTTCTTTACCCCTCGGGGGAATGAATGGCACGCCCAGGAGCACCAGGTCCAGGGCCTATGATGGGGGTCATGGCCTGGCCCATGGTGGACCAGGACATGCCTGGTCAGTATCCATGGACACAGAGACACACGAGGGACCCAGATTTAGCAGAGGCTCTCCCAAGTTCTCCAAGGTCTGATGGGCCAGCCTGCTCCTCCCTTCCTTTCTATGTGAAGTTAAGATGCTGGAACATCCCAAACCACTTGGGGCAAGATGTGTTCTGTCCCTGTATTTTATGCTTTGACAGCTGATCATCAACCTCACAATAGAGCCACTGACCTTGGACAGAGAGCAAGCGGTATTTAACCAAGGAAGAACTGCCTTCCAACGAAATGGCGCCAGGGCCCCGGGCACCCATGTGCACAAGTCAATCTGCACAGACTACAGAAAAGATTCACAGCCAGACCCACCTAAACACAAACCAGACAGCTTCTAGAAGGGGTTGGGTGGCAACTGTTAGGCACAACACCAAAAGCACAGTCTACCAGAGAGAATGGATAAGCTGAGCTTCATTAGGATCAAAAATTCCTCTTCTGTGAAAGTGCAGTTAAGAGAAGGAAAGCACAGCCAGGGACTGGGAAGAAATATCTGCAAAGGGCGAATATGAAAAAGGACGACTATCCCCAATTCACAGAGAACACTAGACCAACAAGACTCAGAAACGGGCAAGAACGTGGCTCATGAGATATGGAAAGGTGCCCCACCATGTGTCCTGAGGAAGCCATGGCACACTCCCAGAATCCAGTCTCTGGTGAGGACACAGAGCTCCAGGAGTGCTCGGTGGCGCGGGAGGGAAGCGGAGAGGTGGGCCACTCTGGACAGGTTGGCAGTCCCCTCAAACTGAAGACACACTGACCATACAGTCCAGCAGCCATGGTCCTTGGTGTTCACCCAAGCCAGGGGACCTATTTATGTCCACACTGAAGCCTGCATTCAGACGTTAAAAGCAGCTTTTATTCACAATTGCCGACCCTCGAAGCAATGGAGCTCTCTCTCAAGGGACAAAGGAGAACTCTGTCTTTCTGTCAAGAAAAAGAGTTTTAAAATCCAGCAGTGGGTGCGGGGGATGTAAGAGGTCGTGCCCACAGGCTCCCCACAGAACAGGCTCCAGCTGCATTCACCCACCGAGTGGTTGCTGAACGTGGCCTACGTGACCAACAGACGGGAATCGGAGAAGAATCGTGCCCGTGCTGTCTGGCCGCACCACGTCAAGGTACAGTCCTCAATCCTGGGCCCCTCTGCTTGAGAGCCGGAAGGCGCCCATGGCAGATGGCACGGAAGGGCCCTGGAGCAGAGAGGCCGAGGTCAACCTGGGCACGGCCCGAAGGCTGGGCAGCTGCGGGGGCGGGGGCGTCATCCCCACAGCCCCTCACCGGGACCGCACAAGAGGACGGACGGCCACAGCACGGCAGCAGACATCAGAGAAGACCCTGGGCCCCGAGCCTGACCCTCGAGGAGCCACACTTGTTTCACTTTCAAGGGAAATGTCCCTGCCGAGCCTCTTAAGGGACATTCACAGGTTCTGCTGAAACTGAGCTGGGCTCCTCCTGCAGCCGTCTGCCTGGCTGTTTATGGAGGTGCTTCTGGACTGGCCCAGGGCTCCAGAGTCAGGGCAGCTCCCGGCTGCCAGCAAGCTGCCCCTGCTGTGGCAGCAGTTTCCTTCTTAAGCCAGAAAGATGAGGTGCAGAACCGGCCACCTGGGCAGGAAGCCTGCATTTGCTGGAGGCACCTACGTTTCCATCTTGCTTTGGTAGGTTGCTCTTCTAGAATCTTCCAGAGCCCTGAAAGTCTAAGTGCCCATATTTGCTGTATCCAGATCGTGGTCAGAACAGCACCTCCTGGGTTCCACCTGCTTGTGTTCCCATGGACCGCCTGGTCCTGTCCCTGGCTCTACTCTCCCACTTCCCCGCCTGCTGACAGGAAGCTGCCTGCGTCAGCCACTAGTGGGCACCAGGGGCCACGGGTGTGGCTTCTCAGTCCTCGGCCTGTGTCGGGTCACTCAGGGCCATGTTCATCGCAGACCCTGCTCAGGTCGCGTCAGTCTGCAGGTGGCTTTTCAACCCCCTCCCAGGGAAAGCCAGAGATGCTGGTCAGGGCCCCAGAGATACATGAGCACTTGTCACCATCCCGAGAACAGTCAGGAAAAAAAGGACCTCGAACCAATGAACACATCAAAGGGAAAAGCGGGCACCTGTCCAAAGCACTTTAGGTCAAAAGACATTTCCATAGATCCTTTCTCTAGCTGATTCTAAAACGTCTTCTTCTAGAGATGAGTCAACTATTTTCATAGAAAATATATTTTATGATTTTGTCATAATTTTCGATATATGCACTATAATCATGGAAAATTCGTAGTTTATTTAGCCCCTATATATGATGCATTTGAGTGCATTTGATTTACATATTGTGTCTCCATATCCACCACCTGCCTACCATCGACCTATCTTCCTACCTACCCATATCTTTTTGCCTGTCTATCTACCCACCTACCCTCTATCATCTATTATCTACCAATAAATCGCAGCCACAAGTGGAGCATGAAAAGTCATCTTTATTGAACGTATGATATGTGCCATGTTCTAGACTTTCATATATATCATATCAGATTCTGAGGTCATATGAAATGGTAACTGTGGGAAGAGGGGATTTTAGAGACCATTTAATTAAATCCTGTTTATGCTACAGAAATGGCAAATGTAGGCAGAGAGGGCCTCCCGTGGCCAGGTGGTTTCCAAGCCCCAGAGCAGAACTGCCCTGGGTCCCAGTTCTCCTAAGGACACTGGGTGCCCCATCCCCTAAACACCCTGGTGGCTGCACTTACTAATAAATACCGGCCCCAGGGGAGGAAACCCTCCCCCTGCCCTGACCTTGCTGGAGACCACAGGTTCTCATGCTGTGGTAAGAGCTGCAGGTTTGCTCCTGGAACTCTGGCTCCAGGGATCTTGCACCAGCTGTGGTGTGAGGCAAAGCCTCAGAGACAAACCACAGAGGCTTCTGAGGCTGAAGGGCCTGTGGGAGGAGAGGCAGGCAGGGAGGTAGGGGCTTCCAGGAACTCCAAGCCTGAGGGCAGGGTTCCACTGCTGGTGGCGAGGTTCAGTGGAGGTGGTGGGATTCCAGCAGAGATGGCAGGGGGCCTAGGGGAGGTGGCAGGGTTCCAGTGGAGGTGGCAGGATTCTAATGGAGGTGGTGGGGGTTCATTATAGGTGGTGGGGTTCCAGCAGAGATGGCAGGTGCCTAGAGAGGTGGCAGGGTTCCAGTAGAGGTGGCAGGGGTTCCAGCAGAGGTGTTGGGGTTCCAGTGAAGGTGGTGGGGTTCCAGTGGAGGTGGTGGGGTTACAGTGGAGGTGATGAGGTTCCAGTGAAGGTGGTGGGGGTTCCAGTGGAGGTGGTGAGGTTCCAGTGGAGGTGGTGGGGTTCCAGTGAAGGTGGTGAGGTTCCAGTGGAGGTGGTGGGGTTCCAGTGGAGGTGGTGGGGGTTCCAGTGGAGGTGATGGGGTTCCAGTGGAGGTGGTGTGGTTCCAGTGGAGGTGATGAGGTTCCAGTGGAGGTGGTGAGATTCCAGTGGAGGTAGTGGGGTTCCAGTGGAGGTGATGAGGTTCCAGTGGAGGTGGTGGGTTCCAGTTGAGGTGATGAGGTTCCAGTGGAGGTGGTGGGGTTGCAGTAGAGGTGGTGGGGTTCCAGTGGAGGTGGTAGGGTTCCAGTGGAGGTGGTGGGGTTGAAGTAGAGGTGATGGGGTTCTAGTGGAGGCAATGAGGTTCCAGTGGAGGTGATGGGGTTCCAGTGGAGGTGGTGAGGTTCCAGTAGAGGTGATAGGGTTCCAGTGGAGGTGGTAGGGTTCCAGTGGAGGTGGTGGGGTTGCATTAGAGGTGATCGGGTTCTAGTGGAGGTGATGAGGTTCCAGTGGAGGTGGTGGTGTTCCAGTGGAGTTGGTGGTGTTGCAGTGGAGGTTGCAGGGGTTCCAGTGGAGGTGGTGGGGTTCCAGTGGAGGTGATGGGGTTCTACTGGAGGTGGTGGGGTTCCAGTTGAGGTGATGGGGTTCCAGTGGAGGTGGTGAGGTTCCAGTGGAGGTGGTGTGGTTGCAGTGGAGTGTTGAGAGCCACATCCAAAGGGGCCCCAGCAAACTTCCAGCTGCCAGCAAACTTCCAGCTGCTGGCTGATGATTGGCTCACAGCGGCCCCAGCAACATCTAGCTGATTGGCTCCTCGGCCCCAGCAACATCTAGCTGATTGGCTCCTCTGCGGTGATGCTCATTGGACTGTTTCCCTGCCCTTTCAGACCACGGAGCTGCTCACTGGGGGACTTTTTTGGCTCCGCCCACGTGACCCAGCCAATCGGCCTCAAGAGCAGGAGGATTGTGGGAGGTGGAGAGAAGCTTGTGGGGGAGAGAGAGGCTTGGGGAAAGCCGGTGGTGGCAGTTGAGGCTCTGAGGGTTTTTCCTGAGAGACTATTTTGTTTGTCGTGTGTGGTTCTAAAAATAAAGTTAGTTTCTTTTGACAAGTGGCTCCTCATTGTGCCCAGCCAGACTGCGGCATTTGGTGGCCCGTACGGGGAACGACTGAGGGTAAGTGAACTGCTCGCCCCTGAGGGCAGGGCGAGAGGATGGGTAGCCATTTTAAGATTCTTCTTTTGTTATTTTGTTTCACTTTTGTTTTAAGTTGCCTGTCCCTGGAGATGTGTAAGATGGAAGAAAAACCGCTCACATCTGAGGAACAGATAGGGAGAAAGGACGGATGGACATTTCAGGAGGCTATTATAATGATTTTGTGTTGTTCCAATTTTGTTTCACTCAGTTTCAGTTTTGTTAGGCGTTATCTTGTTGGGTTGTATTATAGTAGAAATACGGGATCAGAAATTAGTAAAAAACAAACTGAAAGAGTGTTAAGTAAATTGTTAGAGGAAGGAGGCATCTCAGTAAAATCAAGAACAATCAGGGCATACGTTGATACAATACAAAAATGTAGCCCATGGCTTTTTAAGGAGGAGTTGTTAAATATATCACAATGGAACCATCATGGTGAAGATTTAAAAAGAATAGAAAAGAAAAGCCCAGGGACTCTGCCAGTTGGCACATTGCCATTGTGGACATTCGTATCTTGTTTGCTTAGTCCAAAGCCTTCAGTTCAGACAATGGTAGAGGAAGGAGAAGACATAATGATTCAAGTAAAAGAGAAGGTCTCTCAAGTTAGTCAGACAGAGGAAAAGATTCAAGTAAAAGAGAAGGCCTCTCAAGCTAGTCAGACAGAGAAAGAAAGTGTAAAACAGAAAAAGCCATCAGGGGGAAAGTTACAACAGGAGACTGCTACTAACACCTTTCTATCACCAGAGGGTGTAAGTGTCCAACCAACAGCACCACCTCTACAGGAGACTGCTACTAACACCTTTCTATCACCAGAGGGCGTAAGTGTCCAACTAACAGCGCCACCTCCATATGCTGGGAGGCCCCCAACCCCCGCAGTTGATAGTTGGGATCCTGAGACAAGGTCTCAAATATTAACATGCCCTGTATTTGAGGCAGGAGGGCAGCGATTTTACCAAGTTTTAAATTTCAAAACAGTGAAGCAGCTAAAAGAGGCTGTAACAACCTATGGTCCTCAAGCACCCTTCACTGTAAGCTTGGTCGAATCCATTAACAACTTGAACATGACGCCAGCAGATTGGGCTAATATGTGTAAAGCTGTGCTAAACGGAGGACAATACCTGTTATGGAAGGTTGCCAATGAGGAATTTTGCAAGGAGACGGCTAGGCGAAATGCAGCAGCTGGTTATCCTCAGAGAAATCTAGATATGTTGTTAGGAAAGGGACCTTATGAGGATCAGCAGCAACAAATTGCATATGATCCTGGCGTATACGCACAAATTGCTGCAGATGCAATTAAGGCATGGAAGACTTTACAAGGACATGGAGGTTTACAAGGTCAATTATCTAAGGTAATACAAGGAGCTAATGAACCTTATGCTGAATTTGTAGATAGGCTTATTCAAACAGCTACCAGAGTTTTTGGGAATACAGAACAAGCAATGCCATTACTAAAACACCTGGCTTATGAGCAAGCGAATCGTTGGTGCAGAGATATCATTAGACCATGGAAACATGAAGATTTAAACACATATATTAAATTATGTAGAGACATTAATGAACAAGAGCAAGTCGTGGCAGCTGCAGTAAAACAGGCTTTAGATGCCAGAGACATTAATGAACAAGGGCAAATTGTGGCAGCTGCAGTAAAACAGGCTTTAGATGCCAGGCCAAGAACATGCTACAACTGTGAACAAACAGGACATTTTAAAAGGAATTGCCCCATTGGAGGAGGGTTTAACAAAACTAGGTATCAAAGGAGTAGAATACCAGGTATTTGCCCACGATGCCGTAGAGGGAGACATTGGGCTAATGAATGCCGTTCTCAAACCACCATAGAGGGTACTCCATTATCAAAAAACGAACAAGGACCAGGTGTTTATCCACGATATCGTGGAGAAAGGCATCGGGCTCCATTGCCAAAAAATGGACAGGGGGGCCCAATGCTCCGGGGCCCAAAACCACAAATATACGGAGCACTGGAGGAACCCAGCAACCCCATTAGGGTAGTGCCCAGGACACATTGTCCATCAGATCCCTCATCAGACAAACCAGAGGGAGCGCAGGGTTGGACATCTGCGCCTCCGCCAGAGCAGTACTAACTCCAGAGATGGGAGTTCAAATCATTCCCACAGGGGTGAAAGGACCTCTTCCCAAAGGAACAGTAGGCTTATTATTGGGACGCAGCTCTTCTACTCTAAAAGGACTTATGATAAGTCCTGGGGTAATTGATCCCGATTATGAAGGTGAAATAAAAATTATAGCCAGTTCTCCAAAGGGTATATCAGTAATTTCACCAGGAGATAGAATAGCACAGTTACTAATAATACCCAGCCTACATGATAAATTTTCCAGTCGTACTGTAGAAAGAGGTTCCAAGGGATTAGGCTCCACAGGTGTAGATTGGGCTATGCTTTCTTTAAATTTAGATTCTCGCCCCATGCTAAAACTAAATATTCAAGGACATGAATTTAATGGGCTACTGGATACAGGTGCAGACCTTAGCATCATCTCTCATCAAGAATGGCCAAAACATTGGCCATTACAACAAGCCACTCAAACGCTTCGAGGCCTAGGAGTGGCGACTAATCCCCATAGAAGTGCAATGGTATTAGATTGGAAGGATCCTGAAGGATGTGAAGGAACTATACAGCCATATGTATTGGATCATCTTCCTATAAATTTATGGGGATGAGATGTCCTAGATCAATTAGGTTTGACATTAACAAATAACATCAACCAAAATGCGCCCACTACTAGGGCTAGACAAGGTTTTAGGAAAGGAAAAAGATTAGAAAAACAAGAACAAGGTATAGCAGCACCAATACAAATAGATCAAGGAACAGACAGACATGGGTTGGATTTTCAGAAAGGGCCACTGAGACAATAAAAATTACTTGGAAATCAGAAAGACCAGTATGGGTTCCTCAGTGGCCCCTGACTAAAGAAAAGATACAAGCAGCCCATGACCTGGTCAAACAACAATTAGCAGAAGGACATATACAACCTTCTGTATCTCCCCATAATACTCCCATTTTTGTCATCAAAAAGAAATCTGGTAAATGGAGATTATTGCAAGATTTAAGAGCCATTAATAATGAGATGGTTATTATGGGACCTGCTCAATCAGGGATTCCTCAGTTGTCTGCTTTGCCAAAAACCTGGTATGTTTTAGTTATAGATATTAAAGATTGTTTTTTTTCAATTCCAATTCATCCTGAGGATAGTCCACGTTTTGCATTTACTATCCCTGCACTGAATCATGAAGGTCCTGATCAGAGATATGAATGGAAAGTACTCCCTCAAGGGATGGCTAACAGCCCAACTATGTGTCAAATTTATGTTAACAAAGTAATCCAGCCACTTAGAAATCAAAATCCTGAACTACAAATATTTCACTATATGGATGATGTATTATTAGCACACAAAGATAAAAACACATTGCTAGAATGTTATGCCACACTTACAAACTTATTAAAAAATTATAATCTAGAGATAGCAATAGATAAAGTACAATTAAATTTTCCAATTAATTATTTAGGAGTTCTATTATCCTCAACCATGGTCCGTCCACCAAAAATTCAAATACGAGTAGATCAACTCAAATCACTTAATGACTTTCAAAAGTTATTAGGAGACATAAATTGGATAAGGCCTTATTTAGGTATACCAACAGGAGAGTTGGGACCTTTATTTGATATCCTAAAAGGTCCATCAGATCCAAATTCACCCCGAATGTTAACGCCTGAAGCAAGAAAGGCATTAAAAATCATTGAAACATATATGGAAAATATGCATTTGGATAGAATTGATATAAGTTTGCCTTTATTATTTATTGTACTACCAACAAAAAATATTCCTACAGGAGTATTTTGGCAAGAAGGTCCATTATTATGGATACATTTATCTTATTCTCCTAACACTATTCTTACTAGGTATCCTGAGGCTGTAGGACAATTAATACTCAAAGGAATAAAAGCAGCAAAGGGAGTGTTTGGAATTTCTCCCAATCAAATTATTACTCCATATACTATGAATCCAATTGATGAGTTAGCTAATGAGTTAAATACTTGGGCAATAATCATGTGCAAATCTAATGTTTCATTTGATAACCACTTACCATCTAATCCTTTATTGTCTTTTTGGTCA
Organism: Marmota monax; assembly: GCF_021218885.2. NCBI lineage: Eukaryota > Metazoa > Chordata > Mammalia > Rodentia > Sciuridae > Marmota > Marmota monax. The sequence goes on from NW_026691942.1 coordinate 462,329, forward strand.
TTGCATCCTGTAATTTTTCCAAAAATGACAAGAAAAACACCTATCATGAATGCTCCAAATATATTCACTGATGGGTCAAATAATGGTACAGCAGCAGTAGTTACCCCTGATCAAACTTTTACATTTTTAGTACCCAAACAATCAGCTCAAAAGGTAGAGCTTAATGCAGTTTTACAAGCTTTTGTGATGTTTAAAGATTCTGTATTTAATTTATTTTCTGATAGTCAGTATGTAGTTAATGCTATAGTATCTCTTGAAGATGCTGGTAGGATTTCCCCTTCTTCTACTGTTTTCTCTTTGCTTTCCACTATACAAAGTCTAATCTGGGACAGAAAAGATCCATTCTTTATAGGACATATCAGGGCACATACAGGATTGCCTGGAGCCCTTAGTTTGGGCAATGATTTAGCAGATAAAACTACACATGACATACATATTTTCTCTACACTAGAAGAAGCTATAAATTTTCATAAAAAGTTCCATGTCAATGCTAATACTTTACAAAAGCGTTTTAAAATAACTAAGGAACAAGCTAGACAAATAATAAAACAATGTCAAAATTGTGTGACCTTTTTACCACAAGTTAATCTTGGAGTCAATCCTAGAGGATTGATACCTAACCATATTTGGCAGATGGACGTCACACACTTGCCAGAATTTGGAAAATTAAAATATTTGCATGTTACAGTTGATACTTCTTCTGGATTTTTGATGGGCTCCCTTCATGCCGGAGAAAAATCTAAAGATGTTATAGCTCATTGCTTACAAAATTTTGCCACTGTGGGTGTTCCAAAACAGTTAAAAACAGATAATGCCCCTGGTTATACTTCTACCTCTTTTAAACAATTTTGCTCAACATTTGGCATTACTCATATAACAGGAATCCCATACAATCCACAGGGACAAGGCATAGTTGAAAGAGCTCATCAAACTATTAAAATGTACTTATTAAAGCAAAAAGAAGGAATTGGAAAGGGGTATATATTCCCCAAAGATAAACTTAAAATAACCCTTTTTACTCTAAACTTTTTAAATTTGGATTCATCAGGACTTAGTGCTGCGGAAAGGCATATGTGTCCAAAAAATGTACATAAGCCCAAGGTACTTTGGAAGGATATTCTAACAGGACAATGGAAAGGTCCTGACCCAGTAATTGTCTGGAGTCGAGGGTCTGTTTGTGTGTTTCCACAGGGAGAACAGCAGCCGATTTGGATTCCAGAGAGATTAACCAAGGTCCTGACCCAGTAATTGTCTGGAGTCGGGGGTCTGTTTGTGTGTTTCCACAGGGAGAACAGCAGCCGATTTGGATTCCAGAGAGATTAACCAAGGTCCTGACCCAGTGATTGTCTGGAGTCGGGGGTCTGTTTATGTGTTTCCACAGGGAGAACAGCAGCCGATTTGGATTCCAGAAAGATTAACTAAAGCGATTTCTACAGACCAAAAAGAAGATGATTTGGCTCAAATCCATAACAACTGATATCCAAAACTCCAGTTTGGCTATTCTTACATCTGCAACAGAACCAGGATGCTTTTTTCAATATCTATTTTATTATTGCCCTTTGCCATATCATGAAGTTCTATTTTGTTTTTTGAGCTCATACAGACCTAGGTTAATGTTTTGCTGATTAGTTCTATTTTTTGACTATAGAGTTTTTAAACATTGCAATGGAGATTTCACCTGTAAAAAGTTATAAGGCCTTTACTATAATGTTATGTGTTGTATGTATTATATTATGTGTGCACACTTGTGTTTTGTGTTATATGTTTGAATGTACGTATGTCCATATATCATATATGATGAGCGCTCATGATAAAATGGATCCAAATATTTTTTTTTCACGTGATTTATATGGTTTAATTTAAATTGGGTAAACAACTGTTGAGGATTGTTTTTATATGTAAACAAAAAAGAAGGTTAACAGATCTGTTTGTTTACTTTCACCTTTCCTTTTCATTATATTTAATAATTCTCTTAAAGATAATGTAAATTGTTAAGAAAATTGTTTTCTTTTAGTGCCTTCTGTAATGTTACATAATTTTTTCTTTAGCCATTATTGCCAGAATTCCTATCTTCATCCCAGTGCCGGTGAAGACAATGTAAATTGTTAAGAAAATTGTTTTCTTTTAGTGCCTTCTGTAATGTTACATAATTTTTTCTTTAGCCATTATTGCCAGAATTCCTATCTTCATCCCAGTGCTAGTGAAGTCAAAGATAAAACCAATCTACAGCTTCTACAATAGCCATCACTGAACTGCTTGCAGAACTTGCCTGGACACATTGTGAGCTCACCTGTATGCATTGTGAACTATCTGTTGGTACAGCGAATTGTGGTAGTGCTGGAGTATTTTTGCTGATGGTGTCACCGGTGGTACAATTTTTCAAAGGAGCCCTCAATTGGCTTAATGTCATGGCATTTTGCATCCTCCTCTACTAGTGATGGTCTAAAATTTGGGGGCCAACAGAGGTGAGGCAAAGAACCTCACCCCCCCACTGGTGCAAAGGCCTATCCACAAGTATGGCTGTATGCTGGACCGGTTGTCAGTGACGGGTATGATCCAATTGCAGTGGTACCAACCTAAGACAGGAGGCTGACGCCTAGAGGTCAGTTCATCCGATGACGGGTAAGGACCATATGTTGAATTGGACTGCCTAACAGGCACGGTCCCTAAGCCACATGCTTGTTGTTTAAACAGAGAGGGGGAGATGTTGAGAGCCACAGCCAAAGGGGCCCCAGCAAACTTCCAGCTGCCAGCAAACTTCCAGCTGCTGGCTGATGATTGGCTCACAGCGGCCCCAGCAACATCTAGCTGATTGGCTCCTCGGCCCCAGCAACATCTAGCTGATTGGCTCCTCTGCGGTGATGCTCATTGGACTGTTTCCCTGCCCTTTCAGACCACGGAGCTGCTCACTGGGGGACTTTTTTGGCTCCGCCCACGTGACCCAGCCAATCGGCCTCAAGAGCAGGAGGATTGTGGGAGGTGGAGAGAAGCTTGTGGGGGAGAGAGAGGCTTGGGGAAAGCTGGTGGTGGCAGTTGAGGCTCTGAGGGTTTTTCCTGAGAGACAATTTTGTTTGTCGTGTGTGGTTCTAAAAATAAAGTTAGTTTCTTTTGACAAGTGGCTCCTGATTGTGCCCAGCCAGACTGCGGCAGTGGAGGTGATGGGGTTCCAGTGGAGGTGGTGAGGTTCCAGTGGAGGTGGTGGGGGTTCCAGTGGAGGTTGCAGGGGTTCCAGGGGAGGTGATGGGGTTCCAGTGGAGGTGATGGGGTTCCAGTGGAGGTGGTGTGGTTGCAGTGGAGGTGATGGGGTTGCAGTGAAGGTGGTGAGGTTCCAGTGGAGGTGGTGAGGTTCCAGTGGAGGTTGCAGGGGTTCCAGTGGAGGTGATGGGGTTCCAGTGGAGGTGATGGGGTTCCAGTGGAGGTGGTGAGGTTCCAGTGGAGGTGGTGGGGGTTCCAGTGGAGGTTGCAGGGGTTCCAGTGGAGGTTGCAGGGGTTCCAGTGGAGGTGATGGGGTTCCAGTGGAGGTGGTGGGGTTACAGTAGAGGTGATGGGGTTACAGTGGAGGTGATGGGGTTCCAGTGGAGGTGCTGGTGTTCCAGTGGAGGTGATGGGGTTCTAGTGGAGGTGATGGGGTTCCAGTGGAGGTGGTGGTGTTCCAGTGGAGGTGATGGGGTTCTAGTGGAGGTGATGGGGTTGCAGTGGAGGTGATGGGGTTCCAGTGGAGGTGGTGGTGTTCCAGTGGAGGTGATGGGGGTTCCAGTGGAGGTTGCAGGGGTTCCAGTGGAGGTTGCCGGGGTTCCATTGGAGGTGATGGGGTTCCAGTGGATGTGGTGTGGTTCCTATGGAGGTGGTGAGGTTCCAGTGGAGGTGGTGGGGTTCCAGTGGAGGTGGTGGGTTCCAGTTGAGGTGATGAGGTTCCAGTGGAGGTCGTGGGGTTCCTATGGATGTGGTTAAGTTCCAGTGGAGGTGGTGGGGTTCCAGTGGAGGTGGTGAGGTTCCAGTGGAGGTGGTGAGGTTCCAGTGGAGGTGGTGTGGTTGCAGTGGAGGTGGTGTGGTTCCTATGGAGGTGGTGAGGTTCCAGTGGAGGTGGTAGTGTTCCAGTGGAGGTGGTGAGGTTCCAGTAGAGGTGATGGGGTTCCAGTGGAGGTGATGGGGTTCCAGTGGAGGTGGTGTGGTTGCAGTGGAGGTGGTGAGGTTCCAGTAGAGGTGATGGGGTTCCAGTGGAGGTGATGGGGTTCCAGTGGAGGTGGTGTGGTTGCAGTGGAGGTGGTGAGGTTCCAGTGGAGGTGGTGGGGTTCCAGTGGAGGTGGTGGGGATTCCAGTGGAGGTGGTGAGGTTCCAGTGGAGGTGATGGGGTTCCAGTGGAGGTGATGGGGTTCCAGTGGAGGTGGTGAGGTTCCAGTGGAGGTGGTGAGGTTCCAGTGGAGGTGGTGTGGTTGCAGTGGAGGTGGTGTGGTTCCTATGGAGGTGGTGAGGTTCCAGTGGAGGTGGTGAGGTTCCAGTGGAGGTGATGGGGTTCCAGTTGAGGTGGTGGGGTTCCTATGGACGTGGTTAAGTTCCAGTGGAGGTGGTGGGATTCCAGTGGGGGTGATGGGGTTCCAGTGGAGGTTGCAGTGGTTCCAGTGGAGGTGATGGGGTTCCAGTGAAGGTGGTGTGGTTCCTATGGAGGTGGTGAGGTTCCAGTGGAGTGGTGGGGTTCCAGTGGAGGTGATGGGGTTCCATTTGAGGTAGTGGGATTCCAGTGGAGGGGGCAGAGGGCCCAGTGGAGGTGGTGAGGGTCCTGTGGAGGTGGCAGTGGTGGGTTTCCAGTGGAGATGTTAGGGTTCCAGTGGAAGCTGCAGGGTTCTAGCGGAGGTCACAGAGGGCCCAATGGACGTGGCAGGGGTTACTGCAGAGGTGGCAGGGGTCCAGCAGAAGAGGCAGGAGCCCATGTTCACTGACCACAGAAAGAGCTCACCAGTTCAGAGTCAGCCTGGATTGTCCCAGAATGTCAGTGCTGGAGGATACTTTGGAAATGATCTACCACAACACGCCCACTTTTGAGATGAGAAAACAGGCTGCGACTAGTGTTGACCTGGTGAAGGCTCTAAAGGGAGAAAGAGACAAGCCCCTCCTTCCAGCCCCAGGTTTCCCCTGTGTCTTGCTCAGCCAGCTGGCCCACCAGCCTGTGGCACCTGCTGATGGGAATGCTGGCTTGGAGTCCCCCCCGGTGGTGCCCAGGGCCCATGGCACCCTCTCCAGCTCGGTCTAGCACTGCACCCTGCTTCCTCTTTCTTCTCTGGCATTGCTTCTGCAACTCCGTCCTTACAGGGGCCCTGGACGGGTAGCCAAGAGATCCACATTCCAATTCTAAGGGATCCTACATCACTGGGACCCTGAGCAACTGTCCTGAACATTTGGGCCTCAGCTTGTTCCCCCATGAAGAGGGAGTTTGGGAGTGTTCTAGGCTCACTCCCAAGTGCAGGCTGGGCAGTGTTCCCACTGGAACGCCCTTTCCACCCTGCCTCCAAGAGTGCAGGCCCCTTCCTCCCATCTCCTGGTAGACCTGCTCTGCGTCTGTCACAGGCTTCCCACCATAAAGCAGTGCCGGTGCAGAAGGCGCTTGATGTCTACCAGGGGCAGCGGCCCGAGGCCAGCTCCTTCAGCTCACCCCGTGCCGTTTCCCAACGCCTGGGATGGGGGCAGACTGAAGGCATCTGCCAAGGAGCCAGGCACGGAGCCAGTGGACTCAGCACACAGTCCCCAGCCAGAGCTGGCCATGGCCCAGCTCAGATGTCCCTCAGACTCCTGCAGTGCGATGCAATGACAGAGCCGTGTGGCCACGGTGGTGAAGAGTGAGCACATAGGTTGCCCTTGGAGACTAGCGGTCACAAGGGTGGGCTGCAGGGGAGTAGCTGTGCCTTTCCTTGTGCAGCGGAGGTGTCTGTGCTTTTTCTCTGCTCTTCTTGCTCCCAGGGCCTGACGTGGTGTCTGAAGTGCCCACCACACTGCCCCTTCTGGCAGGGCTTCCTGGCAGAACTGGATGGAGCAGTGGGCAGGGCCCCTTCCTGGTGCTGGCCTCCACAGTGAGGCCAGCTTCTGCAGTGAGGGCAACCTGCCCGGGGGTGGTGGGAATGGAGGACACAGTGTGAAGCTGCTGAATACCCACGAGTGCTACTTGTGATGAAATGTGTGTTTTTATGGGATGCTGAAAATCCTTTTTGACTGCTCAAAATGTCTGAATTGCCTACCTGTGGGTTTGTTTTTGTTTTTGGTACCAGGGATTAAACCCAGGGGCACTCAACCACTGAGCCACATCCCAGCCCTATTTTATATTTTATTTAGAGACTCACTGAGTTGCTTAGTGCCTTAGTTGCTGAGGCTGACTTTGAACTCGCGTGGAAGTCAGGAAATCAACACCATGCCCTGCTAACATGGAGTCCGCAGAAGCCGGGCACTGTCGAGTACGCAGGGCACATGGCCGCCGCCTCCTCCAGTTAGTGCAGCGTCTTGCCTGGCCCTTCTCAGCAGAGCCAGCTGCCGAGGTGTGGTATGGCTCTGTGTCACCTCCCTGTGTCACCTCCCTGTGAGGCTTGTTGAGGCTCCTCATGATCAGGTGCTGCATTTTGGGTGAGTACCTCAGAAGCTACCTTGTGCCCCTCTGAGGCTGGCCTCCTGTGCCTCCCCAGTTGGTCACTTGTGGAAGAAACAGGGACCCACTTTATGTTTTGAATTAGCCCTTTTCTGCCACTGTGACTTATTTTTAAACTGGGAGTGTTCTTTCTCTTCTCTCTCCCTCCCCTCCTAATCCCTTCCCTCCCGGGCCTGGGGGAAACAGGGTTACCTTTCCCCCATCCTAGGCAGAGTCACCTGTCCCTGGGCACACTCCCACCATAGGCACGAAGTGAGTCAGACTTGGGGATGGCACCGGAAGATCTCAGAAATGGCTCTCTCCCAAATTAACAAGTGGATTACACTCCAACAGGGAGGAATGTAGCCTTGGAATCACCTCTTCAAAGGTCCCCTGTTCCTGCTGATGGGCAGAGTCCCAGCCTCCGGGACAAGAGACCCTGTGCTTCTCCTTTGCTAGCAGAGCAGTAAAACTGCTTCCCCTTTTCTCAAAACTTTGTCCTTGTTATTGGGTTGGCATCAGGGACAAGGACTGAGCTTTTGGTACACACTTGGCACCCCAGCTGGGACTTGAGAGCAGCCCTGGCCTTCCTGGGCAGCCTGGCTCTCCAAGCAATCCCACTTCCATGCTGAGGATGCAGGTGGCTGGTGAGCGTTGAGAGCCATTGCTGGTTAGAAGGTAGGTGAGTTGGCCTCCAGCTCGACGAAGGGGCGACTCCTGCGCATAAAGGGAGAGACCGAGGGACCATCCCTGCAGCTACCAGAGCTCCTTTTGCTTCAGGGAACTCAGGTCTTCTCTCCCTGAGCAATACAGCATGCTCTATTGGGTCCACTTTGGGAAAAGTCCCAACACCCTCGGACATCTGGTGAGTCCCCCGGTAAGACCCTGGATTCTACATGTCTGTTCCTCTTTGTGTGGACATCTGGTCCTTCACTGTGGGGACATTGGTGGTGCTGCTGGCGTAGGAGTCATGGGTAAGTGGTACCTGAGAATCTAGGGATATTTACTCCCTTCCGGTCTGTTCCAGGTTTTCATCTGTTTGTTGGCCTTGGGTATGGGAATTCCCTCTGGTTGTCTTTCTGTGTTTTGGTTCTTATCTGTTACTACCCCTTTAAGGACAGGGGCAACACTGTGCTGATCCTACAGTCTCTAGGGAAAGGTCTTGGCCGTCTGTTTTAAAGGTTACTGTCTGACAGAGCCATGGTTTCAGGGATCCTCTCCTGCTCCTTTTTGGATCTGCTGCTTGCCCTTTAAGACATGGGCCATGCTATGTCCATCTTACCAGTAGTCCCTTGGGAAGAGAGATCTTGGCTGAATGTGCCAGCTATAGGTACAAGCCTGTCTAAGAGAAAGACGTCTCACTGTAACGCAATCTCGCCTTTTGAATTTTTTTCTGAATCATCCTACAGGATTGCAGTGGAGCTGGTGTCAGAGGTGAAGTGTGTGCACTGGTGTTTATGCGGTTGCTTGGTAAGGAGTCTGGACAGTCAGAAACCAAGTTGAGGATGCAACAGGCACTGCCTCTGTTGTGCAGCAGGACACAGAAGAAAGGGTCACACAGATTTAAAACCTTCCGCCCAGTGCTGGCACTCAGCCTGGCCCTGGGCAGCCAGGATGACCTTCTGTGGGTCAGGGACACCAGCCCTGTGCTGGGAAAAAAATCCCAGGAAAGCTGTCTGGGCTGAACCAAAATGGGGGAGGGCAGAGAGGACCCGGCCTCTGCCCTGCCTTCCAGCTCCTTCTGCAGATGGGGAAGTGGGGTGGATGCTACTGGCCACAAAGGATGGGGCAGTGGGTTGCAGCTCTGTGAGTCTATGACCTGGGGACAGGAGCAGGCTCCCTTTTAACATCTGACAGAACACCCCATTTGTCCAGGGGATATCCATCACTGGGGCAGAGCAGGTCTTGTTATGAGAGTATCCCATCAAACTAAATGTCTGGGAGACTGGCAGGATAAACACCTGCACCCAGAAAGGGGGAAAAACTAAGAATAGCGTGGGTTTTGTTGACAGCCTCAGCAAAGGGATTGTCAAGGAAGCCTAAGGGACAGAGAGGGCCTCTTCCAGAGCATATCAACATACCTAGTGCAAGACAAAGGCCCCCAGGGAACCGCTGGGTCAATCAACATGGGGACTCACGTGAAGACAATGGCACTGTGATAATGCTAAGGGAGACATGTCAGGCTCAAAATCTCCTTGCTCCAACCCCTTGAATGCCACCTGGGAGGAAAAAATTAAGGCACGTTTTTTGTATATGCCAGATTGCCTGATCCCTCTCCTGGGATGAAATTTGTTGTATAAGTTAAATGCACAGATAATATTCACAAAGATTGTTTCAGAATGTGAATTTCAAAAAGGGTCTTAAACCAGAAAAAATTAAAAAGTTATAGGTATGGAAATCTATTTTATTATAGAAAACTAGAAGGAAAAATAAATATTTCTGGATAAGAAAGTATTTTGTAGGGGAAAGTAATATTCTTGTGCTGAAGTCCAAGATGAAAGAAGGAACATAACTAAGGATGTTAACAAGCTGTAGAGTGTCTGAGTAAGTTGCAGAAGGTTGGTGGAAGGTAAATCTCAAAAGGTTTGTGTATGTGATTAACTTGAAGCAAAGTATGAACCATTAATCTACTCTTATCTATCAAGATAATTTTCTTGTATCTCTCAGTTTTATTATTTAGGGAAACTAAGTCTTAAAGGAATTAGGGTTTGTACCTGCTTTAAAGTCTTTTAAATAATTACTTTATACCTGGTTAAATAAATAACTGTTATTTTAGGTTGTAACAATATTTTTTATACCCTAAATATATGTGACTATATAAATGTATACATCTGAGAACTGTTTGTCTGAGCCTCTTCTATGTGTTATGTAAAAGTTTGTAAAATCAAAGTTATAGTAGGTTTACCTGCAAGGTAAACAATAAGTGAATAAATGCTCTCTTTTATATACTGTATCTGACATAAAAGGGCCACCCTGCCATTTAAAGACCTGACTTATGTCTGTTTTCTTTGACTAAGTCTATTTATGATCTTTAACACTGTTTCCTAAATGTATAAGAGATTTAAAGCTATCCTTTGATCTTTGCTAGTACTGCCAACCCATGTAGACCTGTGATTATTGATACTGTATATGAATTCAAACTTTCCTTCCAAAGGCAACTGAATTAATGTAAGGACGTCTGTGTAATGATGACCCTGACCATTCTGCTTCTTTGTGTATCAGATTCATTCTTATTCTTCAAGTGTATAAACCTTTTAAAATGGAAAACTTGTGAGAGCACCTTATCAAGTTGGTGTCCTCCAAACTGAAATTGTCTGTAGCCATAGTCTCCTTCAGATTTAAATAGAAATAGCACATTTGGTTGTATTTATTTATGACACTTAATGTTTTGTAACTGGAGGAAGGTAACCCATTATCAATGAAGTTATATGTGAAATTTTGTGTCATTCTTTCACTGGGATGGGAATTTAAATGTATTTTTAGAAGGTAACAAGGAGAGCCTTATTTGTTCAGAGGTTGACAATGTGAAATATGAAAACATTTTGCCACATTTTGCACAAACAGGAAATTAAGAACTCTCTTAGCCTCTTTGATCATGATTCAGAGGTAATGTCGTATCATGTTAACTGATATGCAGACAGACTCAGAAAACAACACTTAAGAACTCTGTGGAATGAGGGCAAGATTTTGAAAGGGCAAAGATCAGATTTAGAAAAAAAAACCACTTAGAATATTTGTCAAGAGGCCAGCCTCACTGAATTAAGGTCTGCCTCTCATTCCTCTCCATGTCAGAACGGCCCCAAAGCAGGTCAGAATCAAGCTCATTTAAATCGTGTTCAAAAGAAAGGTTTTTTGTTGTTGCTGAAAAGAGTGCTATGATCTCAAAATAAACAGGGGATATAATACAAAACCTAAGTAAATTTGGGGTAAATTGTAAAAGGTATCTGGGTTTGTAAAAGTGTTTTAAAAGAAAGTAAAACTTGAATATAATTGAGTTAATAAATACATGGGTCTTTGTGTAAATAGATAGCAAAGATAGATTAGTGTTCATTTTGCATTTTCCTTGTAAAACTGTATGACTGCTGCCTGTCAGTGTTTTGCAGAAGTCCAACTTGTAACAGAACACCCTGAGCTGGTCTGGGACCATGAGCAACCCCACAGGACAGACAGAATGCAGTGATGACTTCCAGCTGGAATACTGACCCCAGCTCAATGGAAGGGCAACTGTAAAAGCAGACACTGAAGTCATGAGCTGCTGCTCCCACTGTGAAACGGGCCTGCTTGATGGGGACCAAAGTCAAGGAAGTAAAAGGGCCAAGAAAAAAGCAGCCAATATTTTGGGCTTTGCCCTTTAGAGTCAGCCAGGATCCAGGGTCCAGGGAACAATGGAGCCCTCTAAGAGGACCCTGGAGGACAGGAAGCCAACCAGTGCACATTCTGCCAAGGGGAGCTCACCGGAGACGGAAATGCCCCAGATGCTTCCAAGGGAAGCCCAGTGTGGCCAGCGAGACCCGAGGCTCCCCGGCGGAAGGCAGGGCTGGTGGAGAAGAGCTAAAGGATCAGGGGCTCCCGCGTTCTCAAGAGTGACCTGAAAAACCTCAGCTGCCTCAGTGACCAGCAGAGAGCAACTAGGCCCATTCTTACTAACTCGGCCTTAAGCACCTGACGGAGAGTATGACCGAAGCCTCGTCCTACGTGGCCATTTAAAAGGAAAACCATGTCTTTTTAAAAAATGTAACTTAAAATGAGTCGACTCTACCAAAAGTAAGTTAAGGCGGAGGATCGAAAAGAAGCGTTCTGGGTGGGGGTGTCTCATAGTAACTATCACAGAGGACTCCAGAGTCCATCTGAGCCTGGTCTCCTAGACCGCAGTCCTCCCAGCCTCCTACACAGACAGACCCAATCTGTTTTCAGGGGCAGGGCATGAGTCATTGTCTTCAGGGTTTCAGAGATCGGCTGAATACTGATTGCTTTGCTATCTCCTTTATTGTTGGCCTAGCGTGACCCTGGCCCTACGGATGCCTTAGCCAGTCACCAGACAACTGTCACCATGACCCTCTGGACTGCCCCAAAGCTGGATACCCTTGACTGTCCAGGCCCCACCTGATAAGAGAACCAGGACTTGGGGTCACTTCCCCAACTTCACCAGGAAGCAGCTTGGAGATGTTGTCACCCAGTTCTCCCTAGAAATGGCATGTAGAAATCGACAGTGGGAGAATCCAACAGGGTCCACTTTATGCTCTGAATATAGCCCTTGCTGCTCTGCACTGTGACTTGTTGAAATGGACGTGTTTCTTTCTCTTCCTCTCTCCCCGCTCCTCCCTGATTTCTCCCTTCTCCTTCTTAACCTCAGGAGAAACAGGATTGCCTTCCTGCCCCAGCCTCGGGCACCTCTGGAATGAGGTGATTAATCCAGGCTTGAGCGAAGGTGTCCGAAGATCTCCCAGGTTAACCAGGGAGTTACAACTCTGACAGAGAACTCGGGAGTTGGCCTTTGAATCACCCTTTAAAATCCTGCTTCCTGTAGATGGATACGATGACAACCTTGGGGATAGGAGCTCCCTGTGCTTCTCCTTTGCCAGCAAAACCAACCCAGGCTTTTGGTATAGGAGGCCCACTGTGCGCGAGGCGTCTGTGTGGTGAGATGGGCCTTCCTGCCCCTCAGAGCCCCCTTGGCTTCAGCCTGCACTCACGGCTCAAGGACAGGAGGACAAGATCTTCTAGTCTCAGCTCACCGAGGGGTGGGAGGAGGAGGGCCGGACGGGAGGGGCCTGCCAGGGCCTGGCATCTGGTGCAGAGCTCCGCGCCCTCAGCGGGAGTCCTCTGCCTTCCCACCTGCTTCGCCGGCTACTTGTAGCGCCTCCTGCAGATGCTGGTCAGTCTCCACGGGGCAGTGGGTGAGCAGCGCTCCACGGACGCCAACCTTCGACCTCAATGAGCCCACAGCACCTTCTTGCTCCTCCCAGCATTTCTTCCAAGGCCCCCTGGCCGCGCCTGGCCCCGTGGGCTCTGCCCCATCCTGGGCCTGCCTGCCACTGCTCCTGCACACCTGGACGCCCCTCTCACACAGTGCCACTCTGCTGCTGGAGCCTCCTCCCTGCGGAGTGACACGAAAATGTGCTTTCCCTACCCTTATTTTTAAAGAATAGGTTTGATGGATTTATATGACTTTGGGTTGGCTTTTTCTTTTCCTTGCAAAACTTCAAAGCTGTGATGTGGCCTTTGGCCTCTACTGTCAATGATCCCTCTCCTGCAGTCAGGCCCAGGTCTCGTAGGAAGGCGAGGTGGAGAGGCCTTTGACTTGGTCGTCAGGCTCCGGTGACTCAGGCTGGTCCTCTGTCCGTCCTGCCTGGGGTGCCGGGAGCATCTCTTCCCACTGTAACAGGGGTCCCCTTTAGGCCTTGAACACGGCCCTTGCTCCCCTCCACCTGCTCGCCCGCCTGTGGTTACCTGCAGGTTCTCACTGAACTCCTAGGGCAGGTATCTCTTTCCTGGGAACTTGTTTTCATTCTAGAATTTTGTAGCTTGAAGTCAGCAAACCTCCCGCTCCTATGGATGGGAAAATGAGGCATGGAGTCTAAATTCCCTCTGAGTCGACAAGCCAGAGGTAGGCTGGATTTCTGGAGCCAGGCGGAGATTTCCCACTTCCCACCTTATGCAATCTGCACAGGAACCTCGTGTCCACAGCCCTTGTCTCCAGAAGAGGGGTCTATCACAGTCTGCAAAGATCAAGGTCTCACTTGCAGGAGATGCCAGAGGACAAGAAAGTCTGGGACCCTGACAGGTACTGGACGTCCTACCCCAGGCCCTGGGCAGCCTAGTCAGTGCCTGGATTTGTGGGAAGTGACCAGTGGAGAAGGCAGCCCTGCCAGGGAAGAGCTTGACATTGGAAAGCCCAGGAGGTCAACCAGTGGCTGCATCCAGGGCAGAGCACAGCAGGTCAGTGGGTGTTAGGAGCAGCAACAAAGAATGAGAAGCTGTGGGGCGTCCCTTGGAGGACCCATGTCACCTGAGTGACACATCCAAGTGTCAACAAATGACGATAAGTGAGTGAGGATCTGTGGATCCCCACACAAGGCCCCCAGGCCCTGGGCAAAGGGCAGACACTGGGGACGGCATCCGAAGGAGGGCTGGGTCAGGCCAACCTGCGCCTTTCTGCTCACGCGTCCCAGCCCGAGTCCTCACACTGCGAGTCTTGGTGGAAGGAAGGACCCAGTCTGGTCTCGTCTGCAGGAAGGTCCCTGTAGAGCCAGGAGCTGGAACTGGGCCTGGGTCTTCGGAGCTTCTGCCTCCAGCACTACTCTGCCCTCACCCATCTCAAGAGGCAGGGAGAGCTGAGGTGCCCAGCACCTGCCATTCACCATCATCTCTTCCTGCCCAAGCCCCAGGCCCAGTCTAGCTCCTGGCTCCACAGGGACCTTCCTGCTCGCGGAGGTTCCTGTCAGGAAGATCCCTGAGGCCTGCCACGGTGACCACAGGAAAGCCGCTGGCCAGGATGGCTCAGGTGAGCAGCCAGGACCTGCGGCGGGTGGGCAGGAGGCCAGGAGTGATGGGGGACCACGGCTTCTCCCCAGAGCCCCACGGCCGGCGTCAGTCCTGTGAGTCCAGCCTCCCTGCCTGGCCCCGGCCAGAGCACAGCTCACTCCCAGCTCCGCCAGAGTCACAGGGCTGCACCCAGTCTCACGGCTTTGAAGAAAACACTGGAACAGAGCCTGATGGCAGATGAGCTGCCACCGCGTCCTGTGGAAGGCCCTGCGTGAGGTCATCAGGACCCGGGAGGGGGGGAGGACAGGAGCCCAGCACAACGGGAGGGAGCTGGACCTCGCTCCTGCCAGGACTTTGACGCGGCTGGCCTTACTGTGAGCCAAGAGGGGGACACCAGGAGAACGGAGAGTCACTCAGTGTCGTTCCCCAGAGCCCAGGCTCCAGCTCACTCTAGGGGATGAGGGGAGGCTAGGGGACGCGGCCCAGCAGAGTGACCACCTGCTCCCGTCTCCAGCTGCACAGGGTTCACATGTCTAGATCTTGTGTGAGAAGACTGAAAAGAAAAGGTCCACCTCTCCTCCAAGAGCTCCCTTCTACGGTGCCCGCACGGAGAGACACTGCTGGTGCGCTGAGTGGACTGCAGAGCAGGGCCTACAAGCTGCCATCTGCTTCTGTCCCCAGGCAAGGGACAGTTGCCCTTCTGACCGATCTGTACACATTTGAGGAGTTTCCATCATTAACATGCAACCCAGGTGTCAAGGCCCTGCCAGCAACCCAGGGTCCTACCCTGTGAGGACACACAGACGGCCTCCTGTCTGGCTGCCCAGCCCACCTGTGTCTGTCCTGCTGGACTGAAGCTGCTGATGGTCACCCAGCTGGCCTTGTGCTGGGCGTCACCAGAGCAGGATTAAGAACCTTAGGACATGGAGGCAGAGGCTGCGCTAGTTTGGGTTTCTACAAAAACAGATCCTGAGTGAGTGTGTGCCTTCCTTGTACTGTCCCTGGAGAGGACTCCAGGACAGTGTGGGCGTGAGGAGGTGAAGCTTGACGGAAAAGGTCAGCTTGAACAAAGGACCAGCATGGGCAGGGGGCATGGTCCTACTGTGGTTTTCTGAGAGGCCACAAGGAACATGCCTCAAATCTGCAAAGAAGCAGAAGCATCTACCCAGTGAGTGCCGTCCTGCATCCACCCTGGGCCAAGTGTGCCTGCCCGGCTCAGACAGAGATGCAGGTGCTCAGTCGGGTCCGCCCTGCAGAGGCAAGGGGGCGTGGCAGGATGGGGTCTGTTACAGAGGTCCTTCTGTGGAAACGGGTCTGCAGGCACCATCAGATCAAGTGACGCCACGGGAACAGAAGAGCAGTGGTTCAGAGACCTGTCCCTCCACTGAAGTACCACTAGCTGACAAAACCCATGCACGGAACCAGCTGTTTGGAATTCTGAAGTCTAGTTTTAAAGAGATCTTTCCACAACCAGGGATGTGCCTGAGACTGCGGCAAGGTCTCTGAGAGCACCCCAGGGTTTCTGCTTGCCCACGGTCTGCACCACTGCCCACTCCCAGCAGCCAGGGGAGGCGGTCCACCTTCCTGGTGAGCCGTGATGGTCCAGGCACTGTGTGCCTCGTCTCAGCAACTGCGCTCTGCATTTCCTGTCTGGATCCCTGAGAGGTGAGCACAGTCGTCTTCATCAGTACCCTTGGGTGGACTAGCTTTCAAAGAGGCATCGATGACATAACTTAAGGCTCATACTGACCAAGAGTTCCGCAGTTTAATGAAAGGCTTAAGTGTCCATGTCCAGGAAGCTCCATTTCTTCAAGTAGGATGAATTCAGGGTCCTACACCAAGACACATCATCAAACCACCAAAAGCCAAAGATAAAGAGAAAATCCTGACTCGGGGGATATAACTTGGATTGCAAACCACCACAACTGCAGCCTGAACCTGAGTCCTGGTCTCTCCCCTTCCTACCAGATAGCACATTCTCCACCAATACCAATCCCTGGGGTCCATCGGTCACACAGCCACCGGATCTAGCCCCCCAGCAGCATGGACAGCATCTAGGCAGGCCCTGGAGGCTCAGGCTCCCAAATCTCAGTGTCCCATTCCACCAGCTTCCAGGGTAGCTGGGTGTCCAGGAGCCCAGCAGCAGGGACGGCCAGGGGTCTGGCGGGACTGGGTGACATCCAAAGTGAGAAGGAGACCATGCAAGACCTGAATGATTGCCTGTCTTCCTACCTGGACAGAGTGAGGAGTCTGGAGGGCAAGATCAGAGAACACCTGGAGAACAAGGGTCCCCAGATCAGAGAGTGAGGGCATTACTTCAAGACCGTCGAGGAGCTGTGAGTTAGATCTTTGCAAATTCTGGGGACCAGGCGCACATTGTTCTGCAGATTGACAATCATGTCTTGCTGCTGCTGACTTTAGAGTCAAGTAGGAGACAGAGCTGGCAATGTGCCAGTTTATAGAGAGTGACATTCATGGGGTCCGCAAGGCCATTGATAACACCAGTATCACTTGGCTACAGCTGGAGACACAAGTTGAGACTCTCAGGGAGGAGCTGCTCTTCATGAAGAAGAACCATGAGAGGAAGTCAAAGGCCTTCAAGCCCAGATTGCCAGCTCTGGGTTGACTGTGGAGGTGGAGGCCCCCAGACCTCAGGACCTCAGCAAGGTCGTGGCGGACATCCAGGCCCAGTATGGTGAGCTGGCTCAGAAGAACTGAGAGGAGCTAGACAAGCACTGTCCCACAGACTGAGGAGCGCCGAGATGGGAGCCGCCGAGGTGACATGCACAGACCCGAGACGCACAGTCCAGTCCCTGGAGACTGACCTGGGGAAGTGGAGGCCCAGGACACCATGAGATGCAGCTTGGTGGGGTCCTGCTGCGCCTGAAATCAGAGCTGGCACAGATATGGGCAGAGGGGCAATGCCGGGCCCAGCACTAGGAGCCCCACTGCACATCAAGCCTCCAAGCTGGAGGCTGAGATGGCCACTCACTGCCGCCTGTTGGAAGACGGAGAGGACTTCAGTCTCCATGATCCCTGGACAGCAGCAACTCCATGCAAGCCATCCAAAAGGCCACTACTCGCAGGATTGTGGGTGGCAAAATAGTGTCTGCGACCAAGGACACCAGGGCTGAGGCACTGATGCATCAGAGCAGGGGACCCTCGAGGACCAGGGGACCATTAAAGGTTCCGAGATCATTAGACAAAAAAAAAAAAAAAAAAAAAGAGAGAGAGAGAGAGGGGCTGGGGCTGGGGCTCAGTGGCAGAGGCTCCCCTAGCACGTGCAAGGCCCCGGGGTTGGGGCTGGGGCTCAGTGGCAGAGGCTCCCCTAGCACATGCAAGGCCCCGGGGTCGGGGCTGGGGCTCAGTGGCAGAGGCTCCCCTAGCACGTGCAAGGCCCCGGGGTTGGGGCTGGGGCTCAGTGGCAGAGGCTCCCCTAGCACGTGCAAGGCCCCGGGTTCCATCCTCAGCACCACATAAAAACAAATAAAATAAAGGTATTGTGTCCAACTACAACCACAAAAAAATAAATATTAAAAAAAGGAGGGAGAATCCTGGAAGCACCAAGAGGGAAATGACTTGTCACATACAAGGGACTTGCAACAAAATCATCAGCTGACCTCTCATCAGAAGCCTGGGGGCCTGAGGTGATACGCCAAAACTGTCCTTCAAAAATCAAGCCAAAGGTAAGATTCCCAGATAAGCAAAAGCTGAAGACGGTTGTCACTAAGACCTTTCCTACAAGAAATGAGTGAAGACCCTAAATGGTAACTCGATGCCACACAAAAAATCATGAACTCAAGTAAAGACAATTACATAGCAAATATAATATATATAGCAGATAAATAGTATAGTAAAGACAATTGCATAGCAAATATAATAGAAAATATAGTATTACTGCATTTTTGGTTAATATCTCCTCTTTTTGTTTCTCAGATGCTTTAAGAGATAATGAATAAAATAATTATGAATCTATGTTAATTGGACCATAGTGTATAAAGAGCTGGTTTATGACAAGAACAACATACAGCTTGAATACAGAGCTATAAGACTGGTTCCGGGTGCTTTTGAAGCTAAATCAATGTAAGATAAACTAGATTGTGATAAATGTGGGATGCTAATTGTAATCCCCATGATAACCACAAAGGAAATAACTAAATATGGTAGAAAGTAAACAAGGAACTTAAAACAGTAATTTAAAAATAGAATTATGGTCAAAGTGGTGCATGCCTGTAACTCTAGTGCTTGGGAAGCTAAGGCTCAAGGATCATAAGTTCAAACCCAGCCTCAGCAACTTAGCTAGGCTGTAAACACCTTAGTGAGACCCTGGTTTAAAATTAAGAATAAAAAGGGCTGGGGATGTGGCTAGTGGTTAAGTGCCACTGGGTCTAATCTCCGGTAACCCCCTCCTAAAAAAGGCAGCATTGGTGCAACTGAGGAACAAAAGAGATTTAAGACACATTAATAGGAAAGTGGGAAAAGAAGCCCTTCTTTATCAGAAATTGCTTTAAATGAGAAGGGACTAAGCTTACCAATTGAAAGCAGAGACCAGCAGAAGAGGTTCATCATTAGAGACGCACTTGGAGCCACAAGAGGGGTGGGCTGACAGTGGACAGAGGTGTTCTGGGTAACACAAGTGCTTAGGAGCTAACAGAGGGGCGGCGCCCAGCCCAGGCACTGAATAGGTGCCCCTGAGTTGTCAGCTGTGTGAATTCCATCTCAGCTTCCTCAGAGGGTTCCACTGACCTAGCTGTCCAGTGCTGGCCTCTCTCCTGTATATTGGAGGCCTCTGGAGAGGGCGGATGTGAGCGTGCTCCTGGTACAGTCCCTCCCAGCAAGTGCCCAGCATGAGCAACATTCACCGAAGGCATCAGCCATCATGGAGCACAAACTCCAAGGGACCCAGACACTGAAGAGCTCTGTGGAGACTTACACAGCCCACCTGCCGCTAGAACAGGAACAAGATACATGATGACCCTGAGGTGTGCCCCGCAGGCTGGCCTCCCAGAGCACTCTAGGCTTCAGGTGGCAACTGGAACTATTCCCAGTGTTCCACGTATCAGATGCACAAGGAAGACACAAGAGCATCCCAGAGATGGTCACACTGGAGCCAAGCCCATGGGGCTGAGTGATGGCTATGACAAGCAGCTTTAGAGGGTCAGGGAAGACTGTGACCTGGGGTCCTCATATGAACAGTAGGTATGCTACAGACTGAGAGAGGGACAAGGGACATGTGCAGGGAGGGTCAGGTTTAGACTGTGACCTGGGGTCCTCATATGAACAGTAGGTATGCTACAGACTGAGAGAGGGACAAGGGACATGTGCAGGGAGGGTCAGGGAAGACTGTGACCTGGGGGTCCTCATAGGGACAGTAGGTATGCTACAGACTGAGAGAGGGGACAAGAGACATGTTCTGGTTGAGGGGGCAGCCAGAACGCCCTGATGGGGTTGCTTGGGGCTGAAACCCAAGTAAGGCTAGCCCCAGCAGAGTCTTCATCTCACAGATAGTAGGTGACATGAGAGACCACCGAGGTCTTCAACTTCCGGTTGTCCTCTGCCCTGCATGTGAGGAGTGTGACCATGCCACCAGGCTTGGTGTGGCTTGCAGCAAACCTAGAAGAACACTTTCTTCAGAATATCTGGCTTCTGAACCCAGTCTGGGCAAATGACAAGGTGAACAAGACTCCTCAATGGAGGTGATGACCGACCAGGTGAGGTGCAGGGGCTCTGCACTTGCAGAAGGTTCTGTTTCAGGAGGACTTGGCCCCAAGTCCCTAAGAAGTGCCACCCACACTCATGACCCAAGAGCCAGGAGAAAGCATGCTGGCAGTGGAAATGAAGTGCCTCAGAGATGTCCCAGGCACCGGGCACACACAGGACAACTTGCGGGGCTGGCGTGGGCTGGCGTCCTGGCTCCTGCCAGTGCTGTCTGATTGGTGCAGTGACCACAGTGCTGTCTCCACTATCTAAATGCCCTGGACTCTAATGTTGGGAGCTGAGGGCTGGTTCTTCCTCTGAGCCCCCCTCTCTTTTCCCCAGGGTGTGAGAGGTTGGGATTCGATGCTGAGAACCAGGCGAGGCCGGTGGCTGTCCTAGGCTGTTGTGTGTGGTGCTCACACATTTCTGAACACCAGTACTGTGGAGTGGAAAAGGCTTTGAGCCTGGAGCTACAGCACAGTGGGCCAGGGAGCAGCAGGAAGCCCTCACCCCATGCCACTTCCTGAGCTGGAGGGAGCTGGCCGCTGGGTCTGCGGTCTCCTGGTGAGACAGCCCCGCTGTGGGGTCTGCTGTGTGCATGCAGGAGATGCCAGGCAAGCTTTTTGAATTGGATGGTGGAATAAGGAAGAGGTTCTGGGTCAGCTGCTGGCAGAACTGGCCATGGAGGGGCTGTTGGGAGGAGGCTGAATTCTGAGGGCCATGTGGGAGCCCTGCTCCCACCAGAAGAGGGTGGTGCCAAAGATGGGCAGGTGTGGACAAACTCTGCTAAGGTTATTTCTAGTTCTACTGAGGGCCGGCACTGCCTTTGGGTTCACCAAAGTCTTGAAAAACAACCTAAGGCATGTGCTGCCTGCTAGGTGCATGGCAGAGATGGACGCACGGAGGTGGCACTCGGCCCAAGGCTCGGCCCCTGCAGCTGGGAGCTCCGTGTGCAAGGGCTCCCTCCCTGTGACCTGGCACGGAGGGCTCTCCAGGCCCAGGTGCAGAGCCCAGACCCACTGAACCAAAGGAGCTCATGGCATCCAGGCCGGGGACAGGGTTTGGTTCCTTGGGTTCTAATGTGACCCATTTCACAACGTGGAGTCCAATCGCACCTCCACTGACAGCTCCCTCTTGGAGGTGCCTCTGGGAGTGAAGCTCGTCAGCAGGAAGTTGGCTGCATAGAAACCAACACCCTGGAGCCAGGCCCAGCCATGTTGGTGCTATGCCATGAGGCAGCTGATACGGCAGTGCTCCCAGGGCCTGTCCTCAGGGCAATGTCCCCTGTGCCAGGAAGACGCTCCTGATGACAGCGGAGGCAGGCGGGGTGCACCCATCACCCAACCCCTGCATGTCCCCAAGACCCCAGGTCCCCCTCATGGCCTTCCCTCCTGCACTCAGACCCCGAGGCCCTCTGCCGCCTCCTGTCAGCCTGGCCGGGAGCTGGCGGTGGCATCTGGGAGAACGAGTGCGGTCAGCTGAGTCATCAGCAGAAATTTTGTTTCAAGCCTTTGATCTTCTGCTGAGGAGAAAGGTTTTTTCTGCGGGGGGGGGGAAGGAAAAACCATTTTGCTAATGGTTTGAGGGAGTTTCTGCTCTTCCTAGAGCCATTGCGTCCTCTGGTGGTCCCTTCCTTCCATGATGGCACCTGTAGCAGGTGGGGCCTTTGGTCCTCACTGCCTGTGTGGGGACCTGACCACACACACATGTCCCAGCTCAGTGCTCGTAGTGAGACACTGCCTCCCAGTGACCCAGGCGCTGACCCAGGCCCTGTCCAGGCAGCTCCCTCCACTTCCTTCTCTTGACCAGCAGGGGCTGCTGTCTGTCCCTGGCCTGTCCCTGGCCATGGCCTGAGCTAAGCCGATTGCCCCACGCACTGCCCTGGCTGCCGGGGGTGGGGGTGTCCCTCACCTTTGGTCTTGTTGCGTTGTGTGTCTTTGATTCCGACTCTCTACCCCTCACCTGTAGAATGCCCAATGTCTGTCTGTGCTCAGACCTCCTTCACTGTCCCCAGAATCAGCTGGGTTGGATCTGGAACCTCGACCACTCTCTGATCTTCTATGGGACTTTGAAAAGAACAGATGCCCAGGGCTCTTCCCAGAGCACGTTCCAGGCCAGGGAGTTACCTGTCCAGCCCGACGTGTCGTGTGAGGGCGTGGGCCCAGTCTCTCAGGGCCGGGTGCGGCTCACCTCTCAGGGAGGGCCTGGCTGCTTCCTGGCTGCTAATTCTTAGGGCCATATCCATTGAGACCATTGAGACAAACCCTGTCCTTGACAGACTTGGACACGAGTCTCCTACTTGTTGACCCCACAAAGAGCGCGATATTTGAAATCAATAATCAAACAACTGAGGACGAATCTGAGAGGGTGAGGCAGGGTTCCTGTTTGCAGAGATTTCCAGGAGTACGTCCAGGCCGGTCGGTCGGTCTCCTGTTGAAGGTCAGATACCCTGGGAACTCGAGGCTTTCTGGTATCTGAATAATCAAGTTCAAATCTGGAGAAAATCTCTTAGAAGGTCTCAAGAGTGTGGTTAGCTCACTTGTTATTCACCTGTGTTGTCAGTTTTTATATCTTTGTAAAACCTGTGATGAGTTTTTAAGGTCTGCTTGACAGGGTGAAGGGTAGCTGCCCTGCATAGACGGACGGACGGTGGTGCCGTCAGGTCTGACTGCAGATTCACCTGGCCAGGCGGCAGCTCCAGGGCCGGGCCGGGCCCCCGCAGGCGGACTGCAGACCGGGGTGCCGGAGTGCATGGACTAACGGGGGCCAGAGCGGGGTTAGACCCCACGCACCCTGCCCCCCTCAGTCGCAGGCTGATCTGTGGTTATGCTCTTAGTCTTTGAGACGTTTGGTATGTGGCCGCCCTTCTCTGGCTCCTGAATTTCTCTGCTCCTTGTGATTGCCCTTTCTGGTGACACTGAAAACCCACACCTGCTGGCACCCTTTCCTCTAGTGGAGCTGGTCACCTCGGTGACTGCTCTACAAGGGGACAAGCCAGGTCTGCTGTGAGCACAGTGTTTTTCCACAGTGGATTCTGGAAACAATGAAGAAGAGGGAGGTCTTTGAAAGACTGATTCAAACCGACCCAGAAGCTAAGAGTGGGGCCTCTGAGCACAGCAAGCTGAGAGGCCAGCAGGCTTGTGTGCCGCTCAAGGACTGTGACTTCCTGCCAGCAGAGAGGCTCCTCCACCACCTAACATGGACTCACAGCAAAAGCAGGACTCCTGCATCCTCCTTGCAGCTGGGAGCCTCCTCGAGGTGGTCTCTGGATGGCAGGTGGGCTGAGTGCTCCTAGGTAGAGGGGCTGAGTGCTCCTAGGGAGGTGGACTGAGTGTTCCTAGGTAGAGGGGCTGAGTGCTCCTAGGGAGATGAGCTGAGTGCCCCTAGGGAGGTGGGCTGAGTGCTCATAGGGAGATGAGTGCTCCTAGGGTGGTGGGATGAGTGCTCCTAGGAAGGTGGGCTGAGTGCTCCTGGGTAGAGGAGCTGAGTGCTCCTAGGGAGATGAGCTGAGTGCTCCTAGGGAGGTGGGCTGAGTGCTCATAGGGAGATGAGTGCTCCTAGGGAGGTGGACTGAGTGCTCCTAGGGAGGTGGACTGAGTGCTCCTAGGTAGAGGGGCTGAGTGCTCCTAGGGTGATGAGCTGAGTGCTCCTAATGAGGTGGGCTGAGTACTCCTAGGGAGACAGACTGAGTGCTCCTAGCTGAGTGTTCCTAGGTAGATGGGCTGAGTACTCACAGGGAGATGAGTGCTCCTAGGTAGAGGGGCTGAGTACTCATAGAGAGATGAGTGCTTCTAGGGAGATGGGCTGAGTGCTCCTAGCTGTGTTCTGAGCTAGACAAGCTGAGTACTCATAGGGAGATGGGCTGAGTGCTCCTAGCTGAGTGTTCCGAGCTAGACAAGCTGAGTACTCATAGGGAGATGGGCTGAGTGCTCCTAGGTAGAGGGGCTGAGTGCTCCTAGGGAGGTGGGCTGAGTGCTCCTAGGGAGATGGACTGAGTGCTCCTAGCTGTGTTCTGAGCTAGACAAGCTGAGTGCTCCTAGATAGAGGGGCTGAGTGCTCCTAGCTGAGTGTTCCTAAGTAGATGGGCTGAGTACTCATAGGGAGATGAATGCTCCTAGGGAGGTGGACTGAGTGCTCCTAGCTGTGTTCTGAGCTAGACAAGCTGAGTATTCATAGGGAGATGGGCTGAGTGCTCCTAGCTGAGTGTTCCGAGCTAGACAAGCTGAGTACTCATAGGGAGATGGGCTGAGTGCTCCTAGGGAGGGGGCTGCATGCTCTGAGGAAGATGAAGGTCACTGAGGCCCAGCAGGGCTCACTGGCATGACCCAGTTATGGTCACTGTGGCTGCACTTCCAAAGCTGGACATCAGCCGTGCAGTAGCCTTTCAACGTGGGTTGAGCTCGGTGTTTTTCTAACTGACTCATCTCGTCAGGGATGGACCGGTCTTCCCTGTGACGGGCACATCTGGTTGGCAGGCTTGCTGCCCTGAGAGGCTGAGGGACTCTGAGCCCATCTGGTGCTGCCCTCTGTGAGGTCCCTCTGCACGTCGCCTTCCTGGCTCGCAGGTCTGTCTTCTGATTGGGCTGGGAGCTCTGTGCAGCCAGGATGCCAACAGGACTCTGCAGACCATGTGGTGCCCCTCCCTCCAGGAGCTGCCCCTGCCCCAGACCTGGGCAGTGAGCGGCAGGCAGCACGGGCTGAGGTTGGGGAGTCTGTCCTCGACCCCCACCCTCCACCCGGGAAGCTGTCCCACAGCCTTGCTGATGTGCACACTGCCCTGCTGAGCTCCCTCTCAGGGGAGACCTGGTGTTCTCAGGGCACCTCTCCACAGAGAGCTGGGCTCACTGGACTGTGCTTACATTGCGCATGCATTATTTGTGAATGCACATGTATGTTGTGTGCATGTTACGCATGGCTTGTCTATGAGCATGGTACGCGTGTGTGTGTAGCGTGTGGCATGTGGCATGACATGTGCTATGTGTGTATATGTGCATGTGTGTGCTGTGTATGACAGTGTGGCATGTATGTGACATGCACATGACTGTGTGAGGTAGAAATGTGAGAATGTGTGGTATGGATGCAGGTATATGCTTGTACATGTGTGTGCTGTGTATGATGTGTGTGGTGAATTGTGTATGTGGGGTGTGCATGTGGTATGTATGGGAGTGTGTGGTATGTGTGTGCTGTGTAGGTGTGTGTGGAATGTGCTGTGTATGTGAGTGTGTGCTGTGTTTGTGAGTGTGTGCTGTGTGGCATGTGTATGCTATGTTGGTGTGTGTGCTGTGTAGGTGTGCTCTGTGTGGCATGTGTGTGCTGTGTAGGTGTATGTGCTGTGTGTGCTGTATGTGAGTGTGTGGCGTGTGTGTGCTGTGTAGGTGGGTACTGTGTGTGCTGTGTGTGTGTGCTGTGTGTGTGAGTGTGTGCTGTGAGTGTGTGGTGTGTGTGTGCTGTGTAGGTGGGTGCTGTGTGTGCCATGTGTGTGAGTGTGTGCTGTGAGTGTGTGGCATGTGTGTGCTGTGCAGGTAGGTGCTGTGTGTGCCGTGTGTGTGAGTGTGTGCCGTGTGTGTGAGTGTGTGCTGTGTGGTGTGTGTGTGCTGTGTAGGTGAGTGCTGTGTGTGCTGTGTGTGTGTGCTGTGTGTGTGAGTGTGTGCTGTGAGTGTGTGGTGTGTGTGTGCTGTGTAGGTGGGTGCTGTGTGTGCCGTGTGTGTGAGTGTGTGCTGTGAGTGTGTGGCATGTGTGTGCTGTGCAGGTAGGTGCTGTGTGTGCCGTGTGTGTGAGTGTGTGCCGTGTGTGTGAGTGTGTGCTGTGTGGTGTGTGTGTGCTGTGTAGGTGAGTGCTGTGTGTGCTGTGTGTGTGAGTGTGTGCCGTGTGTGTGAGTGTGTGCTGTGTGGCATGTGTATGCTGTGTAGGCGTGTGTGCTATGTAGGTGTGTGTGAGTGTGTGGCATGTGTTTGCTGTGTAGGTGTGTGTGCTGTGTGTGCTGTATGTGAGTGTGTGGCGTGTGTGTGATGAGTAGGTGGGTGCTGTGTGTGCTGTGTGTGAGTGCCGTGTGTGTGAGTGGGTGCTGTGTGGTGTGTGTGTGCTGTGTAGGTGGGTGCTGTGTGTGCCGTGTGTGTGAGTGTGTGCTGTGTGCTGTGTGTGTGCTGTGTAGGTGGGTGCTGTGTGTGCTATGTGTATGAGTGTGTGCCGTGTGTGTGAGTGTGTGCTGTGTGAGGTGTGTGTGCTGTGTGAGTGTGTGCCATGTATGTGAGTGTGTGCTGTGTGGCGTGTGTGTGCTGTGTAGGTGGGTGCTGTGTGTGCCGTGTGTGCGTGTGTGCTGTGTGAGTGTGTACTGTGTGGCGTGTGTGTGCTGTGTGGCGTGTGTGTGAGTGTGTGCTGTGTAGGTGAGTGTTGTGTGTGCCGTGTGTGTGAGTGTGTGGCGTGTGTGTGCTGTGTAGGTGGGTGCTGTGTGTGCCGTGTGTGTGAGAGTGTGCCGTGTGTGTGAGTGTGTGCTGTGTGGCGTGTGTGTGCTGTGTAGGTGGGTGCTGTGTGTGTTGTGTGTGTGAGTGTTTGCCGTGTATGTGTGCCATGTATGTGATTGTGTGCTGTGTGGTGTGTGTGTGCTGTGTAGGTGGGTGCTGTGTGTGCCGTGTGTGTGAGTGTGTGCTGTGTGGCGTGTGTGTGCTGTGTAGGTAGGTGCTGTGTGTGTTGTGTGAGTGCTGTGTGTGCTGTGTGAGTGTGTGCCGTGTGTGTGTGCTGTGTGGCGTGTGTGTGCTGTGTAGGTGGGTGCTGTGTGTGCCGTGTGTGTGAGTGTGTGCTGTGTGGCGTGTGTGTGCTGTGTAGGCGGGTGCTGTGTGTGCCGTGTGTGAGTGTGTGCCGTGTTGTGAGTGTGTGCTGTGTGTGTGAGTGTGTGCTGTGTGGCGTGTGTGTGAGTGTGTGCTGTGTAGGTGAGTGTTGTGTGTGCCGTGTGTGTGAGTGTGTGCCGTGTGTGTGAGTGTGTGCTGTGTGTGTGAGTGGGTGCTGTGGCCCCGCCCGGGGAAGCGGCAGGGTGTGGGCAGGGCTGGGCGCCGGCTGGGTGGGGGCCACCTGTGCGGGAGGCAGGCAGGCTCTTCCCTCCGACAGCGCTGGAGCCATGTGACAGGAGTCCTGGGGACGTCCAGCATCATTTCTATTCACTTTGGCTAAACCACTTTTAAAACAAACTCTTAAAAGTAAACCAAAGTGACAGATTTGGAAGTGACTCTGGAAACTTCTGGGCTCTCGTCCTCACGCAGGCTGCTCCTCTGCCTCTGTCTAGTGCTTCGGGGGGAGGGTGAGTGTAGGTCCAGGCAACTCAGCAACGTTCCAGAAGGAAGAGCCAGGGGCCATCACGTGCACACACAGGCCACCACTGCCACGGACCAGAGGGCACCCATGGGCACGTGGGCACGTGGGGACCTTTACGCAGCATGTCTCTGATGTGCCCACACAGCATGTCTTTGCCATGGGCACTCTGCACTTGTGCCAGATCACAAGTGGCCTGATGGAGAACAATTCCAAGTACCCAGGCCACGATGAAGCCGTGTGCGTCACACTGAAACTCTGTGCGGCAGGGACCGCCATCAGGGGACGAGAGGAGCTCCCCTGGTGGGCAGCCATTCCTAGCCTCATCGGCAGAGGGAGGCCCTGTCAGAGATGCTGAAGCCACTTCAGCTTCTCCAAGGCAGACGCAGGGAGCTCCACGCCGGTCCCAGCCCTTGGGATCAGCTACTCTCTCCCAGACAGCACCCAGCGGGAGGGATTCCAGTCCTAGGAGAAATGACCCCCAGGACCAAACCCCGTTAGAGGAGCCGATCTGCGGGTTTAAGTGGGAGAGCATGACTCAGAAGAACAGGCCTGCCCAGCAGCTGGGCCCAGTGGGGTGCTGCCGCAAGGGCCTGACCTTCATCCCAGGTGCCCTGTCAGCACAGGGTCAGCCGCTCAGCATGTGCCCAGCTCTGTGGGCTCATTAAGCAGAGGTCAAGAGACTCCCAAACAGCACCTCTGAGAAAGTCCAAACATGGGTGCCATTTCCAGCCACAAAAGGTGGCCTTCACATACTTCTAAAGAGTTAAAGGGCAGCAGAGACCCAGAGGAACAAGAGAGAAACTCGCAGATTTCAGCAAATGTGACGGCGGCTGCAGGTGTGGTCCTAGTGTGCACCAGCAGCTCCACCATGCGCCCTGAGCCTGGGGTGAGACTGACTGCCTTCCTCCTGCGTGCTGCCTTGGAGGGCAGTTATCTCTGCTGTTTCAGGAGGAGGGAACTGGGAACACCGGGAGTCCTCTGCCTGCCCAGGCCTGTGCTGGCGGCAGCGGGAGAGCACAAATCCTGCTCCACAGGGGCACTGTGGGTGCTGGGCAAGGCTGGAGCCGCAGCAGCCAAGGCACTGAGGTTCCTCTGGGCTCCAGGCAGACATCGTGGAGAGGACTGCAGGGCACAGAAGCCAACCAGCCCCTTAGTCCCGGTGGCCACTGTGTCAGGTGGGAGGTGCCTGAGCACCCCGTCTCCTACACCAACACACAGACCCTCAGCCGCCAGGGTGGGGTGCTCAAGGCAGCCTCCACAGGACCTGCCGGCCTCCTCTCCCACCTGGGGCACCAGCCTGCTCCCCAACACCTATGCCTGTCTAGACAAAAGGAGCACTGCACAACTCCCTGTGCAAGGCCACAGCTGCCGTCCCAGAGCCCCTCCTGTGCTGGGACGGGGACTGCCAGGCCGGGGGCCGACAGAGGCCCTCAGGTTTAGAGGCCCGCGTTTCTGTTCCTATGGAGAATCCCACTTTCCCACACACATGCACAGAGAGGCTCTGGTTTCTTTTGCTCCTGAGCCTGCAAAGTGGAATTGATCTGCAGGACTGACTCAGGCAAGAACTCGCAGGGAGAATCTGCTTCCTTTGCCACCAACCAGAGGGGTCCTTTCAGTCTGCAGCCTGGGGGACACCTGAGTCGCCCTGCTGTGAAGGCCTGTGTGGGGCCGGCTGGGCCTCAAGGAACCGGGTGAGACCAGGGCACAGAGCCCCTGGCAGGCTGTGTCTGTTGAGGCTCAGGGCTGCGGAGGGGCGGAGAAACAGCTAAGAAGCAGATGAGGCCTACTCACACCCTGGAGCCCGCAGGGCAGGTTCAGGGGTCCAGAGTGATATGAGGCCCCTCAGGTCCCCACAACCTCATCTGAGGTGCCCCACTGACTCCCAGGACACAGCAGCGCACCCTGACTACGAGTGTGCAAGGCTTGGCATTGACCCACGAGGACGAACACCTCGGGCCGACAGTGCAGTGAATGGAAGAGGCCCATAGGGAAGCGCCCCTGTGGAATGGACCGGCACCAGCGCGCGAGGAAGCATCGCCAAAGAGCAGTGCTGGCAGCCCAGACGGCACTCGGAGCCTGAAGTCAGCAGCCCGGGCGACTGATCCTTCAGAACACTGTGCTATCACGACTTCTCTTTATCATCCACTTACTAATGCGATCGCTGCTGTGCTTTCAAAAGGAAGGTGGGCTACAGGAAGGATCCTTATGAACGTGCAGTGAACGATTGAGCACTAGCCAACTGCTCAACTGGAAGAAAGGGATGGACTCCTGGAAGTACAGCCAACCAAGGCTGAAACATGGAGAAGGAGAAAATCTGACCGCTACGTGGAAATCATGGGGTAATCAAAATCTCCCAAAAAAGAGAGGCCCTGGTTAGATGCCTACAGTGGTCAATTCTACCCATCACTTGAAGTGAAGTTAACACTTGTTCCCCGCATGCTCTTCCAAAATACTAAGGAGGGAATATGTCCTAACTTATCCCAGGGTGCCAGCAATATTGACACCAAAGGACAAGGACACCACAATAAAACCCACCCACAGACGAGCATCCCAGGTAAACACCCGTGCAGAGGTCCCCAGAAGCCCCAGTGGAGCAAGCTCAGCAGCATGCTAAAAGGGGACACACCAGGACCAAGTGGACCCAGACACCAGGAAGGTCCAACATGGGGAATCAACCAAGATGACCCAGCACATTTGCAGAACAAAGGGGACAAATGCCACAGGATCACCTCAATTGATGCAGAAAAAGCATTTGACAAAATCTAACACCCTTTTAGACAAAAACACTCAACAGACTAGAAATAAATGGAAAACATCTTAATAAAGGCCACATCTGAAAACCCATAGCTAATGTAACATTCAGTGGTGAAACACCAACAATAATACCAAGTTGGGTGTGGTCATGCACACCTGTAATCCCCACTACTTGGGAGGCTGAGAGAGGAGGAGCCCAAGTTCAAGGCCAGCCTGAGCACCTCAGGGAGACTCTGTCTCAATAAATAAATAAAGAAAGAAATAGAAACATATGAGTTTCTGAGACTGTAGCTTAGCAGTGCATCACCCCTGGTCCAGTTGCCAGCTGTCCCCGCAATCAAGAAAAAGAAGCGGAAGCTTGCTGTCATCACTTTTTTTGAACACAGTATTAGAAATTCTAGCCAGAGCAATTAGGCAAGAAAAATAAATTAAAAGTATCCAGACTAGAAAGAAAGAAGTGAAATGATCTCTCTTCACAAAAGATGTGGTCTCATTTGTAGAAAACCCTAAAGATCCCCTGCAAACTATTAGAAGAAATGAATTTGGTGAAGTTGTACAGTACAGAATCAATGCATGGAAACCAACTGCATTTCTATATATTAACAACACACAACTGAAAGGGAAATTAAAAAAGCAATTCCATGTGCAATAGTTTCAAAATATAAAATACTTAGAAATAAACATCACTAAGGAGAAACAGGATTTTTACACTGAAAACTACCAGATATTGCTGAAATAAAGAGGACCCAAGCACATGGGAAGATGCCCTGGGCTCACAGATTACAAGAATTATTGTTAAGATACTAATATACCCCAACTTAATCTAAGATCACACACTCAATGGAATCTCTATCAAAAATCTCCATTTTATGGCAGACACGGAAAAATTCATCCAAAAGCTTAAATGGACTTTTAAGAAAACCCAAACACACAAATGATTTTAGAAAAGAACAAAGCTGGGGGATTTACAGTTTTGATTTTAAAACTCCTTTCAGATACAGTGATCAGAGCAGCGTGGCACTGGAATAAACACGGACCCACAGAGCAGTGGGCAAGCACCCAGCATCAACCCTCTGTATGTGGTCAGCCCTTGTCAACAACATGGTCAGCCCTTGTCAACAAGGGTGCCAGTTCCAGTCAAAGGGTCTGGAAAAGGCAGCCTTTTCAACACATGGTTCTGGGACAAGTTGATATCCACAAGCAAAAGAATTAAGTTGGACCCTTACTTTACCCTCTATAAAAACTTACCTCAAAATGGACAAAATACTTGCAAGCCAAAGCTATGAAATTCCAAGAAAACAAAGGGAAAGCCTCACAAAATGCTGTAAGTACCAGTGACTTCTTAGGCATGACACCAAAGATAAGGCGACAAAAGAAAAAATAAGCAAATTAAACTTCGTCAAAATTAAAATCTTCCTTTACTAAAAGACATTATAAAAAATTGAAAAAGTAACTCAAAGAATCGGAGAAAATACCACATATCTGATAAGGGATTGGTTTCTAGATCCATGAAGAATTCCTGCCATTCAACAGTAATCCAACTTAAAGATGGGCAAAGGATTCAATAGACATTCTCCAAAGATGCCGGAGTGGCCAAGCTCACCAAAGAGGCACAAGGCTCCAATCATCAGGGAGCACAAATCTAAGCCATGGGACACAACCCCACCCTCAGCAGGAGGGCTGGTCTCAGAGAACAAGTGACAATATGGGTGCAAAGAACCTGGAGCCCTCTGCTCCACTGGGGGAACGTACAGTGGAAGCCGCTTGGGGTTCGTCACCACGACCAGCGCAGAACCACCACCAGAGCCAGCCTTCCACGTCTGGCCCAGGCTCAAAATGGAAGCAGAGCTCCAACCTGAACCTGCACCGTCTTGGTGGCAGCGTCAATCCCAACAGCCCAAGGTGGAGTGACCCCAGCATGCCTCCACGAGTGACAGACAGGGCGTCTCTACACAGGGAGCGTCACCCAGTCTTAGGAAGGAGGGGACTCTGACATGTGCGACGACGCGGAGGGCCTGAGGACAGCGCACCAAGCGAGAGAGGCCAGACACAGAGCACCAGCCCAGGTGCTCACCTCCTTGAGGGGCCTCCGAGACCGAGCGGATGGCAGGGGCCAGGGTTGGGAAGGGGCAGGGCAGTGTCTAACCAGCAGCTCCAGCTGGAGGAGGGCGTGGTGATGCCGCAGACGGGTGGATGTCCTGCCTCACGATGGTGACGACGGTACATTTCATAGTGTGTGTCTCACCACCCCCCACCACAAAACAGCTTTGTCATAAAAAGGCACAGGAAGTGAAGTGTTCCTTAGTGCTTTAAGTCACAAGTCCACTCTCAAGAGCTGGGCAACACTTGACGAGAGCCCCTCAAGTGCAGATTCTGCCCAGACAGGTTGGTTTTGGAACTAGATCTTTAATTCTATCAATTATCGTTTTTTAAAAAATATAGTAGACATTAGTCACAGAAATGCCAGTCCATGGAACTAGTTGAGTGAATTATAAACCATTCAGCTATCAAAATGATACTCAAACAATCTTACAAGACACTAGATGCGCCTGGGACATCTTTAAGAGAAAACGTCCTGCGGGGACAGTGCCTGGAGTCTCGACCATAGGAGGCTGTGTGATGCGGGGGTGGGAGGCGCCAGCAGTGAGCAGCACTTCACATGAGCAGAGAGCATGAAGGGACGGAGCTCTCCTGTCCTCTTGACCTTCCCAACGACTTCACAATGGCCTACATCATACTGTCACACCAGTCAAGCACATGGCATCAATGTGAAGCCGGGGGTGGGCACCGTGCCCGACGCTCCCTCCACGGAGCTGGCTTCAGTACAGGATGCCCAGGATGCGGCCACCCTGGGGTCGTTGATTCCTCTCCAGCAGGTCTAGGTTCAGGGATGAGGTCGATCACTTTGAAGTCAGGGGATGCTCCAAACACTGCGTCCCAGGGGAATGTAGCTTGTTGGGGGATGTTTAACTGAGTCAGATCACAAGGACCTGCAGTCAGCACCAGTGCCCTTCACAGAGACCTGCTGGAGGTGAGCCCAGCCTGCACAGGAAGGCCCTGAGAAGGGCCTGTGGGTGGGATGAGGCACTCTGGGGAGGGCTGCAGACAGTGCTCCTGAGCAGCAGCAGCCCCCATCCCATTCTTAGTGTGGACGTGGGGACGGTGCCCAGTCAAGCCATCCAGAGCCATCTCCGCCAGCCCCGGAGGGAGTGAACAGGGCTTTCCAGCAAGGTCCTATCAGGACAGCTTATCACACAGCGTGGGGCCACACGGCGGCATATGCGATTCCTGGCCCATGTCCCACTGTGGGATGGCCGAGGTCATCTTAGTCGTCTTAATCTCCAAGCCTGGTAAACGCGTCCCTCTAAGCCGTGTGAGCCGGGAGGTTGGCAGGTCCCTGACGCTGCCCTTTCCACCTTTCCTATGTCTGAAATGGTGCCCGTGTGCCTGCCTCTTTGGATGAGATGAGCAAAAGGGATCACCTCTGATTGTCACCGTGGGATAAACGGGACCTGTGGGCCAGGCATGGCCGCCCATGGCCCTGGTAGGCTTTGTTAATGCTCTCCTTTCTTTTCCCATTTCCAGTGGAGGTCCCGGGCCAGTAAGGCAAGAGATAAGACCAACAGCCTGTCCCCTGGGGGGTGAGGTGGAGGACAGCAGAACTCAAGCAAGGTCTCTGAGCAGAGCACAAATTTCAGCAATGAGAACATCCCCGTGGGCCAGGACTAGAGTAATTAAGAATCAATTTGGTTTTATTACTTCTCCTTAAGCACCATCTCTGTCTGTGGTTAAGACCCAATTCTTCAGAGAAATTGCACAGGGTAAGTGTCATATATATCCCTTCAGTTGCTTAATGGCCCATTAGCCTGGATTTAGTGACTTCACATTTTTCTCAAGAACACATTCCGTAGACAGAGGACTCCCTCAGCGCCAAGCCACCTGACTGATGGCAGGAGCAATCCAGCTTGGGGCAGAGCGGAGACAACACATCTCTGGTCTGCTTCTAGAAGATTCCCAAAGCAGAGGACGCCTCTCCAGGGCATGGCCACCTTCACTTAGCCTCACAGCACAGACGGGAAGTCCAGGCTCGGCCCAGAGCACAGTGCCAGCTCCACCCAGCGGGGTCTGTCTTCCTCTCCACTCCATCAGCAGCAGCTGCTTCACTTAGAGAGTTAACTTCCAGGGTGAGATGCTGTCCTGGTTAAGTTCAAGCATGACCATTTACATTTTAACAAAGACAGTTCCCTACAGTCTTGTCCTTCCAGGGAGGCCACTGAGGAAACCCTCATCTTGCTGTGGTCTCCCTCTCCTGGGACCCCGTCCCCACCCAGTGTCTTTGGGGGGTCTGTGGGTGGGGGAGAACTGGGTTCTAGTCCTGAGTTCCCAGTCCTAACCTCCTCATTCCTACAGGATGACGGGCACATCTGTCTACCTTGGGCCATTTAAGGGATGTGGTGGCTGACCCTTCAGTCTGGGGTGGGACCTGGATGTCAGCATATGAACCATCTCCCTAGGAGAACCCCAGTGCAGTGGCCATGAGCCATGCCAGATGGAGGGTCCTCCAGAGGTGAAGAGGTGTTTGGCCCCCTTGCCGGTTCCACGTCCCCCAAAGATCACCTGAATCAGTGAAGAGTGTGAAGCTGAGGATGGTCTGTCTGAGGGAACTGGTCAGTGTGGACTTCAGTGCAGAGTGGCCCCTGAGTGAGCCTCACTCTGTCACTCCAGAGCTGGCTGTCGAGACCAGCCTGAGGCATCGTCGGCGGGTGGCCATTATGTGGGCAGACTCCATCCCCAGCGCCGAGATTGTCTTCCTCCCACGGTGAGGCCATGCCTGCGCAGTCTGACCTCACTCAACCTTGAGCAGGGCACCCTGTCCACTCTTGTGGTGCCCTTCCCTTTCCCCTATCAACTCTACTGCTGGTCTGAGCTCTGGTTCGCTAGCACCTGTTCTCTATACGTGGGTCACCACATAACCTACCTTCCCACAGAGAACATTCAAGAGTGCATGGAGCACAGGGACCAGGGGCATGAGCCAGGACTGTCCCAGGTGAACAGGGACCCGTGGTCACATCACCAGGTGGACACACTTTCACGTAATAGGAAATTCAACGGAGACATCTCCTAACACCCCAAAAGAGATCTCCACAGCGGGAATGTTAGGAAGGACGAGGAAGCAGGAAGAGCAGCAAGCCCCCTTTGAGCAGGCCCTGGTGGGGTTCTCAGTCCTCACAACTGTGCATCCCAGCCACTCAGGACAGTCTTTCACGTCTTGGCATCTGTAATCAACACACGGGAGATCACTTTCCTTCCCAATGGCACATAGAGCAATGTACGTCTTGCGATTGTCCTGGCCTGGACGGGCAAGAGCATTTTCAAGGATCTTGAAGTGGAGTCTTGGAAGGTTTATGCAACTGAAGTGGGAAAGCCAGCGTGCAGATCCAGTTAGCCCTGATAAGGTTCTGGCTGTCCCCACTGGCCCACAGAGACCTGGGGAGCCACGGGGACCTCACTGTGGCTGTGCTCCTTGCTTCCCCTGCAGGCCAGGCCTGGTCCCGGTAGGCTGGGGTCAGGGGAGGTGTGGCCTAAGGCATTTCCAGTGCTCAGGAACAGAGTCCCCATCACAGCCCCCATGTCTCCTCCCTCTCACATCTTTCTCTAGCTTATATCCAGCCAAACATCCGAGGCTCAGAGAGCATTTGAGAGTACGTGTTTTACCTGATGAATTTCTGCAGAAATCTGTGCCTCAAAGACAAGAGCCCATGACTTACCAAACTCAAGCAAAATGCCTCCAAAGGAACACAGAAAATGCAGAGTGCCCTCTTACCTCTCTCCAGCCACAGAGCTCCTCTGTGCCCAGCATTAACATCATCATCTTCATCAACTTCACCATCCCCCTCATCATCACCATTATCCTTGGCATCATCCCTACCTCCCTCTTCATCACATCACCATCAATATCACCTTTACTACCGTCATCACCACCATCATTATCACCATCATCATGACCTCTACTATCATCATCACCATATTATTGTCACCATCACCATCACCTTTACTACTATCCTCATTGTCACCACCACCATCATCTTTGATACCATCACCATCATCACTACTTTCAATTTATCGCCAACATCATAACCTCTACTACCACCATCACCACCATCATCATCACCATCCTCCTCATCACCTTCTTTATAACCTCTACTCTATCATCACCACCATCACCATCATCATGTCCTTTACTACCACCATCACCACCATCATCACCTTCACTACCGTCATCACCATCTCCTCACCACCACCATCATGACCTCTACCACCAGCAGCACCATCATCACCACCATCACCATCATCGTGACTTTTACTACCACCATCACCACCATCATCACCTTCACTACCGTCATCACCATCTCCTCATCACCACCATCATGACCTCTACCACCATCACCACCACCATCTCCTCATCACCATCATCATGATCTCTACCACCATCACCACCACCATCACCACCATCACCATCATCATGTCCTTTACGACCACCATCATCACCACCATCACCATCATCGTGACCTTTACTACCACCATCACCACCATCATCACCTTCACTACCGTCATCACCATCTCCTCACCACCACCATCATGACCTCTACCACCATCACCACCATCATCACCACCATCACGACCTTTACTACCACCATCACCACCATCATCACCATCATCACCACCATCACCATCATCGTGACCTTTAGTACCACCATCACCACCATCATCACCTTCACTATCGTCATCACCATCTCCTCACCACCACCATCATGACCTCTACCACCATCACCACCATCATTGTCACCTCACCATCATCACCACCGTATGCATCTTCATCATCATTTTAAAGGACGACTGAACTCTAAAGCTCTGAGTTTGAGTGTGTACTACTTTTTCATGGGTGCCACACTCTTCGACTCAGGGTCCAGTTCTCTCTGGGACTCTCCTGCATAGCCACGTCTCACTGTGAATGTCAGCTTTTGCCCCCTTTCCCACTCTTAAGGATGCTTGTGATTTCACTGGGCCTCTCTGGACAACCTCTCCATCTCAAGGTCTTTAACTTACTTCACCAGTAAAATCCCTTTTGCCATGTAACGTAACATGTTTGCAGTTTCAGGAGTTAGCATGAGGACATCTGGAGGGAGGGGCATCACTGTACCAACCACGGAGAGAGAGGGCCATTCATGAGTGAAAAACAGACACGGAGCTGGGCACACTGCCAGGGGCTGCTCCTCATTCCTGCGCATTCTGAGATCTGAGTCCTCGACAATGAAACTGACTGGGCCCAAGCACCATAGTCTGCTCTTTATTTAGTCTCTGGGGGAATGGAATGGGCTTAACTGCATATTCTAGTCACAGAATGTCACTCGGTGGAGAGTCACTTTGCAAAGCCTGGGGAAGCACCAGGGTCCAGGCTCCTCTGAGCACAAAAGACTGGGAAGAGGAGGAGCGCAGTTGCTCTCTGTGTGTGGCAGGTCGTGAGGCACAGTGGTCACTTCTGTTAGCTGGACCTTAAGGAAGGGCAGGAGGTCTGAGGTTGGACTCTGGGGCGAGGGCTGCATGTCTTTGTCCTCACTCAGGGAGGCAGAGACCTGAGAGCTGACAGAGACAGGGAAGAGGGCGTACCAGGCACCATTCAAAGGTGGCCTTGTGGAAGTTGGATGCGTGCATTCCTCTGTGTCAGTCACACTGAATGAGCTGCCACAAACACAAGACAGGGGAAAGAGAGTGTGGGACGGAGACAGAGCAGTCGGGGCTCCGAGGGTGAAGACAGCCTGGTCAGGGGAGGGACTACGGGAAACCGCAGGTGAGACAGGGAAGCGGAGTCGAGGGGGCTCCATTCGTTCTTCATCTCCGCTTCTTTTAGGAATAATCGGCTCCACTCATCCTAGTGCAGTGCTGCTCCCAGTCTGACTTGAACTCTCCTGAACAGTGGCCCCTTTTACCTACAGACTCAGCTCTTCAGAGGTACCATCCAGCAGCCGTACATCATGACAGAGAAGGGGGTACCCTCCCAGCTCAGGGGGAACCCGCCACCCTGACTCTCACCAGGGCTGCCGTCTAAGCTCGCGTGGAGGAACTTGCGCGAGGCGGGCTGTGGTCTGGTGAGCGCACTGCACACCTGAACCATGCAACTCGAGTAACGGAGACGTGGTCCTGAGGTCACTCCTCTCAGACAGCTGGGGCTGTCTTCAGCATCCAGAGCTTTCTAAAGGCACAGTTCTTTCCCTCCAGTGCAGAAGCCTTGGGCAGCACTGGTCAGGTCACGGGCTGGTTTTCTGCAGCAGACCCTGGGGACAGTCCTGCTGTATACGTGTTTCTCAGATGCGGCAGGGGCCTTCTGCCCTGGAATCCTGGTGCCCCTTGCCCCTCCCGGTCAGGGGCAGACCAGGACCTGGCCTGAGCATCCCTTGACCAGGCTGTGGCTTAGGAGGCCTGTCTTTTCAGGTGACTTCCTCAAGTCATTTCACTGACTTTATCACCATGGATACCGTGAAGCAGATGAGGGGAAAAGAGAGAAAACAAGACGGTGCTTGTAATGGGGACGAGTGGGGACAGATTTCACACCCTGGGGAGTGAGGACGAGCAGGAAGGTGGCACCCGGCCTGGTGTGCTGTGAGTGTCTGCCATGGAAAAGACCTCTCCTGGTGACCAGGGGAAGCTGAGGGAAAACGGCAAGACCCCCCGTCCCGTGGGTCACAGAATGAGCCCCTTTTCAGATTCCTACTTTTTAAACCCAGGCTAGGTCCTGAGACTGCATCCCTACAAGGAGCAGGTGAGAACTCGGGATCTCACTCTGTCTACAGGGCCAAGCGTCTGCCCTCCAGGGAAGGTCTGGGCGGGGAGGAGGAGGGGCCTGGGTGTCACCAGGAGGTCCTGGGGCAGGGAAGGAGGTGGTGACATGGAAATGTCAGGAAGCAGACACGCCAGGTAGGGGACCCACGGGGGTCTGATTGGCGAGAAGAGAGCAGCCCGAGGCTCTAGTCACCAGAGCTGGAACGAGGGTGACCTTGACCTTGGAGAAGCTGGGCTGTGGCCGGCAGCCAGGTGCCCCAGTGGAAATGTCCACAAGGAGGCCCGGTGGCCCTGAGGATGGAGGCGCTGGGGTACAGGCCTGGGGCTGAGTGCCTGCCCTTGCTCAGGGAGGAAGTGGACAAGAAAGAAGCAGGAGGTCTGAAGTCCAGCTGAACAGGAGCAGACCCAGGAGAGCAGGTCTCTCCACGACCAGCGGATTCCCCAGGAGGCAAGTCTAGCAGGGTCCCCTGCGGAGGACAGGCCCAGGAACAGGGTCACCAGGATGAGCACACCAGTGCCCTCGGCATGGCTGCAGAGGCTGAGTTCCAGGAGAGCACAGGGACAGGCGGTGGACACCAAGTGGCCTCAGGGAGGCAAAGGCCGCCCACTCAGTCCTTAGTAGGCCCCTGGCACTGCTGTCCAGAGAGGCAGTGAGTGCCTTCCCCAGGTGTCTCCACCCTGGCCTGAGCTCTCCAGGGGCTGAGCACACGCCTGAAACACACGTGCCAAAGGAAAACCGCCCACGATACAGAGGTCCCAAAGGTGTTTGGTGGGAGCCTTGCTGTGCCCACACACTCGGCGCCAAAGACCAGGGGCGACGGGCACATGTTCAGCTGTCCCGGAGGTGGCCATCCCAGGGGGAGGCAGGAGTGGAGGCCTAAGCTCTGATACAGGATGTGAGGCTGCTACGAAGGAACAAGCACATGAGCAGGTGGCCAAACACCAAGTCAGGAAGCTCCAGTGGAATGGCACCCTGCAGGCTGGTGGGTAAATCCCAAGGACCAGGTGCCTAGGGGGCCACTCTGTGGCGGAGGTGATCCTGCAACCCACCTCCAACCCTGCGGTCCTCACAGCACGCTTCAGGCCACTGACCTTCCCCGCTGGCCGCGGAAGTCCTTTCCACAGGAGAGCCAGTAGAGCCCCTTCTCCACGGAGCTACCTTCAAGACCCCATGGCGTGTAACAGCAGAGTAGAAGGGAACCCTGTGTATACAGGGCTTTTCCCGCACACACACAGCTGTGGCAAACGTCAGTTTACACGTCAGGTGCAGTAAGAGATCAACACCAGCAACTATGGTCAAATAGAGCAACCCCAACATCCGACCACAATTAGTTATGTGGCTGTGGTCTTTCCCTCAAGTCAGGACAAACATCCGCACGTTTGGACCATGGCTGCCCATGGGGGCTGAACCCCTGGAAGTGGGCAGAG
The DNA here is from genome assembly GCF_021218885.2 of Marmota monax. NCBI lineage: Eukaryota > Metazoa > Chordata > Mammalia > Rodentia > Sciuridae > Marmota > Marmota monax. The sequence continues at coordinate 502,443 of NW_026691942.1, forward strand.
CTGGTGGGTGGATAGGAGATGGAGCGGGGCCCATGTGTCCGCCTTCTGAGCTATCAGCCGGCACAGCCACAGCAGGCCGTGCTATCCCCAGGGCTCGGCCAGGGCTCTGTGGCCCTCTCTTCCCGCTGAGCCCTTTCCCACTCGCTGCACGTCCTAGGTTATCCCTGTGCCCTGCGTGAGTCACCGCTGCAGGGGACTTCTGCTGGGTTGCCTCCTCCACCTGCAGGCGCATCCCTCCTGCTTCTGGGAGCAGTTGAAGTCTCCTTTCTCCTGTGCACCCGAGTCACCTAGAGAGAGCCCATCTGCTCTGCTGCCAGATGCACCTGTCATGGCTGGAATGACAACAGCTGCACAGGGGGTTCCCTCTGTCAGTTCCTCAAGGTAGCCCCGTGGAGAAGGGGCTCCACTGGCTCTGATGTGGAAAGGACTTCCAGGGTGTGGGGAGGGGTCAGTGCCCTGAGCGTGCTGTGAGGACCGCTGGGTTGGAGGGGGGTTGGAAGCATCATCCTAGGATCTGGTCCTTGGGACTTACCCACAAGCCTGCAGGGTGCCATCCACACTGGGGTGGCACTGGGCTCTCTGGCCTCACCTTGGGTGCCTGATACGAGGCACTGCCTGTGCCAGACCTCAGTACCTAGATCAGGATCCTTTGAATGCACAAATAAAAGCAATTTTGAAGCATTAATGCTGTCCCCCTCACGCCTGGTATGTGCACACCCTGGAACAGAGAGGCTCTTCTCTGTTTCACATGTTGGGTGTGAAAGCTCAGTGTACTTGGAAATACTGGCCCTCGTGGTCATCCATGCCTTCGTGGCCACAGGCAGTAGTAGCCAACCAGAGTACCCTGAGAACAGCTGCCCTGCATCCAGCTCAGTGCACTTCCTGCACACTCGGATTAAGACACAGATCCCAAACTGAGGGACAAGAAGGTGGCCTAGGAGAAGGCAGCCGAGTAGGCCCTGGGGCCGCGCTGGCTTCTGCGGAGCAGGAGGAGAAGTAACACCCGGAGAAGCTGCAAACTGAAATTCCTGTTCTGTGCTGTACTTGAGCAACTGTGTGTGCACAGCAGCATTTGTTTTTCAGTGCTGGGGATTGAACCAAGGGCCTCATGTTTGCTAGCCAAGCACTCTACCACTCAGCTAGATCCCAAGCCCATGTAAAGCTACAGCTGTAAAATGTGTGTGAAACACTCCAGTGGAGGATAAGGGGATAATTTAGAAGACACAGGTTTGGGATACATGCAGGAGAAATATGACTTATTAGTCATAACGAATGAGTCGCAATTCAGACACACACACACGTCAAGGCTCGAAGGTACCTCTGACCACTAAGGTACATGTTCAGCACCCATCCAGAAGCACAGCTCCCCCAGTAACTGGCATTTGGACATCGAGGTGGAAGAGCAAGGGCATGTCCCACAACAGCAGACTGGTGTGTAAAGGCACTTGTGAGGACAGGGTCCAAGCAAAACATGGCCCAGTCCTGATAGGAGCCACCAAAGGCCAAGCCCATCATCCTGTTCCCTGTATACTGGGCTGCGCGGCACTGCCCCACAGCAGCGAGTGCCAGAGGTGACAAACAATAGGGAGACTCCCTGTATCTCCAGAACACCTACAGCAATGGGGACAAACAGTGGGGACACTCCCTGTATCTCCAGAATACCTACAGCAATAGGGACAAACAGTGGGGACACTCCCTGTATCTCCAGAATACCTACAGCAATGGGGACAAACAGTTTGGACACTCCCCGTATTCCCAGAACACATACAGCAATGGGGACAAACATTGGGGACACTCCCCGTATCAACCAGAATACCTACAGCAATGGGGACAAACAATGGGGACACTCGTTGTATCTCCAGAATACATACAGCAATGGGGACAAACAATGGTGGCACTCCCCGTATATCCAGAACACATACACCAATAGGGACAAATAGTGGGGTCACTCCCCGTATCTCCAGAATACCTACAGCAATGGGGACAAACAGTGGGGACACTCCCTGTATCCCAGAATACCTACAGCAATGGGGACAAACAGTGGGGACACTCCCGTATCTGCAGAACACCTACAGCAATAAGGACGAACAGTGGGGAGACTCCCCGTATATCCAGAATACCTATAGCAATGGGGACAAACAATGGGGACACTCGTTGTATCTCCAGAATACATACAGCAATGGGGACAAACAGTGGGGACATCCCCATATCAACCAGAACACATACAGCAATGGGGACAAACAGTGGGGGCACTCCCCATATCTCCAGAACACCTACAGCAATGGGAACAAACAATGGGGACACTCATTGTATCTCCAGAATACATACAGCAATGGGGACAAACAATGGTGGCACTCCCCGTATATCCAGAACAAATACAGCAATAGGGACAAACAGTGGGGGCACTCCCCATATCTCCAGAACACCTACAGCAATGGGGACAAACAGTGGGGACACTCCCCATATCTCCATAACATCTACAGCACTGGGGACAAACAATGGGGGCACTCGTCATATCTCCCAATACCTACAGCATTTTCCCAGGTGGAGAGACACTGAATCCCTATGTTCATACACATCGTTCAGAATAATGTCACCGGCTAAGCACAGGCCTTGTGGAAGAGATGCCCAGGCCTCTGGCAGGTCCACATGTGAGAGGGCACTGCTGGTGGGACCCACAGGGCCAGGAGGCCAGGAGCGAGGCTCCTGTCCACAGCCCCACCCATGTGACCATAGCACCCTGCAGAGCAGATGCCAGCGTGCAGGTGACAGTGGGAGGCCACTCCAGCACACCCTGGAGGTAGCACTGCTGTAAGGTCAGAGTCTACGTAATCCTTAAAAACAGCAGCATGTGATAAAGCAGTAAGCCCAAGGCAACAAGGATCAAATAAATAACCCTTCTCAAAAGGCAATGCGGAATGGAGAACGGTCCTTCCCGGCTGCCGTCTCCTGGAGGAGAACTAGACACGCCACACGTTTCCGTGTGCTCGGTGACGGCCACACTGGGGCCCGGGCGAACACTCCCAGAGCAAGCACTGTGTCAGCACTCCATCTCTCCGCCCACCTCTGGACAGCCGCGCTCTGGGTGCCCTTGCCCACAGCGTCTGAAGAGCACGGGCACGGACAGGCCACACAGGTGTGAGGCTGACTGTTCCCCTCGGGGAGAAGGGGCGGCAACTGTGAGCATTTGGAGAGCCTCCCACACCAGCCGGCTGCTGAGCACGCACTTGTGCAAGAGCCAGGCCCTGGAGTGGGTCAGCCACCTAGCCTTCCAGTGGACAGTGCTCCTCCTCTCAGAGTCCTGTGGGTCATGTGGTACCTTGGCACCCCATGTTGTCCTCTGCAGGAGCCAAGGAGTTCGAACGTGAGGCCGATGCTCTCACCCAGCAGCAAGAAGCCCAGGCCTGGCCGTGCTTCTGGGTGGCCTCTTCCTTCCCCTGCTCTGGATATTTCCTGGCTCAGCTATCAGAGATATGACCTCAGGCCTCACAGGAGCTGGGACTGGGAAGCCAAGGAGGACAGTTAGGCATGGGGAGGGAGTCACTGGACAAGGTCCAGGCAGGGAAGGGGCTAGAGTCTAGAAATGGGCTGGACGGTGGTGCAGACGGCTGAGTAGCTTGGTGTTCCCAGGGCATGGGACAGTAGTTTGTTCCTCCGCTGAGGTGCAAGCATTCACTCTGGGCACTGGGTGTGAACAGGGAGTGGTGAGGGAGCCCATCCAGCACATCCCAGAGCTCCGTCTGAAAGACTTCCTGACATGTGCCCCCTAACCAGGGCTGGCCTTGGGGCAGAGGGCAGTCTCTGGATGATGACCATGAGGCAAGGCTCAGCCAGTCGTGTACTGCTCAGCCTGTAGTCCTGAGCCCCTTGGCCTTCCCGGGGAACCCTGCTCTTGGTGTCCCCTTCCTGCAGATGTAATTGTCTGCTGTGACCTTAGTGTCCCCTTCCAGCTGATGCATCATCCACACTATATCTGTCCCAGAATTCTACACTGCTCCCCCCACCTGCACCCCTTTTCCATTTCTCTACCCCTAGTTCTGTCTGAGGTTCAAACTTTACTCTTGGATTATAGATTAGACATCAGCCTGTGTCCTACATCTAAGGCTGTCTCCCTCTGCAGCCCCCCGAGTCTCCCAGTGCCTGTAATGTCAGCAAGCCAGAGTCCTATCATGCAGCAGGACCCTGGGGCCTCCTGATGCGCAGGGTGGAAGACCTCCTCAGCTGCAGCTGACCCACGTGCTCAGCCACAGAGGGCTGCTACAGCCCAGGCTGCTGAAATCCGTGGCCATGGTAAGGGCTGGCCTCGGAGCCACCCTCAGCAGCTTGGCCCGTCCCCTCCATCCTCGCCCTCCGTGTTTGTGCAGTGTGCAAGTCCTAAGGAGTCCCACCCAGCTGTCCTGGGTCTTCCTCTTACCCCACTGCTCCCCTGTCCACTCACCCCGGGGACCCCGAGTCCCTCCCATCGGCAGCGGAACCCAGCGCTGGCCCATCAGAGCAGACAGGCACACACGGGGAGGGAACACTCAGCCAGCTCAGAGGACCGAGCACTCCCCAGGCGAGGCCCCTGCTCCATGAGTTCCCCGTGGCACGGGAAGGGGGGAGCTTGGCAGGGCCCCTACTCCTTCCCCACCCCTGGATGTGGGTCTCCTCTAATCTGAGGCCCATCCTCAGGGTCCGCGCAGCTGACAGGGCAGAGGGAAGCAGCGGCCCACGCAAGGCTGCCTGTGGAGGCACCAGACAGACCCCCTGCCGAAGTCGCCACGGGCTCGTTAGGAAAGGGACCTGGCAAGCAGCGCCAACCCCACCTCCTGGCAGGCGTCCTCCAAGCCCTCGGCTGCCCGTACCTAAGACGTGCTCAGTGGCTGCCTGCCCCAGCGCTCCCCGGCTGCTCCTCTTGAGTCGCACCACTTCTGCTCCCATCTCGCTTTCCTGGTCCTGGGTCTTGGCTCTGAGCACCACGTGCTGAGGTCCAGTGGCGCCCTGCCCGGGACCACCCTGTGGTCTCCCCAGGACGCCCCTCCTCTGCGGTGCTGAGGGAGCGTCCTCACTGAGGCTTTGGCCTGGGCCGGAAACACCTGGAGCCACCGACGGTGGTGCGCCTCTCTGTGTGTCTGAGGGTGCGCAGGGCGAGGCCACCCCTAGCCTGTGCCTGCCAAAGAGGTGCACTGAACAGGAATCCATGCTCCGAGAGCAGACATCCAAGGGCTGTTCAATGTGACTGATCCAAGAGGAAACCAACAGATGTTTGCTTTCGAAGGCACCCGAGCCCCTCTGCTCCAGTTCCTGTGAGGCGGGTGGGGTGTGGGTGGGGTGCGAGCACTCGGGGGCCCGTGGAGGAGGCAAACCATTCTGTCTAAGCCCAGCATCACCAGAGTCAATCTCAGGGGGAGAGAAGCTCGTGGAGTCAAACCAAAGGTCATCGACAAAGTGGCCAACATGCCACGAATCGTCGGTCTCATCGGATTTCAAAGGCACGTGTGATCACGAACAGAGCAATAACTACAGTGGTTTCAACGAAGAGCTACCCGTAGGAATGGAAAATAAAACAGAGGTGATGGTCTTCATCTAGCAGTCAGCTGACTGATCAATGGACGATCCTTCGTCAAACACACCCAGAGACCCGTTGCCTGCAGGTCCATCCCAGCTCTGGAGGGCCAGGGTCGTCCTCGGTGATGACCGTGTGGAGCTTACCTTCTGGTGGAACCGATCTTACCCAGCAGATCCACAAGTGAACAGGATGGTTCAGAATCCGGATGGGGTTCTGCAACAAGTACCAGACTTGGTGTGCTGGGTTCTGTGGGTGCCGGCCTGAAGCTGGGGCCAACAACACCCTCTCACAGGACAGGAGGCTGACGTGGGCTGGCGAGGGCCTTTGAGGCAGATCAGGCTCCTGCTGTGGGCAGAGGCCCAGTGGCAGGAAGCCCCAAAGCTGTTGGTTTCAGTGCTTCTGGCAGTGGAGGGTGTGTGGCAAGTGACCTGTGGGCAGGCCACACGGCCAGAGAGGGCTGGAGCACAGCTCTGCGGGCTATCACGGGACCTGGCTCACTTTGGAGATCCCGGTGGCTGCCACAGGGACACAGAACTTGGTCAGCAAGTGCCGGGGCGGGGCGGCTCCTAGGAGAGGAGGAAGGGAGAACAGACTGTGGGTCCAGCAGTGCGGCGGGAGGGCTGCCGATTGCTGCTTTGGAGCCAGTCCCACAGCAGCCTTGAACCCGGAGCTGCACAGGAGCACTCACCAGTGAATTCCAAAGCAGCCAGACTGAAAAGAGGCAGAGACAGGTGCGAGGGCCTCCACAGTCACTGCTGAGGCCTCCTGCCGAGCGCCGGCTCCTCCTCTTTGGTCCCACGGAGGACAAGCCTTGTGTGCTGAAGGCTTCGAGGCTTACTGCCACTTCCACGGCTGGCCTGGGTCATGGCTCTCACCTGGGCAGCAGCGTCCCCACAGTCAGTGTGGCCTGGAAGGGACTGTTTTTCTTCTCCACATTTTCCTCGCCCTGTCTTTTCAATAGCCCACTGCTCCTCCTGGAAAAGACACTTCAGACGTGATGGCTTCATGGTCTTCCCAAGCACAGAGAAATCACAGGCCTTCCCCAGGGAAGGCCCAGCAGTGCTCTGTGGAAAGCTCCTGGTGGCGGGGGCCATCACTCAGGCCCACAGCCTTAGTAAGTGTGTGAGGGCAACAGCAAGGTCCTTCATCCCCTGGGCGGTCAGCCGCTCCAGGAGCAGAGGTGCAGCTGAGCTGGTCTTCCCAAGGACTGACGCGGAGCATGAGAGCCCCTAGAGTCTCCACTCCACTGGGGACTCCTGGGTTTGGCTTCCTCCTGGAAGGAGGCCTCCCTGCCTGGCAGCTCCACGTTCCAGGTGAGGGCAGGATTCCACCCTTGGTGAGTCTGTCCCGGTGTTGCAGCCGAGCTCCGAGCGTGATACTGAACGAGGCAGCTGCAGACGGCACTGGGCTGCAGACAGAGCCCTCAGACGCCAGTTGGGGATTTGGGACTCTGCAGGGCTGAACCCTGACTTTTACTGTACACACCCGGGGTCAGGGAGAGGCAGGGACTGGTCACGTTCACTCAGCTAGCAGGCTGGGGGCTACCTTGCTGTGTCTATGTGCACTGCCCACTCGCCAGGAGCCCTGGGTGGGAGACCGTCCCTTATCCTGGTACACTTACAGGCACCACAGACTCGGTGCCTGGGAGTGGGTACTGCATGTCTGCAGGATGGATAAGAAAGCAAAAGTAAATACAAAAATAAGAAAACAAAGAGTAAAAATACTTCAAGGGAGGGCAGGGGACAGGGCACTAGGAGGACGTGATGGGCCCACACCCGTACCTGCTGGTGTCGTTCTGAGGGCGGCACAAAGGCCTGGTCAGCCTCACGGGGACACTAGTGAGATGTGGGTTCTCCCACAGGAAGGCTGCTTCCTCCTGACAGACAGCGGGGCCCTCTGCAGCTAGGAAACCCCCTGTGTGTGCTCCCTCACACAGCCAGGGGCAGAGGAAGGCCCTGACCTCCACCTCTGCCTGCCGTCTGCCCTCGGTGGAGATGGCCTCAGACCCCAGGGAATAGTGCCTGTCTGGAAGAGTGACCTGTGCGAGGACTCCACACCTTTAGCCACCTCCACCACCCGCAGCCTGCCCAAGCAGACCACTCCACATGCCTGTGCAGAAGTCCTGGGGCCCTCCTGGCTGCCCCTGCCCCTGGCACCTGATGTGACACTGCTCTCACCATCCAGGCCTCTGTGCCCTTGAGTGTCTCTCTGGTTCCCAGCATCTGGTCGTCCTCACCATGTGGCTTCTCCCCCGGGGACTCCAGCCCTCAACTCACACACAGCATCCTGACCCTTGGCCCAGGCCTGTCTCCCCGACGCCTGACGTCATCACGCCAGGGCGGCTCTCGGTGCCGCGGGCAGCCCAGGCGTCCCCCTGGCTCTGTCCCTGTACGCTGGGCTCCTCCTCAGCCATGGGGCTGGGGCTCACAGTTCTGTCCTCAGGCCTCTGCCAATCCCCAGGTTCCCCACTCCACACCTCTACTGCTCCATGTGGGCTCCACAGTTCAAATGACTGCAAATCCAAGGGGTGCCTAAACTGCCTCTTGTGCAGACTCGTTTCTCAGCCCTACCCTGAACATGGAGCGCAGGGCTCTCTGCGCAGCGCCCACATCACGTCAGGTGTCACAGGGGTCAGAGCAGTTCAGAGGGGGGGAAGACACGTGCAGGTTGTGCACAAGTGCTGTGCTGTCTTGTCAGCACCGGGCCACTCGGGACCACAACGCCGAGGGACCACTGCTCCTCCCCTTTCCCAAGCCTACATCCCCTGAGGCGCCCACCTTCCCTTTGCCCCGTGAGCATGTTCATTGCACTCTCTCCCACGAGGACCCTCCCACAGGCTGGGAACACGGCGATGCTGACTGAACCTTGACTTTGGACACGTAACCCAAGGTGTTTGGGCCCCTCTGTGTTTAAAGCACACAGTGCATTCTGCACAGAGAGCTCACAGCTAGAGGGGACAAAGTGACTCAGTCACAGCCAATCACTCCTTCCCCGCCACGAAAGCAGACGCTGTCTCATTACAGACCAATTTGCGGTCTAGCTAGAGGCCAGAGCACACCACTTCTATCTGGCAAGTTTTAACGCATTCGCCCATCAACGCCACCCTCAGGAAGAGGATGTGATTCTAAGCACGTGGTACGCTCGCACAGATAATTTCTCTGGAAAACAGCAGTCAGACATAGTATGGGCCCAAGGTGACCTCATTACCAGAATTTGTTCTAGTTGTCATTAGACATATCACACTGTGTCACTCAAAATGGGAGCGAAATAAGAGATACTGACACAGCCCTGCAGATCAGAGAAGGGAAGTGGGTGCAGGAGGACCCCTGGGCCGGGCAGGGGTGGGGAGGGGCGAGGATCTGCTGCCCTCACATCTGCCGCTGTGGTCTCTGAGGCTCCATGTCTGCGGTCACTGAGGTGGGCCCTTCTGTGTCATAAATTTTCTCCTGTACAGGACACAGCGAGAGTGTCCTCTGTCCATTGCAAAGCCAATCTTGCCCTTAGCGCAAATGCCTGAGGGGCTCGTGGAGGAACCGGCACGTGAGAGCAAGAGGACCAGGCAGCCGGCCGCCTGGCTAGCGAGAGTGAACCTCCAGCTGGAAGCAGCTGGAGTTGACGTGTGACAAATGGCGCCAGCGCTGATGGGGAGAATGAGAATACAGACACTTGCTCCCCGGGGTGGCGGAGGCCGAGGAACTCTGACCACTCACAGGGTCCCACTGGGGCAGCACGGAAGGGCTCTTATCTGTGGTGCCCATCTGCCCCAGGGGAGAGCCACGGAGCAGGCCCTGCAGAGCTGCAGACCACTGCGTCTGCGTCAGATGAGCTCTTCTCTGTGTTGGGCATCTTGAAGGCCCCCAGTAGGTGCCGGGCAAATGGCAGGTGGGGTTTAGACAGGGAGAGATTTAAAATCTGAATCAAGGCCCCAGGGCTTACACCTCCCATTTCTTCTTTTAGAGACCTAGAAACTGAGGCTTGCCCCTAGTCACTGTGGGTTACTGGCAGAGAGGACCAGGATTCAAGATCATGCGTCTTGCCACCCAAATGCCCTGTCCTCCTCTCCTGGGTTGACGTCGCCTCTCAGAATCCCCCCGCTTCTGGGCCCTCACTACTCAGATACCACACTTCTGTGTCCTCTCCTGGAGGCTGCCACTGGGCACTGTCTGCTTGTGGCCAGATCGCGGGTCAGAGTGAGTAGCGCAGGGCTGTCAGGAGCCACGCTGCACTCCTCTGTAGGCCTGCCTTCTTGCAGCACCGGGACCGGGGGTGGACCCAGGGACTTTCAGGTGCATGTTCTGCTGCTGAGCCACAGCCCTGGCTTGGGGCCTTGTGATTCAAAGGTGACGATGAAGCTGATGAGCATCTAGCTGGAAGAGGGGAAGGTGGAGACTCTTCTGAGCTCGGTCAACACCTGCCCATGTACCAAAGCCGACAACCCCTGGCCCACTTCACCTCCCCTCTGGGGCCTCCTGGGGGACGGGAGCAGGAGAAGCCCAGTGGCTGTGGAGTCCTTCAGTGGCCACTCGTCAGGAGGACCCGTAGGGATACAACTGGCTCCTGGCCTGGAGGGATCTCTCCTTCGCCTCAGGAGTCCTCAGCAAGTCCCTCCACTGCCCAGTCCCTCACCTCAGACAAGAGCTGCACTCCTGGATTTTTGGCAGAAGGAGCCTAGGGCCACTGTTGAAGCTCCTCCTCCCTCAGGGTAAAGTGTCCACGGAGCTCATGGAGCCTAACGACAGCCCCCATTCACAGGCCTGGTGTGAGGTCACCGGGTGTGAGGTCACCGGGAGGCCTGTATAGAGCACCGTCAGCTGAAGTAGATGTCGGGAAGTCCCCTGGCCGTGGGAGGGGGGCTGGTGGCTGCGGGGTCCAGTTGGCTGCTGTTAAAGAGCTTGGATGGTGCTCCCAACCTTTCCTGAGTGTGGACTCTAATGGCAACCCCTCCACTGTGCTTGGGGACACGGACATGGACGTGTGGGCCCATCACGTCCTCCTAGTACCCTGTCCCTGTCCTGGATGCCCTGGGGGTTCCAGGCCTGTCCTGCACCACAACTCAAAGCTGTGTGTCTCGGATCGTGGGCCAGCTGGCTGTCCATCTTTCTGGAGCAGCCTTGGTGAGGGCAGGGCCAGGCCTTCTCTCCAGCCCAGCACCCGGCACACACAGCACCTGGCACACACAGCACCCGGCACACACAGCAGGCATTCAGGGGAGGGCAGACCTACTCTGCTTCTTGGTGGTGCCTGCTGGAGGTCTCTGGCTTCTCAGGCATATCCTAAAAACCTGCTGCAGGGCCTGCCCTGAGGTGCTCCAGGAGAGTGTGGGAGCCTTGGCAAGAGCTAGGGCACCCACCCTGCAGGCATGGCTCCAGGCGGTCTCAGCAGTGCACGGAGTTCCTACTTCGGCTGCACCCGGAAGACCCAGTGCAGAGCCCTCCCTCCCTAAATGCCAAGAGATTACAAAGGAACCATGTTCTTGTCCAGGAAGCAGGGCCCTGCTTGCCACACTAGTGCTCAGGTTCAATCGGCGGAAGGGGCTGAACCTCTGGAGCGGGTCGTGTGGCTGCAGGTCTGCATGTGGCCCTGAGCTGCACACCCCAGCCCTGGCCAGTCCCCTCCCAAGACGGGGGCTAGAGACAGCAGTGCATCAGCAAGCCCTCCCTGCTGCGATGGGTGGGAACAGCAGGTGAGGCTGGCCAGACCACCCAGACAGTGTCAGCTCAACCTAGAGGCTCACACTGTGTAAGCTCCTGAGTTGGACCCAGTGACATTTTCTGGAACATTCTTTGGTAAGAAAGGCTGGATTTCTGGGTCCCCAAATGGGTGCCAAGAACAGTGTGTGTGACTCCAGACGCTGATCTGCTGCTGTGGTGTCACCGTGCCAGAAACCTGACTCCTGGGGTACCTCCCATCTTGCATTTGAGTCTGGCCTTGAATAGGCAGTCAGGGACAACCCTCACCCCACAGACATGTCCTCCCACACCACCCAGAAGGAGGAAAGCCAAGGCTGCATCCTCTGGGCCACCCTGAGGAGCCACCCTGCACTGCCCTGGTTCTAGGCCCATGGCCCTAACCTGGGAGGCTTGCCCCGAGTATTTTAATACAGACCATGGTCTCTGGGGACCATGGTCTCGACCATGGTCTCAGCCCCCCAGCAGGGGAAGTGAGCCAGGGGCTTCCGACTGGGTCTGTGGGCTGGTCTGCTGCTGCGGGGTTACTGTGTCCTGACTCCCACCTGCTCCCAACAGAAGGGCAGGCCCAGGGCCCCTGTTCTGTGACTGTGCTGGGTGGGGCCTGAGCCAGGCCACCAAGGGGCAGCTCTGGCTTCACACCTTGGCCCCTGAGTGGCTGGAACAATGTGTGCTCCTCACGCTGGGGCTGTACTAAGCTCCACCACCCCGCTGCGCAGACAGGCGACTGAGGCTTGGGCGTCTCCAGTGGACAGCTGGGAGGGCTGGGGCTGGACTCTGGGCCCCAAGCCCTGCACCCCCTCCTCCTCAGTGCCCTCCTTCCTCCCTATCCTCTGTCTCTGTCAGCAGAGAGGAAAACTGTTCCCAGGGCTTGTCAAATGCTCCTTGTCCCTGTGCTCTGTGTCTCCTTGACAGGAACAGCCATTTTCCTGGACAAAATAAAACTGAATCTGTATTTCTCAACAAAACCTGCCCTCGTGCCACTGGGAGGAGCTCGAGATGCTCCTCTGTGCTGGAACACACGGGGGACGCCGGCTGAGTGACCCAGCAGGGAGTCCATCAATTAGCACTGGCCAGAGCCCGAGATGGAGGAGACCTCAGATCAATAATTCATCCAGGCCACCTGGAAGTCCGGGAGCCTGAGAAGCCCAGCGCAGCCTCCACTGGTGCAGGGCCCCAGCTGCAGCTTCCAAGGAGACAGGGCAGCTCCTGGGCAGGGCCTCTGCCTCGCCAGGTGGGCCACCAGCTCACCTGCCACGCGGGCCCCGTGGTTCCCAGGGGCTCCTGCCCCAGAGCGGTGGTTCCCTCTCCTGTGGCAGAGGAGACATGAGGTGCAGAGGACAGGCTGCAAGGGAGGGAGCCAAGGCAGGCAGGGAGCCAAGGCAGGCAGGGAGCAGGCTGAGCTGAGCAGCCTCCTGCCACCTCCCGGTGGAACCCAGCGACAGCACGTGGCTGTGGGGTAGATTCCTGTGCTGCTGGTCTGACTCCCCAGAGAGATGGTGTTGCCTCTGGGGCTCAAAACACCGTGTGCTCAACATGGCGGGACAATCTCCAAGGTAGGAGGGAAGAGAGAGGAAAGAGAGGAGGGGAGAGAGGGAGGGAGAGAGGGAGGAAGGAAGAGCGGAGATGAAGAGAGAAAAAGGAGGGAAGGAGACAGGGAGGGGAAGGGGACAGGGAGGGAAGGAGACTGGGAGGGGAAGGGGACTGGGCCACAGGGCTGCACCCAGGGCCATCAGTCACAATCACGGCCACCTGAGTTGCCACACATGGTCATTCTTAAAGCTCCGATTCCTGGTCACACAAGCTGACGTACCAGAAATCGCATTACTCCATGAATGAACAGTGTCATCGTCACAGGACACGGTGACTAGCACGCACTGCGTGGAAATAAAGCATCGTTTTTCTAAAACGTTTACGTCCTGGTCAGAGGTGGCGAGACGGAACATTCTCACAGAACCCAGGACAGCTTGTGATGACAGTGTCCGCTGGTCCCGGGCTTCTGCCCGCAGGGTGCACATGCCCATTAGTCGTCTATGGTGCCACTTCCCCCACAACAGCACCTCGACTTGGGCTGCACCATTGCATGTCCATGGTGTGTAACGGCTGGGTGAGTTCTCCTCTCTGCAACCACCAGGCCTTCACCAGGGCTCCCTAGAGAGAACGCAGGGGCCAGCGGCCCATGGAGAGGCAGTATCCAGGCAGCACGAGGGGCCTCAGGACACCCCGGTCACCTCTGGGAGCTGTGGGGTCTGGGCTTCGCTGCTGCTTACACCCAAACTTAGGAAGCATTAGGAACTGCCTTCAGCATCCTCCCCGTGCCCCTGAGGCGTGGCCCTGGTGGCCCAGCGCCCTCATCCCATGGGACATGTCCCATGAGCAGGAACAGTGGGGACGTGGGCCAGGCAGCCGTCCCCTCATCCGATGGGTCATGCTCGTGGAAGGTCTTGCTACGGGGCTGGCTTCCTCCTCAGGGCCACGTCCGGCTTCCTGTCGTCTGGTAGCTGTTCAAACTCACTCTCCAGCAGCTCTTATAAGTGCTTCCAGGATGTTCCATCCAAACATAAACAGATCCGCACCTCTCTGGAGAGCGCTGCCCTCAGCAGGTACAGCCCATGTTCACATCACGTCCAAGGACAGAATAAGAACATGGGTTTTTTCCTAGGTGGTATTATAGCGGGTACGTTGACGCTTTGACCATATCCCTTGTGGCTTTGAAACTCACATATTTTTCCCTTTTTCCTAGTCTTCTTCCCTAACTTCTCCCTGATTTTCTTTTCCCTAACCTTCCTCCCTCTCTTTCCTTGTTCTCAAGACCTCGTCTTCATTACTGAGTTGGCATCGAGGATGAGGCCTGAGGACCAAGCTTTCGGTAAGAGCAGGATCTGCAGAGTGTTGGGTAAGACAGTAGGTCTGGACCCCAGGACCCCCTAAGTCCGCAGGGCACAGGAGGACAAACCCCACGTGGCCCACCTGACCCTCCCTGTGCAGATCTCAGGATTCCTGTGTCAGCCTCTACATACCTGGTGACGTCCCTCCACTGCCCAGAGAGTAAGACGCTGGATCCCAGGGCACACAGGTAACAGTGGTCCACCTCGCGGGTTGAATATGGCCCTTGCTGCTCTGCACTGAGACTTATTTTTAAATTGGACGTGTTCTTTCTCTTCCACTTTCCCTGCTCCTTCTAATTCCTCCCTTCTTTAGTCTTGGAGAAAATAGGATTAACTTTCTTCCCAGTTCTAGGCAGAATTATTTGGCCTTGAACACACACCCACCACAGGAACAAAGTAAAATGAGTCTCTTCCAAATTAACAAGTGAATTACAACCGAGAACTCCTGGCAGCCTTTATTGGCCTCTCTGAAAACCCTGTCCTTCCTGAGGGGCAGGACCAGACTCTGGGACAGGAGCCCCCTGTGCTTCTCCTTTGCTAGCAAAGCAATAAAACTCCTCTTCATTTTTCTCAACACCACGTCCTCATTATTGGATTGGCACAGGGACAAGGACTGAGCTTCCCTAACACGGAGGTGAACGATTAGCGGTTGGCGCCCTGTGCTGCTGAGGTCTGTGTTGGGCACATCTTGGGACCCACAGACAGACCCCACGTGTGGCGTGGTTTCCACCCTCTCTACGTACTTGGCGCACTCTGATGCTGGAGCTCGGCAGGTCCAGGCTGAGGGCAGGCGGTGCCTGCAGCCGGGCAGGCAGCTTGACTGGGCAGCTGCCCCCCTCAGCCATTCCTCCTGATTGAGTTCAGTAAGAAGCACAGCTAAGTTTCTCGAAAGTCCTGCTCTTAATCCATACACAAATGGCCCAAGGGACAACTAGGGAGGAGGCTGGGACTCTCCACACTCTCAGGGTGAGGTGGTCTCCTGACCTGCCAGTCAGGAGGTGGCTCCTACCAGCACCTTCACCTCAGCACTCATCCTTCAAGGTCAAGGTCACTCCCAGCTTCAAAGCCTGCACAGTGTTCAGTGGCTTCTGTCCAACTGAACCATCACCTGGCCCTCCCAGGGCCCACCTGTTATCAGGGAGGAAGTTTACCTCTTCAGCCACGTTCAAGAGATTCAAGTCCTAACCGTGTGGGGAAATCCGCAGCTGCAATTCAATTAGCACCTATTAAACACACCCCAAGGAACCCCAGATCCTCAGAGGCAGCAGCTGCAGAGTCTGTGGGCATGGCTGCCTTCAGTCCCAGGACGAACTCTGGGAGCTGACCAGGGTCCTAGCAGGGAGGGCGCGAGCAGACAAGCCCCTCTCTGGCGTCCACCCTGAGCATGTGGTGTGGCCTGGATGTGGGGAGAATAAACCCCTGCATGCCCCACGTGCTGTGAACGTCCCCACTGCAACCCGATTCCTTAGTATGCTCCAGGTTAGGAATCCATAGACGGGCCTACATCGGACCTGCCAGGCCGGACCCACCCCTCCACAGCAGAGGCCTGGGCCCAGATGCCATCCCTAGGGACATGATGCTTGTGCTCCTCTCACCTGTGGGCCCTGCACGTGTGCACTGTGTGCCGGCCTTGCCTCTGCCTGCTCTGTCCACCTGTCCAGCCTTCCTCTAGCTTATACTTTAAATCTCCCTCTGCTTCCATCCCCATCGCTGGGTGGTGCAGCGAGCGTGGTGTGGCCCCCTTGAGAACCTGTGGGGCGTGAGGACACGTGGCAGAGGAAGCAGCAGGCTGACCAGGCCCCTGTGGCTCCCTCTGGTGGGCCTCTCCAAGCTGACCAAACCGGAGCAGCCCCCCAGGCTTGGGGTAAGGACTGAGGTAGCTCAGAGCGAGGCACTGGGTGCTCAGCAGGCAACACCCCCTGCCCCCTCCTGTCCTTTCCCTTTGGGGGCAGCCGGGCCCCACATGGACGTGAGCCAGCACAGCAAACCCTGAGATGCCCAGGGAAGAGCTCTGGTCACGAGTCACCAGGTGTCCTCCTTTCCTGGTCTCTGACTCCTGCCCTCCCTGCTCCCTGCCTTCTCTCTGTCCTACCAAAGTCCTCCTGGTGTGGCTCAGGTGGCCAGCTGCTTCCTGTGAAGGCTGGGCGCCCAGATGGCCCTGGTGGGGCCCAAGTCAGCAGGACGGGGCTTCTCCAAACACACGCAGGCCCTGTGTCCAAGAGAGCTTCAGGGAGTGGTGCTGGAGCAAGCAGTGACCAAGAGCCAAGTCAAAATGGAGGCAAACCCAACAGAACCTGAGAAAGGAGCCCACTGGGGCGAGGCAGGAAGCCAGCTCAGAATGAGAACCAGGGAGGAGGAGCCTCAGCTGCCTGTCCTGTGGCCACAGGTCAGGGAGAGGGTGTTCACTGGCCTGGGCAGGGCCGAGTCCAGCAGGCTATGACCTTACTGCATCCTCTCTTAGGGACTCAGGGGCCCCGGGGCTGAGACTATAGTGCACACGGACCTCTGGTTCCTGCTCTTCTGGGTTAGGCAGTCTCACTGAACAGCACACAGCACCAGGGAGCCCTGGCCTGGTCACCAGTGCCCTCAGTACCCAGCCCACCCAGACGGAGGCCAGAGAGGCCCAGCTGGAAGTGCCAGGCTATGACCTTGGCCCTTACCCTGGGACGACCTTCAGCCCCAGGCCAGCTGGCCTGTTGCAGGTGGTGGAGCCAAGGTCCCCTGCCTGCTCTTACTGTGCCACTGGGCAGACTGGCTGGTGCCCTGGGCCAGGATCCTCCTGCTGCCACTCCTGCTCCACACAGCTCAGCAGCAGTGGGAAGGGCCACCGGAAGGTACAGAGAAGGCCAGAGCCTGAGCAGGTGCCAGCAGCCACCGGCAACAGCCACCCAAACACGCACTATGCCTGTGGATGAGGCCCACTGGAGATGGTCCTCTGAGCTGTGAGGGGAGACGAGGGAGGCACACACACTGCCCCTCAGGAGTCACCGAGGTCATTGCCTTTGTAGTGAGGGAGAACACGGGGTAGAGAAAGCCCAGGAGACGGGACTCTGATCTGACTTCAGCTGCACGACCAGCACATGGGACCCCTTTTAAAAAACCAACTGCCTAAGGAAAATGTAATCTGCGTTCCTTTACGGGGTGGAAAAGGGCTATGGATGGTTGAATTCTGGCTAGAGTCAGTAGCAGGGCAGACCCTGAATAGAAGGGGCACTTCACCCAGACGGTGTGCAAGTGTGAACACCTGGACACCTCACTTAGATGGCATGCAAGTGTGAACACACGGGCACTAGGATCAGATGATGTAAAACTGTAAACACATGGGTGCTACATCCAGATGGTGTGCAAGTGTGAACACATGGGGTCTTCACCCAGACGGTGTGCGAGTGTGAACTCACGGGTGCTTTGCCCAGAGGGTGTATGAGTGTGAACACATCAGGGCTTCACCCAGATGGTGTGTGAGTGTGCACACAGGGGTGCTTCACCCAGATGGTGAGTGTGAACACATCGGGGCTTCACCCAGACGGTGTGCTTTATCCAGACAGTGTGCGAGTGTGACTACATGGGAGCTTCGCATACACAGTGTGCGAGTGTGAACCACGAGCACTTTATCCAGATGATGTAAATGTGCATGTCTAAGGGGGCGATAAATTAGTCTGCAGATCCGGCTCAGCAATGCAGTTTAAACGAGTGCCACTCCAGGTCTGAGGTTTTAAGCACACTTGACCGGCTTCACCCTTCATGTCACCCGTGAATCAGCCCTGCTCAGGTCGGAAGGCCGCCTTCCCCAGGCCGTGAGTCTCCTGGCCACTCATAGCTGGCTTAGGCCCCCGAGGACCTGGTCCATGGACGGTGAGCTGCAATCACCCAGCACTCGGGAACAGACAGCTCTCCTGGTAAGGGCCAGCTCCGGCACACCAGCTCTCCCCCTCCACACAGGGCTTCTGTCCTAGCTTGGAGGAAGGAAGAGTGTTGCCATCAACACAGACCCCCTAACCACTGGAGGCAGCGGTTCTCAATGCCTGTCCACTCTGTCCTGCCCTTAAGTACACAGCAGACCATTTCACCGCTCATCTCCTCGGTGAAATTGGCTTCACGGTGACTGAGCACACGGCCCACACTTTCCACCACCCCACACACCCCTGCGTCTGCAGCACCGCACAAAGATGACAGCAGTCGAACAGCACTATTGATCTGTCTCTGCTTGCCTCTGCCTCCTTCCCACCTACAGCACCTGGCACCAACCTGCGTGGGGAAGCGTTGCCTGAGCGTGAGTGGGGCCCGGGGCCCTGGCTGGCTCGCCAGCACCCTCCTGCACTGGGGGCAGGCAAACTTGTGATCTGGAAACCCCCCAAACCATACGCAAGTCAGGACAGATCTCCCTGCCCTCTGTCAACTTGAGCCAGGCTCAGCAACTGGAAACATCAGGGTCTGCCTCCCTCGGAGCCCCATCACCTGTCAGCTGGGCCGGGGGGAGACTGTGGGCTAAGGACAGACATGCTGTAGCTGACTTCAGGCCTGACAATCTCTGGCCTTTTTTTCTTTATTAATGAACTGCTTACCTCACTAACAAAGCTGTTTTCTTTTGCCAAAGAATAAATCTCAAGTTGCAGCCAGAGAAATAATCAGGGAGTTAAAACAAAAGGTCAACATTTTCATTTCAGGAATAACAGGGAAGGCAGAGGTAAGCTGGGTTTGAGGTGGGCCGTGGTGTCAGGTGTGGCCAGGCTGAGGGCTCTCAAAGGTGTGTCACCTGCAGTAACAAAAGTGTCCTTGCAAGTCTGCTCGTAAATGTCAAAGCCCTTCAGCATCTGTCATTCTCCTCCTCTTTTTAACAAGCAGCAGTCTGTACCCAGGCACTGGCTCCTGCTGAAGTGTGTCTGACGAAGGCTCAGACTGGGGCTGGGGGTGGCTTCCCTGGGCTCTGTACCCAGGAGATCCCATTCCAGGCTCAGTGGCCCTGAGAAGTGAGTTTAGGATCTGCTCACGCACAAAGGATCTGAAGCTCAGAGTCTTAACAATTTGCCTGAACTCATCTAGCCATGAAAATCAGAGCCAGGATCCAGATATGGGCACAGCTGACTCAAAAGCTACGTCCACAGGGCACAGGAGTCCATGGAGACCCAGACACACTCGGCAGGCTGGGGATGGGCTGAGGACGCGCCTCACGCTTGCGGGCATGCCACCTTGCAGAGAGGTGGTGGCGCTATGCATGTGGAGTGACACCGTTCAGAGCAGGAACACCTGTGGCCACTCCGACAACTCAGCTTCTCCATTACCACCAAGGGAGCCACAGGGTTGGGGACAGCGCAGCATTCCAGGTACCCTGTGCACACCCCTGCACACTTCAACACCTCTGGGCTGTCTCTGTCCCCACACACTATTTGTACTAGGTGGACAGCTGTCACACTGCAGTGCTTAGGAAAAGAGAAAAGAATGGCCGAGTGTGCTCATGCCTCCCCAGCACTCTCCTGGACCTGCAGCCAGAGGGCCACTGCGCTCCTGCGGAGGACCTGTAAGCTGTCAGCCCGTTCATACCAACACAGTTGAAAGCACAGGCTTGGTGGCCTTTCAGCCTGGGGCCTCTGTGGTTCATGGTTGAGTCCTGGCCTGGAACTCCCCAGACCGTGCCCAGTAAGCCATGGGACGGTGTCCTGTCTGAGATCATCTGAATGCAAATGTTGTGGCACTGACTTCTGAAAGGTCTTCTAAGCCACAAACTAAACTCAAATAGCGAATCTGGGTCTCCAAATAGTGAGACTGGGTAGTTCAAGTAGAAGAGCCAGGTTATGAGCTTGACTCTGAGAAATGGGGCTCAGTCTGGCCTCCCTCTGACTCACGAATGGGACATGTGGCAGGCCCATGGCCAGTGCTGAGGTAGGAGCCAGGCTTTGCTGGCCAGCACCCTTTCATGGGATAATGAAGTGGAAAACTGGCATCCGAGAGGCAGGCTGCTCCAGTCCACATGAGCCCAGCTGCCAAAGAACACTGGCTTGGGGGAGTGTGAATGAAGCATCCTACCATCAAGTAAATCCCATGGGTGGAAGCCATGTCCAGTGCACACCCTGAGGTTCCCACGTCCACCCTCGTTCAGCAGGAAGCCACTCCTGAGCCGACTCTGCTGAGCTGCAGCACAGCAGCAGAGACTCTCGGATACCCTCCAGCTGGGGCACCGGGCTCTCCCCTTGCAGCTTGCGGCTTGCATCCATTCATTTTGCAGTGCTGGGTGAAGCCCAGGGCCCCTGCAGACGAGGCACCAACTCCACCTCCGGGCACAGCCCAGATCAAGCCTGCAGCTCAATGGTGGAGAGGCCAAGTGCTGAAGACCCCGAACCTTTCAGATCACTGCTGTACATCCCAAGTCCCAGGGCAGCAGGTGGACGAGGGGCTAGGGCTTGGGGGAAAGGAGTAGCTGAATAGCAGCACAGCACGGGGTAGGACAGGCCGTCTGGGGAGGACAGGGGCTTGCAGAACTCCACATGAGATGGGTGTGCCAGGAAACACCTGTGGAGACACGAGGGCTGGGATACTGCCCACGAGTGGCCCTGAGGACATCTCCACGGGCTAGCCAAGAGGGAGTCCATGATGGGCAGGGGAGGCACTCAGCAGGAACAAGCAGACCCCACAGGCTCAGGGGTCGGGACAACCCTTCAGAGATGTCCCTGATGAGGAAAGGGCCTCTGGTCAGGGCTGAGCCCTGGACACAGTGAGGTACCCTGGCCCTGGCTTGTCAGTTGGCAGCACAAGATGGTGTGCACACAGTGGGCTTGGATTCAGACAGTAGGAGACAGCAGTGGGGAAGGTGGGTAGTGTTGTGTGCTGAGCTGTGCCCCCCCAAAAAAATCTTGGGTTGAGCCCTGCCCCCTCTGCCCCCATTTCACTATATTTGGAGGTCGGGGCCTTTGAGAGGGTGATCGAGGTGAAACAAGGTCACTGAGGCGGGCCTTGATCCAATAGGATTGGACCCTCTAAGAAGGGAGATGACAGGGAAAAGGGTGGTGTCTACATGGGGACAGGCTATGTGAGGGCACACCCAGGATGTGCCATCTGCAAGCCAAGAACAGGGACCCCGGAAGGAAACAGCCGCCCACCCTGGATCTTGGGTCCCCAGCCTCCAGACTGAGCTGATGGTTCTGTTCTCACCTCCTGGAGGGGCATTCCTGGGTGGCAGCTGACCTGGCCAGGGTGCGCAGGACAGTGTCCTGGG
Source organism: Marmota monax (assembly GCF_021218885.2). Taxonomy (NCBI): domain Eukaryota; kingdom Metazoa; phylum Chordata; class Mammalia; order Rodentia; family Sciuridae; genus Marmota; species Marmota monax. The sequence continues at coordinate 523,773 of NW_026691942.1, forward strand.
CCTCTGCCCGCCCTTCAGGCGCCCTGCTTCCTGGAGGTGGCTGCACCAATCTGTGCTCCCTCCCAGAGTGGGCGGTCACTGAGGTGGGGTGGGACTCTCCAGCTTCCTGTCTGCTTGCCTGTGTGCCTTGGGAGTGCCATCTCTGGGAGGACTTCCTCAGAGACTTCATGACGGTCCAACAAGCTGCAGAATACTCACCCGCTGCTCTGTCTGTGAACTGCACAAGGCCCACAGAGAGCTGGGGTGCAGGCCACTCTCAGGCCTGTTAATTCCTCCTTTAGAGCAGAAGACAGAGGTGGCTCTGTCAGGGCTCAGGGTGACTGAAGAATGGAGGTTATAACCCCAAACAAAAGAGCGGAAAGTGGCATTTCGGGCTGGGAAGGTATGTAGTGACTGGGCTTTGGGACCATTCAGCCTCCTCCAAGGACAAGGAAGTAGCCAGCCCCAACCCGGCCAGCCCAGGATGGAGCCAGGTGTACCCACAAGCCTGCCGGGAGAAGCACCTGACCTCTGCAGGCTCCCCATGTGCCCAGGCCAACGGCTGCTTTATTTGACAGCACATGTATTTTAAAGGACTGCATATACACCTCTGCAGTGATTAATTCCTTAGGTGATTTTAAAAAATAAATTAAAAAGCAGCTTGGTTTCCAGTGTTTCTGCCTCCTGCTTCTGTGCCGTTCCTCTGAGGCAACAGAACCCAGCAGACCAGCGCTGCTTCTGACGCTTCCTTTCCGGGACCCCAGGCCCCACGTGCTTGCAGCAGACGTATGCATCTCCACACATTCTGCTCTCCCTAGATTTGTTTGATCTTTAAAAGGTGCATGATAGTAGTTGAATTCCCAGCAGTTTTAGAAACAATGTCCTTCAAGAAAATCAACTGAAGCTTCCCTTCTGTGGCTCTGAGTTCATTTTTAAAGAATGGTCTGGGAAGCTCTGTTCTCTACTCTACCAAGTCTGGTCCACAAAACGTCCATTTCTGCCCTTCCTGCAGCACTGACTGCACTCACAATGGAGGACTCTGAGCCTCTTGGAGACCAAGTATGTGACAGAGACATCAGTCACTGACGGCCAGGTGAGGAGACAGAGCCCCAGCATGTGGCTCTCTGGCCACAGGACCTCCACCCCAGGAGATGAGCTGGCACCTGGGCCCCAAGGGTCTAGCTCCTAGTTGAAGGTTGAGGTAGTTGCTCTTGTCTCCTTCTGTCGATCTCTTCTAGGAGGCAAAGAGCAAGGCCAAGAGGCTGCTTTGGAAGTTGCTGGCCCAACACCAGCTGGAGCTCAAAAGCAGGCACTTCAGGGCAGGAAGTGTGCCGAACGGCCTTCTGTCTCTCAGGGAGGAGGGAGCGCTGGGAGAAAGCTCATCCCAGTCCAACAGGTGAGGAGCGAAAGGCCAGTGGAGCTGAGCCCGGGGCTCCACCCTCGGCACCCTGTCCGCACTCTGGCACAGTGTTGTCCTCAGGTCTGGCTGGGACCCTGTTAGTGTTCGGCACGTCCGACCCCAGAGCCTCATACAAATGTGTGTGGCTGGAGCCCACAACAGACACTGAAAACTACATCTTTAAATTCAGTGGCACGTGCAGGAAGGCAGAATCTTAGAGGCTGAGCTGAAATTCCTTACGGTGCTCCTGCCACGTCTCTGCAGAGAGGTGGGACACTGGAGCCACGTTCCCCATGGCAGCTGGCACTGACCTTCCTCCTGGGGCTCCCAGGCCTCCCAGGGCCTCTGGTCATTTTCCTTGTCTACCCGCCTCTCTGTGACCCAGGTGCAGGGCCGGCACAGCATCAGGTCCTCACTGGTGCCCATTGCACAGAGCAGCGGTCTGCAGCTAGCTTCCGGGTACCCCAGCTCTGGTGTGGCATCTGTAAGGGTGCAGCGGCTCTGGGTCTTACTAGAATCACTGCATTTACATCTCTCTCCTTTCAGACAGCGAATGCCAAGGAGGGTACTGCTTTACAAACTTTCCCCCTGGGAAGTCTGGATTTCTTCTGAAATTGAAGATACCGACTTCTTCTTCACCTCAAACTGCCAGACTTTCTCATGGGAATCTAATGTGTACAGGCCTCTTTGCGGTTCCCTACAGGGTCCGTTCTTGTAGGCGGAGCAGGAATTCTTCTCATTCACCCAGAGCAAGGAGACACTACGTGGGCACACCCAGGTGCCCTTGGCGCAGCAGCGGGTGGCTCCTGGAGGGTCTGTTGGCTGACCCTGGGCTGGCAGGAGTTACATCTGTCCAACCCACACGCCAGCAAGGTGTTGGCTGAGCCCAGGTCCTTGCCAACTGGAACTCCCCAAGGAAGCCTGTAACCCGGGCAGTGACTTGCTCCTTCCATGACAGGGTGGCACCTGTTTTAGTGGGAGTGAAGCCAGTGCAGCCCTAGAGAGCAGAACCCACAACAAAAGAAAGGTGGTGGTTGTGAGTGTGAATAGCAGCATATTAAAATTCACCATGACGTGTGACCCTTAATGACAACTGGGTAACCTCAATCAAAGACCTTAAGGGAGTCAATCTCCCATTCGTGCGAATCCATCACCATGTGCCAAACATCAGCACTGGTTTAAATCCTGGCCCGGAGGCCACGTTCACCCTGGGAGCTCCGGCCTCGCCGTCTGCCTCGGGGAGGGCAGGGAGAGCGGGATTCTGACGGGAGCCGGGGCGTTCCAGGTGCACACCCCCCACAGCTGCTACTCAGGCTCTGCCCTGCTCATCACTTACCTAGGCCCAGCCACTGCCAAGTTCCCGATGCCCTCCTGGCCCCTGCACCCCTGTGGCCCTGACCTTCCCCACTGGGCTTCGTGCACGTGTGTCCTGCAGGGCCCGCGTTTATGAGGTACGTGCAGGGCCAGCGCCACACAGTGGCATCCCTGGCAGCCCCTGGGAGCCCTCAGTGCCCAGTGTGGCATAGCCTCAGCAGGGCTAGCACCTATCTGTTGCCCACACCTGCCCTGGGTCATGGGCACCCCAGTGGAGCAGAACCAGGCTCCGTAGAAGGAGCCTGCAGACGCACAGACCGAGTCTGCCGCCCGTGGGCAGTGCCCATGCCAACCCCCACCCCATGGTTGGCTGGAGCCTTGCCCCAGACGGGGATCTGCCCACACCGTGGAGCGGCTGCAGGCCCCTCCTCTATGAAGATGGTGGCGTTTATGGTGTACATGACACGTTTGAGTTAACAGAGTAGAAAAGGTCTCCCAACTGGAGGAAAAGACAGGACGATCCAAGTCTGAAGGAAGATTCAGCAGCACCCCATTTATTAGCATCAATTCGGTAAAAATTATTCCAAATGAATAATTTTCCACGTCCTGAAACCGCCCACATGAGCGGCGATGCCCGACTGGTCCCTAAGTGAACGTCTGCCTTAGGAAGTGGTGCTTCTGCCTCGGCTGCCTGTGCCCAGCAGAGGGACCCAGTGAGCTTGCTCTTGGTGACCACGCCTCCTCCTTTCAAACACCAGCCAGGTGCCACACTGAGGCCCAAGACACCCAGGACAGGGGGGCCTTTTGTCCTCTCCCCGAGGGTCTCAGGTGACCCTGACAGGAGAAGAGCTGCACTCAGCCGTGGCCAGTCCACACAAGGCTTCAGAAGCCCTCCTGCTGGCCCACTGGGGGGCCTGGAACGTGGCAGGAAGGTGTCCCTCATGAGGAAGACTGGGCACTTCCCCAGGGCCTCCAGGGACACCACAATGCAGAGCCCACCCTCAGGTGCCCACTAAGGGACCCAGGGGGAGCTTAAAGCCAAACCAGAGCCCCGAACCCAACACAGTGGTGGGAGCTGAGCAGAGCAGGGCAGGGCATCCCCGATCCCAGGTCACGGCAGGGAGTCGCGACGGAACAGCTGCAGTGAGCACAGGGCGGGGGCATGCCGTGTCGCCTGCCGCTGCTACAGGGTGGGCAGCCACCGCACTCCTGGTCCCTGCTCCTCACAGAGGCGCTCCACTGCACGCACCCACCGGGAAGGGGAGGGCGTGCGGAGCCGTCCCCGTGTCACACACTAGGAGCCATTTCATTCAGGAACACGTGCAGCCGGTGTCCTGGACTGAGTGGTCACCCTCTCCAGAGGCGTGTTCTGGTTCTCTCGTCCTCCTCTCCCTGCCTTCCTCCCTTTCCCGTCTCTGTCGAACACTGAGGGACTTACCATGGGTTTCAGACTCACTGAAAGTGAGTGGAGTCTTTTTCTGTGAGGGTGGAGTCGCCCGGATCTCCACTGTGTGAAGCCCACTCGGCCTGTCACTACTGACTGACTGGGTGGCCGTGCCTTCCAGCACCTTCTCTAATAGCCTGCTCAGGGCAGAGGTTGCAGGTCTGTGGGGTGCCGGGTGCCCAACCTACCCCTCCCAGAGCAGACGTGTGAGAACACCTGCCAGGCGGGCAGGTGGACACACGGAAGGACAGACAGAAGGGAGCCTGGAGCCTGGGATGCGGTTGCACGAAGGTGCTTTACGCCCCCGGTTGTGACAGGCAGACTCGCAGGCCCTTGTGACCAAGACAGTGCACCTTGTCTAGTGAACACGGCAGATGGTTTTAAAGCAAGGAGCTAAATCCACACAGAGGAAGTACGGAATCCATTCCCAGCACGGAAACAAGGAGCCACAAATGCGGGGCACGTGAGCCGAGTGTGAGCCTCTGCCGGCCCCAGCTTCGGCCAAGGTGATGAAAAACTAAACGGCAGCAGCTCACACAGGAGTGCAGGCAGCTCACAGGCCAGAACCTTGTCAAGTGACCAGCACGTCCTCTGGAGGGGGTGAGGCACCAGCGAGGCTCAGCACTTACATGTGGCTGGCTTCAGGTGCAGCCCTCCGGGGGGGGGCGATGAGCGAGACAACAGAGGCAGGATGCATGCCGCGCTCCCCCCACAGATGGTGCCAGGCACATCCCTATCGGCCCTCCTTCTCTATGAGGTTGAAGGGGCCGACGGACGCTCACGAGCATGGCCATTTACATCTTCAACTCATGATCAAAATGTGGTCTGCACAGGGGATGGGGACTGTCCTCCCTGAAAAGTTGTCCCCCCAGGGAAAGACCCATGCGGCCAGCACAACCCCTGTGTGGGAGAGATGAATGCTACCTGCATGCCTGTGGCCAGGTCAGTAGGGCTCCGGTCAGCTAGGAGGAAGGGTTCTCTTTCCTGGATCCCACCTCAAACCCCAGCCCTGGGCCTTCCCCACTCAGCCAGGACTCCTTCAGCAGATCAGGCAAAGTCCCAAGATGTTGCCCCCAAAGGCAGAACTACGGCAACTATAAGGTTTTCCCTCCTTCTCTTCACCCACCCACCATCCATCCATTTGTCCATCTGTCCATCTCCCACCCCACCCACCCACCCACCCATCCATCCATCCACTCACCCCTCCATCTACTCATCCATCCTCCATCCATCAATCCATCCACCACCTCTACCTATTTACCTTTCCTCACGTTTCAAAAAATCATTCAAGGCTCTGGTTCTTCATGCAGTCTCTCTCTTTTTTAAGGTAAACCTTACTTTCATCCCTAAGTTTTAAGAGAACACAGATTTCTCGAGAATGTCTTCCTTCTCCTTCTATTTTCTTTCCTGGTTTCTCCCCTTCCCTTTACCTTACAAATCCTTCAGAGAAAAGGGGATTGTTGAAATGGCTGACCTGGACAGAGCCGAGGAGGAGCGCTCCAGCTCCTAGCCCAGGGGCCTGATGTCACGCGCCCTTTCTCCGTAACAAACGCCATGCCAGCCCGTGCCTCCTCTGCACCGCGCTGAACCTATTGTATCATCTGCCTTCGAACTTCTCTAAACCAAAGTACCTTCAGTCACCTTTTCTGCAATTCCTCTCGTGTCTGTTCATTTGCTTAGAACCCAAATAACAGATTCAGTCTGCTGATCAGAGGTTTCTCCATCCTAAGGACTCAAGGTCCTTAATCTGTGGCTAGACAGGGAGAAAGGGGGATGGAGAGAGCGAGGAGAGGCTGACCGGGGGAGGACAAAGTGGGTCCCAGAGCACTAGGGTGCCCTCCAGGATGAGAGGCACTGCCCTGGGGCAGTCATTGGTACCCAAGTCCCATCTGGGCTCAGTCAGGATCCTACCAAAGCCTGTGTGGCCGCGTCACACGTTCCTCCCCGGCTCCGGCTGAGGCCAGGCAACCACAGTCCATCGTCCCTCCGCCCCTGTGTGTCCCTGGAGCTCACACTCAGAGGAGGATCATGCCTTTTCCTCCTCACTCTCCAGCTGCTGCTGGGTTGATTTTTCCAAAAATCTTAAAAGAGAACTGATTTTTGCCACCAGCAGAGAATATGTGAGATTCTCCTTTTTTGCTTTTTTTTGCTGCAATTAAGCAACAAGCTCTTTGCATGAGTTCAAAACAAATCACAGACATGTCTGTGCAGCCTGGCGGTCCCTGTGTCCAACAGCCAGGGATGCCCGCTCTCCAGTCTGCTGCTCAGGACAGAGACACACCCGAACGAGAACCTGGGGAGGAGGGGCCACTGCAGGAAAGGCCCCAGCAAACCAGCCCAGTCACGGCACAGGGGGTGTCCCATCATGCTCCTTGCTGATGGGAGCCAGCGTGCAGCGGATGTGTCACCACGCGGTGGCAGGCGCTGGCACATCACCATGGGCTCCAGAGTCTGCAGCCTCGGAGGAGCACACGGGCGGCTGCATCCTGGCCTAGAGAAACACGCCCAAGCCTCTGACGGGCTGTAAACGCTGGGAAGCCACAGGAGAACTTGGGCTAGGACGTCTCACTTAGCAGAGCTGGCCAAGGGCAGAGGCCCGAGCTGCCGTCTTCCCCTCTGAAGGTCATTAGAGAGGAATCCCAATACACAGACGCCCGTCAGATTAGCAGACAAAATGTTTCCATGGCAACAATTGGACAGGCGCGATCCTGCAATTGGCATTAATTTAAAATATTTTCCCCGAGTCTCTCAGAGCGGGTTCCCTCAAACACAAGTGCTTACCAGCTCTCTAATCTGCGGCACCCTTTGAAACTCCATCCAGTGTGTGCTGGAGCGAAGCCAATTAACGGAAGGGAACGGGGTGGATCCAGGGAGGCTGGCAAGACTATGTTTACCAATTAGCTTTTTTATGATGCAAATGCTCCGCACCATGCAGCAGGAATAAAAGCTAGCTGCGCTGAATATGAAACTGTTAATTGCATTTCCAGAGACACAGCTACAAGGTGAAACTAATCATACAAATGATAACTGAGTTCCACCACCTACCGAGCTTTGCTATTGCGCTCCCACTAATTGGTATTAAAACAGCCCCCACAGTCGTCACAGGAAAGGGAAACAGCATTTGGTATAAACTTCCAATGTTAAAGAGACAAACGTGTGTGGGGGGAACAATGTAAAGGATAAATTTCATCTAAGTCGGACCAATGATGTCAACAGACACCGCTGCAGCCGAGGAGGGCGGTGCTTGGTGAAGGTGCTGGGCCCGGAAGTCATGGGACCCTGTGTGCAGCGAGCACCAGCCACCTGACAAGGGTGGCTGAGCATGAGTGGCCTGGTAAGGAAGAGAGGGCCACGGTGCTGGGGGCACAGGGTCCAGCTGGGAGCCCTTCTGGCATCTCAGAGAGGTCTCCAGCACCTGGTGTCCTGAGCAGCCAAGCTGCTCCCTGGGTGGGGCCCAGCCTGGCAAAGGTTGGCACCCAGGCTGCATACTGCGTGCAGAGCATCCAGGTCCGTGCTGGTGGCAGCTGTGGAAGGGCGTGTGTGCCTTGCTCTGGACTCAGTACCGACCGCCCCAGTCCTGCTGAAGGTGAAGTGCACAGCACAGCTCAAGGGCCTGCAAGAGCTGAGGAAGGGGCCCGTGAGGATAGGGAGCACCCCCCTGCCAGCCTTTGGAGGCTTGGGGTGCACACGGGCTGCCGACCCTCACACTCGTAGCCTGTCCTTGCACCCTCGCCGAGGGGTCCAGGAGGGTCTGGGCAGCCAAGGAGGGGCTGCAAGACTGCAGTTACACATGGCAGCCCGACCCACAGGTGAGGGCCCGAGGCTGTGTGCAGGGCCCACCACCCCCGGTGACGGGGGACCAGAAACTCAGGCTCGGGGGAGACAGCGCACCTGACAGATGGCCTCAAGAAGTCTCAGGCTGGCCTGGTTTCCCTTCTTGCTGCAGTAACAGGCCACTGCAGTATGGCATCAGGTGGACTCCAGCACGTGCCCAGGGACAGGGGCCAGAGGAGGCCACAGGTGGGCTGCAGGCACATGTCCCCAGAGCCCCAGGACCCCATTCTTGCGTCCTCAGTCTGTGCACCCCCACACACACCTGTTCCTTGGGGCTGAGCAGGTGAAGAATGTCAAGAGTCCCTTGGGATTTGTCCATCAGATCCAAGACGGAGGGTCCCTCGCAGGTTCCAGTTCAGCAGTTCAGAGGACCAGCTCCTCCTCAAGCAGTGCCTATCGCCCACCCTGGGCTTGCTGGACTGGTGAGTACTGGGGCAATTCAAATGCCCAGCCACAACTGCTGATGGCTGAAGGGACGATCACAAGGCACTGTCCTGCTGCCATCAAGGAGACAGGGCATCAGAGAGCACCAGGTCTCTGAGCCGTTGTCAGGGTGGACAAAAACCGTGAAGGGCAGCGCACCGTGGCATGGACACAGGCCCCTGCCCACAGGGTGGGCGTCAGCCTCAGGCGCCAGGGAGGAGCGTCGCCATCTGCCCACCACATGGCTGCAGACCTGAAGTCCACCTGTTGACGTGCCTTGTCCTTCGAAACTTGTTTCAACAAAGAAGCTGCCTTGGCTTGAACTTGAACTTGATCTTTGCCCTAGATGTGGCAGAGTTTGTCCCTGTTCACACATTTGACCTCTTCCTCTTTAAGAATAAAAAATATTTTTTAAAAACAAGAAAGTTACTAAAAAAGTGAGATCACCTCATTAGTAACTGGAGTACAGCTCATTCCAACACGACCCACGTGGGCAAAGGTGCAGAAGAGCTGAGGGCGCTGGTTCCGACCCGTCCTGTGGTACAGGATGTGCGCTGGCCACAGGCCCCGGGCAGCCTCCCTGCTTCAGGGCTGTGGGGTGGGAGACAGTTAGTGGTCTCACTGGGCACACCAGGCTCCCTTGTTAGTGAGTGTTCTAGTTGAACAGCACCTGGACACGGGAGGAGCAGCAGTGGAGTGAGGGGCATCCCAGGTCAGGCCTGCACTGCGCATGGGTGACAGGGGAGACTCGCTGGGTGGTGGGGGTGGGAGCCAAGTGACCGCCTGCCTGGCTGCTGGCTGACCTGCTTGTCATTTTTTGATCTCCCTTGTGAGATACCTTTATTTACTTGTTCTTTTTAGTCACGCGTGGCAGTAGAGTGTATTTGACGTATCACACGTACATGGAGCACAACTTCCCACTCCTGTGGTTGCACCTGACGTGGGGTTTTGCTGTATTCGTATATGAACATAGGAAAGTCATGTCCACTGTCTTTCCCATTCCCCACCGGTCCAGTAGGATGGACCTCCACTCCCTCCCCCACCTATTATGAGTCAGCATCCCCATATCAGAACATTCAGCCTTTGGTTTTGGGGGGATTGGCTTATTTCACTTAGCATGATAATCTTCATTCCATCCATTTACTAGCAAATATCATAATTTCATTCTTTATGGTTGAGTAATATTCCTTTGTGTATATATACACATTTTCTTTATCCGTTCATCTATTAAAGGGCACCTAGGTTGGTTCCAGAGCTTAGCTATTGTGAATTGAGCTGCTATAAACACTGATGTGGCTGCGTCACTGTAGTATGCTGATTTTAAGTCCTGTGGGTATATACTGAGGAGTGGGATAACTGGATCAAATGGTGGTTCCATTCCCAGTTTTCTTAGGAACCTCTAAACTGCTTTTTGGAGTGGTTGCACTTATTTGTAGTCCCACCAGCCATGTATGAGTGTACTTTCCCCCCACACTCTTGCAAACATTGATTGTTACTTGTTTTTTTCAAATATTTTGTCACTTGTTGATGGACCTTTATTTATATTTATATGGTGCTGAGAATCGAACCCGGTGCCTCACACGTGCTAGGCAAGTGCTCTTCCATTGAGCCCAGCCCCAGTCCCGTGTTACTCGTATTCTTGAATGTTGCCCTTCTGACTGGAGTGAGATGGAATCCCAGTGTAGTTTTATTTTGCATTTCTCGATTGCTAGAGACGTCGTCTTGTTTGATTCATGCAGTTATTTCTTATTCTTCCCTAGTATCTTTCTTCCAGAAGACCAAGGAATGAAGTGGGAGCTTAAATCACATGAAATAGAAAACACAGATATCTGGAGCCTGTTCCATCTAAGGCCTCACAGGACCACGCGGGGTCAGCGCCTGGTGGACAACGCAGCCTTGTTGCCGTCCTCTGCAGCCTGGCCGAGGAGGGCCGGCCACACCCCTTAGAGACTCCTCCCCATCCTGCTGGCACCCTGCCCTCACCTCAGTGTGGCTGGAGCCGCCCAGGCCCAGGACAGTGGTCCGGCCCCGGTGCCCTGCCTGTCAGAGTCCCCTATGCCTTCCCTTTCCTGGAGGCCAGCCCTGCGCCTCATGCCCGGCCACTTCCAGGGTCCTCCGGGTCCGGGTGTCTGGAAGGCCTGTTCTGTGGCCAGGCCGGGCTTCTGCATGTGCTTGTCCTCCTGCAGGCACCACGAGCTGGACCGCTCCTCTCTGTCCAGGTGCTGTGAGCCCAGGGTCCCCACCAGCCCACACCGCTCTTCTCCGCCCTAACGTTGTGGCCATCATCCACGTGGTTCAGTGCCACCCCTTCCCTTAACTCTGGGGCGACTCCTCGTAGTCAGGGCTGGAAGTGCGGCTGGCACTCTGCGTCCACAGGATCTGGTTCTGATTCAGCCAAGCTCAGGTTGAAGTGTTATGAACATGGCATCTGCACAGGAGGTGATGACTTCTGTCACCACGCTCTGCACAGCAAACAGCACTGTGTACCTGTAGGCAGCAGGTGTGCAGACTGCAACAGGACCTCACAGCTCACAGAAACCCCCCTCCATCCTGTGTGCACTGTGGGCTCCTGGAACCTACCTGGGAACACCAAAAAGGGGGACACTGAAGAGCGGCTGTGAGCACAGAAGACATGGGCTTGGGGAGCTGCCCAAGTGCCCCCAGGGTCCAGGAGGCTCTGCACTAGTTTCGCGGGACAGGAGAGGCAGGAGGGCGGGAAGCAGGCGGTTGGTGGCCTGGGTCTGCCTGCAGATGTCCCATGGGCTTGACCGGGGGTAAGGCTATTGGAGGGGTGGGGAGGCTGGCCTCCGTGGGGCAGGAGGACCTACACTGAGAATGTGGTGTGACCCTTAGGGCTGCACACGTCTTTGGGGGTCCAGTCCGTATGATATGAAGCCTGCTGTCACGGCTGACGGGCAATGCCCACAGCAGACAGAAACGCACTCGGGACGCCCGTCGGCCTCATGCTCACCTCTCTCTTGCCGGCCTGCCCACCTCCTGTCCTGCATCTGGAGTGGCAGATGCAGCTGGCCAGCTCCTCTTGCAGGTCCAAGGGCTCAGGGCCTTCCTGCCCGCGGAGCCCAGGGCCTCTCTGGGGACTCACCTCTGTGAGTGAGTCACTGAGCTAAAGTGACGCCCTTTCCAGGGACTTCTGCACCTAGAAGTCTTGGTGCCAAGACCAGTGCCTTGGCTCCCCTGAGTCCTCCCACAGACGGTCCTTCAGCCCCTGCCCGTTCTCCTGTCTCTCCAGGTCCCTCCATTCGCTGTCACCTAGGTCTCTGAGGGCTGCAGGCCTGTGTCTGCTGGTGAGAACAACAGCTCTCAGAAAGGACCAGATGCCACCAGGGTGCTGCCACTGTGAGCAAGACCCAATGAGAAGGGACCAGCAGGTGAAGGGACGCTGTGGCTCTTTCCTCGTCCAGACGGGACAGCAAGCAGCTGGACCCTGTTGGCAAATACCAACAGACAAATGACAAATGAGTGAAGGTGGCGTGGGGGAGGGTGAGCCGAGGGAGGCGTCACTAGGGAGCCGCCCAGGGACCACTGTTCCCAGCGAGAGGGCGTCTGCAGGACCAGGAGAGGCACAAAGCCAAGGCGGGGAACTGGCCAGACTCCAGCTCCTCTCCCTGGAGACAGTCGGGAAGGCAGACGGGCACCCGTGCCATGAGCTGGGGCGAGCACCCAGCTGGTGAAGTCCTGTGGCCAGCCCACAGCCGGCCCTCACCAGCCTCTCGCCCTGAAGCATCAGACACCGCGGGACCCTGGTGGTGGGACCCCGGGCGTGGGGATCAGGGTGCCCTGCCCAGAGTGTCTTCCCCCACGAATGCACCTGCTCCTTTAGCCACCCACAAACGAGGAGAGAGAAACCTCAGGAAGGGTCACACTAGTGGACAGGCAGCAGCCCCACGGGCACTGCCCTCCAGCATCCGCACGTGCAGGCCCTCCCTGCTCCCTGCCTGGCTCCCAGCTCCTTCTGCAGACCACACTCCCTGCTCATTCCCACACCAGGACACTCCTGTCCATGTTGGTGCTACACCCGTGGACTTCTCAGTGACTGGCCTGTGCTCTGTGGGGAGCAGGGTGGCTACTCTTCTCAGCAAGCCCATCCCCACTGTCCCTCACGTGCACCTGACCAGCGCCTGTGCTGAGGCTCACGACAGTCAGTGTGAGACCGCCAAGCCACCTTCCACGACAGCAGCATCTCAAGGACAAACCTGCCTCGAACTCTGACGAGTGGTTGTGCTCCAAGTGTCCATCTCCTCCCTCTCCTCCCTCTCCAGCCATTCAGCCTCAGTCCCCATCACACAAATGTGTGCATGTACTCAACACACACACACGCGCGCACACACACACCCAACGTGTATCCACTCGACGTGTGTACACAGGCACAGGGTGTGGCGTGGGCGTTGTGTTCGGCAGATGCCGCTGACACCTCTAAACACAACTGCAAAGTGCTTGTATCTGGTGGCTTGAAGCCTGAGAGCCGTTTTTGTCGTCTGCCAAAACACACAGGTGTGCCCCACAGTGCTGGAGGGCAGAGTTAGAGCACTCACTGCGGCAGAACCCAAGGAGCCCAGGGCACTGTGCGGCTTGTCAGGCTGGTCAGTCTGGGCAGAACGCTGGCCATTCGCTGTGAGAAGCAGGTCATTGAAAGGGCAGTGGCCTCCGAGCAGCCAGCAGAAGTGACGGCTCTGTGGCACTCTGCCATTAAAGATTTCTAGAGCAGGCCACACACTCACATGTTTAAGAGACGAAACGAAAGACAGCCCTAGCTCTTGGAGACGGCACACCCGGGCCCCGGGATGCTCCTGATGCCTGCCTCTCTGGATGCCTGCTATCTGCATGTCCACGTGCCCCAGCGCCAGTGAGCTGCCCCTCCCTGCAGAGGAAGCCTCAACGCCCCCCAATGGCAAGGTGACCCAGGGCTGGTCTGTGGGCCGGAGAGTAGGATGCGCACAACAATGGGGTGCAGACTAACCGTGGCTCCTGGCGGAGAGCAGGGAACGCTGGACGGCCTCTGTGGCTCTCTGTGTATTTATCTGAGTCCCTTCCACTGCTGGTGGCTGTGTGGTCTGTGGCACAGGTGGATAAATGGCAGCCAGGCTCTGGAGGGACAGGCACCCAGGGAAAGCAGACACATGTCCCCAGGCCACCAGCCAACCACGAGACAGAGCTCAGGAACCCTGCAGCTCTGCTTGGGGAACATGGGCCATCCTGCTCCTCAGGAGCCCAGTGGGAAGGGTGCTTCAGGAAGAGGTGAATGGCTGCCCACCTCCCACAGAGGCCAGCCCAACAGCTAGCAATGAGACTGGCAGGAGGGACAAGGACATGTCCACTTCCTCATCTGCCCCTGAGTGGATATCTAGAATGCATTTTCATTGTTCAGAAAATGCAGACAGGGGTCCCAGGGCAGAGTGTGCCTGGACGGTCTGTCCTCAGCTGACTCACGCCAGCCCGCCACCCCTTGGTCTGACCCCAGGAACGGTTAAGGGACTGTCGGCCCCTGGGCTGTGCGGACCTCGCTGTGCTGTAGGAACACTCCACCTCACCCAAGCAGGGCCTCACTCCCTGGGAGCACCACACCCATCAGTGCTGTCTCCGAAGCTGCAAACGCACGGCCCAGGTGGCTGTGGTCTGCGTTTCCCTGCTCCGCTGACCAGCCGGACGTGGGCAGTAAAACCGAGACCCAGAAGTGCACGATACTGAAGCCTAACGAGGCGGTGCTGCTGGAGGGAAGCCTTGAGCAGCAGTGGCCTCCGCGCTCAGGAGACAGGCAGAAAGGCTCACGCGGCTGCCGCACAGGCTGCACCAAGGCCCAGCAGAGGGACCCGCCACAGCCGGTCCCTCCTGGGCTTCCTCCCTGCTTTGCTTCCAGCTCCTCTCCAGGGGGGGCAGCAGCGGCTACGTCAGTCATCTGGCTGTGGCACATGCTGCGCACTGCACATGCTGCACCTGCTGCCCGTCATGGGCACTGGCGTCAGTTAGACGGAGGGTGGTGAGTGGCGAGCTCGGTGGGCTCTGCGTGCTTAGTGCTATTTAGGTTCCTGCTTTCACTGGGAGTACGGAGCACCCTGGTGGAGGTGAGCGCCTGCCCACCTCCCACAGGATCAATAATGGCCTCCCTGGTAGGCCGTTACTGATCCTTTCCCCCAACACCAACTCACAGGTAAAACGCCAGCCATGGTGGAAGCTCTGTGCATCAGTTCAAGAGCAGTGGCCTGCCCTGGCAGGCGGGGCTCCTCTGAGGGGAGAAGACCATGCCCCCAGAGGCCTGTGGGTTGGGGACGCGGCCTGGACTCTGCTCAGCAGGAGGCAGCAGGACTCCCTTGAGGGGCCTGGCAGACGGGGCAATGCTCACCACTTCAGTCCAAAGGCAAAGGACCAGCACAGACCTCGTCAATGACAGGCACTACCTTGCTGTCCTGCTAACAAGTTGTTTACAGCATGCACCTAGGTCACTCTATTGTTTACAGCCCCAGACCACACGTGCCCTGTACCAGAGGCAGTCAGGACCCTGCAGGGCAGACAGACCACACGTGCCCTGTACCAGAGGCAGTCAGGACCCCGCAGGGCAGCCTGGCTCTGCCTTCAGACCTGCCCTGTGCACATGTGTCTCGGCACAGTGCCTTCCCTTGTCGGCCCCTGGGTGCTGGGCAGGGCTCAGAGGCACACTGGTAACCAGTGGCTTCCTCCAGAGGCCCCAGGTAGCCGCCCCGACATGTTCCACGTAAGATTCAAGCGGCCAGGGAGCTGCCCAGCCCAGGTTGTGCCGTGGGCCTCGACCCCACACTGCTGCAGTTGGGCCCTTCACTACCCAACCCACCTGTGTTGTCCCCGTATGTCCTGAGGACACTGCTGGCACTGCAGGCCAGTGGGGCTCAGCCTCAGCTCCTCCTCCCGGGTGACTTCTGGGCCCCCAGCACCTCTCTGCCGACCTTCCCTGGCACCGCGGTGACCCACTGCAGGCTAGGCGGGAGCTCACAGCAGGGGGCACCCACCCCTGCTCAGGAGCCTCGCCACTGCTCACAGGCCGGGCCTCCCCGACGAAGGAGCAGAGGCCCCCAGGCTGGACCTCCGACTGGAGCAGAGTGGGCTGGCCCGGAACACGGTCCTCCCCGAGACCAACGGCAGCCTGCTGTGCAGCACACTGAGTGGCCCAGCTGTCCCCTCTGTGGAGCCCTTCAGCAGCCCCTTCCCAGCACCACAGCCTCAGCCTCTTCAGCTGGCCCTCCTGTGGCCATGAGGGTCCTGCGGACATCCTCCTTCACCACCAAAGCCACAGCGCACTCTGCACCCTCAGAACCTGGCTCAGACATCCACTAGGCCATGACTTCAGGAGGGCTGCATGCACGGCCACGCACTGGTTCCCAGGTGGACGACATTTATTTGCCACGGGGCTGACCCTTGGGCTCCCCTGAGTCCTGCAGAGCTGGACCACCTGCTCCTGGTGGGCTCACGGGGAGGGCACATGCAAGATGGTAGCCCCTTGGAAATGATCTCCAAGGTGACCCAGGCAGAGAGGCACCCGTCCACATGACTGGTTCCCCAAGGAGGAGGAAACCTGGACAGGCCAGACATGCAGCGGAGGCAGCAGGGCCCAGACGGGAAGAAGGCGCACACAGAGCAGGAGTGGAGCCGCCCCAGAGCCCAGGCCCTGAAGCACTTCAGGGCCAAGAGGCTGGCGCACACCAGGAGAGCCTCCCAGCTCAGAGGGCAGCCCTCCCGCCTCCGTCTCAGATCGCAGACCCGAGCCCCAGGGGCTGAGTTTCCTCAGCACCTCCTGTGCACCGCACTCAGCTCCCCAGGAACGATCCCCCCAGGACCTCGGGCTCTCTTGAGCTCTTCCTACAAGTCTGTCTACAAACAGAACAGAAGGAGCCACACACATCACACCAGGAGCATTCCAGTGTCTGCTGAAGATCCGAAGAGGGGCTTTCTCATTCAGTACCCCTGCTGGAGGGCGCTCAAGAAGACACAGGTGTCGGCTAATCAGGCCACCGGGTCTTCAGCACCCTCCTAGTCCACTCAGGTTTCTACGATTTAAAGCAGAGCCAGTGTCTGCTCTCGAAGACTCTGATCTGGCTCCTGAGATCCTGCAGCGCTGGGACCTTGGTGGTGAGAGGCAAGCTCCACATCACACCTCAGTTCCCAGGCTTGACTGGCTGGTCTTCAGAACTGGACGTGGGGGGGGATGTTTCTATGGACAGTCTCTGGCCCTGGACGTGGGCTGTGGGGCTGCTCTGCAGTCGTGCATGTGCGGGTCTAGTTTGCTTTGAGGGAAGGACAGATAGCTCCCACAGCAAACCCACGGAGGCCCCTGATCACAACACAGGGTGGGTTGGTCACCGGCGTTTCTGGCAGGTGGTGTCACTTTGGCTTCTAGCCACGCACACAAGGGAAGTGACGGCAGTCCCTCAAGCTGCCTTGGGCTTGGGTTGTGAGTGGAGAGCGTGGTGATGATGCCCACTCAGGAACTGGGAAATCGGCGCTTTCTCACTTCAGAAAAAGCTAACCAAGGGCAGCGAAGGACTTTGCCAGGCTGGTGCTCTCACATGCACTTCCCAAGGGTATTTGGATCTTCAATGGATGTGACTGTTCGTGTGCCAAAGAGAGAAACAGAAAAGAAAAAGGAAAAAAGGTTAAGGGTCACTGAATACAGTGACAGGAAGTCCGAAAAAACCACGTCAAGCACCAAGTGAAAAGTGGTCAGGAACCCGAGGAGGCAGCGGCTACAGTGTGATTGACAGTGTCAACTCTGGCGGACGTCACTCAGCAGAGAGCTGGCCCCCAGGAACCACGGGCCCGCAGTCCCTGGGCTCCTCTTCCTGATGCAGGACGCTGCGTGCAACTGAGTGCTTCCTTTCTGGAGGCCTTGTGAGGTCCCCTCCAGCAGCCGTGAGGCATGGCATAGGCTCCCTGGGCCGTGGGCATCAGGCTGGTGCTGTGGGCACAGCCTTCGGCTTCTGTCACCCCAGCCCCTGGCCTGGCCCAGGAAGTGACAAGCCAAAGCAGCACGACACTTGTCCTAAGGCTCTCTGGCCCCTGCTGTCACTGCTGTGCCTGGAGCACAGGGAGGGCCACATGGTGAACTCTGTCCCTCCCCTCAGGCCCCAAGGCCTTGTGTGCAGGACAGGCCTTTGTCACCTGTCAACAGATGACCTCGAACACGCTGAGCTCAGGAGGAAGCTTCTCACTCCTAGTTACACCATGGGTTAGCACACCAGGTGACCGCGTCCAGTTCCCAAAGGGACACAATACCAGGCATGTGAGCACACTTGTCACCTCCCATTCACTACATATGACGTGTGGCGGTGTGACCCGATTAACCCACAGAGGTGCTGTGCCTCTGAACGAGGCCTAGGTCTGTGGTCTGAGGCCCTTCCCACACACCTCCTTCAGCCCTCCTCGGTCACGCAGGACGATGCAGGCGGTGGGCCGCTCAGGAGTGGGACCTGTGCCCTGCACTGCCACTGCCTGAACACAGCCACTACACATGCCCAGGGGCCAGGTCATCTCCACTTTACTTCTGAGGGGCCACAGTTCTTTCTAGAGGCAAAGGGAAGAAAAGGTTCAGTATCAAGGAGCTGCTAGTGCATCAAGCAGCCAACTTGATGCATCTGCAGCCCGGTCACTCCAGGTGCAGGAGAAAGTGGCACCTGGGAACTGACCCAAAGTGCAGAGGAAGGCAGGCAGACCAGCTGTGAACGGCAAGACGCTCTATGGTTCATGACTGTTTGGTCTGAAAGGTGAGTGCTAAGGTAGAAAAGACATAGAACGTGTTCAATTTCACGTTCAAAGAATCCAAAGGCATTTTCTAGGTGTCAGGATCAGCTGGACCAGGTGCCTCACACCAGGCAGCTTTGGACAAGGCACATGGACGCTGTGGGAGTCAGTCTGCAAAGGTATTCTAGAACTGTGGGACCAGAGTGCAGGCAGAGCCGGGCTGCGGCCCCTCACCAGCCTGGGCCCCACAGGCCCTGCACACACGGCCTGCAGGGTGGAGAGCAGCAAGGCTCCCTGTGCTCTCCCACGGAGGCCAGGGGCCTGCTCCTCCACAGGACAGAGGAGAAAGAGGTCTCATTAGAAACCTCGGCCAGTGTCTACCCAGACAGTCCCACACTGAGGCCTGGCCAACTCCTGGGTTCCTGGCTGGGCTGACAACAGTGTGGGCCGGAGGGAGGAGGTCCGGGCCGGGGGCACAGATCTCAAAGAGATCACCATAAGCAATAGCTGCCACCATGCTCCACAAAGCCACCGGGAGGCCACATGGAACTGGGAGACTTAGGGGAAGGAAAGGGCAAGAAAGTCAGGAAAAGCGAGACCCAGTAAATGGCTGGAAGATAACGTGTCAGCCCTGCTGGATGACAGTTCGGCTGGCTTAGCCAGGCTCCCGAGATGGCCTCTGTAGCCTGAACTCTTAGCGGTGGGCGTCCATTGTCCCTGGCGGCACTGCAGCCACACCTGAAGATTCATGCGAACAAGCGACTCTGGAAGGGGCCATCTCTCCAGAAAGACTACCCTAGGGTGAGCGGGAAGGGTGCAGCCTGACCTGCGACCCTGGCTAGCAGCACTGGGCCTGGATCCCACGGAGGCACCTACGGGGGTGATTGTCCCGGCCTCACTCTGCCCGTCTTGCAGCTGGTCCTCGAGGGGACCCTTTGTTTGCGATAATAAAACTTGTGATAACTGGAGTGCGTCCTTGAGTTCTGTGAGCCACCTGAGCAGACGGTACATCCGAGGGAGCAGAGGGAACCCAGACGGTACAGCCAGCTGTCAGAAATGTGGCTGGCGGGTGCATGGGAAGGACAGCCTTTCGGCCTGTGCTGTGACCTGTGTGGCCAACTGCAGAAGCTCCACATCAGAACTGCCCGGTGACCCCCAGCAGACTCTGACTTGCAGTGTCTTGTCTGCTGGCTGGGTCATCCCTCCCTGGGTCAGGGGATGGTGATGGACACCTGTTACAGACACAGATGTGAGAGGAAAGGAAGGGAGTCAGGCAGGGCCAGCGACCTCCTGCCCATCTCGCGCCTTAGCCCTCTGCTGCTCCCCAACTGCAGCCCCCATCTGGAGTCTGGAACCACAGCTGGGCCTGGGCCAGGTTCGTCCCTGGGAGCCACGACTGGCTGGCTAGGGAGGACAGCTGCAGCAGCACAGACCGGGAATCTACCCACAGGGACACGCCTGTCGATCAGAATCCCATACGGGTCCTTCCTGCCATCCGCATGGAATGAAGAGTTAAGACTCAAAGCCGGGTCAGCACAGTGCTCCTGGAGCTGAGCCAGGTGTGACGGAGCTCAAAAACAGAGACCTTGCAGCCCAGCTGCCCAGCAGATGTGGACCACATTCATCAGTAACACAACGATCAGCATTTAAACACGATTTCCAGGCTGAACACACGAGGAATGGAGAGAATTTACAGGCAAGAGGGAGGAGACCTAGACGGACTTCACACCTAAGCCAAGGCTGAAAACAGGTCCTGTGCCAGGGCTAAGCACCACCCTCCAAGAGAGTGTGACCAAGATGACGCAGGCCAACCTAAAGGAGGCCACCAAGGAGGAGCAACCCTGCAGCGGAGAGAGAAGGCAAGTGTGCAAGGAAGGCAGCACCTGTGGGGCTCCTGCAGCTGGCGCACCTGGGAAGAGCGTGAGAAGAGCCATGGAGCAAGGAAATTACCCCAGCGTTCCGCAGGAGAGGACGAGAAGGTGCCCAGGACACAAATACGTACCCATCACAGTCTTCCTCTCCTGACGGGGACACCCATGCTGAGCACCCTCACCCCCTTCCTCCCTGACGGGGACACCTATGCTGAGCACCCTCACCCCCTCCCTCCCTGACGGGGACACCCATGCTGAGCACCCTCACCCCCATCCTCTCCTGACGGGGACAACCATGCTGAGCACCCTCACCTCCTTCCTCTCCTGATGGGGACACCCATCCTGAGCACCTCACCTCCTTCCTCTCCTGACGGAGACACCCATTGACGGGGACACCTATGCTGAGCACCCTCACCTCCTTCCACTCCTGACAGGGACACCCATGCTGAGCACCCTCACCTCCTTCCTCTCCTGACGGGGACATCCATGCTGAGCACCCTCACCCCCATCCTCTCCTGACAGGGACATCCATGCTGAGCACCCTCACCTCCTTCCTCTCCTGAAGGGGACATCCATCCTGAGCACCTCACCTCCTTCCTCTCCTGACGGGGACACCCATGCTGAGCACCCTCACCTCCTTCCTCTCCTGACGGGGACACCTATGCTGAGCACCCTCACCTCCTTCCTCTCCTGACGGGGACACCCATGTTGAGCACCCTCACCTCCTTCCTCTCCTGAAGGGGACATCCATCCTGAGCACCTCACCTCCTTCCTCTCCTGACGGGGACACCCATGCTGAGCACCCTCACCTCCTTCCTCTCCTGATGGGGACACCCATGTTGAGCACCCTCACCTCCTCCCTCCCTGACGGGGACACCCATTGACGGGGACACCTATGCTGAGCACCCTCACCTCCTTCCTCTCCTGATGGGGACACCCTTGCTGAGCACCCTCACCCCCTCCCTCCCTGACGGGGACACCCATGCTGAGCACCCTCACCCCCATCCTCTCCTGACGGGGACAACCATGCTGAGCACCCTCACCTCCTTCCTCTCCTGATGGGGACACCCATGTTGAGCACCCTCACCTCCTCCCTCCCTGACGGAGACACCCATTGACGGGGACACCTATGCTGAGCACCCTCACCTCCTTCCACTCCTGACAGGGACACCCATGCTGAGCACCCTCACCTCCTTCCTCTCCTGATGGGGACACCTATGCTGAGCACCCTCACCCCCTCCCTCCCTGAGGGGACACCTATGCTGAGCACCCTCACCTCCTTCCTCTCCTGACGGGGACACCCATGCTGAGCACCCTCACCCCCTTCCTCTCCTGACTGGGACACCTATGCTGAGCACCCTCACCCCCTTCCTCTCCTGATGGGGACATCCATGCTGAGCACCCTCAACCCCTTCCTCTCCTGACGGGATCATCCATGTTGAGCACCCTCACCTCCTTCCTCTCCTGACGGGGACACCCATGCTGAGCACCCTCACCTCCTTCCTCTCCTGACGGGGAGATCCATGCTGAGCACCCTCACCCCCTTCCTCTGCTGACGGGGACACCTATGCTGAGCACCCTCACCTCTTTCTTCTCCTGACGGGGACACCCATGCTGAGCACCCTGACCCCCTTCCTCTCCTGACGGGGCCATCCATGCTGAGCACCCTCACCCCCTACTTCTCCTGACAGGGACACCCATGCTGAGCACCCTCACCCCCTTCCTCTCCTGACGGGGAAACCCATGCTGAGCACCCTGAACTCCTTCCTCTCCTGATGGGATCATCCATGCTGAGCACCCTCAACTCCTTCCTCTCCTGACAGGGACATCCATTGCTGAGTACCCTCATCCCCTTCCTCTCTTGACGGGGACATCCATGCTGAGCACCCTCACCTCCTTCCTCTCCTGAAGGGGACATCCATGCTGAGCACCCTCACCTCCTTCCTCTCCTGATGGGGACAACCATGCTGAGCACCCTCACCTCCTTGCTCTCCTGACGGGGACATCCATGCTGAGCACCCTCACCCCCTTCCTCTCCTGACGGGGACACCCATGCTGAGCACCCTCACCTCCTTCCTCTCCTGAGGGGGACACCCATGCTGAGCACCCTCACCTCCTTCCTCTCCTGATGGGGAGATCCATGATGAGCACCCTCACCCCCTTCCTCTGCTGACGGGGACACCTATGCTGAGCACCCTCACCTCTTTCTTCTGCTGACGGGGACACCCATGCTGAGCACCCTCACCTCCTTCCTCTCCTGACGGGATCATTCATGCTGAGCACCCTCACTTCCTTCCTCTCCTGACGGGGACATCCATGCTGAGCACCCTCACCCCCATCCTCTCCTGACGGGGACATCCATGCTGAGCACCCTCACCCCCTTCCTCTCCTGATGGGGACATCCATGCTGAGCACCCTCACCTCCTGCCTCTCCTGACGGGGAAACCCATGCTGAGCACCCTCAACCCCTTCCTCTCCTGACGGGGACATTCATGCTGAGCACCCTCACCCCCTTCCTCTCCTGAAGGGGACATCCATGCTCAGCACCCTCAACTCCTTCCTCTCCTGACGGGGACAACCATGCTGAGCACCCTCACCCCATCCCTCTCCTGACGGGGACACCTATGCTGAGCACCCTCACCCCCTCCCTCCCTGACAGGGACACCTACGCTGAGCACCTTCACCTCCTTCCTCTCCTGCAGGGGACATCCATGCTTAGCACCCTCAACTCCTTCCTCTACTGAAGGGGACCCCTATGCTGAGCACCCTCAACTCCTTCCTCTCCTGACGGGGACATCCATGCTGAGCACCTTCACCCCCTTCCTCTGCTGACGGGGACACCTATGCTGAGCACCCTCACCCCCTTCCTCTCCTGACGGGGACATCCATGCTGAGCACCCTCATCCCCTTCCTTTCCTGATGGGGACATCCATGCGGAGCACCCTCACCCCCTCTCTCCATGACGGGGACACCCATGCTGAGAACCCTCACCCCCTTCCTCTCCTGACGGGGACAAACATGCTGAGCACCCTAACCTCCTTCCTCTCCTGACGGGGACACCCATGCTGAGCACCCTCACCTCCTTCCTCTCCTGACGGGGACACCCATGCTGAGCACCCTCACCTCCTTCCTCTCCTGACGGCGACATCCATGCTGAGCACCCTCACCCCCTTCCTCTCCTGATGGGGACACCTATGCTGAGCACCCTCACCCCCTTCCTCTCTTGACGGGGAAACCCATGCTGAGCACCCTCACCCCCTTCCTCTCCTGATGGGGACACCCATGCTGATCACCCTCACCTCCTTTCTCTCCTGACGGGGACACCCATGCTGAGCACCCTCACCTCCTTCCTCTCCTGACGGCGACATCCATGCTGAGCACCCTCACCTCCTTCCTCTCCTGACGGGATCATTCATGCTGAGCACCCTCACTTCCTTCCTCTCCTGACGGGGACATCCATGCTGAGCACCCTCACCCCCATCCTCTCCTGATGGGGACATCCATGCTGAGCACCCTCACCCCCTTCCTCTCCTGATGGGGACATCCATGCTGAGCACCCTCACCTCCTTCCTCTCCTGACGGGGAAACCCATGCTGAGCACCCTGAACTCCTTCCTCTCCTGACGGGATCATCCATGCTGAGCACCCTCACCTCCTTCCTCTCCTGACAGGGACATCCATGCTGAGTACCCTCATCCCCTTCCTCTCCTGACGGGGACATCCATGCTGAGCACCCTCACCCCCTTCCTCTCCTGACAGGGACACCCATGCTGAGCACCCTCACCTCCATCCTCTCCTGACGGCGACATCCATGCTGAGCACCCTCACCCCCTTCCTCTCCTGAACGGGACATCCATGCTGAGCACCCTCACGTCCTTCCTCTCCTGACGGGGACAACCATGCTGAGCACCCTCACCCCCTTCCTCTCCTGATGGGGACATCCATGCTGAGCACCCTCACCTCCTTCCTCTCCTGACGGGGAAACCCATGCTGAGCACCCTGAACTCCTTCCTCTCCTGACGGGATCATCCATGCTGAGCACCCTCACCTCCTTCCTCTCCTGACAGGGACATCCATTGCTGAGTACCCTCATCCCCTTCCTCTCCTGACGGGGACATCCATGCTGAGCACCCTCACCCCCTTCCTCTCCTGACAGGGACACCCATGCTGAGCACCCTCACCTCCAACCTCTCCTGACGGAGACATCCATGCTGAGCACCCCTTCCTCTCCTGAAGGGGACATCCATGCTGAGCACCCTGACCTCCTTCCTCTCCTGACGGGGACAACCATGCTGAGCACCCTCACCTCCTTGCTCTCCTGACGGGGACATCCATGCTGAGCACCCTCACCCCCTTCCTCTCCTGACGGGGACACCCATGCTGAGCACCCTCACCTCCTTCCTCTCCTGACGGGGACACCCATGATGAGCACACTCACCTCCTTCCTTTCCTGATGGGGACATCCATGATGAGCACCCTCACCCCCTTCCTCTGCTGACGGGGACACCTATGCTGAGCACCCTCACCTCTTTCTTCTGCTGACGGGGACACCCATGCTGAGCACCCTCACCTCCTTCCTCTCCTGACGGGATCATTCATGCTGAGCACCCTCACTTCCTTCCTCTCCTGACAGGGACATCCATGCTGAGCACCCTCACCCCCATCCTCTCCTGACGGGGACATCCATGCTGAGCACCCTCACCCCCTTCCTCTCCTGATGGGGAAACCCATGCTGAGCACCCTCAACCCCTTCCTCTCCTGACGGGGAAACCCATGCTGAGCACCCTCAACCCCTTCCTCTCCTGACGGGATCATCCATGCTGAGCACCCTCACCTCCTTCCTCTCCTTACGGGGACATTCATGCTGAGCACCCTCACCCCCTTCCTCTCCTGAAGGGGACATCCATGCTGAGCACCCTCAACTCCTTCCTCTCCTGACGGGGACAACCATGCTGAGCACCCTCACCCCATCCTTCTCCTGACGGGGACACCTATGCTGAGCACCCTCACCCCCTCCCTCCCTGACAGGGACACCTATGCTGAGCACCTTCACCTCCTTCCTCTCCTGCCGGGGACATCCATGCTTAGCACCCTCAACTCCTTCCTCTACTGAAGGGGACCCCTATGCTGAGCACCCTCAACTCCTTCCTCTCCTGACGGGGACATCCATGCGGAGCACCCTCACCCCCTCTCTCCATGACGGGGACACCCATGCTGAGAACCCTCACCCCCTTCCTCTCCTGACGGGGACACCCATGCTGAGCACCCTCACCTCCTTCCTCTCCTGACGGGGACACCCATGCTGAGCACCCTCACCCCCATCCTCTCCTGATGGGGACATCCATGCTGAGCACCCTCACCCCCTTCCTCTCCTGATGGGGACATCCATGCTGAGCACCCTCACCTCCTTCCTCTCCTGACGGGGAAACCCATGCTGAGCACCCTGAACTCCTTCCTCTCCTGACGGGATCATCCATGCTGAGCACCCTCACCTCCTTCCTCTCCTGACAGGGACATCCATGCTGAGTACCCTCATCCCCTTCCTCTCCTGACGGGGACATCCATGCTGAGCACCCTCACCCCCTTCCTCTCCTGACAGGGACACTCATGCTGAGCACCCTCACCTCCATCCTCTCCTGACGGCGACATCCATGCTGAGCACCCTCACCCCCTTCCTCTCCTGTTGGGGACATCCATGCTGAGCACCCTCACCTCCTTCCTCTCCTGACGGGGAAACCCATGCTGAGCACCCTGAACTCCTTCCTCTCCTGACGGGATCATCCATGCTGAGCACCCTCACCTCCTTCCTCTCCTGATAGGGACATCCATGCTGAGTACCCTCATCCCCTTCCTCTCCTGACGGGGACATCCATGCTGAGCACCCTCACCCCCTTCCTCTCCTGACAGGGACACCCATGTTGAGCACCCTCACCTCCATCCTCTCCTGACGGCGACATCCATGCTGAGCACCCTCACCCCCTTCCTCTCCTGAAGGGGACATCCATTGCTGAGTACCCTCATCCCCTTCCTCTCCTGACGGGGCCATCCATGCTGAGCACCCTCACCCCCTTCCTCTCCTGACAGGGACACCCATGCTGAGCACCCTCACCTCCAACCTCTCCTGACGGCGACATCCATGCTGAGCACCCTCACCCCCTTCCTCTCCTGAAGGGGACATCCATGCTGAGCACCCTCACCTCCTTCCTCTCCTGACGGGGACAACCATGCTGAGCACCCTCACCTCCTTGCTCTCCTGACGGGGACAACCATGCTGAGCACCCTCACCTCCTTCCTCTCCTGATGGGGAGATCCATGATGAGCACCCTCACCCCCTTCCTCTGTTGACGGGGACACCTATGCTGAGCACCCTCACCTCTTTCTTCTCCTGACGGGGACACCCATGCTGAGCACCCTCACCTCTTTCCTCTTCTGACGGGGACACCCATGCTGAGCACCCTGACCCCCTTCCTCTCCTGACGGGGCCATCCATGCTGAGCACCCTCACCCCCTTCTTCTCCTGACAGGGACACCCATGCTGAGCACCCTCACCCCCTTCCTCTCCTGACGGGGACACCCATGCTGAGCACCATCACCCCCTCACTCTCCTGACAGGGACTCCCATGGTGAGCACCCTCAACCCCTTCCTCTGCTGAAGGGGACACCCATGCTGAGCACCCTCACCTGCTTCCTCTCCTGACGGGAACACCCATGCTGAGCACCCTCACCCCCTTCCTCTCCTGATGGGGACATCCATGCTGAGAACCCTCACCTCTTTCCTCTCCTGACGGGGACAGTTATGCTGAGCACCCTCACCCCCTCCCTCCCTGACGGGGATACCTATGCTGAGCACCCTCACCTCCTTGCTCTCCTGACGGGGACATCCATGCTGAGCACCCTCACCCCCTTCATCTCCTGACGGGGACACCCATGCTGAGCACCCTCACCTCCTTCCTCTCCTGACGGCGACATCCATGCTGAGCACCCTCACCTCCTTCCTCTCCTGACGGGGACACCCATGCTGAGCACCCTCACTTCCTTCCTCTCCTGACTGCGACACCCATGATGAGCACCCTCACGTCCTTCCTCTCCTGACAGGATCATTCATGCTGAGCATCCTCACTTCCTTCCTCTCCTGATGGGGACATCCACGCTGAGCACCCTCACCTCCTTCCTCTCCTCACGGGGACACCTATGCTGAGCCACCCTGAAGGGAGTATACAGTCTAAAAGAGAAAATATCAGATTGGCTATTGCAGAGATGCTGAGGTCGTTTAGGAATCTGTAGAAAGTGATTCTCTTAAGGACTCTCATGTTAAAATCAGACAACATACAAACACAGCAGGTGTCGGCATACATGGAAGGTCTAGGAGTAAGTCAGAAGGAACATCCCAAGGAGACCGCACTGCAGGAAGATCAGGTGAGCCAGGTGCCAAAACCCAGCCACTTGGGAGGCTGAGGCAGGAACACTGAGTTCCAGGCCAGCCTCAGCAACTTTGTGAGGCCCTGCCTCCAAATAAAACCAAAAGGGCTGGGGATGTGACTCAGTGGCACAGCTTCCCTGGGTTCCATCCCCAGTACCAAAGAAGAAAGGGTAAATGCATTTGGTGGGCTCAGTAGAGGAGATGTGGCTGAACACAGGACCACGGAGATGAGCTCTGTCAATAAAGACTCCACAAACTGCCATCAAAGTGGACAAAAGATGAGAAGAGAGGAAGAAATGCCCAGGCCTTTGAGATGTTACAGGCTCTTACAGGGGCCGTGTGAGTTCCAGAAGAAGAACAGAAGAGACATCTAAGTAAGAACAGCTGGAAATTTTCAACCTTGATTCCAGAAACACAACCCAAGATCCAGAAGCTCAGAGAACTCCAGGCAGCCTAAGGTTAAGAACCAAAGAACCATAGCTACACATCCTACAGGGACTGCGTTCAAGCTGCAGAAAACCAGAGATGCCTTTAAAAATGTATTATCTGGATAGTGATGATCATCACATTCCACCATCATTAATTACCCCTGCCCCTCCCTTCCCCTCCCACCTCTCTGCCCTATCTAGAGTCCGTCTATTCCTCCATGCTCCCCCTCCCTACCCCACTATGAGTCAGCCTCCTTATATCAGAGAAAACATTTTGGCATTTATTTTTTTAGGGATTGGCTAACTTCACTTAACATTATCTTGTCCAATGCCATCCATTTACCTGCAAATGCCATGATTTTATTCTGTTTTATTGCTGAGTAAAATTCCACTGTGTATATATGCCACATTTTTCTTTATCCATTCATCCACTGAAGGGCATCTAGGTTGGCTCCACAGTTTAGCTATTGTGAATCGTGCTGCTATAAACATTGATGTGGCTGTGTCCCTGTAGTAGGCTGTTTTTAAGTCATTTCGGTATAGACCGAGGAGAGGGACAAATGGTGGTTCTATTCCCAGTTTTCCAAGAAATCTCCAAACTGCTTTCCATATTGGCTGCACCAATTTGCAGTCCCACCAGCAGTGCCTGAGTGTGCCTTTTCCCCCACATCCTCGACAACACTTATTGTTGTTTGTACATAATAGCTGCCATTCTGACTGGGGTGAGATACAATCTTACTATCCAAAGTACATGTAGGAAGACACAAATTGGTGTGAATATACTATGTATACAACCAGAATATGAAAAATTGTGCTCTCTATATGTAATAAGAATTGTGATGCATTCTGCTGTCATATATAAATTTAAAAATTACATAAAAATACACTATCTGTATTTTAATAGTTTTAGTTTCCTTCCTTCTTAGTAGTTCATAGTAACTTCACTATAAAGAAATACCAGAAAGCTACCAATTGTCAGTATTCAGCCTCTTCAAAAAAATCTTCTGCCAAAAGGTTTCCTGGGTACTTGGGTCCAGAAAAAGAGGAACTGAGTTCCCATGGATGGATGTCGGGGTCCTGTGGATGAGGCTTGGTCATGACTCCGCCCACACTGCCCCACCTCCAGAAGATGTCGGGCTCCTCTTGTCTTTCTCACAGGCTCCCTTTGCATCTGTCTAGCAGCCCTAGGCCACGGGTCTCCCAGAGCTCTTACTCGTCACGGGGCTTCGACTCCTTCTTGCATGGAAATGCCCTGTTTTCACCTGAGCAGAGACCAATGCCAAGAGACAAACATCGGTGCTGGAAGAAGGTGACAGTGAAGACACGCAGTACTGAGGCTGGGTACACGGCTGTGCCCGAGTCCGCTGTAATGAGACACGGCCAAGGAGCCACATGCAGAAACACCTGCCTCATTTGTAGAGGGGACGCCTGACCGACCCAGGGAATGGGCTGCCCTCATGTGGTGAAGAGCCAGGGGGCTGAGGAAGCCAGGCTCCACACACACAGTCCTGCTGAGCCATGTCCTCCAGGCACAGGGGGCCTCTGAGGGCACGAGGCCAGGCACACCTGCCGAACACACCGACCTCTGACCAGAGAGAAGGGAGACTGGGTTGTCTGCCAATCCCACTCTCGGTGTCCTTGTCCCATCCCTCACAGCCTGTTCCACGAGCCACATCACTTAGTACACGGTGCTGCTCCTGGGCTCTACGGACTGAGTTCACATGGATGGATGACTGGGTCCTGCGGAACCAGGAGCAAGGGCAGGTGGGCTCACGGCTTCCTATGCAGCTGCTGCCCCAAGCACACAGTAGGCTCTCGGTGAACACTGGCGGGTGCAGAATTCTCTTCTCATGAGGCCCCTTATGGGGCTGTGCCAGGGCCTCGTGACAAGCCCCTGTGCCAATGTGCTGGCAAAGACGGCAGCCAACACCACTGGACGCAGGTTGTACTTATTACCCCAGGATTCACTCCTGCTGGGCCTGCTGGGCTGTGGCCACGAGAGCAAAGGCTGTGTGGCAAGTACTATATTTCTGTGCAAAATGAGACTCATTCATAAAGGTTCCAGATCCTTCAGGATGCCAAGTGCCTGGCCATAGAAAGGGAGCCAGGGGCAGGCTAGCTTACGCAGCCCCTGATGGGCTGCACTTCTCAGCCGCTGCCTCTGCACAGCCTGGACTCCAGGCAGCAGGAAGTGGCCTGGAGGTGGGGGCAGGCAGCTTCTTCCCTTGCCTCTGGGGCTGCTGGCAGTGAGGGACTGGCAGTGAGAGCAAGGCTGGGCTCCAGCCAGCCTCCGGCCTCCATTCTGGAGCAGGCCCCTGCAGCCTACCTGAACGCCTGCCTGACTTGGCAGAGAGGGCCCTCGCAGCCAGGCAGGGGGTGAGAAACACCACCGTCCCCCACACACAGCAGGGAGACTTTACTGTCACCTGCTCAAAACACTGCGCTGAACACCTCCCACATGCAGACGCTTTGCTAACGCAGGGGAATGTGCAGGGAGTGGTGGAGGAGCCTCAGTGCCACAGGGCCGACGGCAGCAAGAGCCACCTCGCCCTCGCGCAGCACATGCGGCAGGTACACTTTATTAGACTAACGGACCCTCGGAGCAACCCACAGAATTTAAAAGACTCTATGTGACTCACACGACTTTACAGGCCGGGAACGGCAGGGGTGGCCGGAGCAGCCTGGGGTTAGCATCGAGTGGCACAGAGAACAGGAGGGGCATTAGGAAGCTGCGATCTCAGGATACCCCGGATGAGGAAGAGCACGGCAGGGACTCGGGTGGCGCCTCTCAGCCATCTGGCCTGTGCTCGCCCAGCTCTCTCAGTGCAGACTCCGCACCTCTAGAAACCTCGAGCACAGAAGGCCGCCCGTGTGCGGTCCGCCTGGCTTCTACTGAGCAGACTACTAGAAGCTGAGTCTCCCCCAAAGAGAAAGCAATCTCTGGAGGGCGTGAGACCTGACGAAGGAGGGCACCACGGGTGGGAAGGTCTCAGCGCCAGCTCACAGGTGGTGACAGAGCCAGGGCTGTCACTCAGACCAAACTCCACAGAGAAGGCCCTGGAAAGACCCCAAGCTGCTGAGTTCATGAGCTGTCCCCAAGAGAGGAAGGAGAAATGTCCCCAGCAGCGGTACCCAGGTGCCTGAGGCCCTGTCACTGTCTGGGAAGCACCGCGGGCAGCAGACTGGCTGAGCTGTGTCTAAGAACTTCAGAGCCCTCCACAGGAGCCCCCCTGGCTCTCAGCAAGAGCACCGGGCAGATGCCAAGAAACACCACGGACAGGGGAGCTCATAAACAATGAGGGTGGCCAAGGTGACTCCAGCCAGGGGGCCTCCCAGATGCATTAAGATTGATATCAATAATGGTTTGCTGGTTATTTTTATCCCTCGTGCTCCGCCAAAAAGGGTGCTCTGCACGGAAGTATGACAGGGCTGAGCTTTTACACACATGAGTGCAGTCCTGAACTGGCCGGGATTCCTGCAGAAGCTGTCAAAGGTCAAGCAGACTGGAGACCCAAGACACGGCTGTGGGAAAGCACTGGTCACGGGCAGTCCCAGGGCAACTGGTTTCGGCCAACAGCGATGAACAAGTAAAGCAGGGCTGGTCCCCGCACCAGGAGGTCTCAAATGGCTGCCAAAGTGAATTTTAATTAAAAAAAAATCAAACTGGAAAGATGCTGGTGATCACCAGACTGCCAAGTCTGCACTTCGCAGTGGTGCAGGTCCCAGCATCCAGCTGGATGGCTTGAGGCCCCGGGCCTGGGTGGTGCTGGCCGGTACCAGCACTCCACACACCTCTATCAGTGAGAGGCAAGTCAGAGCAGAGCACTGGGGAGGCGTGTGGGCCATGGCCACCTTCTCAGAGTCCTTGAGGTGGACAAGTCCACCATCACTGAGCCCCACCTCCTGTTTGATCATCAGGAAGCTCAGGAGCAGAGTTCATGACTCCACAGCAGCAAGAGTGAGCCCAGACCATGACCCAGCACTGCCCTGCCAATACCACCCCTTCCACGGCCACACACCTCCAGTACCCTGGGATGTGGCCCATCAAGAGGCAGCTGAGGCAAGGACACTGGGACTTTCAAAGCTGTGGCCACAGGAGCCATGGGGGATGCTCAGACAAGCCAGAGGAAGCACCTCGCTGCAGCCGGCTCCGATATTCCAGTGCCCATTTCCAGATGTACATTTTAGAGAAGGTGGAAAGGTACTTCTCAGACATCACTCCTCACCTTCAAGGGGCGAGTAGGACTTGCACCCCCTTCCTGTGTGGGTACCCTTCTCTGGCCCAGTCCCAGCTACTCACTCACCATTAAATCCATCTAAATCCCCCGTGTGGGGTTGGCAGAAGAGAAGGCAACCAGGCTGATGCCAGGGAGGAGAGTAGCTAACACAGAGGAGGTCTCCAGGGTCCCCCGGGAAGGGACCTTGGGAGGGTCCTGCTCAGCCCCATCCCATCTGACCCTCGCGTGAGCCCTCAGCCACACAGCAACCTCTGCTGGGTGACTGCTCTGTCCAACATGCTCCACTTCCAGCTCAGCACTGAGAGCCAAGGGCACTGCAGCCAGACCTGCACTGGAACCTGGCCTCCCTCCACCACCCCATGAGCCAGGCACAGGTGCGCACCCTCCTTCCCTAGGAGCTGTTGAACAGGAGGGGAGACGCAGGATGAGCAGAGTCACGCCCACAGAAGACTGCAGCTGCCCCACAGACGTGTGAAGCCAGGGCGAGAAGGGTCCCGCCAAGAGCTGGCAGTGGGCTGCCACAGGCTGTGGGTGTGGGAAGGGAGCAGGCACAGCAGGACTCAGAGTCCCCAGCACCAGAGTGGCTGGGGAAGGGGAGTCTCCCCAGAGGGGCTGGAAAGAGGGGCTGATGCCAACTGCAGTGCAAAGCAGAGGCCGGGGAAAGGCGGGCTCTCTGCAGCACAAATGGCCCTGGGAGGTCCTCCCGGGGGTCAGCGACATGCCAGCAGGCCTTCCAGGAAGGCGCATGGGCACTGAGCAGAGTGACCTGGGCTGGAGGACTAGGGGTGGGTGGGACAGGTGTTAGGCACGAGGCAGTGAGAGCCAGAACTGAGGCTCAGGGTAGGAGAAGCAGAGATAAAGGTGACAGTGGGCACCAAAGGTGGCCTTCTTCCAAGGCATTTCCTTCTAAAATCTCTGTTCAAGTGCGCACACATGAATGTGCATGTCCATAGGCATGCACACGCGTGTGCACAGGTGAGGTGTTGTTCTACTGATGTCTCTTGCTGCATGTCTTCATGACGAGGTGTTGGAGGATAGTGGTGTCTCTCCAACCTGCACCATGAGCCCTCTGCAATCAGTCACTGTCCGTCTTGTGGCCATGCAGAGAGATGTGGAGGAAAACGCGATGCTCATCTGGACACCAGCAGGTCCTTTGTAGATGCTTCCTCCCTGACCTAACCTTACTTCACTCTCTTAGACTTATGTCTGTTAATCACAGGGGACCATGGCTTAGCTCTGCAAATGTGACAGATACATGGTCAGGCTGAAATCCCCATCCCTGTCACCACCCACCATCCCATCCTACCTCACTATCACTTCCTTCATTCTTTTTTTTAAAATTTTCTTATTTGTTTTAATTAGTTATACATGACAGTAGAATGCATGTATGCACTTTGGTATATCATACATAGATGGGTATAATTTTTCATTTTTCTGAGGGTACGTGTTGCAGAATATTGGCCACATAGTCACATCTATACATACAGCAATAATGTCTGTTTCCTTCCACTATCTCTCTATCCCCACACACCCTCCCCTTCCCTCTCCCTACTCTAAGGTAACACTATTCTTCCCAAGTGCCCCCCACCTTATTGTGAATTAGCATCTTCATATTAGAGAAAACATTCGGCCTTTGGTATTGTGGGATTGGCTTCTTTCACTTGGCATGATATTCTCCAACTCCAACCATTTATTGGCAAATGCCATAATTTCACTCTTCTTTAAATGAATATATATACCACATTTTCTTTATCCCTTCCTCTATTGAGGGACACCTAGGTTGATTCCATAGTCTAGCTATTGTGAATTGAGCTGCTATAAACATTGATGTGGCTGTGTCACTATAGTATGCTGATTTTAAGTCCTTTGGTTCTAAACCTAGGAGTGGGATAGCTGGGTAAAATGGTGGTTGCATTCCCAGTTTTCTGAGGAATCTCCAAACTACTTCCCATAGTGGTTGCACCAATTTGCAGTCCCACCAGCAGGTTAGGAATGTACCTTTGTCTCCACATCCTCTCCAACATTTATTGTTGCCTGTACCCTTGATGATTGCCATTCTGACAGGAGTGAGATGAAATCTTAGAATAGTTTTGATTTGCATTTCTCTAGTTGATAGAGATGTTGAACACTTTTTCATATGTTTATTGATCAATTGTATTTCTTCATCTGTGAAGTGTCTGTTCAGTTTCTTAGCCCATTTATTGATTTTTTTTTTGGTGTTGAGTTATTTTTGGTGTTGAGTTGTTTTTTGTTTTTAGTTCTTTATATGTACTAGAGTTTAATGCTTTATTGGAGGTGAATGTGGTAAAAATTGTCTCCCAGTCTGTAGGCTCTCTCCTCAAGTTTTTGTTTCCTTTGCTGAAAAGAAGCATTTTAATTTGAATCTATCCCATTTATTAATTCTTGATTTTTACTTCTTGTGCTTTAGGAGTCTTGTTAAGGAAGTCAGATCCTAGGCCAACGTCATAAAGATTTGGGCCTGTTTTTTCTTCTATTAGGCACAGAGTCTCTGATCTAGTGCTTACCTCTATAATCTACTTTGAGTTGATCTTTGTGTAGGGTGAGAGATAGAGGTTTGACTTCATTTTGGTACTTATGGATTTCCAGTTTTCCAGCACTATTTGTTGAAGATGCTATCTTTTGTTTTTGGCACCTTTCTCTAGTATGACATAACCCTATTTATGTGGGTTAGTCTCTGTGTCCTCTATTCTGTACCATTGGTCTACAAGTCTATTTTGGTGCCGATACCATGCCATTTTTGTTACTAAAGCTCTGTAGTATAGTTTAAGGTCTAGTATTGTGATGCCTCCTGCTTCACTTTTCTTCCTAAGAATTGCTTTAGCTATTCTGGGTCTCTTATTTTTCCAAAAAATTTTCATGATTGCTTTTTCTATTTCTATGAAGAGCATCACTGGGATTTTAATAGGAATTGCCTCAAATCTGTATAATGCTTCTGGTAGGATGGCCATTTTGACAATATTAATTCTGCCTATCCAGGAGCATGGAAGATCTTGCCATCTTCTGAGGTTTTCTTCAATTTCTTTCTTTAGTGTTCTGTAGCTTTCATTGTAGAGGACTTTCACCTCTTTTGTTAAGATGGATTATTCTATTTTATTTTTTGAGGCTATTGTGAATGGAGTAGTTTCCCCAGTTTCTCTTTCAGTGGATTCACTGCTGATGTATAGGAGTACATTTGATTTATGGGTGTTGATTTTCATATCCTACTACTTTGCTAGAAGATTTCTGGTGGATTTTTTTTTTTTGATCTTCTAGAATAATAGCATCAGCAAATAGTGATAATTTGAGTTCTACTTTACTTATTTGTTTTCCTTTAATTTCTTTCTTTTGTCTAACTGCTCTGGCCAGAGTTTCAAGGATGAAATTGGTGGTGAAAGAGGACATCCCTGTCTTGTTCCGGTTTTTAGAGGTAATGCTTTCAATTTTTCTCCATTTGGAATGATGCTGGCCTTGGGTTTAGCATAGATAGCTTGGACAATGTTGAGGTATGTTCATACTGTCCCTAGTTTTTCTAGTGTTTTGAACATGAAGGTGTGCTGTATTTTGTCAAATGCTTTTTCTGCATCTCTTGATATGATCATATAATTCTTGTTCTTAAGTTTATTAATATGATGAGTTACATTTATTACATTTATTGATTTCTGTGTGTTGAACCAACCCTGGGATGAATCCCACTTGATTGTGGTGCACTATCTGTTTAATATGGTTTTGTATGTGAGTTGCCAGAATTTTATTGAGAATTTCTGTGTCTGTGTTCATCAGGGATATTGGTCTGAGGCTTTCTTTCCTTGATGTGTCTTTGTCTGGTTTTGGTATCAGGGTGATATTACCCTCGTAGAATGAGTTTAGAAGGGTTCCCTCCTTTTCTATTTCATGGTATAATTTGAGGATATTGGTGTTAGTTCTTCTTTGAAAGTCTTGTAGAACTTGACTGAGAATCCATCTGGTCCTGGGCTTTTTTGATGGTGTTTTCTATTTCATTACTTGAAATCAATCTGTTTAAAGCATGTATGACCTCCTCATTCAGTTTTGGTAGGTCATATGTCTCTAGAAATTTGTCAATGTCTTCAATATCTTCTATTTTATTAGAGTATAAATTTTCAAAGTTGTTGATAATTATCTTCTGTTATTTCAGATGTGTCCTTTGATATTTCCTTCTTCATCTTGTATTTTAATAATTTGAGTTTTCTTTTTGTTAGCATGGCCAGGGGTTTATCTATTTTATTTATTTTTTCAAAGAACCAACCTTTTGTTTTGTCAATTTTTTCAATTGTTTCTTTTGTTTCGATTTCATTGATTTTGGCTCTGATTTTAATTATTTCCTGCCTTCTACTGATTTTGGTGTTAATTTGTTCTTCTTTTTCTAGGGCTTTGAGATGTGGTGTTAGGTCATTTATTTGTTGACTTTTTATTCTTTAATGAAAGCACTCAATGCAATAAACTTTCCTCTTAGTACTGCCTTCAGAGTGTCCCAGAGATTTTTAAAAATTTTTTTTCATATCCTTATTTTATTTACTTATTTTTATGTGGTGCTAAGGATCGAACCCAAGGCCTTGCACATGCAAGATGAGTACTCTACCGCTGAGCCACAACCCCAGCCCAAGTCCCAGAGATTTTGATACGTTGTATCTGTGATCTCATTTACCTCTAAGAAATTTTATTTCATTCTTGATTTCTCTTACCATCCATTCATCATTCAATTGTGTGTTAGTCTCCATTTGTTACAGTAGCTTCTATTATTTATTTTATTGTTGATTTCTAATTTCATTCCATTGTGGTCTGATAGAATGCAGGGTATTACCTCTGTTTTTTTTTTTTTTTTTTTGGATTTACTAAGAGTTGCTTTGTGGCGTAAGATATGGTCTATTTTAGAGAAGGAGCCATGTGCTGCTGAGAAGAAAGTATATTTGCTTGTGGATGGATGAAAAATTCTATATGTCTCTTAAGTCTAAATTATTGATTGTATTACTTAGTTCTATACTTTCCTTATGTATTTTTTGTTTGAAAGATCTGTCCAGTAGTGAAAGAAGTGTGTCACCCAGTACTACTGTGATGTAGTCTATTTGACTCTTGAAATTGAGGAGGGTTTGTCTGATGCACATAGATTCTCCATTTTGGGGGGCATAAATATTTATAAATCTTTGTAATTGCTATGTCCTGCTTATATCTACTTCCCTTCTTTCCATAACTTCTTTAAGAAGTATGGAATGTCCTTCTTTGTCTCTTTTGATTAATTTGGGTTTGCGGTCTACCTTATCTGAAATGAGGATGGAAACCCCTGCTTGTTTATGCGATCCATAGGAGTGATAAGTTTTTACCCACCCTCGCACCTTCAGCAGGTGGATGTCTTTGCCCATGAGGTGAGTCTCTTTTTAATCCAATCCACCATTTGTCTTTTGATTGATGAGTTTAGGCTGTTAACATTCAAGGTTGCTATCGAGATATGATTTGTATTCCCTGTCATTTTGATTTATTTCTAGTTTTTGATTTGTCTTAGTTTCTTATTTGGTTGAATGTCCCTTTAGTAGATCCTCCTTTGGCTGGTTATCTCTCTTTTTCCCCCCACTTCATCCTCATGGAATATTTTGTTGAGAAGGCTCTGTAGGTAGGACTACAGACTAGAATTCTTTTAATATTTTTTATAATGGAATGTTTTAATTTCATCTTCAAATCTGAAACTTAATTTTGCTGGATATAAAATTCTTCATTGTCATCCACTTTCTTTCAGAGGCTGAAATATATTATTCCAGGGCCTCCTAGCTTTCAGGATCTGGGCTGAGAAAACAGTTGAGGTCCGAATTGGTTTCCCCCTATATGTAATTCGATTTTTTTCTCTCAGCCTTAAGATTTTATCTTTACTCTGTGTGTTAGTCATTCTCATTAAAATGTGTCTTGGTGTGGGTCTGCTGTAATTTTGCACATTTGGGGTCCTCTAAGCCTCTTGTATTTGATTTTCCACTCCATTCTTTGGGTTTGGGTAATTTTGTGCTATTATATCATTGAAAAGATTGTGCATTCCTTTGGTTTGTGTCTCTGCCCCTTCATATATGCCAATAACTCTTAAATTTGGTCTTTTCATGTTATCTCATAATCCCTGGATGTCCTGTTCATGGTCTCTTTCCATCTTCTCTACGTGTTCAGCTCTACTTTCAAGGTTATATATTTTGTCTTCATTGTCTGAGGTTCTGTCTTCCAAGTCTGTAGGTGATGTTTTCTATTAAATTTATAATTTGGTTTGCTGATTCCTTCATTTCGAGGATTTCTGCTTATTTTTTCTCACGATCAGCCCACAGGCTGGCAGAACTGTCTTTAAAACGCAGACTGGAGTAAGCTGCCTCAGAGACATGTGTCTGTGCTAAACCAAACCACCTGCCACAGGCCTCCCTGCCGCCGGCCTCCTCACCACCAGACCCCGCCTCCTGCTGCTCAAGGGGGGCCTCCCCCAGCACCCAGACTGCAGGTGCCTCCCCACCAAGACCTCCACGGGCAGGGGTTGCCTGCGAGGCCCCTTCCTCGTGCACTGCCCTTCCTGAGCTGGACAGGCTTCCTCAGGTCTCAGCCTAGAGGTCACCTCCCCGAGAGCCCAGCCCAGCCTCCTTCCTCCTCTGGCATGGCTCAATTGCCATGGCATGTGCGCACACACTCTCACACACACACACACACAGGGCCACATCTTCAGATGCATGTCCCCCCTTCCTCTCTGTCCATCTCCCAAGACTACCAGCCTTGAAGGGTCAGGGAAAGTATCTGCATGCTCCTGGGGACTTGCACAAAGCCGCCCCCTCTAAGGTACCTGATGACAGACCGGGTGCTGTGGAAGGAAGGTACAGAAGTGTAGGCTAAAGACACAGAACTGACCCTTGCAGGTGGTCACTGCCAGCACCAGGCTAAACACTGAGATGATCCAGTTCAGCTGATCTTCCCACCACTTCTAGGTCCTTCTGGAAGGGAGAGCAAAGCCCAGAGAGGCTGAGCCACTTGCCTGAGGCCACACAGCAAGGAGGGGTAGAGCAGGTCTGTGCGGGCCTCACTGTCATGCACCCGATTGCCTGGGGTCATGTCTGGCCAGACCATAGAAACCTGGCTGGGACTACTTACTCCTGTCTCCAGTGATGCTATTTCTATGTCAGGCCCTGGGCTAGATTCGAGGGCTCTAAGCCTTCCCATGGCTCTCTCCCCAGGGTCTGTCTCTGCATGGCTTCTCTGTGTCTCGATCCTCACACACGACATGTCCCTCTAGGTGAGGACACCAGTTGCACTAGATTAGGGTCTGCCCATGACCTCAGCCTCATGCGATCACACTGCCAAAGACCCTGTCTCCACATGAGCTTGGTCACGGGCCCCAGGGGAAGACGGAGTTGCCGAGGACCTTGCCCCACATGCCACCCATCATGCCTGTCAGCCTTGTGTATTCATGACAGCGGGGAGGCTCTGGAGAGCACGGGAGGCCAGAGCAGCCACTGGGGGGAGGGTCCTGCAGGGGGAGGACACCCTTCCAGGCAGGCTGCCGTGGGGACGAGTCCCAGTTAGTGGCTAGGGACAGAGCATGCCTGAGCTGGGGCTGGCGCGGCTCAGACACACAAACTGCAGTTCTCAAAACATTCTATCCATCTGACACGTCCCTAAACTGAGCTGCCCTTCCACAGTACGGAATGAATCAGGGGGTTAACCGCTCCCTGAAGACTGCTGCCCGCCCCGAGATGTCCCTGCCACTCAGGCATCTGTTAGGCGTGTGCTTGTGGCATGGGCAGGAGCCTGCCATCATCCACTGTAATGTGCTGCAAATTAGAGGGACGGAGCCGCCAAGCCACTCTGCCGGGAGGACACGTTCCGCCTCTGCCATTACCGATGTGCAGGACGACCAAAGAGCACTTAAGCTTGAGAGAGGACGCGGGCCACAGGAGAGAGACGTCAAGGGCACGGTGCCCGTGTGCTCCGGCAGCGAGCTGTCAAAACAGGCCTCGCCTGAGTCTCCTGTCAAGGAGCTGCCACGGTGTCTCCTGCTGCACGGGGCCCATTGTGATGTTGTGACCCTCCACAAAGAAGTGGCCGTGAAGCACCCTTTCCAAGCTCAAAGGTCAGAAGACAGACCACTGCCGAGGCCCTTGCAGGCTACAGCGTGGATGGTTGCAGAGGGCACTGTCATGGAGAGCCACGCGTCTGCAGCAAGCATGCGGCTGGCCCTGGAGGAGCCGCCATGCTCAGGGCCCTTGCCCAAAGCCCCAAGAGCTCCAGAGGAGATGGCAGCCAGCATCCCCTTACAACAGCATCCCCGCCTCGGCACAGCCTACTCGGGGTCATGCCTGAGGACCTGCATCAAGTCCAAATGAGCAGTGTCAGGCCACAGTACCACGGTACCACAAGCCAGCTGACCACGGGTCCTCCTCGCCGTGAAGTGACCACATCCACTTTCCTGGACCAGCAAAGACAGTAGCGAGTATCACAATCTAATTGACTTCTGCCCCAGCCAAAGGAGCACCTGTGGCTGCACTTAGGGTGCCTGCTTACAAGAGGGCCACACACACCTGGCCACCGCCCACAGCTGGAGAGTGCGTGCCTCGGGCACCCTTGCTCATTGTGGAGGGCAAAGCCACACTGTCTGGTGGACCCCACCCCAAGGTTGCCTGTAAATAAGAGGCTGGGATCCATACTCCACCCTGCTGGACTCCAGCTACCAGGCAGGCAAAGCCTGCTACAACCACAGCACACCACAAAGTGTGCAGAGCCATGTCGGTGACGGGTCAGAAAGCAACGGAGACAGCTCTCGGAGGAGGCACACCACCATGGCCATGCTGCATGCTTGGACACATGATCACTCACACAGCAGGTCACTCTCACTCAGAAAGTGGGACACACACACACAGACACTGAAGACAGCAGTACACACACTCTCAGACAGCTGGACACACATCCTTCTATACAGGTGGACACACACACTCTCAGACAGCTTGACACCAACTCAAATAGCTGGACACACACACAGCTGCACAGTCGGACACACACAACCTCAGGCAGCTGAACACACTCACACAGACAGCTGGACACACATTCGCTTAAAGAGCTAGACACACACTCACACAGACAGCTGGACATACATACTTCTAGACAGGTGGACACACACACTCTCAGACAGCTAGATACACAAAACAGTGGGCTTACACACTCTCAGACAGTTGGATACACACGCAGACGGCAGCACACACAATCTCAGCTGAACACACATTCACCCAGAGAGCTGAACACACACACACAGACGGCTGGACGCACACACAAATAGCTGGACATATGTACTCCAGACAGCTGGATACACTCATGCAGATGGCAGGACACACACTTGCTCAGAGAACTGGACACTCAGACAGCAGGACACACACTCAGGCAGCTAGATGCACGCTCATGCAGACAGCAAGACACTAACTCAGACAGGTGGACACACATATGCAGACAACAGGACACACACACAGAGACAGCTGTAGACACATACAGACTGTAGCACATACCCTCAAACAGCTGGACACACATACACACACACACACACAAACACAGCTGGAGACCCAGACAGCTGGATATACACTCACTCAGAGAGCTGCACACACACTCAGACAGCTGGACACATGCAGACCTGGGCACACAGCTGCACATGCACACATTCAGACTATTGGGTACACAGACCACAGGGCACACTCCAAAAGCTAGACACATACACTCTCAGACAGCAGGAGCACCTGTGGCTGCACATGCACCCACTCAGACAGATGGATGCACACACTTCAGACACTCAGATGCTAGAGACCCATGGACAGCTGGATTCACACAGCTGGCAGGACGCCACACCCTCCGTTGGGAAAGGGCACCACTCGGTGGCAAGCAAGTTCTCCCCAAGGGCTCTTGCTGTGCCCTTCATGAAAGGCATGGACAGAATGGCAGTCCCCAGGGCCCATGGGAGGCGTGCGAAGCCCAGGGGGTGAGTCCTGAGGAGAGGCGAGGCCGCACCGCAGTCCTGGGCCCTCTGATGAGTCACAGCTGAGTGCCAGGGGACTGCCAGAGCCCACTAGCAGGAGGCCCGTGGCTGGCCAAGACAGCTGGCGAGGACAGGAAGCCACGCCTCAGGTGGGGGTCCTGTAGCTAAAGTCCCCAAGAGTAGAGCATTTGTACTGCTAAGTGGGGGCGTGAGTGGAATCATCCACCAAGATGACGCCCAGATCTCTTTTATTCGTTCATTTTCAGAACAACAAAGTCAAAAGTCTGTGAGGCCTTTCAGTGAAAAACACAGTCTGGATTCACTTGCAGATTAAAGAAATCCACTTCTACTGAAGTGAGAAGTTGCTCACCCGAGATGGAACTGCTCCCGAGCACGACAGGGTGCACTCCGTGTGTCTTATTTTAAAAGACGACGACTTCGGGTACAGGAGACTGTGGCCGAGCGAGTACTCCACTATTGTGGGAAAGAGCCGATGGCGGGCAGCAGCAGCCCTCGGAGACCAGGAGAAGGCCCAGAGGAAACAGGACTCCAGATTCTGACCCTGACCCAGTTTCTCACTGCATTGATAGGTTATTTGGTGTCATCTTTTAAAAACATTCCTCATGTGCGTGGCGGAGGGCCTTGGGCAGGGTCTGTCTAACACAAAGCGTGCTCACAGGTGCAGGTAAGAAGGAAGGTCTCTCCACAGGCGTCTGTTAGATCTCTGTCTGGCACCGGGTGTTTATGTCAAGAGGGAGGGTCAAGTCCCAGGGCAGT
This sequence comes from Marmota monax, assembly GCF_021218885.2. Taxonomy (NCBI): domain Eukaryota; kingdom Metazoa; phylum Chordata; class Mammalia; order Rodentia; family Sciuridae; genus Marmota; species Marmota monax. The sequence goes on from NW_026691942.1 coordinate 566,601, forward strand.
CATGTGTGATCCAGCAGGTAGGGACCCCTGGCTACTCAGGCTGCCTGGGGAAGGCTGGGGCAGGGACTGGCCCTTCCCCAGGCCTTGGTTTCTGACCATCACATTTTTGTATTTCAGCTCACAGCCAGGTCTGGCTCTGCCCCCAGGGTACGCAGTCAGGAACTTTCCATGAACTCATCTCACTTGAGCTCTTCAGCCTCAAGCAGCGCCGCCTCCCTGTGACCCAGCTCGCCCATGGGCTCCGGCCCCGGGGTGAAGTGCTGTGTTTCCACCTGCCTTCGTGGGGAGTCTGCAGTGACGTGCTTCCCCTCTAGGAAGGGTCTGTGGGGAGCGTGGAGGTCCGGCCCCCACCCTCCCGTCTGGGATGCTCAATGGCCGGGCTGCGGTGGCAGTGAGGGCACTGGCCAGTCCCTTGAGTGAGCCCTCCTTCACTCACAGCCTGCTCTCTGGCACCAGGGCTGACAGGGACTTTCACTTGGCCTCGCCCCACAGAGAAGCCAGGCTCACAGCGGCGGGGCAGGGCGAGGCTTCAGGGCTGCCTCGGGGACTCGTGGCTTCACCAGGCCAAGGTCCCCAGCTGCTCCTCAGTCCTCAGTGCAGAGACTCGCCGAGGGCGCAAAGGAGCGCCACCTTCTAACAGGGCTGTGGGACTCTGACACAGTGCTGGAGACACACCACAGAGGGGACTCTTCAGAGAGGGCATCGCCTTGGAATGGGAGCAAGACCTCAGCCCATTTTCCTCACTTTCCCTCAACATCAGTAACTCCACCACTCTTGCACTGGGGATGGCAGGAGCTGGGGGGAAAACAGGTAGCACTTCCCAACCTCCCTGAAGCTCCTCTCCTAACCCAGCCGCAAGGCATCAGCTGTGGCAGCTGACACTGACCCTGTGACAGTCCAAGGAGGTGAGGGGAGCACACCCAGCCACAGCAGGGGACAGGAGGTGAGGGGAGCACACCCAGCCCCAGCAGGGGACAGCAGATGAGCACCAACCCACAGCACTGGACAGGAGGTGAGGGGACCACACCAACCCACAGCAGTGGGACAGAAGATGCAGGGGAATGTGGCTCTGTTTGAGATGCTTTGGTCAAATAGCCACTGGTTCTCGCTCTGGACCACCAGAATTGTAGGGCTAGTCACAACGCGTGTGGCAGAGTGTCACCCCAGTGTGGCGTGGCCTGGGGTGGTATGTAACACCCTCCCAGCAGGCCTGGTGCTGGCACGTGCTGGGAGAGCCTCTGATCTAGAACTCCAGGGCCAGCAATGCCCTCTCTAAGGGCAGGCAGTGGACACACAGGCTCCCTGGCCTGATCTGTCAGCCCCCTCGGCTCTGCCTCTGCCCTGGAGCAGCTGAACACAGGTGTGCAGTGTCCCTCCTACAGCACAGCTACTGGTGGTGGCTAGGGCCGTGGCTTGCAGGTCCTGGCAAAGCTCCGCGGGAGGCAGAGGTTCCGGGGACATGAGAGGCCCTGTGACGTCCAGGGGAGACCAAGAGGCACGCAGAGCCGCCTGCCCAGCTCTCCTGGGAATGGGGTGGGTTTGTGGCTGGAAAAGGCAGAGGTGAATACAAGGCAGGAAGGAGGAGCCTGCTGGACCCAGAGGGGCAAGCGGCCTGGACAAGGGCAGGTGAAAGTCTCTGTGGCTGTGCTACTGAAGGGACAGTGGGGCTGGCCCCAGGGGGCGCAGCTGTGGCAGAGCCCAGCCTGCCCGGAGGCTCTGTCCCTTCTTCCCTGCCGTTTGTTCCTTTAACATGGAGGAAGAGACCAGGAAATGACCAGGATCTTCTGCGGGCAAGGCCAGTACACCTGTGGGCTGTGTCTCCCTGTTGCCGTCATGGCTGGAGATGGCCAGCTCCTCGCACCCATGAAGGCCCAGAGGGTACATGTGCTGAGCTCTCCGCCCAGGAAAAACAGAGTGCAACCCTGCAAGAGCGCACTCCCTTGCTAGAGGGGTCCCAGTCTCCAGTGACAGGAGTCACAAACTAAAGGGTGCCTGCCCAGAGGTTCAGGCTCAGCCTGAGCCATCAGGGTCAGCTGGGACGCCAATGCCTGTTTCATCCACACAGACAGACACACTTGTTTGTGCAGGTGGCAGCTCAGCTAAGCTCCAGCCCTGGCTGGCTGAGGACCGGGCTGGGGAGACGTCACCTGCCATGTTTAGCACAGGGCGGGAACCGCGCTGCACTTGCTCTCTTGTGCTCTGCAACTGTCATAAGACAAGGTGCTGAGGTGCAAGCCGCCTCTCAACCTGAAAGGGGTAATTACATCCACCTTTAATCAGTGCCAACACAGATCAGAGCTGCCCTTCCCAAGCTGCCTTGCGGATGGCAAGTGACCTTCCACACCTGCCACTCGTGTACAACAGGAGCCACGTGCACCTCGCCAGCAGACAGCCTTGGCAGGTAGGTGGGAGGCACCGGCTGCCGCAAGCCTGGTCCACTCACGGCCAAGTGCCTCTGGCCCCGTGAGCTCCTGGTGGCTCCTGGCCAAGTGGAGAGCACCACTGAAAAGGCTCTTCTCCTGAGGACGCGGCGCAGGACCTTCCTGACTCCAGCAACCGGGCATCAGCCTCAGTGGGAGCAACGACCAGCAATCGCACACCTGGCAGGACCTACCATCTGCTCTCAATCCAGGCCTCCGTGCTTCATCTCACCCTGGAGCAGCCTCACGGGTGCAGCTGCCAGTCCTACCTGCCAGAGAAGACCCCCCGAGTCTGGACAAAGCCACGGCGTTTTCTAAATTCACTTGACAAAAAGGTGTAACTGGGCTTTGAACTGAGATTCCAAACCCCAGATTCACCCTCATTCACCTTCCCTGCAGCCAACCTCCGCTGCTGTGAGCTGGCAGAGAGGACGCTCAGGCGGGGCTGGAGGGACTGGAGCTGGTCTCCACTGCAGCCAGGAAACGTCTGGCCCAAAGCAAGGGCGCTCTCCTGCTCTTGGCCTCGCTGAACAGAGGAGGCGATGTTAGGAGGTGAAGGGTGGCCCTGTGTGCTGTCAACTGGTGCGTGGCAACATCCTCACCACTGCACCCAGGACTGTGGCCAGCCGACAGCACTGCCCTTGCAGGGAGGCCCAGCATGTTCTCACAAATGGGAGCCGCGGGGACAGTGGGCCTGGGTACCAGGCTTGCGGCACGAATCAGAAGTCCTATTCCCAGATGTTGCGATTCTGTGCTGGGAGGAAGAAGTGGGCCAAGCTGTGGAAACAGCCCTAAGAAGACTGTAGGTGGGCAAGATCACCTGCTTTGAGGGTTTCTGTCAGGCTGGTCCCAAGTGCTCAGGGAACCATGCCGGTCCCATCCTCACAGCTGCTGGTTCTGAGCTGTCCCATAGTTCACATCTGAGGGCCCCAGATCCCAGCCGGACACTGCTGGCTGGTGGAAGAGAAGTTTGCAGAGTTTGTCCCTCAGTACTGTCACATCATTACATCTGGCCCTTTCCTGCCTCAAGTGCCAGTCAGCGGACATAGCCCTGCACTGCCCAGGTGGCCCATGTATCCTGGCCTGCAGCACTAATGGGCGCTGGGAAGGCTGGGGATCAGGGCGGTGGCTCGATGGCATCTGGGGCCAAGGCCACCGTGGGCACCAAGGCACACAGGCCCTGCAGAAGCAAGGAGAGCCCATCTAGAGGCTCAGGGAGCCACGTAGTTATCCCTATCGTGGGCACCCCTCGTCCAGGTGCCTCGGGACTGGTGTTTGTGGAACTCCCAGGGTTCTACGGAGGCCAGCCTCCCTCCCAGAGCAGCCTGCTGAGCCACCGAGGAGGGAGATCTGCTGGGAACTGACCCTGGCTGCAGGGCACAGGCACTGCCCCTGTCCCCAGTGTCCTGCCTCTGGAGGAGGCACTGTGCCGCCTCACTGTGTTTCTTCCCCTGGGGGCTTCCCAGGAGCCCCCTCTTAGTCAGGGTGACTGCACTTCTGTTTCTATGCTGAGAGGGTGAGAGGGAGTAGCAACATCACTGCGTATGGACAAAGAAGAAGATAGCTCAGGGGTGGTTCAGAAAAAGAGCACAAAGGGCCCAGCAGGCTGGTGGAGTGCTTGGCAGGGTGAGTCCCTGAGGCGACTTCCCATCTTCAACTACAGCTACCCCTGAGCCCCCACGGGGGTGGTGCCTCCAGTGTGACTGGATCCTGCAGCCAGCCCAGTATCCTCCGGTTCAGTCTCCCATCCAACAGCACCTTAGGTCCAAGCCGTGAAGAGGAAACACCCCAGGGGGGAGGAGAGAGTCAGCGACACCCACTGACCACCCCTCAACTGCAGCTACAGACAGCCACACAGGGGCCACGTCCATGTTGGCCCACGGTCAACAGTGCGCCAGGCCAGGATTCCCACAACCCTTACGCAGAAACAGTAAGAGGAGCTGGTCCAAGCCCCAGAGCTGGCTGTGGTTCACTCACGGCAGCCAGGAGCAAAGAGAGAGGAAGGGTCCTGCCCCTAAATCCCCTTCAAAGACACACCCCAGGGACCTAACTTCCTCCCACTAGACCCGCACTCCCGACAGCAGCCTGGGCTGGTGACCAAGCCCTCATCACAACCACGTCATGCACTCCCTGATCTCCCTCCGATGTCACTGGCCCTAGTGGCAGAACATACAACTTAGCTTTTCCATGTGAGGAGCCAGTCACAAGGGCTTCCTGCCCGAGTGACAGATGACCACACCCCTAGGCACCAAGCCAGGAACTGTGCCTGACGCCTCATACCGCACCACAGGACCTCTACCCCAGGGTCCCCTCCAGCCAGTCCCCACACTTGCCACGGCCACCATCCCTATCCGTGTCACTGTCCGCATCCATGTCACCATGCCCACCCCATCTATGTTGCCACCTCATTCACATCACTGTGCCCACCCGCTTCTCTGTCCCCCTCCGGGTGGACATGCCCCTCTGCACTGCCCACTCCACCTCACACCTTCTGCGGTGCCATGAATGCCTTCTACCCATCTTCCTAGAAGCTCCTGCCCACTCTGTAGCTAAAGCCAAGACGCTTTTGAAAGCCGTGTAACAGTTAAACTGCTTTCAGACCCCGAGCTCTCCCCCAGTGTCTTTCAATGGCATCCCATTCCTACAGGGTCAGGGTAATAGCTCTGACTCCCTCTGCTGGGCTGGTCTTGATTTCTGCAGAGTGTCAGCTATGTCTTCAGGTACATCCAGAGTCCAGCCGTCTGTCTCCACACTGCCACTGTCCCCAGCCCTCACCTCACACCAGGACTGCTGCAGAGCCATCTCCCTGATTCTGTTCTTGTGCCCCCTGCCCCACGCCCACTTGCTACCATCTGCCTTCGACCCAGTGGGAAATGGGGCCTTCCAAAGAGTCAGCTATGCCATCCAGTGACTTCTCCCCTCGTGCAAGGTAAAGTAAAGGTCCTGAGCTCAGATGAGCGTCTGTCTTGGTGATTTACTTGGAGGACGCTTGGAGAGGTTAGGAGAGAGGAGAGAGGAAGCCACACGGGGCACCACTGGGCAAGTTTCAGCCAGGGAAGCAGGTCACCCACACGAGGATCCTGGGAGACACACACAGCACTCAGAGGCACCCCAGAGGGCAGAGGCCTAGTGCCTGCCGCATTCTCATCTGTCCTCTGCCAAGGGAGGCCCCAAGAGAATTGGCCCACAGGAAGGCCTCAGGCAGGGTCAGTGTCCAAGTGAGCAGAAATGGTAGCTATGGGCACAAGATCAAGGCAGGGCACACAGTGGGGCTCTGAAGGTCACCCCAGCATGGCCCTCTGGGTGCCCCAGAAGTGCCAGGCACTGGGCACAAAGCTTCTGCTCCTGATGCCTCTGCTAGGTTGCCGGAGGTGTTTTGTGCAGGTCCAACAGCAAGAGTCCCTCAGCAGCTTCCCAGGGCACCAGAACAGTCCTTGGTGAGGTCAGCTGATGTTTCTGACAGGTCCCTTTGTCAAAAGGCCTCAAGCTCATTGTGTGGAAACCTGTGAGAGGGGCTGGGGTTGTAGTCGGTGCACGTGTGAGACACTGGGCTTGATCCTCAGCACCACATAAAAATAAATAAAGGCATCGGGTCCACATGCAACTTTAAAAAAAGAAAAAAGAAAACCTTGTTTATGAGAATTGTGTATGCATTTTACACAACTCTTGTGTGTGTCTCTTCAGAAGCAGGTTTTACAGGAAAGAGTCCTGTCTGCACCATCCCCAGGGGGCCTGCTCATGGTGTCTGCATGTCCAGGTGTGGGAACAGCTGGCTGTGTCCAGGTGTGGTGCCGAGCAAGCAAGGGAGCCCCAGGGCACATGGGTCCCCTTGCTGCCCACAGGACAACACAGTTCCAGTACTTGCTGACCACCATTTCTGCCTTGCCCTGATGCTGGTCAGGAGGGCACACACAGATGGCCCTGTGGGGACGGGTGAAATCGCTCACACCAAGTTGTGATGGAAGCCTCCGCCACCTTGTGCTCTCCAGCAGGGCAGGTTAGTGCAGAGATGCCTGGGTGTATGGAGAGGAGGACGGGGTGCAGCTCCCTACCTGCCCCCACCCTGCACACAACCCTCCCTGCTGCTCTTGGAGGCCCCCTGCTGGGGTCTGCTCAAGCCCTAGGATAGGAGCCACCTCTGCTCCCTGCAAAGACTTCTCTGGTCAAAGAAGCCAAAGGGCCCTGCAAGATGGGCGCTGTTCTCCGTGAGGGCTGAGGCTAGTCACCCAGGGAGGAGGGAGGGTCCCTAGGGAGGAGGGGTCATGTGACTGCTTGCTTCTCCGCGAGTATCTTGGGCCATGCCTCCACCTTGTCGAGGTCTCCGTCCTCCTGGGTCTTGAGCACCCTCCTCACAGACTTCCTGCCCAGCAGAGAGGCATCTGCGCACCCAGGCTAGTGGGTCTCCAGCTCCCTGGCTCCAGGGTTCCTCTCGCTCAGGAGGACCAGACCCCCCGAGGCCCTGCAGACAAGCCCCTCTGCCTTTCCTCAGCCCCCAGCAGAGAGGCGTGGGTCTGGAAGCCAACTGCAGCACAGTGGCAGCTGTGGGAGGCTGTGCCCTGAGTGCTCACCTGGTGGGCTCTCATGAGGCCCCGGGTCATCTTCTGCAGGTGGCGATGCCATGCTTTTGACTCTGGGTCCAGAGGCCGTCTTGGACTTGCTTCTGATTGCTCTCAGACTGCCCTGGCACTGGTGGGTGTCTAGACTGGAGGTGTCCCTGAGCATTTGCGCAGCCCTTGGACAGATGCTCGGCTCTCCCCTCCACTAGCCCGAGGACACTGGGAGGAAAGAGTTAGGTCCTCCTTAAAGCGGCGCCCCGTCTCACGCTGCTCGGGTGGGGTGCAACAGGGCATGGGAGGTTTGAAGAAGCACACGGCACTCCTCCAAGGATGAGGAGAGGAGAGGTGCACTCCCAGGCTCTCCGTGTCCCGTGAGGAAGAGATCAGGTGGCCTCCTCAACAGGGAAGAGCACTGGCGTCACAGAGTGCCTGGGTCAGTTCTCCCTATGACGGTGGACGGTGTCCACATCCAACAGCAGGAACTGCACCTGCTCCCCAGGGCACAGCTACAGCTGGCCCCCAAGCCAACCCAGGGTCCAGACAGGAAGGGGACCACGTTCTCCACCTCTACACTTTCCTTCCTCATCATCAAGAAAGCAGGAAGCATGCCTGAAAGCAGAGCCTCAAGGCCAACACCCCTCTGCAGGGGTCCATTGTACAAGCCACTGCACTGGGGCTCCTACTGCCCAGACCACAGGACACCAGAACTTTCTTTAAGGATGTTGGTGGTATGCAAGGCCTCTTTCCTGCACTTTTAAACTTATAAGCTACGAGTTAGTTAAAGAAAGAGAGTAAACTCATTTGTTCCAAGTGGCAGCACTCCACACAGGACAGACAGCTGGACGATGGTTCTTCTCTGTCTGCGCCCCTCCCCACAGCACCCACACGTCCGTGTCTCCATGTGGCAGGCTCTGGGAGCCCTGAACCTCCTTCCTTCAGAGACCCCTGTCGGTTCACAGGGCCTGGCTCCCCCTCTACCTCTGGCCTCTCCCCCAGGGCCGTCTTCGTAGTCCCTACTCACCACGGTCACACTTTCAAGTGCTGAGTGGGTGCTCACGCAGCCAGCAGCAAAATAAAGCAGGGCTGTCTCTCCAGGGAGGCAGTGAATATGTGCCCTTCTGGGCATTTCCCTGACTCCAGGCCACTAAGTCTGTGGGTCTCAAAGCTCAGCCCAGAGCTGGAGGACCTGTGTGAGGCCCCGTGAGGAGGACCACTGGGTACGGCTCAGCACCTGGCTGCTCCGGTCTGAGTGGACGTCCCTCTGATTCTCTAACTTGGTTTCATGGAAGAAGCTGCAGATCCTTGTGGAGTTGTGCTGTGATTAACTCTTTAACAGGCATATCATTCCCCTGTAAGTGAACACAGTTTTTCTTAGCAAGTAGGCTTTTGGGGGCACTTTCAAAGCCGCCTCCTTCGCTTTGAAAACACGATCGTTGGGGCTGGGGATGTGGCTCAAGTGGTAGAGCGCTCGCCTGGCATGTGCAGGGCGCTGGGTCCGATCCTCAGCACCACAGAAAAACAAAATAAAGATGTTGTGTCCACCGAAAACTAAAAACTAAATATTAAAAAATTCTCTCTCCCTCAAAAAAAAAAAGAAAGGAAAGAAAAGGAGACACAATGTCTTGCCACAGGCATGGCCCCCAGCCCCTGGGTCATGGTGGAAGTGCAGTGGATGCACAGTGTCAGGCCTGTGAGCCTGGCCTGAGCAGAAAGCTGCTAGTGGAGCTGAGGGTGGACGCTGGGTGTGCCGGCCACGCGGAGCCGGATGAGAGCGTGCGGCTGCTCAGGGGTGATGCTGCAGCAAAGGCTCTTTCCTCCTCACCGAAGGCCCCTCTCGTGGGCACAGGTGGCAGTCTCCTGGAGGCCACCGTGGTCGTGCAGCCTCCCTAGGCTGCAGTGAACCTGGGTCCTGCTCCGTTGGTGCTGAAGGTGGAATTCCCCTTGTGACTCACTGGCAGGGCTGGCTCCTGAACATCCCTGGCATGTCGGGCTCCACACCTGGACCCTGGAAGGCACCCCCTCACTTCCAGCCTCCTGAGACCCACACTAGCCTACAAAGCTCTGGTCAGGCTGCCATCCCTTGGAGCCTCCCCTGAGCTCCCAGACGCCACTGTCCTGAAGGGCTCGTCACATCAGAGAAATAGAAACCTACGATGGAGAAAAGGGAACCTGACTCGCAGACCCAGGCTCACCTCCTGGTCTTGGGGCCGCACATGGCTAAGATGGCGCCTGGCGATCAGCCAGAAGGCGTTACCGTGGGTTGTGACAAAAAATCGGACCACCTCTAGGGTAGGCTCGGAAGCCTTCCGCCCTCGAGGACAGCTGTGTCTCCCTCACTGCCTGTAGGACGGGTGTGCACGTGAGCTCTCCCCACCCTGCTGACCTTCACCCTGATTGGCTCCTGTGCCTTATGTCAGCTGTGGGTGCTTCCTCACTGAAGGAGCTCCAGCCTTGACTGGTCTCCCTGACGCATCTGATTGTCCTCCAGAGAGGGAGGGTGGGTGCGGGCGGTCAGTCGGCCCTCTCCTTTCTTGGCTCGTCCTGGCCGGGGCGCGTTCTCCCTATCTCTCCTGCAGGTCGAGAGGGAATGAGGATTAAAACCCCCAACATCTGGCGCCCAAACAGGGACTTGAAGAAGTCGGTTCACCAAAGTGAAAGTATCGGGGAGCCAAGCCAAGCAAGTTCCGAGGTCAGGGTCTCCCTGAAGAGATGGGGCAATCTCACATTAAGCATGATGCTCCGCTCTTAAAGTGCTGAGATTCGTGCTCAAAAGCCGAGGTTTAGAGATCTCGGATGCCCAGGCCGAAAAGGTCTGGGAAACCTTGACACGCGCTGTGCCCTGGTTGGTGGCTGCCAATCTTTTTGATTGGGCCACCTGGGACCGCACAAAACAACTGGTGAGGAAGAGGGAGATTAACCCGGGAGAGGACCCCCCTCTGGGGGTCTACCCGGCCCTATCTGCCCTCAAAGCCTGTTTCTCCCGGGCCCCTCAGAAGGAACATCTAGAGGTGGCAAAGACCCTTTTAGGACACCTCCTCCTCCTACCTCAAAGGGCGACCCGGCTTGGGAAACCCTTGTTGAGGAGCGACTTGGGTCACGGCGAGTCAGACCTCTCGCTGCCCAGGAGGAGAAAGGCTTAAAGCCTCACTCTGACAACGGCCTCCTAGACCTTTTTGATCTTGGCCTGGTCCTCACCAAGTGCTGCTGACCCGGAACACGTGGTAGACAGTCGGGATGGGGAGCGGCCTCCGCCATATCGTCACCCCTCCCTCCCACGGAAATTCTCTGCCATCTTGTGCAAACCCAGAAAAGCCGGTTAAGCTGCCATCTTGTAAGACCAGCGATGACTTATCCCCATCGTGTACGGCTTTCCCGGTAAACGCTAACCCTGGGGGCAATAGACTGGCCTTATGGTATCCCTGGGAGGCCCAAGATTTGAAAGAACTCAAAAAGGCCGTCTCCGAGGATGGACCTAATTTGCCCTGGGCTGAAACCATCCTCCAGGGTCTGGCCCACCAACAGTGCACCACCCAAGACTGGAGACACTTAACCGAGGCTGTGCTTCCTGGTCCTCTGTACCTGAAGTGGTGTGCCTTTTAATGAGGAGTGTCAGGCTCAGGCTGAGAGGAATCAGGCCATTAATCCTCTGGTTCCTATAACTTATGGGATGCTGTCGGGGTCCCGTGATCAGTTTTCCACAGGCCTTCAGCAGGCTGCTATCCCTGCCCCCTACCAGGGCAGGTACGGGCTTTAGGACTGGCGGCATGGAAAAAGTTGGAGGAAGGCCCCTCAGAGCCCCCGGTAGCAGGAATTACTCAGAGGGCTACTTAGGATCTTCCCACCTTCATCGAGAGGGAGGAAAAGAGTCTCCAAAGGAAATTCCCCCCAGGGCCCCTTCGGGACCAGTTTGTCAAGATGCTGGTCTGGGAGGGGATGACCACAGACCACAAACCAGCCTGTGCGGGATGAAGGACAGACCTATGGGAGGTGAATAGTGGCCACTGAGGATGTCGGTACTCAGGCCCACCAATCACAGTCATTGGTGGTGGCCTTGCAGGCCCTAACGGCTTCGCTTGCTGAGACCCTTACTATCGCCCTCACCTCTTCCAGTGGCGCCAGGAAAGGGGTTTGTTATGGGTGTGGTCAACAGGGCCACTTCAAGAGAGAGTGCCCTACAGGCCGAATAAGATCCAGTGCCCTCAGGGACGTCCCTCAGGCCCGGGTAAGGGGCAAACTCTGCCTAAGAGGCCTTGCCCCCATGTAGAAAGGGATTCCGTTGGCAGAGTGACTGTAAGTCCAAAATTGATATTGAGGGGAAACCTTTAAACTAATAACAGGGCGCTCCCCAGCCCCATAACCCAAGGGAGGTGCCCCGCCTAGTGGCCCGCCTAGGGCCCACTGGACAGTCCCAATAATCCCAGGAATTAGGCCAAAAATGGACATCTTCATAGCAGGAAAAAAGTTCCGCTGCTTGATTGACACTGGAGCGGATTGGACAGTATTAAGGAAAGAGGAGGTTCTCCCACAATGGAAGCCGATTCCCAGACCTCAGTTATTGGGGGTGGAGGTGACAGAAGGTCTGAAGAAACCAAGGACTGGCTTACTTGGAAGGATGTAGATGGGAGTCAGGGAGAGGTAGCCCTCTGGTGGCGTCTGGCCTGACAGCTAATCTGCTGGGACAGGGTATTTTGGGGGAAGCTGAGGTGTTCATCACCACAGATCACAAAGGGACAGATGACGGTACCCTAGAGGAAGAGGACCCTATCAGGGCCCCTTAGCAATCACCGGGGGGATCCACTTTTAGAGACATGGAGGCAGAACACTTCTGCACCCCGGGTGAGGCCTCACCCCCAATCCTGGAGGCCACTGTTCCTAGATAGACTACAAAAGCTAAAACAGATAAAATCAGAACAACTGGCCCCAGGGCACATTAGGCCCTCCCTGAGCCCTTGGAATAGACCTGTGTTTGTCATCCAAAGGCCACAGGGAAATGGAGAATGATACAGGACCTTAGGAAGATTAATGGGCAGACGATTCCCGTGGGTACCCCCTTGAGGGCTGCCCTGGATCCCCGCCATCCCTCGGGATCTGACTCTCATTGTGACTGATATCAAGGATTGCTTCTTTTCTATTCCCTTGATCCCCAGGACTGCGAGAAGTTTGCCGTCTCCGTTCCCTCTGTTAACTTCCAGGGGCCAGACCAGAGACATGAGTGGGTGGGTTAGCCCAGGGCATGGCCAAGAGTCCAGCTTTTGTCAGCATTATGTTTCACAAGTCCTGCACCCCTTCGGAGGCCCTCGGACATCATTCTGTATGTTTACATGGATGACATCATTATTGGGGCGGTGGACGCGAAGCGTTAGGCTCCACCTATAAGGAACTCCGGACTCTCTTACAGAAGGGAGGGTCACATGTATCTAATGACAAGGTCCAGACCTTACCCCCTTTTAAAGTTCTAGGGGCCGAACTTGGGTTGGACTCTGTCTGTCCCCTTAAGCCTCAATGACTTTTCCAGTGGTCCTGTACCTTGGTGGAATGACAGAAACTGTTGGGAGAACTCAACTGTTAAGGCCTTGGCTTCACCTGCCTACAGAAGACCTGCTTCTGCTTTTCGACTCTTAGAGTCCCCACAGATGTCATCACAGTGACTCCATTGCATCAATTGATATTCCAAAAGATTCAGTCGGCCTGAGATGCGGCACAATTGGCTAGCTGTAGGCCCCAATGCCCCCTCTGTCTTTGGATCCTCCCCGGCTCGGATACATGCGTCTGTGGGAGGGGCCCCTAGGGTCCATTCCCAACCTGACCAGTTGGCAGACCTGATTTCCCTGAGACATATGGGCAGGATCCTGATGTGCCAGTAGTCCCCTACCGGTTGTCGGACTTTGAGTGGGTCAGAAGAAACCATAGTCGGGCATCCAATGCCTTGGAGGCTTTCATAGGAAAGGTGGATTGTCATTATGGAACTTCGAGATGGGTGACATCATTCTCGAGGTGACGATGGATGCCCCCATACTTTTTCCCACCAGGCCCCTCACTAAGGCGGTACATGTCTTTACTGATGGGGGAAAGGCAGGATCTGCCGCCGTGGTGTACTCCGCCTCTTCCCCTGCCAAAGAAGGGGAAAGCACCACTATTTTGAGCCAGTTACGGGATCTGCACAATTTAAGAAACTGTATGCAGTTGCCTTGGCCCTGACGCATCTCCATGCACCGATGAACTTGTTTCCTGACAGCCTCTATGTAGTCAACTAGTTACCAGCTCTAGGGTCAGCGTGTATATTAAGTTGGACAAAAACCCAATTACTCCTCTAATGATTCAAGTCGAGCCCATTTTTCTGCAGCGTCTCAGGGGACACCAGGAGTTACCCGGAATCTTGACACGGGGGAACCAAATGGCTGATCGATTGGCTACCAATGGGACTACCATAGCTACTGCTCAGTCTCAACAGAACCTTCAGATGGCTCAAGGACTTCATGAACTGAGTCTCTTAAACTGGAGAGGGTTACAGCAGAGATTCCCCGATTCCCATAAAAGATTTAAAAGACCATAAGGACATGTACATCATGTAGGTGTTTTCACAGGTCCCACCTCTTCAATCCCCTAATGTCGTCTGGCAAACTGATGTGGCCCACTGTGCACCTTTTGGAAAATTAAAATATATATCGATGTCTGTAGATGCCTATCCACATGCTTGTTGGGAAACTGCTCATTCGGGCGAAAAAGCTCGACACGCTGACAGCCATTTCCTACAATGTTTTGCCATTTGGGATTACCCCTACAGGTTAAGACAGACAATGGGTCCTGCTTTGTGAGCAAATCATTACAAGAATTCTTCCAAACTCGGAATATTACACACACCACTGGAACACCATACAACCCAAAGGTCAAGCTATAACTGAGAGGCATAATAAGACCTTAAAGGACCAGCTAATAATACAAAAAGGGGGAAGCAATCCCCATGACCAACTAAGGACAGCCAGGCTTACATTGAATATCTTAAATTATCCAAAGACCAGCCTCTGACTGCTTTCCAGAGACATTGGTCTAATCAAAACACTCTATTTGAGGTAGAGGTCCAATGGAAGGACCCCCTTACTGGGTCATGGTGCAGTTCTGATCCCCTCATTAGTGCAGGGAGGGGATTTGGGTGTGTATTCCCAATTGGGGAGCCAAGTCCAATTTGGGTACCCGCTAGAGATCTAAAATACTGTTCACCAGAACAAAAATGATTACCCAAGAGCACCCCCTCTTGAGGTATGATTCTTTATTTTCTCATTTGTAATGAAAAGACCATTCTGGACGCGTTGCCTGGTTGTGACCGGATTCCTCATTGTCTCCCTCATGGCATTCATGTTTGTTGGGGGAGACGCGCTTTGGGGAGCACGCTTTGATGCCGTAAGCGGTGGTAAGCCAATTTGTTGGTCCTTATATGCCCTCCCCGGGAAAGAATGGACCATTAAAGGCTACTGCCATTCCCGTTTGGTGGAATATAACCTCACCTCTCCCTAGTAGATGCCCTATACTCCCACCCCACTCAGAAGTCTTTTGTCCTTGGTGACCATGCCTAACGTCACCTGTCCCACTAGAGATGGCACTCAAGATGTGGGGACGTTGAATCCCCTCTGGTGTGGAGGCAATAGGTTTTTTGACGGATCAGTAGGTGGTATGCTCTGTCCTCCTAATGGTACTGCCTTCCTCTGTGGGGATATGGCGTACGGTGTCCTACGGGTAATTGGAGTGGGATCTGCACGGTGGTCCTCCTGCTCCCTGACATTGGGGTCCTCCCTAATGTCCAGTCCCTGCCCATACCTGCTGTGATTCCCTTTCCAGGCCCCAAGAGCCATTCATGCTGTTCCTTTGCTGTTGGGCCTGGGGGTGGCCATGGGGATGGGACCTGGACCTGCTGGCCTCGGTACTTCTTCACAGATGTACAATAAGCTTTCTCAGCAGATGATAGGTGACATGCACCCTGTTGCAGCACTATCTTGAACCTGCAACCTCAACTCTACTCCTTGGCTGCAGTAGTCCTCCCAAACCGTCGTGGCCTGGACCTGCTTACCGCCAGAGAGGGAGGACTGTGTCTGTTCCCACAGGAGGAGTGCTGCTTCTATGCCAAGTGCTCTGGTATTGTTCAAGATGAGATTAAAAGGTTACAAGGACCTTGAAAACCGTTGGAATGAGCTGCAATCAAGCTTTCTATGTCTGGGCTAAACGGGTGGCTCCCTTACCTTCTCCCCTTGGTAGGCCCCTCGGTTACTATAATTCTGTATTTACATTTGGACCTTGTGTAATTAACAGGCTCCTCCAGTTGCTCAAGGATCGAGCCAAAGCCGTTCAATTGACGGTGGTCCGGCAGCGATATGCCGTCTTACAAGATACTGACTGGGAACCCTGTGAGGTTGGCCGTGGCCCCCACCAGGATGTGCAGGTGTAAGTCAGAGGCAGGAGGGTTTTCTTCATAGACCTAAGTCACCTCCCTTCCTTGAGGTTCCCACTGGTCTGCCGACCCTGCAGGTGAACTGCCTGAAGAGCCAGAGTGGTAGTCAGTGACGGGTAAGATCCCCAGAGGGGGACAACCTAAGACAGGCACACTCTCGAGTAAGGCAGACACCGCCAATAAAACAAAACGGGGGAGATGTAGGGCCCGTCACATCAGAGATGGAGAAAAGGAAACCTAACTGCAGACCGAGGCTCACCTCCTGGTCTTGGGGCCGCACTTGGCTAAGATGGCGCCTGGCGATCAGCCAGAAGGCGTTACCGTGGGTTGTGACGAAAAATCGGACCACCTCTAGGGTAGGCTCGGAAGCCTTCCGCCCTCGAGGACAGCTGTGTCTCCCTCACTGCCTGTAGGACGGGTGTGCACGTGAGCTCTCCCCACCCTGCTGACCTTCACCCTGATTGGCTCCTGTGCCTTATGTCAGCTGTGGGTGCTTCCTCACTGAAGGAGCTCCAGCCTTGACTGGTCTCCCTGACGCGTCTGAGTGTCCTCCAGAGAGGGAGGGTGGGTGCGGGCGGTCAGTCGGCCCTCTCCTTTCTTGGCTCATCCTGGCCGGGGCACGTTCTCCCTATCTCTCCTGCAGGTCGAGAGGGAACGAGGACTAAAAACCCTGACACTGCCCACCCTGTCCAACTCTGCCTGAGCCCTAGTGGCTGGTCCTGCCCCTCCAGGATGGGGTTTCTTGAGGCAAGGCCAGGTTTGTGTGGCCTTAGGGCTGGCTCACTGCTTTGTCCAGGGAAGTCCTGAGGGGGTAGGAGTTGGGAAGCACAAGGCTCACTGGGGGCAACAGCTGGGCACAGTGTGCAGTGCAGAAGGGCCTGCTGTACAGAGGGCGTCCACGCATTTCCAAGAGCACCATACGGGCTTCTACAGCAAGCCCAGAGGTCAGCAGAGAGCTCTCCATGGAACAGAGGCTTGACGGGTCCCGACCAGGTCCGCAGGTCAGCCCTCACACAGGGTTCGAGAGCAGGCTCCTCTCTCCATAGGTGACACAGCACACACCACAAACAGGAAGAGCAAGGGCACACTGGGAGACTGCTGAGCCACCACCCAGCTTCATGGAGGTGCTCGGCAGGAAGAAGTAGGAGATGGAGGTTGCCCCTGGGGAAGGAGAGCTTTGTGAAGAGCCGTGAGTTCCCTGAATAAGATGTCTGCTACCTGACACGACAGGGTGTCTGCCAACACAGGTCACAGAGCTTCACAGATGAGCAGTTGGACCGCAATGAGAACAGAGGGAAGGACAGACCCTGGGCACGGGCTGCTCAGAAAATGAGTCAGAATCGCCACAGAGAGGCCAAGTGCCAAACACAGCCTCTGCAGAGCAGAAGGGCAACACCCACAGAGGCCGGACATTGCTCGAGAGGAGACAGAGCAGGGCTGGAAGGCGGCTGTTGGCAGCAAGTCACAGGAACCCACAGGTAACCCTGGGTCCTGTAGGACAGGAGGGATGCACGGGGGGACCTAGGGCCACCATGGGCCTCCAGGACAGGAGGGATGCACGGGGGGACCTAGGGCCACCATGGGCCTCCAGGACGGGAGGGATGCACGGGGGGACCTAGGGCCACCATGGGCCTCCAGGACGGGAGGGATGCACGGGGGGACCACCAGGTCGCCGTGGGGCCACCAAAGCAAACACTTGTTCTAAAAGATGGTTGACTACATTTTCTTTAAAGAAATCATGCAGTCATTGATGAGAAGTAAGCTATTTGAGAATAAACTTCCAGTAAGTTGAGTAAGAAAAGGCACTTTCGTCTGGCCGGTGGGACTGAATGACTGGCCACAGGAGCACAAGTGACCACTAGCCTTCCACGTGCATTCTGCAGCGCAGGAGCGCTCCCTCAAGCAAGCCCTGCTTATTTTAACATCCTTAATTCCTTATGTTCATACCCAAGTTTGTTTATTAGGCAGAATTCCTGGAGAAGATTCACCTGGGACCAGGAGGAATGGCGAAGGCCACTGCACTTACCAAGCATAGATGACACATGGTGTCTGTACTCATGTGCCTGTTCATTAAGTTCTACATCAGTTTGTGTACAGTTAGCTAAACAAATGCCCTTTAAATTCTACCACTAGGGCTATAGTCTCTCTTCATTAATAACAAAAGACATCCAGGCCATCCTGCCGTTAAGCCCCTCGGGGACCAAGCGCGGTCCCTGGTTCTTCAGGCAGCCCATAGTCTCCCTGTACCACAGCAGAAGGCTGCGCCAAGTTTGACCACAGACGATGCCATCTGTCCAGAGTGGGCCCACCCCAGCAGACGGCAGGCAGCCTGCAATGCACGGTGGGACTCCACCTCCCCTAGGAAATCCCAGGGGACTCCCCTGGAGCCCAGATTCCTCCCCGTCGCCTTCTACGTGGGACTGCCACTTAGTGAGCTGGCACCCACATTCCCTGAGCAGACGCCAGGTGCCCCCCCCACCCCACAGGCATCTGAACCTCAAGACTACAACGTCCTCAAGGCCTCAGGCTTATTTTTTAGAGTGCTTTCCTCATAGAGCTTCAAGCGCATTCTCAGTATTCAAAATAGGAAAAGAGCTTATTTTAAAAATTCTGCAAGTCTGTTAACATTTTGCATGGATTCAAGAAGTAAGACACATTACGGTTGTCACAGTTACAAGTCAGGGTAAATGTCCTGGAGCGAGTTAGCAAATGTAAGCACTTGGAGGCTGTCGACTGAAGATGCTTTTGGAATGACCAAGAAACCGGACTTCAAATAATCAACTTCGTTGCCCTGAGAGAGCAAGGAGAGAATAAAGGGCCACTGTCTGCACACATATTGTCACAGCTTTGAGGAGTGAAGAGGCACTGCATTCCAGCCTGTCAGCCATGACGTCCCCCGTCCTGCAGATCCAAGTTCAGACGGACTGCTTCTTGGAATGGGATGGACTGCAGCTGAGGGTCAGAGTCCTGAGGAAGGGCTGGTCCTCCGTGTGCCAAGACCCACTTATGCTTAGGCATCACACGTGTGATCTAGATGCTCTCAAGGGGAGGAGGTCCTGGAGCCCCTGGGGTCCAAGCTATTAGAGCTGAAGTCTCTTCACTTCCAGGGGGCAGAGTGTCTAGAAAGACACCTCCTGACCCCCTTCCACCGGCACCAGGCGAAACTCCTCAGCTGTAGTGAGGGGCTTTGCCCTGCCAGGAGGGCCCAGCTCCAGATGCCGCACAACACAGATAGGTGTGCAACAGGCGGGAGCCAGCTCTCCGCAGACCTCAAGCCTGCCAGATGTTTGCAGTCCAGGGCAACGTAGCACAGAACCCTTCTGATCAAAATTCACTGGGGCCTCCCAAATCATCCCTGTCAGCATGGAGAGTTACTAAAGGCACAACGACATCCTGTGAGCCAACCAACAGCCACAGAACAGAAGGACCAACCAGCAGTTTCCTCCCTTGGGCAGGGCAGAGCAGCTCCACACGCCTTGCCAGCCACAGCTGGACAGGACAGCCCGCAGCCAGGTCTGGGTTGGAGAGCTGAAGGCCCAGGCTCTGAGCGGGCACCACTCTCACTGCATTTCACATTGAGCAGTCTCATAAAGCAGCCCAGGCACTGAGGGACACCTGGGGCACACAGGCTCTGCTCTGCCTGGGACAGGGCAGCAGCCTGGCCTCTAGAGGGTTGCACGTTCCACCTCCAGAGGCCCTACTCCCGCACCCTCCCCTCCAGAGAGACCCCGGGCATCCTCTATGAGAACCGGCCCGGCTGAGGGCAGGACTCGGGACAGCACAAAGTCCATGAACCCTACCCGCACCATCCCTCCAGATGCTGGCAGAGAAGTGCCCCATTCTCCCCCAACAACAAACACCAGTCCCACGGCCAAGGCCACCCACGGGAAAGAGGTCTCAGAAATGCCCAGAAACGTGAGGTCCTAACAAGAGCCTGCCCAGTTGTCACCTGTGTTCTCTCAAACCCCCAGAGCCCAGCCCGGCCTGTGCTCGCAAGCGATGGGGAGACCCAGAGCCAGTTTGCAGCTGGCACAGCACAGAAAGCCCATGCCGAGTCCTGTCTCTGTTCACACTGGGCCGCGGCGCACACCGACCCTCGCGTTTCCAGATCTCTCAAATGTCACACCGAGGTCTCTCTCTCCTGCCAGAAGCCGAGTGCACCCATCATGAAGCCTGAGCAATGAGGCTCAGGTGGCACTAGCCCTGGATCCACCCTGACCCTGTTAGCCTCAGACTCCATGGCACAAGCCCGTGCACTGCTGCTCTGCACTGCCTGCCCTCTCCACCTCAATCGTAGTGGGTGCGTGCACACACCCGAGCGTGCGAATAGTCTTACCTGTGGCCTTCACGACATCTGCAGTTGTCACATTTTGGACATTGGTGCTCACTTTGAAAGTCACCGCTGGTCCCAGGACGCTGGAAGAAAACATTTAAGAAAGCAGGCATTACTGATCCACAGTGCCCATTGGCAGCCACCCAGAAGCCCCGACGAGCCGAGAACCGCCTCCAGCCGTGTGCTTCTAATGCCTTCTGCCACCGAGTTCTCCCTTGATGCTGAGACTGTTTCCATTCCCCGTCATCTCCTGAATGAAGCACATGCTGCCTGGAATGTGCTCTTAGCACAAAACAGGCGTCCACCCAAAGGCCCACTCACTAGGGAACCCCACCCACTCCTCCTCTGAAGCCTGCAGACACCTTACCCTAAGCCCTGTTCTCCTCCAGGGGACTGCAGACCCGTGCTCCTAGCCAGCTTGCTCAGGGTGCAAGCCCTCGGCAGGCAGAAGCTCTCACTGGGTGAGGCAGGTGATGACCACCCTGACGTCACTGCTGGACTCCACAGGATGTCTTACTGAGCTCAGTCAGATCTGCCCTGAACGAGTGCCTTCCCTGAGGAGCAGGTCTGCTTCCACCCTTCTGGGCGCTTATGCCAGAAATATCCAGGGCTCCAGGTGCTGCAAGACCCCTGGAGACATCTTCAGGTGTCGCCTCTCTTGGTCCCCACTGCTGCCATTCTACCCCAAGCCCCAACCCCCGAAAGGCAGAGCTGAGTAACCCCAGGGTCCAACTTTCCTGCCTGCAGGATCCGGGAGCCTCCCTGGAAGCTACACAGACGCTGACGCTCACCAGGCCTGTCTCCTTGTCTCAACTGAGCTCCCGACGCCCCAGGGGAGCCTCCTGCGGTGGCTCCATTGCTAGGTGTGAGGGAACACAGCAAGTGACCAGCCAGTGACCTCCGCCTAGCTTGGAGAGCTGCCCTCTGTCCCTTCCCACATGGCTCAGTTCTAACCTCCCTCCCTCCCTCAGGGAGTGCCCTGAAGGAGGGGATTCTCCCTTCTCCCAAAACCTTCCAGCAAGTAAAGTGAGTGCCAGAAATGTAGAACTTAAGCCGGACATGAGAGAGTCACTTTGTAGTGTTCTCTACTTCCCTGGTGGGTAACCGGCTTGTCTAGAGCAGTGCAGTGGTCCCTACCAGGGCCACACAGGTAGCTCATGACACATTGGTCACCGACTGACTCAAGACACTTAAGCAGAGTGACTTCTCTTATCAGGAGAAAGTGCTGCTCACCATGAGAACCTCCCACACACCCTCCAAAAGGGTTCTAGGCACAACTAACGAGCCTCCTGAGGACAGGAGTGACATTTCTCAGACCTATGTGCTCCAAAGGATGACAAAGTCATCTGAAAGCGTTTAAGACTCCCTTTATGGAGACGCCTGATTTCAGAAGGAAAAGAAGACTCAGGGAAAGCCCCTTGATCAGGGCCATGGGAAGTGAGGACAAGGCTGACCTCTCCCCATGGAGCTCACTGTCCACCAGAGGAGGAAAGCCCTAGGTCAGGGTAGGACCATGAGGAGGTGAGGGCAAGGCTGCCTCCTCCCCATGGAGCTCACTGTCCACCTGAGGAGGAAAGCCCTAGGTCAGGGTGGGACCATGAGGAGGTGAGGGCAAGGCTGCCTCCTCCTGATGGAGCTCACTGTCCACCTGAGGAGGAAAGCCCTAGGTCAGGGTGGGACCATGAGGAGGCGAGGACAACGCTGACCTCTTCACATGGAGCTCACTGTCCACCTGAGGAAGAAAGCCCTAGGTCAGGGTGGGACCATGAGGAGGCGAGGACAACGCTGACCTCTTCACATGGACATCATGTGTGGACTCAACCCGTTTCAGGAGTGCTCTGTATTTGGACTGATCAGCACCTTCCTGTTCATTCATGTCTCTGACATGCCGAGCCCAGGTAGGTAGACAATGCCCACCAGAACTAGCCAAGAAGTCATGGAACCCATCTGGATTAATCCATGATGCCCAGCAAGATGCCTGGGCTACAGCACCTCATGGCACGATCCTCCCTACCCCACTGCTGCTGCGTGGTGTTGGTGATGCCTGCGGAGTTCTTCTCTGGCATGTTTGTTTTTAGAGGTTCTGGTAAGCTTGCCAGCCCTGCCTCCGTGTTCTCAGCAGTAAATAACGCACGGGGCTGGCCCTGGTTTTCCTAATGAGAGTCCTGTGTGCAGTCACTCACGTGGGAACACTGTGCTGAGTGCCACCCTGCTTACCAGAATGCAGCACAGCAGCACAGGACAAGGCTGGAGGGCACTGAGGTCCCACCAATTCAGCGCTGCCCATATCCAGCCCTCAGTCAGCTGTCCTGTCACTAGGCTCCGACACATCCTGCCCACCCCAGCACCAGGCCCTGGGCCCCTATAACAGTGCGCATTGCCCCTTCAGGCCTTCTGGAACCAAGGAATCCACATACACGCCTCCCAGCAAGATGGCAGGACCCAGGTACTGCAGAACTCTGTGGGTCCACAGCCCGGCAGTGTGGATTCCAAACGCAGTAAAGATACATGTGGAAACATCTTCAAGAGTGCAAGAAGGGAATCTCACTTGACCTCGATGGCAAGGACTGGGCCAAAGCCAGCAAAGTCACTAGGAGCCCCAGAACCCTCAGAGCTCAGAAGCATGTT
The DNA here is from genome assembly GCF_021218885.2 of Marmota monax. NCBI lineage: Eukaryota > Metazoa > Chordata > Mammalia > Rodentia > Sciuridae > Marmota > Marmota monax. Next base: position 588,978 of record NW_026691942.1, read on the forward strand.
TATTCTCCCTCGTTTCTTTTCATGATCCCTGGACCTACTTCTAGGTCTATTTGTCTTCATTTTTAATAAACTTAGGTGCTTCTGATCTCAGGGTTGTTTGCAAATAGTTGGGATGGGTCAGGACAAGTAGTTTGCAGAGCCCTAAACAGGTGGCCAGGGGCCCTGACCTGCCGATGACCACAGGAAAGCACAGGCTGACCCTGAGGGGAGAGTGTCTCCCATCTGAAATGTCAGGCGGGGCATTTGCTTCACTCCGTCCCAGGAGCCAAGGCTCACAGGCTGACCAGGATGGATGCCCTGAATGCCTTGCCCCTCCGTGCTGCTAGATTTACTGCCTGTCAAGGAAGGAAGACAGGAGGGTGGTGGGAGACGTCTCCTTTACCCATCTGCAAGCGCAGTCCTTGCAGGCAGAGGAACTGCCCTTCGCGGGTGTCAGTGCTACTGCTGAGGTCCTGCTACTCCCTTAGCGCTGCCTCAGCCACGAGCTCTTCTCTTCTCTCTTCACAGGCATCTGCAACACACTGCAGATGGCCTCCTCTGGGAGCGCAGACCGGCTCCAGGTCGGTGGCTGTGGGGAGGCTCTCTCCATTACAGCCCATGCCAGCCAGCCAAGGACCACTGTAGGGAGTCCACAGAGCACAATCAGGAGGGCCCGGCTGTGGCTCTGCATGCGTGCCTGCCCAGCCAGCCAAGCGGCCCTGCTGGCCGTTTCTTGCAGTACTCCTTCGGGCATGTCCCTGCCTTCCCAGCCACCCCAGTCCATGGAAAGCTGCCCCAGGAGCACCTGCCCCAAGGGAGGAGAAGCCCAGAGGCTGTGGGGAGGCCAGCCCAGGTCTGCTCTGGGGGCCAGTGAGAACCAGCCACCACAATGCTGGAGGGCGTGCAGCATCAGGCCTGGCCCTGAGGAGTGGGCCCCCACAAGAAAATCCCAAACATGCCCATTTACAATACCTTCAACCAGACAAGTGACCGCAACACTGTTTCTATTAAGGGGCATCTGGCACCTCCACAGTGCAGCCTGAAGTGCTCCAGGGTCACCTTACAGCAGGGCTTCTGGCCTGGTTAGGAAGGGTCAGCCAGACCTCCAAGGTCCGATGATGAGCTCTCCAATGGCCCCTGGGCAAACCCACCCTAGAGATGGTCACCTCCAGCGGGCTGCAGGAGTAAACAGCAGGCTGCCACGGAAAACATGCAGGCCGCAGCGGGTCAGCAGAGGCAAGTTTGTGGCAACTCCCCACAGGGAGGGCGTTGGACCCAAGGCGCACCCTGCCACTCACACCAGCCTATGAGGAGTCAGCAGAGTCTGGAACTCCAACAGGTGATCTTGGGCAGCTTGGAGCTCACGAGGCCTCTCCTGGCTTCCCCAAACCACTAATTAGACAAGTGCCATCAGCTCAGTGCATGAACGACCTCCAAGCCTGAGAAACCCCAGCCCTAGGCTGCACCTGCCCCTAGCCTCAAGGGGCCTGTGGCCAGGCAACTCAAGTTATCCATCTTGCTAGTGAAAAATCGGCCCAAACTGCAGGCCACTCTCCCGTCACATGAGACACTGGTGGGCTGTACTTGATTCCTCGCAGAACACCCTTCACATGCTACAGGGCTTCTCAGGAGGTAGAAAAACAGCCCAACTTTCTAGGGACAAGAGCCACGGTCTCCAGCTGCTGCCCAGGGCATACCTCCTCACTCTCCAGAAGAGAAACAGCTCAAAGACACTGCATCACCAGGCTGGCCACCCCAACATCCAGGCCTGCTGGGCTCTACACCCTGGGTGTACTGAGGACCAGGCAATAGCGTTTCTCATCTCCCTAGGGCACCAGAGAGAGGCAGCCGGCACTGACCTCACCTCAGCGCGAGCCTCTGAAACGTTCAGTGAGGCTCCTAGAAGGCGGCCATGGCCAACAGCACAGCGGTGGGCTGCATGTGCTTTTGGGCACTGACACTAGGCCTATTAGGGACAGGTGGCTGAGAGGTGTTTCCTGATAGTGAGGAGAAGCCACTCGAGTCCCATGCTGGGGGAGAAGGGAGACAGCGGAGGCAGGGACTGCTGTGGGCCCACCTGCCCAGAGCCCTGAGCATCGCTCTGGCTATTGCTGGTGGCTGCAGCAGTGTGCCCCCAGCAGTCATTACGGGGGACGTTTGCAAAGCACCTGCTCCTGACCTAGGACTAGAGGAGCTTCACAGGTGGGGGCATCATGCCCAGCGTCATCAGCACCTGGCTCTGGAATGGGCTCTTAAGAACCTCCTCATCCCTTCGCCAGCATCTGCGGTCTCAAGACCTGGTAAACCCACACCCTCTGCACCCAGGAGCCCCTGCTGCTTCACACAAGCTGCCCCGTGGGGCCCTGCTGGCGGGGCATGTGTGCTGGGACCCCATGGGAATCCTGACACCTCCCTGTGACTTGCTGAGGGAGGAGAGGGATAGGACTGGGCCTTCCTCGGGCCCTGACACCCACCATCATCCCAGGGCTGGGGCGGAGATCACCTCGCAGGCAGTGGCTCCACCAGTGCACTGGGCAGTAAGCTGGGAGGGTGGGTCTCACGTGGGCCGAGGGACTTCTGAACAGAAAAGAGGTCGGAAATGCTCAGGTGACAGAGGACAGCGCATGAGGCTCTGCAGGGCCCAGAAGGCGAAGCTACCTGGACCCTGCCAGCCCCACTGCCACCCACCCCTCCTGTGGGCAGGGGCTGTGAGGGCTCTGCCTGCACAGGGCCTCCTGGGCCGCCCTTCCTCCTCACTGCCGAGCTGCTGCCGGACACAGACCACTCGAGTCCCATGCTGGGGGAGAAGGGAGACAGCAGAGGCAGGGACTGCTGTGGGCAGTTCGATCTTGGCAAGGGAGTAACTGACTTCCCCCACTCCTGCTCTGACCTCTGCACAGCCTGGTGAGGGAGCTGGGTGGAGGTGGAGGGATCCCTGGATCCTGGCACACCTTGACATCTAAAGACGTCAGGCCACTCAGCTCAGAACTGGGAGGCCCAGCTGGCTTTCTTTGTGGGTCCTCACTCCAACACCCACCCTGACTCCTTGGGAAATGCCACAGACTTCCCCGGGCAGGTCCCGTCTGTGCAGCCTCAGCACTGGGCAGGCCCTGCCCGTGTGCTCACAGACTACAGCTTGCCAGAGGGCTACGGACCTCTCGGGATCAAGGGTGTTGTCTCCCAGGCGCCAAGTGTCCCCTGGGGGGCAACCCTGCCACTGAGAAGCGTGCTCTAGGCTCCTCCCTGTGCTGCCTTGGCTCCCAGGAGTGTCAGGAGGGGCTGCGGTTTGGAGACACTCACAACTTCTTGGTCCAGATACAGCTGGTGAGCGGAGCAGGTGGAGGGAGAATCCACTGCACGTGACACTCTGCTCATCTCCCTTGTGCCACTCTTAGTCTCATCCCACTTCAAGGGCAAAGATCGTCTTCTCCAGGGCCCCTCTGCATTGGAGTTGAGGAAAGCAACCCGAGACAGTGTCCCAAGAAAGGCTGCTGCCCTGCTGGCCCTGGGCTGGTCAGTGGAGAGTCGCCCCACCTCTGGCTGTCAGCAGCGCTTCTGGTCTCAGGTGCTGGTGCAAAGTGTGGTTTGTGCTGAGCTCGGCTTCCTTCTGTGCCATCTCCAGGGGCTCATGACAGCCTGCCTTCCCATGTACTGTCATGGCTTCTGAGGGGCGGTGGGACTCATAAGAAAGCCCCAGAGCTTTGCTTGCTCTCAGGGCCAGTCCTGCTACCACAGGATGTGCACCCGCATGCCCATGCATCCTCCTGGAAGAGCATCCAGCCCAGGGCCTTCTTGGGACCAGGCTCTCCTCTCCCCACTGGAGCTCAGTCATCAGCAAAAAATGTCACTGCTCTTCTCCTTACACCCCATAGGCAGGTCCAGGCTGTGCCTTGGCACAGACCTGAAAAGGAATGCTGATGGGCACAGCCAGCAGACCTTGGGGACCTTGGACCTTAATCCCATGAGCCACTTCACGTGCAAAACACATCTGTTCTGTGGCACAGCCCTTCCCTCACCATCTGCACACACTGCTGCCTGATCCTGGCACCCAGAAAAAGGCCCAGTCTGAACGGACACCCAGCCTAAAGGTGCCACGGTGCATGGGCACCCTAGAGCCTGCAGAGCTGCTCCCACCAAGCTGCATGATTGTCAGGCCTCTCCTCCCAGGGCGCATGTGCCCTGGCATCCACTATGGCCTCAACTGAGCATCTGCTGCGGGATGGGGGGAATGGGGGCAGTGACAAGAGTGAAGTCTGAGCACCGGCAACCACCCTGCCCAGCGCTAGGCAGTCTACTTGTCTTCACCATGTCACTTAGCTTTCTAGTTCTTCATCAAACTGGGGGAAGTGGGATAAAGTGCATCTCCATAAGCTGGACTCCTCAGGAAATAGCATGACAGAGACGTCTGAGCCTCGTGAAGCCTCTGAGAAGCAGGTTCGGCACCTAATACCAGAGCTCACAGGGGAGACGAGTTGGAGAAAGTTGTTACTGACAGAGCACAAGAGACTCCAATTCTCCAAAGCTGAAGAAGGCCCGTAATGCAAAGAAGCAGAGTCCCCAGGAGGAAGAGATCACTGAGCAGACATGGAGAGCAGGCCCCTTGCCTGTGAGCAACTGTCTAGGCCGACTTAGGACAGCTGTGGGTCTCATTGCTGCACTTCCAGATTTCCATTCGGGTTCAGCTAACGATCACTGAAGACACTGCAGTCCCTTCTCACTACCCTGGTGGCCAGGCTCTGTGGGGGCAGCGAGTACTGACAGAGCCGCTGATCTGGGGACACGGCCACGTTCCCACCGGCACAGCCGTGGGACTTTCCCGTCATCTGGGCGACGTGCAGCCTTGTTTTATGCAGGTTTCTACTCAGACAGCGGGACCACAGCCCCTGAGCTGTTCCTGCTGAACCGGGCCAAGCGCTGGAACTCAGTGAGGTGAGAAAACACATCTGACATACGTTTTCTCCAAAAGGCTTGCCACAGCCTCGTGGCACTTGAAATGCAGAAGTTGCCTGGGCACTTTGCCTAGGGCCATTTTGAACAGGAAAATCACCAGCAAAAAGCATGAAAATGAGAAATAGAAAGTCCAGTGGCGCATTTTCAGAATATTGAAATGGCTACCTAACTGTAGCCATGTTAACTACAGTCCTTCCCCTTGCCCTCCCCAATTTAAAATTAACCAATTGAGTAGAATGTTTCCCTGACTTCTCCTATCAGAGCAGAGGACAGTGCTGTGCTGGGGATTAAAGAAGCAGACTGCTTGCCCAAGTGTGCCTGGTTGCCACGCTTTGTGCGCACACTTTTGCAGAAGTCGGTTTGCCCTGCTGAGCTACTCCCAAGCATGAGTTTGGTTCCTTGAGGCACCTGGTATTTCTAACGATCCTGGTAATGCCTAAGGGGTTGTGGGGACTCCTGCTCAGAGACACGCCCTACTGCTTTGCTCTACAGGAGGAAACCTGATGCCCTGAGGGAAACAAGGACCCAAAGACTCTATGAAAGGCTCTGTTTTCATTTTTAAAGGTTTAAACTTGAGAATTCGTTTGCCTATTGCCTATAGAGATTTAATATCTGGTAAAGAGCTACCAAATATCTGGTTCCCGTCTGGTTCCCGTATACCTGTGCATATCTGTGTATTGTATCTCATATCTATATCTACTCTTGTGTATATTTTGTACATACTAATGGATTTGGCTTACAGATAGGAGATCCAAGATGTCAGGCCAGAGGGAAGCAGCATTCTATGTCACTCCATGACCTGGGACTCAAGTAGTGAGAACACTGCTTCTCTATGAGGATATTCCTGCTCCCACACAGGAATCACAGTCGCTGGGCCCGTCCGGGATTCCAGCCTCAGTGTCAGAGTACGTCTCCCAACTACTCGCCACGCAGGACCACGGGGGGACCATCAGCACTCAGGCACAACTTTCGGCCATCAACCCGAGCAGAAATCATGGACACTGTTCCCACGCAGGACACCGGCAGCTTCCCACGCGCAGGAACTCCAGCCATCACTCCCATGTGGACTTCCATCTACCAACACGGGAATCATCCAGTTGCCGCCATCTTGGGACTCTACACCAGCAGAGATGGTCCTCAGGCGCAATGTCCTACCTGCGCCTGAGAACTTCACACAGGTTCTGAAGTCAGCTGACAGCCACACACTACATGACACAGAGCTCGTCTCTGAACTCACTAATGCCATCACCCGGTTCCCCCACCCGACCCGACACTCCATCATTGAAAGCAGGCGCCACCATCTTGGGTCACCTTCATCACCATCTTCAGTGGGGGCAACTCCCAGTTTGGAATTCCAGCTGGCCAGGTACCTAGTTTCTAACTCCCCTGTCTCCCCAGCAGCCGCTCACCTGGCCGAGTGACACCCTGGTTACCTTCACCATCCTGAGGGCACAGACACCAGCTAACGACAGACGACCCCACCTACTGGATGGGAAGGGACGCAGGAAAGATTCTGATCTCCAACAAAACAGGCCCTGCTTCTTCCTTCAAGATTTTCCCCTCTCCCTCCCTACTCTCCTGCCCTCACCTCCCCAACATATGTGAAACCAAGTACTCTGCATGAATTAGGATTTTGAGGACTGCGACGTCTGAATAGCATATCACAGTTGTGTTGTGTATTCTTTTTCCCACCAGTTTCTACTACTTTAACATTTTTAAATTTTTCTTAGTATATGTGTGTTTGTTTTATGTACTCTACTGTCTTCCCACTTATTTGTCTACCCAAAATTACTTCCTCTCGCTTCTCCTGCTGCTAATCTTCCCCTTTAGACTTCTCTTTCAGACTTCCTAAGACATAACAACTCTATATCCTCACCTCCTGCCTCCTCAACATATCATCCTACTCCTCACCCCCAGTTCTTAGTCCACCATCAGAAACTGTAGGCCCTTTTACAAACCTACTGAGTGTATTGTAGATGATAACTGTACTCATAATTTCTATACATTGTGACCAAACTGTAAAGGTCTTAAAAGCAAACATTTGATTTTAGGGTGTATCCTGTTTATACTGGGGTCTGTTAACATTGTCTTTCACCTTAAAGGACAGGTACTGGATCCCTGCAGGGGCACTGTAAGCCTATAGTGTAAAAACAGTAACACCTCAGATCCACAGCACTAGAGGGGGAGACACACAAGCAACATGAAAAGACCAGGGGAGAAAGTGGCCCAAACAAACCAAGACACCACATTATTAGAATCCACGGCCAGCACAGCAGGAGAAATTACAGAGAAGGAGTTCAGGAGGTACACAATTAAATGTTCTGCGAATTAAAGGACGATATAAGAGAGCAGATACAGGCAGGAAAAGATCATTTTGACGAATAGCTACATAAACAAATACAGGAAGGAAAAGATTACTTTAACAGGGAGATAGAGGTTCTTAAAAAAAACCCACGGAAATCCTTGAAATGAAAGAAAGAAACTGAATTAAGAGTTTAATGAAAGCAACACCAACAGATTAGACCTCTTGGAAGACAGGACCTCAGACAATGACGACAAAATACACAATCTTGAAAAGAACTTAGACCACACAGTGAAAATGGTAAGAACCATGAGCAGAACATTCGAGAAATATGGGACAGCCTAAAAAGACCAGATTTAAGAGTCACTGGGCTAGAGGAAGACATAGAGGTCCACACCAAAGGAATAAGCAACCTATTCAGTGAAATAATATCAGAAACTTTTCCAAACATGAAGAATGAATTGGAAAGCCAAATTCAAGAGGCTCACAGGACACCAAATGCACCAAATCACAACAGATCCACGCCGAGGCACATTATAAAGAAAATGCCTCACATACAGAATAAGGAGAGAATATTAAAAGCCACAAGGAAAAGGAACCAGATTTCATATGGGGGGGAACCAATTAGAACATGTGCAGATTATTAAACCCAGACCCTGTAACTAGAAGATCCTAGAATAGCATATATCAAAGTCTAAAAGAAAGTGGAAGCCAACCAATGTATATATTTTCTTATATCTAAGAAAATTAAGCTTTAGATTTGACGATGAAATAAAAACCTTCCATGATAAACAAAAGTTGAAAGAATTTACAACTCAAAAGCCTGTACTGCAGAACATCCTCAGCTAAATATTGCACGAAGAGGAATTAAAAACAACAATGAAAATCAGCAAAGGGAGGTATTACACTAAAGGAAAAACTAATCAATGGAGAAACCAAGTCAAGTTAAATACCAAAAATAAATAAAATAGCTGGGAATACAAATCATGTCTCAATAATAACCTGAATGCTTATGGCCTAAACTCACCAATCAAAATACAGAGACTGGCAGATTGGATTAAAAAAGACTCAACAATATGCTGCCTCCAAGAGACTCAAGGTGAAGGGTTGGGAAAACTCATACCACTCACATGGACTGCAGAAGCCAACAGGGGTTTCCATCCTCATATCAAATAAAGTAGACTTCAAGCCAAAGTTGATTAAAAGAGATAAAGAGGATATTTCATACTGCTTAAGGGAACCATTCATCAACAAGACATAACAATTATAAATTTATATGCCCCAAACAATGGAGCATTAACATTCATCAAACAAGTTCAAGAGTCAAATGGGCCACACACAGTAATTCTGGGTGACTTTAACACACCTCTTTTACCACTGCATAGACCGTCCAAACAAAAGCTGAACAAAGAAACTATAGGACTCAATAATACAATCAATAACTTAGACTTAACTGACATATAAAGAATATTTAATCCATCAATGAGCAAATACATGTTCTTCTTAGCAGCACATGGATCCTTCTCTAAAATAGACCATACGTTATGCCACAAAGCAACTCTTAGCAAAGACAAAAACCTAGAGTTACTATGCTTCATTCTATCAGATCATAATGGAATGAAATTAGAAATCAATGATAAAATAAAAAATAAAAGCTACTCCAACACCTGGAGACTAAATAATATGCTCCTGAATGAACAATGGGTTGCAAAAGACATCAAGGAGGAGATTAAAAAAATCTTCCTAGAGGTAAATGAGAACATTGATACAACATATCAAAATCTCTGGGAACTATGAAGGCAGTACTAAGAGGAAAGTTCACTGCATGGAGTTCAGTCCTTGAAAGAAGAAAAAGTCAACAAATAAATGACTTAATGTTACATCTCAAAGCCCTAGAAAAATAACAACAAATCAACACCAAAAGCAGTAGAAGACAGGAAATAATTAAAATCAGAGCTCAAGTCAATGAAATTGAAACAAAAGAAACAACTGAAAAAATTGGCAAAACAAAAAGTTGGTTCTTTGAGAAAATAAATAAAATTGACAAACCCTTAGCCATGCTAATGAGGAGAATGGGAGAGAAAACTCAAATCACTAACACACATGATGAAAAAGGAAATATCACAACAGACACTACAGAAATACAGGAGATAATTAGAAATTATTTTGAAGACTTGTAATACAATAGAAAATATCAAAGGCATTGACAAATTTCTAGAGTCATGTGATTTGCTCAAATTGAATATGGATGATATACAAAATTTAAACAGATCCATTTCAAGTGATTAAACAGAAGACACATCAGAAGCCTACCAACCAAGAAAAGCCCAGGACCAGATGGACACACAGCTGAGTTCTACAAGACCTTTAATACAGAACTAATACAAATACTCTTCAAATTCTTTCATGAAACAGAAGAAGAGGGAGCACTTCCAAACTCATTCTGTGAGGCCAACACCACCCTGATTCCAAAACCAGGCAAAGACACATCAAAGAAAGAAAACTCCAGACTAATATCTCTAATGACCATAGATGCAAATATTCCCAGTAAAATTCTGGCAAATCAAAATAAAAACACATATCAAAAAGAGTGCACCCCAATCAAATGGGGTTCATCCCAGGGATACAAGTTTGATTCAACATACAGAAATCAATAAATGTGATTCACCACATAAATAGACTTAAAGATAAGAACCATATGATCATCTCAATAGATGCAAAAAATCATGGGAATATTTGCTGTATTTGATGAACTCTAGATAGGGCAAAGGGGTGGGAGGGGAAGGAAGGGGTTATGGGGGTAGGAAAGACGGTGGAATGAGATGGACATCACTATCCTAAGTCCATGTATGAAGACACAAATGGTGTGAATATGCTTTGTATACAACCAGAGATATGAAAAATTGTGCTCTCTATGTGTGATATGAATTGCAATGCATTCTGCTGTCATATAGAATACATTAGAATAAAAATTTTAAAAATAAATAAATAAAAAGAATTGGCTTATAGATAAATGAGTACTTATAAATATAAGGGATATATCCAAATGCCTTTCAGTTCATGTAAATTATTATTATTATTATTTTTTTTTTAATTTTTATTGTTGGTTGTTCAAAACATTACATAGTTCTTGATATATCATATTTCACACTTTGATTCAAGTGGATTATGAACTCCCATTTTTACCCCGTATACAGATTGCAGAATCACATCAGTTACACATCCACTGATTTACATGTTGCCATACTAGTGTCTGTTGTGTTCTGCTGCCTTTCCTATCCTCTACTATCCCTCCTCCCCTCCCCTCCCCTCTTCTCTCTCTACCCCCTCTACTGTCATTCATTTCTCCCCCTTGTATTATTTTTCCCTTTCCCCTCACTTCCTCTTGTATGTAATTTTGTATAACCCTGAGGGTCTCCTTCCATTTCCATGCAATTTCCCTTCTCTCTCCCTTTCCCTCCCACCTCTCATCCCTGTTTAATGTTAATCTTCTTCTCATGCTCTTCGTCCCTACTCTGTTCTTAGTTACTCTCCTTATATCAAAGAAGACATTTGGCATTTGTTTTTTAGGGATTGGCTAGCTTCACTTAGCATAATCTGCTCTAATGCCATCCATTTCCCTGTAAATTCTATGATTTTGTCATTTTTTAATGCAGAGTAATACTCCATTGTGTATAAATGCCACATTTTTTTTTTATCCATTCGTCTATTGAAGGGCATCTAGGTTGGTTCCACAGTCTTGCTATTGTGAATTGTGCTGCTATGAACATCGATGTAGCAGTGTCCCTGAAG